>NC_135613.1:27531982-28206724 GCF_053574225.1 Canis aureus
GACATGGCCAACACGCACGTGAGAAAATGCTCTGCATCCTTTGCCATCAGGGAAATACAAATCAAAACCACAATGAGATACCACCTCACACCAGTGAGAATGGGGAAAATTAACAAGGCAGGAAACCACAAATGTTGGAGAGGATGCGGAGAAAAGGGAACCCTCTTACACTGTTGGTGGGAATGTGAAATGGTGCAGCCACTCTGGAAAACTGTGTGGAGGTTCCTCAAAGAGTTAAAAATAGACCTGCCCTATGACCCAGCAATTGCACTGCTGGGGACTTACCCCAAAGACACAGATGCAATGAAACGCGGGGACACCTGCACCCCAATGTTTATAGCAGCAATGTCCACAATAGCCAAACTGTGGAAGGAGCCTCAGTGTCCATCGAAAGATGAATGGATAAAGAAGATGTGGTTTATGTATACAATGGAATATTACTCAGCCATTAGAAACGACAAATACCCACCATTTGCTTCAACGTGGATGGAACTGGAGGGTATTATGCTGAGTGAAGTAAGTCAATCGGAGAAGGACAAACATTATATGTTCTCATTCATTTGGGGAATATAAATAATAGTGAAAGGGAATAGAAGGGAAGGGAGAAGAAATGGGTAGGAAATATCAGAAAGGGAGACAGAACATGAAGACTCCTAACTCTGGGAAACCAACTAGGGATGGTGGAAGGGGAGGAGGGCGGGGGGTGGGGGTGAATGGGTGATGGGCACTGAGGGGGGCACTTGATGGGATGAGCACTGGGTGTTATTCTGTATGTTGGCAAATTGAACACCAATAAAAAATAAATTATTAAAAAAAATAAAAAATAAAGACGAGTTCAGATATAAAAAAAAAAATGCACCAATACTGAAAAACATCGACATGGAATGACTACATGAATGATTACATTTGGTTTTTTGTTTCTTACAAAAAAGGAATGAAAAATGTTTCAGGTAAAGACTAATAATAAAACTATCAGGTGAAAGGCTGATGGGGACTTTACGATAGTGAGCTGACACTACCTGGCAACTGACCAATCTTGGCATCCCTGGGAGTGGGGTGAGCAGATACAGTGTGAAGTGCGAGGCATTGCACTGCAGACCTGTGCCCAACAAAACTTTCTGCAGTGAGAGAACTGCTCTTAGTCTGTGCTGTCCAGCACGATAGCCATCAACACCACAGGGAGTGATTAAGCATGTGCAGTGTGGCTACAGCAACTGAGGAGCTAAATTTTAAATTTTATCATTTGTGACTTATTTGAATCTAGATTGTGGCCAGTGGTTGCCACACTGGATGGCAGAGGTACAGGCTTCAGGTTGGGGCACTGATGAATTAAACCTTGTGTGGAGAACGATGAGCCAAGAATGGAGTCTGAGAAAGTGCATGGAGCCTGCCAATGTGGCGTTTTGGAAACCAAGACCTAAAAGTGGCTCAAGGAACGAGGAACCAGTTATTTCAAACCCTGCTGGGAGGCATCTTAGCTTCCTGGATGACGATGCTCCATTTCCAGAGGGGATTATAGAAAAAGACCTGCTTTGCTTAACTTTCACTCAGTAACTTTTACACTTAAAAACTTTTAAGATTTCATTTTTCCAAGTAATCTCTACCTTGAATTTATGACCCTGAGAGCTGGAGTTGGAAGCTCTACTGAGCCAGCCAGGAGCTCTTATACTTTTATTTCTAAATAATTTGAATCTTGAAGGGGGCTACAGAAACAGTGGAGTTTCTGTATACGCTCCTCGCTGCTTCCACTAACGTAACATCCTACAGAACTGTAACAGAGTGAACAACACTAAGAAATGCACAGTGGTGCATGGCCTATGTGGATCTTATCCGTGAGATTAGATCTCCGTGAAACGTCATTTTCTGCCCCAGGATCCAACCAGGGATCTCATGGTTGATTTCAGCTGTCAGTGTCTCTGTCTTTCCTGGTCTTTCCCAATCTCAACTCTTGTGAAGAGCACAGGACAGGAATTCTATGGGAATGCTGAACTTGAGTTTCCCTGATGTTCCATCATGATGAGGTTGAGGGTGTGCATCTTGTGGGAGATTCTTGCAGAGGTGCTGTGCTTTTCTCAAGGCCTCACACCAGGGGTACGTGATCTTGATGTGTTTACTATTGGTGTGTCAGCCTTGATCATTGGTTAAGTTCCTGTCTGCCCGATTTTTTCCGTGTAAAGTGATGATTTTATTTGTAAAACATAATATAAACGATAAAGGTTTCAAAGGAATACTTTGAGACCACTCAAATATCTGTTTCTCTTACATTTTCTTTTCATTGTCTTACCAATGTCAGACAAGTTTTTAATTTTGATAGTCTATCTCATAAATTTTTTTATCCATCATGCTTTTGATGTCATATCTAAAACTTTTTTGCCAAACCCAAGATCACAAAGGTTTTCTCCTAAATTTTCTACTAGTTTGTTTTAAGGTTTTTTTTTTTAAAGATTGTATTTATTTAATCATGAGAAACACAGAGAGAGGGGCAGAGACACAGGCAGAGGGAGCAGCAGGCTTCCCATCAAGCCCAATGTGGGACTTGATCCCAGAACTCCAGGATCATGCCCTGAGCCAAAGGCAGATGCTCAACTGCTGAGCCACCCAGGTGTCCCACAGTTTTAAGTTTTATATTTAGATCTATAACCAATTTTAAGCTAGCTTTTATATGACATGTGAGCTATATGTTGAGGTACATTTTTTAACATATGTGGATGTCTCATTGTACAGCACCATTTTTTTTTTGGAAAGGCTATGCTTTGTCATTGACTTGACCTTGCACCTCTGTCAAAAGCTGACTCTATTTGTGTGGGCCTGTTTTGGGACTCTCTAATCTGTCCATTGATCTATTTTTTCACAGATTATTTTTTCAAAATTGTTTTGGCTGTTTTCATTTTTTTTTCCATTGAAGTTAGGGGATCTGCTTGATGATATCTATACAGAAAAACAATCCTGCTAAGAGTTTAATTGGAATGACACTGAATGTACAGATCAACCTGGGGAGAACTGACAACAATATTGAGTATTCTAGACCATGAACTTGATGTCTTTTCATTTACTTAGTATTTTTTATTTTACAGTTTTTCTTTGTTTTGAAGTTTTCTTAGTATCAATTATTTCACATATTGTTGGATTTTATATCTAAGTAGTTTGGTTTTGGGTTGTTTTAAAAATTTTTTCCAATTGTTCCTTGTTAGTACACAGAACTTGTAAGTGATCTTACACACTGGCCATGGATCTTCTAACCTTGCTAAAATCAGTAGGAGCTTTTTGGGGTAGATTCTTTAGAATTTTTCTATGTAGACAAACTCTATCATCTATGAATAGAAAGTTTTATTTCTTCCTTTTCAATCATTATGTCTTTTATTTCTCTTGCCTCCTGCATTGAACAGGACTTCCAGTCTGATGTTAGGACAAGGTATCTTTAACTTGTTCTCCAGGTTAGGGTAATAGCATTTTCTCACCATCAAGCACGTTAGCTATAGGTTTCTGTGCGTGCCTTTTTTGATAGATTAATGAAATCCCATTTCTACTGCTAATTTTTGAGCATTTATCATATGCTTTTTCTCTATTAAAATAACCTGCTGGGTTTTTAAAATTCTGTTAATATGGTAAATAAAAATGGCTGACTTTCACATATTGAACCAGTTGTACATTCCTAGGATAAATCATACTTGGTTGTGATATATTTGTCCTTTTTGTACTTGCTGGATTTAATGATTTGCAAATACACTGACAAGGGATCCCGGTCTGTAGTTTTCCTGAACTGTCTTTATCTTGTTTCAGTATTAGGGTAATAATGAGGTCATAAAAGGAGCCTGGAGTTTCCTTTCCAAACTTCCTCCTTCTATTTTCTCCTGTCCTCTATTTTCTGAAAAAGATTACATAGAAACTGGAATTATATCTTCCTTGAATGTTTCTCAGTGAAATCATCTGGGCCCAGACTTTTCTTTTTGGAAGATGTTAAACTTCAAATTCAGTATCTGTAATAATTATGTCTATTCTAGCTGTTTCTTTTTCATGGAGTTCCAATAGGTTCTTTCAAGTTATTAATAGACCAAAGTTTTGGGAGTAGAGTTGTTTGCAGTCCCTTTAACATCTGTGGGGTCTTTCATTTCCAACGGTGGGTATTTCTGTCTTCTTTTCCTGTTCAGTATGGCCAAAGGTTTGTTACTTTATTTTCATCAGCTTTTGAGTCCATTAATTTTCTCTTATTGACTTCTCAATTCCATTGATATATGGTTTTTACAATTTCTTTCCTTCTGCTTACCTTGGATTTAATTTGCTCTTCTTGCTTTTGTTTCTTAAGGAGGAAGCTTAGATTATTGATTTAAGAACTTTATTGTTCCCTTGTATCATTTAATGCTATAAATTTACCTTTAAGCACTGCTTTACCTGTATTCCACAAATTTTTTGTTTTTCAATTCATTCAATTCAAAATGTTTTTAATTCCCTTAAGGTATGACCTATGGGTCATTCAGAGGTGTGTTCTTTAATTTCCAAACATTTGGGAATTCTCCAGATAAACCTATTAATAATTTCTAGTTTAATCCATTAGGTCAGAGAATATATTTGGTATGATTTATATTTTAAAAAAAATTGTTAAAAGGCTTGTATTATGGCCCAGAATAAGGTCTATCTTGATGAATGGTCCATGTGCCATTGAGAAAATTAAGCATCATGTTGCTATTGCTTGGAGTGTTCCATAAATGTCCATTACGCCAATCTTGTTGACAGTGCTTTTTAAGTCTTCTACATCTTTAATGATTTTCTGTACACTTGTTTTATCAATTACAGAGAGAGGTGTATTACAGTCTCTACCACTGCAGATTTATTTCTCAAAGTTTTTATCAGTGTTTAAAGTATTTTGAAGCTCTGATGTTAGGTGTATAACCTTTTAGGACATGCTCTCAGAGAATCAACCCCTCTGTTGTCATGCAGTATCCCTCTGAAACCCTGATAATGTTCCTCGTCCTAAAGTCTACACTACCTGGTATTAATACAGCTCTCCAGCCTTCTCTGGACTCCCGTTAGCATGTGTATCTTTTCTAATATTTTGCTCTTCACCTATGTTTTTATTTGCAAAATGGATTCTTGTAGATACTATATAGCTACCTCTTTTTTTCATTCAACTGATGATTTCAGTCTTCCAGCTAGTACACTAAGAACATTCACATTTAATATGATTATTGAAACAGCTCGATTAAAGTATGCCACTTCGCTGTTTTCCGTTTGTTCCATCTGGATTTTTGTTTCCTTTCTGCCTCATTTTGCATTAAATGTTTTAAATTCCACTTTATCTCCTCTACTGATATTATTTGTATTTTAGAAACTAGTTCTAATCATTGTTATAAAGTTCACAACATACACCTTTAAGGAATCAGTTTTTACCTCCAAATAACGTATTGCTTCTGGCGTAGGACTCCACAGTATGTTCCCAGTGCCTCTCCTGATCCTTTGCAATTTTTTACATAGGCTACAAATGTAGAAGAATATTTCTGCTTTAATAAGCTACCTTCTAGGGCAATTTAAAATAAGCAAAATATAAAATTTCTTCATTCATTGTTTCTAGTGCTTTTCATTTCTTTGTGTAAATCCAAGTTTTACGTCTGGTACCATATTACTTCCACCTTTAGAAATTCCCTTAGTGTTTCTCATTCAACAGATCGCTGGCAATACATCCCCCATTCCCAGTTTTTGTTTGAGAAATTTTTATATCTCCTTCATTTCTGAAAGATACTTTGATAGAGAATTCTTCCTTAACAGTTTTTAGTCTTAACATTTAGTCTTCTACTGTACATGGTGTCTAAAGGAATGTCTACTGTAATTCTTTGTTCCTCTGTATGTAGTCTTTGTTGCTCTGGCTGTCTTCAAGATATCCTTTTGCTTTTGTTTTCAGCAGTTCGCATAGGATATTTCCAAGTACGTGGTGGATTCTTTTTTCACGTATGTGGCGTTTTTATTTTGTGATTGGTTTGTTGTTTTGTATCCACACTAGTTGATGTTTCTCATATCTGTGGGAAATTCTTGATTATTTTTTCAATTACTTCTTTTTTTTAAAAAAGGATTTTACTTATTCATTCATGAGAGACACACAGAGAAAGGCAGAGACACAGGCAGAGGAAGAAGCAGGCTCCTCACAGGTAGCCTGATGCAGGACTCGATCCTAGGACCCTGAGATTACAACCTAAGCTAAAGGCAGATGCTCAACCCTTGAGCCACCCAGGCTCAGTCCCTTCTTCAACTATTTCTTCTGGGATTCCAATCACTCTTATGATAGATCATTTGACAGTGTCTCAACATTCTTAAAAGCTCTATTCTATATGTTTCTTTCTCTCTGTGTTTCAGTTTGTGTAATTTCTACGTATCTATATTCAAGTTTATGGATTTTTTTTCTTGGTTGTGTCAAGTGCCCATCAAAGGCATATGTGCACCTCTAACATCTCCATTTGATCGTTTTTTAAAAAATAAGTTCCATCTCTACATTGTGACTACTCATGTGGTTCTGGATATTGCTTACTGTCCATTAGAGCCTTTAACATGTTATATATAGATATTTTAAATTTTCTGCCAGGTAGTTCCAACATCTCTGTCGTATCTGACTCTTGTGCTTTTTTTTTCTTTCTTTTTTTTTAATTCACAAGAGACACAGAGAGAGGCAGAGACATAGGTAGAGGGACAAGCAGGCTCCCTAGACTCAACCCCCGGACCCCCCCCCCCCCCCGGGATAACTAACGCCTTGAGCCATACGCAGATGCTCAACTGCGGAGCCACCAGGCGTCCCCTGACTCTTGTTCAGATGACTGCTTTGTCTTTTGGGAGGGTTTTTCCCCCCCCTTTTGTATGTTTCTTAATTTGCTGGAAACAGAACACCTTGTGTAAGACAGTGGAGACTGGGCATGTTTTTCCTTCTGCTGGGGCTGTGTTCGAGTTAACATAACTAATTTATTGGCCAGGTCTCAGGTTAGTTGTTGCTATGGTTTCATTCAATGTATCACAGCTTTCAAATTCCTCTAGTGACACTTTGTGCTTTCATGGTGGCTGGTGTGCTAGAGAGCTTTCCTTTTTTTTTTTTTTTTTTCAATATTTGCTCCACTTGTAGCCTCTAGTCTTCCCTCTGCACTGTGCCTCAGAGGCCTGCCTCTTACAAGTACTGATTCCATCAGTCAGGCACCAGTATCCAGGGCTTGATCTCACGTCTCCCTGCAAGCATGTATCCCCCTTGTATTTTAAACCTGCTGGCTGCCCTATAACTGCAGTGCTCTGATAGGTCCAAGAAAGCTCATGAATTCACTGCCACGTGGCTTTCTTCCTTGTCAGTTTGGAATGATGCTCCTTCTACTTCTCCCTGAACACAAACCAAAGCACACTCACCCTAAATAAGTTCAGTTCATGGATCAATGTTTCTCCCTCAGGCGCTGCCACAGGAGTGGAACAGTCGATTTTCTCTAAGTTCCCAACTGCTTCTGGCAGCTGGCACCGGTATTTGTAGCTGATGAAGAGGCTTTGTATCTTTGTTACTCCTTGCCTTTCCATATTCATTTCTAAAATTTTCCTTCTTACTCTATTTCAAGGCCTAACCTGCCCTTGTAAGAAAGGTAAAAATATAAACTTAAAACCTTATGCTCCTGTTGGCTCTGGTACCCTGTATATAAACCATGTATATAGTGATTTTTTAGTATTTTGCTTTTGATTGGTGCTATTTCTAATATTTACACTATAACATTTCTATCTTTAAGTTGCATACTAGTTTCCTTTGATTAGAAAGTAATAAAGATTTTTTACTAGCTCTTTAAACTTGTAGGTCTTAAGATGTTAATAAAATCTGGATGCCCAAGTTACATTATGTCCCCGCAAGCAATATCAAAATGGCAGATTTTCCCTTTCCCAAAAGTCACATCCTATGTGTTTGAGAGTCAAATAGAGCACATATCTTAGTAGGATAATGTTAATTTCCAGACTACCATCATAAATACATAGAATTAGTTATAGGTTGAATTTTATAAAATGGTGAATGATAGAATATTGATGTTTGCTTTAAAATACAGCCTCTGAACCATGGTACTGATGGCAGTCCAGACCAATGGCAGATGATAAAAAATGGAACAAAGCAGAACGTGAGAAAGAATTTGTACTCTGGCAAGAAATACAGAGATCAGGATATAAAATCATGGCCCTAACATGAGGTCCTAGGCCCAAGCAGCAGTGAGCAGCACAAAGTGGACCAGACAATTAAAAAAAAAATTAGAAATTTTATGCTTCATATCTTCCTAAAGAAGTTCCAATGCTAGGATACGGGATAAAAATATACAACAAGGAAGATACTCAAATTATTTTGCAATGAAGGAATCTGATGGCTTCAAGGGACAAAAAAAGGTGTTGTTTCTATCTTGTGCCCTTCTACCACAAAAGAAACACATAGAATGTTAAATCTCCTACTAAGGAGACAAGAAAAACTCAAGGAAGGACAGGATGTGCTCTATCAGGAGGGGAGCCTAGCCTGTGATATCACCTGTAGGAGTAGTACGTAGATATTTTTGTTTTATAAATCACGGCAAGCCCTGAAAAGTGTAGCTATTTTTTTTTAATTTATTGACCTTAGAGAAGAAATTTCACCCCTACTGTGTAAAACACCCACATCTGACAATGACAGAAACCATTAATAACATCCAGGGTACCAAACCTGTAAAGACTTCCAAAGTCATATTAACATTCAGAAAAACAAACGAAGGAAAGGTAGCTAAACCAAAAAGTTAGTATAATTTCATCTCTACATTATAGACCTTTCCTCTGCTATTTAAGGCCAGTAGATTGACTTTTCTAAATAATGTCAATTGTCCTAAGTGATCCAATTCCTATGGAATGCTCTCCCTTACCTCCTATTTGAGAAAAGTAAACACGTATCAAAAAGAAAGTCCCCAGTTTTTCATTCAATTTAGGATATACATATCTTTCATTTGTTTTAAGTGACAGGAAGGATTATGACATTCATTCTAAAAACAACTCTTTTGATTGACAAATGCCTCGTATGGGAGAATCTATACATCTGTTGGTATTATCGAAAACATTAATTCCTCGACGGAAATGTACAGAAATTACACCCTAATAGCATTTGGCTTCCAGCGCAGTATTTGCTGCTACCATTAGCATTATTACTGTCATCATCTGAGCTGGTAAATGTGAAAGGTGGCAGCAACGGGGAAGAGGCAGAACCAGGGGAGGAGGTTGGGGGCTGCCCTGCTGACTTACCACCAGGCCGCGCTGGGTGTGTCCCCATCGCGTGTTTATCTGGTGACCTGGCCGCTGCTGACTCGATGTGGAGCTGCCCACCCAGTTTCTTCATCTTGTTTACGCTGGCACAGACCCGCTGCAAGGCCGTCTTAGGGAAAAAAGCGATAGGATACGTTTCAAAACTGTAAGATTAATTAAAAGATAGGTAAACAATAGACGAAATCAACATATTGAAGATAAAACACATTTAACTTCCGGTTCTCTGAAGGCTGAAGGCGCTGCGACAGGGTTAAGCCCAAATGCTGCGTTAGTACACGTGTTCGTTAGCCGCTAATTAGGAGAGCGCGCCACGAACCCAGACCTCGCCGTCCACAGGTCATGCTCTCACTTCCCAGGCACGGTTTCCAACCAAAATGCATGAGGTCGCCTGTCAGTCAATAAGGTCCCCGAACGCGCAAGAAGGCCCACGTGCCGAGGCGCAGCGGCGGCGCCCACGCGCTCTGCACCACGCGGCGGAGGGGGAAGGAGCCTGCACGCACGCGCACGCCCACGCCCCCACGCAAGCGCGCAGGCCCACGCACACGCACACGCCGTCGGCCACGTACCGGCGCCCTGCGTGCGGCCTCGCCGCGAGGCCCGCCGGACTCCCTGGACGACGCGAGGCTGGCGCGTGGCTCCTGCGAGTCGCCGCTGCCCAGGCTCCCGAAGCCGCTGGAGGCGCTGGCGGGAACGGGCTGAAGGAAGGAGGAGGCCCCGCTGTAGAGTCTGTGGACGCGGCCCAGAGGAGAGGCTCGGCGTCCACCTCAGGGCCCCCGCGCGGTCGCCCGGCGTGGGCGCGAACCTCCGTGAGATCCTGAGGCACACGCCTCGCCTCCGCTGGCCGCGGCGCCCGGCAGGGCCCTGCCCTCCCTTCTCAGTAACTCGGGCAGGGCTCGGTGCCTCGCCTGGGCGGGCGCTTCCAGAACAGCCGGCGCTGGGAGAGCCACACGGGGACTCCGGCGCTCCGTGAGGAGTTTAGGAGGGACGAGAAGTCAGATACACAGCCTGTGCGTCGGTGGCCGCCACCGTGGACCTGCAGAGGCTGCGGAGGGAGACGGGAGCCGCCGGGCTGTTCCCTGCGGGACCCTCCGCAAACGCTCTGGCCTGCACCCGCTCACCAGCGGGATCAAGGAATCGTTTCTGGCATTTGTTCCCACAGAGGGTTTCGGCCACGTTTGCCCGGTAATAACCGGACACCGAGAGCTGCCATCCCTCTGCCCCCACCTTTAAAATACTGGGCGCCTGGGCAGGGTTTGGAACACGAGGAGGATGCTCTCGCTGAGAACCAGCTCCCTGCCCGACCTGCTCACTGGGACCCGCTCTGCCCTCCTAGAGTGGGATCTCACAAGAATGTTCTGTGCATTCACTCAGGAAAAGGAAAGCAAGATGAGTAAAACTGAATTTAAAAACAAAAACAGGAAGACAGAACTCCCTGGAGCTCAGAGGATACAGATTTCTCTCTCCTCGCTTCGTATTTTTGGGAGGTGGCTTTATGAAGATCGAAAGTTAACATAAAACACAATTATGGATATTTTGTGTTTGCTTTTTAAAATCTCACTTTACCTGTAAGAGAAGTTTGTGAATTTGTTCTTGTAGTTCTGTTACATCTTTGTCATTACTGTTCATCTTTTTTATTCTGGTAGCAAAAACATCCTCATTCAGTGGACTCCTACAAAGTGTCAAGTAAAAGATGGAGTCAAGCAATTCAAAATTAATTTACAATAAAGTCTAAAGAGATTTTTAAACAGAATGTTCAAACACTAAATCTGTATTTATACAAAGCAACTCTTGGGGCTCCAAGTAGAAAACATGAAGCTTAAAATCTCATCCGTGGAAGCAGGAAAAAAACTGAAAAACAAATGAGACGTTAAGAGCCTTCTTTGGATCATCTAAAGCTGTAATCTTTTAACATCTGTGTCAGCACTGTATTTGTAGAAATCTAAAATAAGTGACAAGTAACCGTAGCTACCAAGATACCTTCAACAACTACTGGTCTCAAAATTTAACATTAACTGAGCAACCTATCGTAGGAATTTTAAGACCCTAGATCCACCAAATATTAAATGTTTAATGTACCTAATCACTTCAGCAACCCAACTATTGGTGAAAATGTGGCTGTTACAACCTGCAGTCCTGTTAACACTAGAGCGTTCCAAAACTACTATCTGAACACAGAGGCAGATGTGCCAACAGAAAATATCACACAGGAAATGACGTTCATTTAGGATCCTCTATGTGACAGGAACCATAATGCTCTTATAACATATAGCAAGAATAACATTTCCTAAACCCATATGATGTGCCAGACACTGTTCCAAGAGCTCTAGCAAGTTTTATCTCCTTCACCAGAGTTGAAAACTTCTCAAGGTCACCTAGCTGGTAAAGTCTAAGTAGGTATTCATGAAGGGACCAGAGTCTAGGCTCTGACTTTATTTTCACTTCCCCACAGATTTCCCTACTGGAGGGAAAAGGTCCTTTCTGACCAATACGCATAACTTATATTTACTTGGCAGTCATATTTCTTGATTATTACATTAGTAATAATGTAATAATACATTATTATAGTATAGTTATAGTTACTATATTATTATAACTATAGTATAGTTACTATACTATAATATAGTATAGTAATAATATATTATTATAGTATAGTTCCAGACCTGTTCTTTTGAGAGGCCAAATCCCAGAACACAAAGACCTAGGAAGACCTTGGAACCATTTCTTACCATGGTTAGGTATCCTCTGTTATAGTATCAAGACATGACAAAAATAAGTCTTACCAGTGAGACCTACTGTTCTCCATTTTATGCTCATGTGCACAAAGCTTTACAATAAAACACAAAAGGTGTTATTTCTCAAACTCAGCATGATCCTAAAGAGTTAGGTGTAATTTCCATTATAAAAAAACAAAACAAAACAAAACAAAACAGACATCACCAGGTTCCCTCTGGCCCAGGTGAGAAACCTACAGGTCAATTTTAAATTTAACCCAAAAAGTCAAGAGACTGGGAGTATTTTAGGCTAGAAAGAGTGGCAGCATAAGTTGTTCTAGATCCATTTCACAAGGTTCTGTTACATGGATAGGTAGCAGTAATCAAACAGGCTTGAGTCGGTGTGTTGGCAGGAATATAAAAACCAAAGCATCTAATTTTTAAAAATAAAGATTTGATAGAATAGATGCAAATAAGTGGAATTTGACAGAAGAAGCTGATATAAAAAGATTTTTTTTGATATAAAAAGTTTTACGTGGTCGCTAAAGAGAACTTTAAAATTCAGAAAAGATAAAAAAAAACCTTCATCCATTAACCATACCCATAGCCAGAATTTATATTTTATTTCGTTTCCTCTTCTTTTTCCTACTTCACAATGTTTGTGTGTCATTTGAACATATTTATATTCATACGGTATAAATAATTTTGTATGCTGCTTTTTTAATCTTTCCATTTTTCAGTAAATTTCAGAAATTTTCAAATTTCTTTTTGATCAGTAACATGTCAAATAGTCTAGAACTTACTTAACGACTGATATAAGCTAGCTACTCTAAGTCCACCGTTATGATTAAAAAATGGTACAAAATATATCTTTGCTTTCTAAAGCTCATTCTAAATAGGCCTGTATTTAGGCATATTTCCTTAGACTGTTTCTTTCTATAAGGAAATCATGGGGTCAGAGACAGAAATCTTCCAAGGTTCTTGACACATACTGCCAAACTGTCTTCAAAAAGCATTTAGAAAAAATTATCTGTGGTTAATTTGTGTGTCAAATGAATCAAAGGGAGTCAGTGGGTGGAAGAATACTATTTGGTAAAAATAGTCTTCAAAAACATGGACGTTGACTGACTTACATTCGAACTTTATGGCGACCAATGATGAAAGACACCTTTCGGCTCCATGGATTCACAAAACTGGACCAGCTGGAGTCCAAGATGATGTAATCTCCATTTTGAGTACAAAATCGAATGGGTGAGTGTTCAAAGGGAGGGTGGCCTGCATACTTCAAGACTATATAAGATAATACGAGATTAGAATTTATTTTATTTTATTTTTTTTTAAGATTATTTATTTATTCATGATAGACATAGAGAGAGAGAGAGAGAGGGGCAGAGACACAGGAGGAGGGAGAAGCAGGCTCCATGCCAGGAGCCTGATGTGGGACTCGATCCCAGGACTCCAGGATCGTGCCCTGGGCCAAAGGCAGGCGCTAAACTGCTAAGCCACCCAGGGACCCCCGAGATTAGAATTTATTTAATGCAGCTATTTATTGCAGATGTCTTTTTCTAGGCATTTATAAGTTTTTCAGAATGCCAGAAGAGAAAAAAATTGTTTTTAGCACCTTCAACACAGGGCTCACCTGTTAAAGGTTGAGTGATTAGAACTTATGAAAAGGTCTAAAAAGAAATGAAAAAGAGCAGATGAGTGGCTACACAAAAACCTCTGACTATAAAGATGCAGATCCTTACCTTTTTGGTGTACAGTGAGCATGAGAGAACGATCTTCTGGATGCAGATATGTTAAGACAGACCTTCCCATCAGATCCTGAGGCAGGTAACCCAGCAGAGGCACTGCTCTGGGGTACAGACAGAGCACAGACAGCACATTACATGCAGCAAGTAATTTCTGTACTTGTACACTTTAGAAAATACTTTTAAACTTAATTCTAAATATAAAAATAGAAGGTATGCAAAAGATGTCATTCCAGCATTTTATACAAGGAGCAAACTACCTCAGAGCCCATGCCATGGGGAAATGGCTCCAGAATCTAAGAAATGCTGGGCATTAGACATAGTGCATCAAAGCTGCCTACGGAACTTGCTAGAAAATGATTCATTGGCTTACCACAGGCTAACTCAATCAGAGTTTCTAGGGTAAGACCAGGAATCTATATGTTTAGCAAGTTCCTTAGGGGTCTCTGATGTCCCCCTACATTTAAATAGTTTAAAAAGATCACATCATAATGTAGAAGAATGCTTATGGTGTTAAGTAAATAAAGCAGGCTACAAATTTATACAGCACCATTAAAACTGCCCAGAGACAGTGTCTCCCAGAAGGTAGTAACAAATAGACAAAAGGAACACAGAGACACATGCAGGGTGAAGCTTCATGGGAGAGCGGTGAATGCAGAGCTTTCAGAATGATTTAGAAAGAACGGACTCCATAAATGTTTTCTGTGTGCACAAATTCACATTTTCTAATGCAAGAAATTTAAGCCATTACCAGTAGGCTATTATCTGCTGCTAAATATTCTTACTTTATACAAACTACATGATACAAAGTATGTCACCAATTACTGTTTAGTTTGGAAGTATCTATTATTAAATAAATCTATTTTCAGATGTTAAGATTTTTTAAAAATCAAAATTAACAGCTATCATAACTGTGTCAGCTGTCTGGACTTTGTTGCCTTATATGTATATGTGCCATGGTGCACTGATTCCCCAGATTTTCAGATGTCACAAATAAGTAAAATGTAAAAATAAACGGGGGGCATGGGTAGCAGAGGGTACTCATCAGGGGATAACATTTATTTTTCCAAATAAAACTATTAAAAAACAACAATAAGCAATGACTACCATCTCCTATCCCAATTTTTTAAGGAAGACCACTTCAAGACCAACAAAAAAGTAGAAAAAACATAAGTTCAAAATCACTGATAATGTTTTAAATTAAATAAACTTAGCTTTACCAAAAAAAAAAAAAAAAAAAATCTGAAGCTGGAGGCCAAGGTTGGAGTTTTGGTCTCCTTCTGAGTACAATCACATACCATGTGGCCAGGTACATTGTCCTCTTGTGTAACACAGAACAGTAATTACTGACTTACTACTGTGAAATCATATATAACTTATAAATCATATAATATACAAGATACTTAAAACATAAACTTCAAGCTAACGTCAAATGGGTAAATGCACAGATATCTACTTCATAATGTAGAAGTATGTAAACATGATGTAAATGTTCTCACATATCTACCTGTACTCAGAAACAAAATTTCTTTTAGGCTTAAGGAAGTGCTTACCTTTCATCTATTTCAAGAAAGACACACCCAGGGGTGTGTGTTGTGGTAAAAATTCTTTTATCCACCGGGATTCGAGGAGCTAGGAAAAACAGAAAGACTCACCTAAAGGCAAATATCTAATTACTCACCTACTTTACCGAACACTTACATTAAAAAGGGAACAATATCTCTATACAAAATGGTAGAGATCTCACTTAGGGGCCTGGCCTTCAAGAAGCCAAAGCTGTGGTGAAATTATAATACCTGTCATTATTTACTACGTTCTGATTGGGTCAAAACGCAATGCCTATTAAAGTTAATTTTAAGTAGACTTTGTATACACGGAAAGCTTACTCAACACAATGCAGCAGTCAAAGCTGGAGGAAATTAAAGGTCAGGACTAGCCCAAGTCTGGTCATATTTGGTGATTGTGTATAACTAAGTACATTTATTTGGTGTGTGATATGGATATTTTAAGTCTGTGTAAGAAAACCCGACATGGTCAGTTCTACTGTTGTTCACTTTGAAAATGTAGTGATTTGAAATCATGCACAATTTCATCTGCAAGAAACGAGAGGTGAATGGAGTCACCCAAGAATACACAAGCACATGCACACACCTCAAACATCTACACCTCTGTGCACCCCATGTTGCAAGACATATATTACAAGACATGCCCATCCACATTTGACTTCTGGCACCACAGTAGCTCAGGAGCTGTGACCCTGCCAACACCCAAGTCTACAAGCCACCATGGGCCTTTTCCAAGGCGAGGCACTGTGTTTATTGTGCCATTTGTGTCTTTCTTAACCATTTAACGTGTGTAAAGCTGTGTTACTATTTTTATTAGATCCCTGTATTATTTTCAATGTGTGGTTAAGTTTTTGAGTGTTGTGCCCCTAAACCCATTTTTTCCTTAAGCTCTGTGATTTTGTGTGTGTGTGTGTGTGTGTGTGTATGTATGTGTGTGTGTGTGTCTGTGTGTTTGCATAGGACAATAATTTTTAGGAAAGCATATGTCAGATTACAGCAGAACTGACTTTAATTTCAAATAATAAGTGGAGGGCAGCCCGGGTGGCTCAGTGGTTTAGCACCGCCTTCAGCCCAGGGCCTGATCCTGGAGACCCGGGATCAAGTCCCGCATTAGGCTCCCTGCATGGAGCCTGCTTCTCCCTCTGCCTGTGTCTCTGCCTCTCTGTGTGTGTGTGTCTCTCATGAATAAATAAATAAAATCTTTAAAACAAAACAAAACAAAAAAACAAATAATAAATGGAAGCTGCTCCTGTATTAACATATGAGTTTAGAAATGTAGCTCTGCCATCAGAGGACATAAACTACAGTTTTCATTCAAGGGCTTTTAGAACACCTAAAAAATATAAGCTTGTTCTTGTGAAATTACAATTTTCATGCTCTTTTTAAAAAAATATTTATTTATTTACTTGAGAGAGAGTATGTTGTGGGGGGAGGAAGAGAGGGGGTATCTTAAGCAGACTCTCCACTGGGCATGGAGCCCAACATGGGGTTCGATCCCACAAGTGGTGAGATCATGATCTGAGCTGAAACCAAGAGTCAGGTGCCTAACCAACTGAGCCCGCCCACAGTCGCCCCCAAGTTTCACACTCTTATTTCACACAGGGCAGAAGCAGAAAGCCCCGGGATAGTCACCAGTACAGAAAAGATTAGAGGACCATGTATCGGTGGCCAAGTCTATGCTTAGACCCTTAAGCTGTGCCAGCCTTGAGGGAGACAACCACTGAGAAGTTCAGGGTCAGTACACAGAGACTTTAGGGAAGATCAGCTCTCAAAGCCCAAGAGCTTAGGGCCAATGTGAAGCCCTGAGCATTCTTTCCTGGTTCTGTGGCTGCATTAAGCAGGCTTTCACATGTTTCTCCCTAAGGTACTGTCAGGTTACATGTGACCTAAAAGCAGACGCTCCTGAGTTACCTTCATAACCAGAATGAATCTTCTCCACCAGGGTGAGACAGCAGGGCTCAGGTTCTGGCTGGGCAGCTCTGTGTACGTGTATCAAATAGGGGATAATCCTGAATGGGTAGTAATGCTTCTCTTGCTCTGCATCTTTGCCTCCCCTGAAAAGCAGGGAAATGATGGGTCAGTGAGCCCACGTGAAACTAGGCCAGGAGAAATGCCTTCTTGGTGATTTCTGAGACAGATGTAGCCAAATTGAAAATGTTCAAATTTGTTTATATTAAAAAGAAATGTTAGTGTATATTTTCAATACCCAAGGGTAATTATACTCATTGATTATTCAATGGAAGAGAGGTTTTACAGAGAACCAGTTTACTGAGTTGAAGATAGAACCAGCTGTCCTACAACTTTTCTTTTGACTTCGAAACCATAACTTCCCAGTCTTACCTCCTGCGTCTAAATTAAGTACCCCGTGACAGAAATAGGGTTCCCTGTGATCATACTCCCCAAAGCCAGCTCTCCACCAGCCCTACCTACCCTCCCTCAAGGGACTGACTGCACCTCACAGCTTCAGACACAACCCGGATGGGCACAGGGCCCCAGGTGTGGTGAGGCTCTCCTTGCTTGCCTGCTGAGCAGAAAGGCAGAGCTGGAACCTGCTCGCCAAGCCCTAGCCCCAGCTGTGGGGCCTCTCCCAGGCTTCTACCCAGTTTAACAGCCCCAGCTGCCCACTTCTCCTTGGATACACCATGGTCCCCTTTGTGTCAGCATGCCCACAACTGAATTCATGCTCCCCCGTTTCTACCAGTCACATCTTGCCTCTCCCACCACTGCTTGAAGTGATGCCAGGTGGTCCTCAGCTGCCTGGAAGCTCCGCATTCATGTCCACATCTGCGTCCACATGCACTCGTGCTCCCACCCCCGCCTGGCTTCCTCGCCTCTCCACAGACTCTGGGGCCTCCACCTGCACCTCCACTCTCCACCACAACCCTGCTTCCACAGCTGAGGGCCTGAATCTGACCCCGACCCTGACCCTGACCCATCAGCTATACTGTCTCCCAGGCTCATCCTGTCCCGTATGTGCTGAAGACCCAGTACTTGCTGCTGCCCCGCCTTCTCCCTAAACTCCATACCTATGCACCACAAGTTCGATTTCCAACACCGTAAGGCAGTCCAACTGGTCTAAAACCAGGCACTGTGCTCTTTCCTCTGCACTCCAGGAAGCAGCTCTCTCAGTGTCCTCTGCTCCAGTAAAGGTCAACTGGAGCCAGAGACCCTCATGTCACCCCTGACCAATCCTGTTTCACACCTGAAACCAGTCCATTCATGAATCCCAATAGCTCTGCCATTTAGAAATATCCAGAATTCCCAAGATATTCTCACGTCCTCCTGCTACCACCTCCTGGTGTGACAGGTGTGACAGCCTCTCTCTTCCCAGACCTTCCCCGTCTTCTCGTCCCTGCACAGTGTCCAATGTGGTCCTTTTATGTCAAAATAAGGCTGCTCTGTTTCTGTCCACTGAGCAGTCCCAGAGGCCAGGATAAGCCCAGCAACACCTCCCCACTACCATCCAGAGCCAGTTACCATACGGTGAAGGCCGTGTTTCCCCACAAGGAATGGGGGATCCTCGGAGAAATGACTGGCTCATGTCTGGGGTAGGAAGTGTCCAGGTTGAGCCTGGGTTACTGTCTGAAGCAAAGTAAGCTGTCACCGACCACAGGAGTACCCTCTCATGGCACTGGAGCTGACCGAAGCGGCTCCGGCTGGTCACAGACAGGACAGTTTGAGCATCATGAAGATTAACAAGAACCTTCTCTTTTAGCTCACGTTCTGAAATGCTTATGGGGGAAATGCTCCACAGTCTGAGATCTGCTGCAGAATAACAGGCAGGGGCTGAGGAGCAGGCAGTGGCAGAGATGACACGAGACTGGTCACGGGCTAAAGTTATTGAAGCTGGATGGTAAGTACATACCAGGTCACTGTACCATCTCCTCTACTTCCACATTATTTTGCAAATTCCAAAAGTAAAGTTTTCAAATAAATGATTAACCTGAACAAAACATTTCCTTCAGATGTCAAAGCTCCCCATGTTCTGGTCCCTGTTTCTTCGTTTCCTTCCATCCTCTGCTCCAGCCACATTAGCTTCCTTGTTACTCCCCTACAGGCCAAGCATCCTCTCCCCCGGGGCCTTTGCACTTGCCTGGAACACTCTTCCTTTAGATAGAGGTATGGCTCGCTCCCTCACCTCCTTCAGGCTCAGGCTGCAATCAGGCTTCTTATCAGAGAACATTCCTTAACCACCCTGAATATACTAGTAATCTCTCCCTTGCCCAGAATTCCCTAACTCTCCTTCACTGTTCCACACAGAACTTTCTGTCAGCTGACATATACATAGGTACCTGTTTATTATCAGCAGTTTCCCCACACACACAGAATGTAAGGCCCATGAGGCAAGAACTTTACACCTGTAATCCTGCCTGGCTCAGAGAAGACACACAAATATATTTACTAGCAAAACAAACACAAACAGTGCTTAGTAGGTGGCAAGCACTGTTCTAAGATCTTTGTAACAATTCCTCTGTGAAGGACTGAATGAACACAAACACAGCCCTCCCTCCTGCCCTGGACCCCTCTCCCCAGAGTTCCCTCCCTGAGCACTGGAATGCTGTTAGCTCAAGAACCCCTAACCCCACGGAGTGCTGACTGATTCATTACAAGGAGTTTTGTCTTTAGTTTTCCTCATCTGGAGCAGTTAGTAACTTCAGTACTCATGCTGGCAATCGTGATGTCACTGAACCACATTTTCTTATTGCAAAAGTAACGTGAACGCATTACAATAAATTCAGGAGAGAAAAAAAATCACTAATAAATCCTACCAGAAATCAACTATTATTACAATTTTTGTCTGTTTTCTTCCAGTTCACTATATCTTGACCTTTTAAATCCTTCTCTGAAACACATCTATCTAAATTTCTTTACAGTTATTAAAATTTTTTTAAAGTTAGGGGCGCCTGGCTGGCTCAGTTGGAGCATGTGACTCTTGATCTCTGGGTCACCAGTTCACATTTGGCACAGAGCTTGCTTTAAAAAAAAAAGTAAAAAAATAAAGCAAAATTTCAAAAATTAAATGTGACCAAAGGGCAAAAAGCAAACAAAGCTTCCCTAAACAGTGGGCATTTGAAAGTGTACTTAACATCATCCAGAGGTGCTTTTAGAGAGAGAGAGAGAGAGAGAGAGAACACAAAAGACTGAGAGTGCGAGCGCTGCCAGGCTAAGAATGATCTTTCTCCTGACTGCATTATTATCTAGTCATTTTGTGAGTGAAATCTGCATTTCTTCCCCTCAATCCAAATAAAAATTGCTTGTGGCAAGAACCCAGCACTAGATGGATACAAAAGAATCTATAAAGGGCCAAATAAAATCAGAGTATAGCCCACCCATTCCAGGTCCCCCATAAGCCCCCAAACTTACCGGATCCTGCAGAAAAAGGATTTCACCGGAGCGAATTCATACTGAGATGCTGTGGGAAACAGAGACAAGTGTTAATCACCCACTCCCAGAGCCACAGGGCAGAGCGGCCCCTCCTCAGCAAGACAAACTCCAACTCTCCCCATGGAAGCAAGAAATGAAATTACTCTTTCAAAGAAGGAGATACTTTTGATCTCCAAACAGGGCTCCTGCTCTCACTTTGAGATCTAGTCACAACCAGTGCTTTCCAGGGGGCTTTCGTACTGTAGCAGTGACCCTCAGGGAGATAATGTGGATGTGTGGGAACAGGACCTCATCCTCCTGTTCAGACTGCCCATGTTCCTCCTTCCAATGTCAAGGCAATAATCTGGGGACACATTTACTTCGGTCGTAATATGCTATTTCACCATGATGGTCTGGATGGGCCTCAAAAACTGCTGATTTGGACAAGTTACAGCATTTAGGTATATGATACATATATGTCTTTCACTTTTTTCTTTCCTTGGACAAAGTCCCCAAAGTTGGGGTCCAGGGTTAAACAATACGATCTTAGAGGATTCTCCCCATATAGCACCACACTGATCTACAGAAGATCATACCATTTGCACAGGGTCTCTAAGGACATTTTCTCACAACCCTCAGGCTAATAGTTCCATCAGTTTTAATGATTTCTGCATTAATTTTATGAATTTGTGAGGTGGTAATTCAGAACTCTTTCAATTTGCCTTGATCAAGGGGCTGAACCTTCTCCCAAGTGTTTGTTGACTACCTCTCCTCTGCTAGAGCTCCTTGAATTGATATTTTGGGCATTTGCTCACTGGGGTGAAAAATCCCCAGTTACAGGAACCAAGGAAATGCTTAAAAACAAGGAGATGTTTTTAAAACATGCACCGATGGAGCATAAACAATGAGAGCTCTGAAGAATCAAGATGCTGCATGTGATCCTGCTCTTTGCACTTCTGAGGAGAGGATCACAGGAGGGGTCAGAGAATGGGCTTTTGAATGATCAGGGAAACTGTACGTGATTAAAAAAGAAAAGAAGTCAAACCACAAAATACTCCAGTTTCAAAGACAACGACCTCACTATCAGAATTCAGAAAACTAGGAAAGTCACAGGAGGTCCTGAAATTCTGAACCTGGAAGACCATTCATAGAGCTTGTGTGTGAGAAAGCAGGGAGGGCGCTGCTGACAAAGGAGACTCTCCAAACTCCCTGCACTGCTCAGCAGCCCTCACAGGGACGCCACCTCAGGAGAGGCTCAGGTGAGTTTGCAGAGAAGTTATGGCAAGACAAGGACATTTCGAAAATATTCATTTTTTGAGATGGTTTGTAGGAACAGGAACCAGTCTGTGGTGTGGCTTTCAAAAGCCTGCCTTAAGAGTGCCTGGGTGGCTCAGTGGTTGAGTGTCTGCCTTTAGGTCAGGCTGTGATCCCGGGGTCCTGGGATCGAGTCCTGCATTGGGCTCCCTACAGGGACCCTCTTCTCCCTCTGCCTGTGTCTCTGCCTCTCTCTCTGTGTGTCTCTCATGAATAAGTAAAATCTCCCAAAATAAAATAAAATAAAATAAAATAAAATAAAATAAAATAAAATAAAATAAAATAAAATAAAAGCCTGCCTTAGTTTGACCACACGTCTCCCATCTGAAGGCAAAAATCTCCCAGGGATAGCTGTGTTCACCAGGGGCCATGGCTTGGGGTGAGGGTCCTGGACTCTGCCCACCAGGGTGAAACCTGCCATCACCTCATGACTGGCAGTGTGACCTGGGGTGAGTTCCCTTAGCCCTGGGCCTCTGTGATGGCAGGGCCCGAGCCTGGAGGGCCATACCTGACCATAGGCTCCAGCCACTGCCCTGTGCCTATGCGTGAGCAGTCCTGAGGTGGGATGCAGGGCTGTTCTGGGGCCTGACCATGACTTGGATTTCCCTTTGACTGGCCGGCCAAGACTCCTCCTCCTGCCCCATCCCCCTTGTTCCCCGCTCCTTCCACAGGTGTCAGACATGCCTAGTGGGCCGAGGGCACCGCTCCCCTCCTCCCCCCAGCCAGTCTCTCAAATGGCTAACCCTATCTTGGCATTGGCTATGCAACAGACCTACTGACGCAGTCACCTCATCTGTCAACAGGGATGACGACAGTATCCATGCCTCATAAAGGTTTTTGTGAAGATTAGTCAACCCACTGAAACCTGGAAAAAAGTCCCTGCCACATGGTAACCATTCAATAGATGGGAGCAATGAAGATGACCCCTAATGTTGCATAATGTGCCAAATACCTCAAGTGCTTTCCCCGCCATCAGCCTGCTTGCTTCACACAGCAGCCCTGTGTTAGCAGGCTGGAAGGAGAACTATCACTATTTCATGACGAGAAGCTAAGTGGCCTCCATCATTCATGAAGGGACAAATATCAATTTAAAACTCGGATCTTCGTTATACAATTTCATTCATATGGTGAACATAAAAAACAGTGATAGGGATTATAGAGGAAGGAGAAAAAATGAGTGGGAAATATCAGAGAGGGTAATAGAACATCAGAGACTCCTAACTGGGAAACGAACAAGGGGTAGTGGAAGGGGAGGTGGGCGGGGGGATGGGGTGACTGGGTGACGGGCACTGAAGGGAGCACTTGACAGGATGAGCACTGGCTGTTACACGAGATGTTGGCAAATTGAACTCCAATAAAAATATATACATCAATCAATCAATCAATCAATCAATCTTGGATCTTCAGATTCCTTGCTTAAAATTCTTCACACAGGAAATACTGCAACCCTACCGGAAGATAGACTTGGGAAAACTATGTGTAGAGTACACCAGGCACCTGAATTCAACTGCATTCTCCGGGGGTCGTGTAGGATGCAGTACCAGATTGTGGGATCTCAAACAGTAAATTCTAGCCCTTATCATTTCCACACCTCAGCTGTAGCAGGTGAATCCTTGTTTTCGGAAGTGCATTATAAAGAAACAGCAGTCAGATCTTTCTGTGAGGTCGGTACAACAAAGTTGAAACGTGCTCTGAATGCCAGGCCAAAGTCTGACACCCTGCTGAGCTTATAGCTTCCTATGTTCCCCTAATGTTCTATGAGCTCAAAGGAAGGGGCAGGAGGAAACATGGGCCCAGCCCAGAAATGGCGCAAGAAAGAGCTGGAATTGCTGAGATGTGCGAGGTGAAGCCCAGGGTGAGCAGTCACAAGAGGCACCTCCTCTTTAAGGAAGATGTCAATATTGAGGTCCAAAAGACAGCAATTTCAGGGTATATTATATGTTTACATGGAGAGGAAACAGCATGGCAATAACTAATTTGCAAAGATAACACAGCTAAAAAGAGCAGAGACCATAGAGGCATCGCTGGAGGGATGGTGGCTGGAAGGGCAAGAGGGTAGGCAGACAACCTCGTGGTGTGTCTGCCCCGCTCACAGCTCTATCTCAGCACCAGGAACAGCTCCGGGCCCACAGTGCTTGCTGAATAAACATTTATGGAGTGGATGAACGATCGATCGATAAAAGGAGAGAAACAAAGATGGACACTTAAAGGCTGAAAATATGTGTTAAAGAAAGAGGAAGCGAAATAAAATCAATGTTTTTGAGTGAGGGGAACAGGAAAGAGCTAGAAGCAAGGAAAACAGGTGTGTGTTCTGAAGTGTACACAACCTGTGCATAAGAGATGGGGCAAAGGTCTGCCACTGAAAAAAGCTGCATCTGAGACTGTGCCCACTGGACCACGTCCTGCCTTAGAAAGTCAGAATGGGCAGAGGGCCCTAGATTTGCAAGATGAGAAGGTTCTGGAGGTGTGTTTCACATCCATGCCAATGTACCTACCACTATTGAACTGTACACTTAAAAATGGTTAGGATGGTACATTTTGCTAATGGGATTTTTTTACCATAATAAATCAAATTTAAATTTTAAAAAAATTAGAAAAAAAGGGCTTGGAATTAGAAGAAAAAGGTTCATCTACACTCAATTCTTTAAGATACACTTCACAAAGAATATGAAATAAGAAATACAGAGTGACTTTAAAAGAAATAATGAATAATTTTTAAAAATTATACAGGACTGAATGTCACAAAGGAAACTAGGACTAGGCATTCCTCAGTTCAGGAAATTAAGCATTTCAGAAAAAAACAAAGTAACAAGATTCATGAACTTTTAGGGAGAAGAGAAACTAGAAGGGGAAATAACCATGAGAAGTTTATCTCCAAATAAAAGCAAAGAAATAATGAAGTCAATGTAAGAGAGAAAACATTTAATTTTATTAACTTAGAGAAAACAGAGTCTTTATAACAACTAACTTGCTATATGGTGTGCAGCTTGCCAAATCATATTTTTAAAAAAACCATATTTATGATAACAGAACTTCTAAAATTAACTTGACTACATGAAAGCATATTAACTGGAACTTTGTTATTAGAAGCACTTAAAATGCTATTTCTATCACAATCTTTTTATTTATTTACTTATCTTTATTTTTTTAAGCTTTATTTCTTTTAGCAATCTCTATACTCAACGTGGGTCTCAAACTCAGGACCCCAAGGTCGAGAGTTGCACGTTCCACCGACTGAGCCAGCCAGGTACCCCACATTCTGACTTTTAAATAAGGAAATAAGAAAAACCATATAGCTTATAGGTTCAAAATTATGTGTTAATTCTGGTACTATTTCTGAAATAATGAAGCTGATCTTTAAGAAGCAAGGTAAACATCTGAGCCTCGGTCCCATTACCTCTTTGGGTCCAATTGTTCCAGAGGGGAAGCTGAGTGTGGGCAGTGTGTGCACAGAACACTCTCACATCTTGAGGAGCAAGCAGTTCCATAAAGTGAGAGGACTCCAAGAAATCTTTCTTACAATTCAGGATCAAAGTAGCCTGTTCAGAAACGTGCACTAACCTTCCAGACAGAAATGAAAAAACTGCCACAAAGGTATCCTATGAAAAACATTTAAAATAATGAAAAGATTGAGATACTTACAAACAATATTCCCTGAAACAGAATTTCTTCGAGACTCCTAATGTGATCAACACACACAAACACATATCCTGCAAAGGCAGCATAATTCTCCAACATATCCCTTAATAATCATCATAAAACCTGTGTTTTATCTTCTGAAGGACTGATTTCTATACCAAACAATATACCAGCTCTTCCTGCATCGACTAAATGTGCGTATGACGTACCCACTTTTGATTCCTTCTCTTTTGCAAACTGAGGGGAATGTCTTGTCTTCACCAATGCCTGATTCTAAGCTTCAAGACCACACTCAAAATTCTCTTCCTTCATGACACTGTCTTTGACCAACCTCACTACGTAAGAATCATTTCTCATGTCTGTCCCATCAGACATCAATAACGTTGGCCACGGCTTGTGGCTGCTAGCATTGGCATGTCTTCCTCTCTAGCTTTATTCTGAAGATCTTAAAAAGGGAAAATATCTTCTTAAACTTTTCCTTCTTATATTCCGCCATATTCAGTAGTGTCCCATAAACACACAAGTCAGTAAAACAAGTATCTATTGTGATACCAGGGACAGCTCCTGTTCCACTATTACAAGATCTTGAAGTTACAATCTTGTTGAGGTCTAAACATAAAACTAAGGGATCTCCATCACATCAGTAAGGCATGAGGCTGAATTATTTTGTCCACATGAAGAGATTCAAAAAATGATACACTAAATGTCTCTTCCAAAATTTTACAGAAAAATGACAGCATCTCAACTCACCTGTTCTATAAAATCCAGTTGTTACAACTTGAAGTAGTAGGTATTGGAACTAAGAATGATATAAATACAAATTAACAATTCGGAGATTAGAATAAAAATGGGGGCAATTACTCTGCATTTTATGTTTTCCTCTTAATTCAAGAGAACTCAAGGATGCTCAGAAGGCAGGGGCGGCACGGAAGGGAAGCCCAGTAGACCACCCCTCACGTGCTGCCTCTTGGGTTGAGATCTGTGCTCTGGCAAGGGCAGGAGAAACTATCTATACAATGCCTCTTGGGCAGTGTGCTTCTATTCTTTGCCTCGCACTGTGGTTACTAAAACTCTGACATTATTAGGCTTAAAAATCTACGTCTTGATAAGCTTGTTAAGAAATATCACCCAGGTTGAGACTGCAAAATTTGTGAATTCTTACTGTGTTTTTGGAAGTGTACCCTGAAGCAAGAGTGGCCAGCTCCTCAAGACTGTACACGGTCGCATCTGTTTGAAGTGTTCCACTCTGACTGAGAATCTGGAAAAACTCACTGCTTGCTAAGAAACACAGGAAAATAAACAGATAGTCCAGTGACAGCAATATCTTTAGGAAATCATTTTTACCATCATCAAAGTTGGCTTATTTTTTAGGATGAGGACACCTTGGCGTGTGTGCCTCAAAACCAGATCATCTTCTTTCACCTATAACACGAATAGCTGTACAAAAGTAAGCTTTTGAATTTTAGCATTTCCTGATGTTCTGCATTGCCAGGAGCAAGACCCACATAAGGTACTGAAACCCAAAATTCCAAACACACACAGGTGACGTGTTTATGGCAGAAACATTACTTTCATATCCAAGAACTGTGTGTCATACATGAAGTCAGAGAGATTTGTTTTAAAGAAAATGTATACTTTATTAAATCCCTGGAAAAGAAAACTCAGAGATAAAAAGGAAAAGAAATTTGCAACTGTTCATTTTTAATTTTGCAAATTCCTGATATATCATGAATGCACTCTAATTGTATGTGGATAACGGCAAGGTGAGCTGTATTTAACCAAATGTATTTTTTCCCCAATATCCTTAGAAGATAACGATTGTGTGAAAGTGACTCTTTAAAATGTGCTAAACCCTACTCTCCTGCAACAAATCATCAAAATCTGGCACAGTCACTAAGCAGCAGTTCCTAAACTATTATACAAATAAGGTCCTCCTGATGTTCCTAATTTGCAAAACTAAGACATAGTTTCTGTGTAGATTTGCTCATCTCACATCAAGCACCATAAAAAGCTCAAAACATTTCAGGGACTAGAAGCACACTGACAACTCTTCCAGCTTGGCCAATGTTTATGAGCAAATTGATGCACTTGCATGACTGCAATTCCTCCCCAGCTCATTTACCTTGTACACTGTGTACACAGCAAAGGGCATAGTTGAGAGCATCTAGGGTACTTGGCTTACTGTGTCTGCCTGATGGAAAGTATTTTTTCATTTCTTGCACAACCATTACAAGTTCTTCAGAAACTCTGTTTCGATCTTGCTGTTCACTGTAGGATAAAAAGAAAAAAAAAAGCTTGTCAATTCACACTTTCAATTTTAGGAGCAATCAACATCTACTGTATGAACAGCATATGATGTGCCAAGCAACTTTCTAGATGCTTCCCATGGATCAACTCATTTAGTTCACAGGTTTATTTTCCCCTTTGGACAGGTGGTGGGATCTCAGCCAAAGAAACTGGTCAACATCAAACATTTTCCATCCATTCTCATTCCCACTTCAGCCCCCCGCTCAGCTAAATCCTTCACCACTCCTTCTGTGCTTCTGGTATTCTTTTTTGATAATCCTTCAGTTTCCCAGAGCGTTACGTCCCAAGTTGTCTGAGCATCCCCCCCTGAACTTTCTCCTAGGCTTATCAACGAAGGAATAAAACGATTTAAGCTCTCCTTTCCCTGTACTGATCATCCAAGAACAAACAGATCAGGGGGGTCACCTGTTGGTGCTCTCCACCTGTGGGCTCTGCAGTTGGGATTTCTCGCTCCACACCTCCTCCTGTCCTTTCCCCAGGGCCTCAGAGCAACAGGCCTGTGGTTCCCGAGGCTCGGACCCCCTGGAGTCCAGAGATTTGGACACTCCCAGGTCTTCGCGGGGGTCCATCTTTTTTGCACGGCTGCTCTCGGTCTGTTGCCCGCTTCTTTTTCACTTTGCAATCAGCGACAGAAATGTCTCATTTTGGTCCATGCCATTGCCTTAGGGAAGGTGATCTGTCATCAGGAGCCAGCAGACACTGATCCCTGTCACCTGGAGGAAGCGTCCTCTGCAGGATCTCCATGCAGTCTTGGGTGGCTCCGCTCGCAGGGGCAGCCCGGGGTTGGGGCAGGAGGCCGAGGGACAGATGTCCAGTCACACGGCTCCTGTGGGCTGCAGCCGGGCTGTGACAGCGCCCCCGCCCCGACCCCGCCGGCCGCGCGGCCAGACCCTCCCATTCAGCAGCCTGTCCCCCGGGGCTCCGCATGGGTGGCCGCGCCCGAACACTGGACCCGGGCACGGGGAACTTCCAGCGCCAAGTTCCGGGGCCCCGGGTTCCCGCCCGGCGCCACCCGGCCGCCGGCCCCAGTACGGAGGGCGGGCTCGGGGAGACCGCTCCCGGCCCCGGGAGAGCACTCACCCGCCACCACCACCGAGCCACCGCCGCCGCGCGCCCCGCCCCGCCCGCCGGGAGCAGTCCCGAGGCCCGCCGCGTGCTGGGGGGAGCCGCCGCCGCGCCCCCCGCGCGCCACGTGACGCGGCCCCGCCCTCAGCCACGCGATTGGCTGCCTCGGCCGGCTCTGCGCGCCCCCATTGGCCAGGGGGCGGGGCCGCGCCGGGGGGGGGGCGGGGGGGGCCCGGGTTACAGAAGCGGAGGCGGGTGGGCGGGAGATGGCCCCCGGGCACGTTCCAGAGCGCCGGGGTCCGGCGGAGGGCGGCGTGCGGCCAATCCCGGCCGGCCGGCGCGCAGCGGAGGGCTGGGCGGCCCCGAGGGGCCTGGAGCTGGGGCCGGGCCAGCCGAGCGCTCCGCCCCCTCACGGCGCCGGGAAAGGGAGGGGCGGAAGCCGGCTGCGGGGCGGGGATAGGGCGCTCGAGCCGCCAATCACGAGGGGCCGGGACCCGGGCGGGGTTGGCCCGCCTCCAGGTGAGGGGCGGGGGGAGCCGGGCGGCTGCGAGCGCGGGTGGCGGGGGCCGCCAGCTCGCGGATGGGGGCGCACCTGGGGCGCGGGTCGGGCGGCTCCCGGGCAGAGGGAAGAAGCGCGTCCGAGCTCCGTGTCTGCGCCTTCTCGTTCCCTTGTTTGCGTCTTGCTCATCCTTCCTGCTCGGGCGCCCGCTGGTGCTTGAGGCTCCGAGATGCTTGAGGCTCCGGGGGTCCGGGCAGTAAGCAGCCCCACGGAGAGCACAGCCGAGTCCGGAAACGGAATACTGACGACGGACTCTATACACATTTTCCTGGGCTTTCCTGAAGTTACAGGTTGATTTGGCAACTGGGGGAAGACAAGTGTATGTAAAAGACGCGGTTTCAGAGAAGGAAGGTGTAGCGAAGTCCTTTTAAAAATAGCAGTCTGAAGGGCCTTCAGATTGTATGTGGGCTCATCCGAAGTGCAGAACTCCGCCCCTTTCCAGTGCCTGGAACGTGAAAAATCTTCAGTGTTTATCGGATGAATGAAAGGAATTGTATAGAAAGGGAAGGGAGGGGGGAGTGACGTGCGGCAATTGTTCATACCGTGTATTGGATGAACCACTGATACCAGAGCTGCCTCTCAAGCTTTGTTTTGTCAAACTGCGTTCATTCAACAGATAGTCATTGAGTGGATGATCTAGGCCGAGGGGATTGTGGTCCCTGAGACGGAGTGCTGGCAAAAGTCCCTGCCATTCAAGGAGTCAACCTTTTATGAAGACGTAAAACACAAACGAGTGCACAGAGGTCAGAAGTGGAAAGCGCTGTGTGGAACGTGAAACAGTATTAAGTGTGGCTGGACAGGGATGGAGGGTGAAGCAGGTGGCAGATACATCAACCTGGTGATGGCGGAAGCCTCTCTGAGAAGACGAATTGAAACCTGAGTGTGTGGGGGGAGGGAGATGGGGGCAGGACACCTGCAGTGCCTTTGATAGAGCAGGTGTGTTGTTAAGAAAGAGAATGACGGTCTGCTTTGGTTGGAGAGTTCCCAGAGCGAGGCGGAATGGTGTGAGGGGAGGTCAGGAAGTTAGGAAGTGCTGGATTATAATTAGGGAATGCAATTTTGATTTTTTTTTCTAATGGTAGTGGAAAGAGGATTTAAAGTAAGACAGTGATCTGTATCAGCCAGACTTCTACACAGGAAGCTGTTAGTTACACGAAGAGGGCTGAGGATCCTTTGGACTAGGCTGGTGCCAGGAAGGATGGTGAGAGGAGGCTGGAGGTGGGATGCTTCTGGAGCGCAGACCCTTGCTGATGAGTTGAATGTATGTTGTGAAATGAGAGTTATCAGGCATGACTCCTGGATCTTTGGTTTAAGCAGTGCTGAGTGTCATGGGTCATCGAGTCATCAACTTAGATGGACAAGTCTGGGGATGGTAAGTTTTGATGAGGGGAGAATGGAGACTTGTTTCCCACACACTGTTTGAGACATGCATTACATGTGCCAGTGGGGTTGTCCGGTGGGTGATTGGCTCTCCCAGTCTGGGATGTAGGGGAGAGGCCAGGGATGGAGATAGACCTGACATTTGGGGGAGGCCAGAGTCCCTATGGCATTGATAGACATGGGTGAGATGGTGTCAACATGGGAATGCAGACAGAGGGATCCCTGGGTGACTCAGCAGTTTAGCACCTGCCTTCGGCCCAGGGCGTGTTCCTGAAGACGTGGGATGGAGTCCCACATCAGGCTCTCTGCATGGAGCCTGCTTCTCCCTCTGCCTGTGTCTCTGCCTCTCTTTCTCTCGGTCTCTCATGAATAAGTAAATAAAATCTTTTAAAAAAATAAAAAAAGAGAATGCAGACAGAAAAGGGCCAAAGGCCAAGACTGAGACATGGGGTGGGGGTGGGGAGCAGGGAGATTCAGAGGAAGAGCAGAGAGCCAAGCAAAGAATAAGGAGCCATAGATGGGGTTGAAAGAAAAGCAGAATGTTGGATCATGGAATCTAGATAAACTATTACAAGGAGAGAGCTATTGACTGTATAAAATGCTGGTGATACTCAGAGTAAGACAGAGAATTTTCTGTTATGCTTCACCAAGATGATGACCTTGGTTAAAGATGTCTCAGTAGTGTTGGTGGAAGGAAAAGCACAATGTGAGGCCGTGGAGAGGGATTTTGCTGTGTGGAGCCAGAGACAAGTGTTTGCACAAGGGAAGGAGGTGGGACCACGATTAGGGTCTGATGGGATGACCCAACAGGGAGGGAGAGGGGACAAGCAGGAAGAATTTCTGCAGACAAGGGGGGAATTGCCGGAGGGAAGGCTTCTGTTGGGCTCCAGATCCAGAGCTTTGCCTAAGGCAGGCACTTGTGTTAACGGGATTGTCTAAGGTCTTGAGGGTATACAGACAAGTAGAATTTGAAATGCACTTAGCTTGCTGTTTAGAGGATGAGAAAACATTATTTTTATTTTCTAATAATTATGCAATAACTGGTTTATGTGGTAAATTGTAGTTTTACAGATTGAATTTTCTGCTAGTGTGAAAAGCAACTCAGTTGTAAATAAGGATGTTATTTAAGATTTTATTTTTAAGTAATCTATATACACAACATAGGTCTCAAACTCACAACCCTGAGATCAAGAGTTGCATGCTCCACTGACTGAGCCAGCCAGGCGCCCCCAAGGATGCTATTTTTAAATGTACTAAGCAGCCTAGTCAATCTTAAACAAATAATCCTCACTCAAAACCAGTTTTTAAAAAATTACCATACTTTCAAAAACATCTTATTAGTGATGCAAATATAGAATTGCCATGTAAGATGCACAATTCATTAGAAAATACTTATGAACCAAGGCGAATTTGCCCTATTCTTTCACTGAAATTGTCAGCAGGAAGGCAAATGTTCACAAACCCTGCATTTCTCTTTCCGGTGACATGTGTTCCTGGCCACCTCTGAAGTTAGGCATGGTCATGTGACTTGCCATGGCCAGTAAAATGTGAGCAGACTCGCAGCTGGCAGCTTCAAGAGCCAGCGCACAATTCCTGATGTTCCCTTCCTGCCACAGTGATAACCTGAAACAAATGTTTACAGTAAGTCCCTCCCTGAGGGAGTGCGATTAGAAACTTCCTGTTGCCTGGCATTGGACATGTAGCATGAGTGAGAAACAAACTTGGAGCTTTTCAGATTTGGAGTACGTTTACTATTATAGCACTCCTCCAATACATTCTGAGTGATATATATGGTGAATAAAAATACCAAGTCCAGTGGACTTGTTTGGCATGGACACTGGATGGCTGGTGGTACCATTCTCTGGAACATACACTATTAACTGTAGGAAGAGGAATGTGCAGCAGGAGAATGCTTAATTCTCTTTGGCCCACGCTGAATTTGAGAGGCTTATGTCCATTAGGCCAGGAATCAGCAGTACATTAATGAATAGAAATGTGGGAATAGGTAAGTTTGACCAGGAAAAGTGAGTAGAATGGAAAGAGAAATTGGCTGAGGACTCAGCTGGCTAAGGAATCCTGACATTTATGGGAAAGGCAGAACAGAGCCCATTTATTGTAGATTTTCCTTCAAAATCTCAAAAATGGCACCAAAATTTTATAGAAAAAGTCCTGAAACGAGGACTGAACAGCACAATTCTACTGTGAGTACTTTGCCTGGACATAACAGCATTCCAGATAAGAAGAGCGGTGACCATCTATCCAAGGCCAAGGCAACAGGAAGAAGTCAACCTTTCTCCCAGTAGGACTTCTATAGGAAACGGACATTTTTTTTGTAACTATAAGCAAAGGGCATTTCCACCCATATTACATTGATCCTTAGGGGTGGCAGATTAAGAGTGGAAGTATATTCAAGGGGAAGGAAATGCAGAATCAAAAAGAGAGCCATGTATTTGGAGAAGTCTCTCACCCATCCACGTTATCTTCCCCAGGTGCCACGTAGGCAGCTGTCTCTTCTATGACATATAGAGCCAGCTCTGCACGTTACTCTTTAAAGAACATATATTCAAGAAACTCAAAAGCCTGAACATTTTGGTTGTTGTGAGAAACATAGCTCCCCACTCATCTGCTATACTTTCCAGGAGGGGAAGGTCTGCTTCTGTTCACTAGGGTACTGAGAAATGTAGGAGACTAAGAAATGAGTACTTGGGGAGGGAACTGGTGAGAAGGAAGAGAAAGTGGGCTTTGGGGTTTGTTGTAAGTGAGAGGTCAGGGCAGCAGCAAGGAATACCATTTTTAAAATTTTTATTTATTTATTCATGAGAGACACAGAAAGAGAGAGAGAGGCAGAGACACAGGTAGAGGGAGAAGCAGGCTTCATGCAGGGAGCCCAATGTGGGACTCGATCCTGGGACTCCAGGATCACGCTCTGGGCCAAAGGCAGGCGCTAAACCGCTGAGCCACCCAGGGATCCCCAGGAATGCCATTTTTAAGACTTGGACCATGTGCAGCTATCCTCCTATAATCAAGACAGCTACCAGAATTATGTTTATAAACAGTTTATTCAGTTCATTATAGTGGGCAAGTTCCCAGCTAAATGCACAGATACAAGCAAGGTACCCCTGGGTTAACGCAGGAGCCAGCGGGTTACATGGGGCTAGGCACGAGGCAAGGAGGGAGCACCAAGATTTCAGTCAGACCTGGCCAGAGCTCCTGAGTGAAGGGTGGGCTCATGGCCTGCCCCACATTTGACTGCTGCTTCCTTCTCACAGCTGGGCATCCTGCAGGGCATGTCTTCAACATTGCAGTGTTTCAGTGATGCCAGGGAAACAGATACTAAACAAAGCCCGTGTCCCAGTACCCCCCAACTGTTGTTGCTTTCTAAGTCACATGCTAACATGTGAATAAGAATTTTAGAATCCTCCAGTAACAATGGGCCAGAGTGGTAACACCTCTGTATTCCTCCTTCAGCATCTCCTTGCCTGTCTGCATGCCTACCTGAATTCCCATCCTTAAGCCACCCACCCAGATGATGAAAGTCTCACACAAGTCTCTCAGATGACAAAGCTATTTCCAAAGCAGCATCTTATGCAATCTATGACATCGAAGAGTTTCTGATTAGCTATCCTCTGTGAAGAGTCATCCAGCCCTGACCGATGCCCAATTGAAAGCATAATTTAGAAAACAGATTTAGAAAGTGGAATACGGATAAAAATAGGAAACAAAAATAGAAATATGGATAAAAATAGGCTATCGTCACTGGGAACTGGGTTCAGGATGGTCTCACTCAAAGGCTGCAGAAGCTGTTGCTCACATTAATTCTCATAGACCTCCTGGAGTCCACAGTTGACAGTCTGTGAACCATAGCGTAGTACTTGGGCTCTAGGTAGGAGATGCTCAGAGTCTAGCCTAAACCTTCTCTAACCCCTGGGAGAGATGCTGAGTCACAGGCAAGCTGCACCACCTACAGTATTCCACAGGCAAGAAAGGCCTGGTAGGATATAGAAGTTCACAATCTTATCATTTTAATTGTGAAGGGCACTTTAAATTCCATTTGTCACATTTCTGAATTTCTCTGTTGGGATCAGACTTAAGGACACTGTACTGGCATTCAACTTTTTGGCAAAATAGAAACTTTGGTCATAGCCATAGTTCTATAAAAATGTTTTAAAGAGGCTATTATTTCTGATTAAAATAATATTTTTTAGCAAGTGATACAAAACAGTAACAAGAAAGTAAACATCTTCATATCTCACGTAAGAGCAAAAACTCTTTATCTGCATCTTATTTTAAATACAGCGCAGGACTCAGTAGTGCTTATAAACAGTAGAGAGTTCTCTTCTATGGAATCAGAAAAATAGCAAAATAAGGCACAATCTGTTATTGTTACAGATTTGCGTTAGGCAGTAGTGTTCTTTCTGGAAGGCACAAACTGGAAATCTGATTACCTAAGTTTAAGAATGTGGTTCTGAAAAAAAAAATTAAAAAAAAAAAAAGAATGTGGTTCTGAAGATGTCCTATGACAGGGATAGCTAACTTGGAACAAATTCCCTTAACTGGAATTAATGGCAATTAATGAGACAACATGACTTCTAGGTTAACAACACTCGGGAACTTAAGAGATCCTCATCACCAGCCACACAGCAGTCTCGGAAGGCACTGGGCTGGGTATGGGCTGGGCAGCTGCACTTCAAGTTTGGAGTGCTTACAAAAACAAAGGCACGTTTCCTAGAAATTGAACTTTACAGTAACAAACAGAAAATAATCAGTTTAGATAGAACAGTAGGCGAGCTCGAGAATATAGCAGGTTCTAAGTCAAATGTCTTGAAGAGATTTCTTGAACAGCAGGCTGGGGCCACACTGGTTGTTCACGGGGAAACATTCCACACTGAGAAGCAGGGGAGACACAAAAAAAGCAGAGGAAACAGTTTAGTCTCTCTCCCAGAATTAACATTGAATGTCGCAGTCTAAATGTGAAATTCCATTTGGCCAACTTCCTACTGGTGGCTTCTCTCTACATTCTGTAGAGTGCCTGAGGATACTGTTGAGAGAAGGGATGGGAAGAACTGTTTTTGCAAATGGTTCCCATGTCCCAGGCTATAGATGTCAACGTCCTGTTGCAGTATCGTATATGGTAGCAGTAGGAATAATACCAGTAATAATACTTCTGTGCACGTAACCTGTGTGCGTTATGTATTTATTTACTTATCCAGCTATTATTAATACTATATGCTGGCTGCCATCCTATGCACTTTTCATACACTGGCCAGTGGTGTCCTCATAGCAAACATATGGGGAAGGTACTATTATCATCCCCACTTTACAAGTGAAGAAACGGAGGACCAGGGATGTTAACTTGCTTGCCCAAGCACATGCCTGGATGGTAGTGGCGCTATGGTGGGTATCAGGTAGTCATGCTGTTAATTAACAGACTATACTGTTTCGTGTAAAAGGAAGTATCAGATGAAAATGTACCCAGAATGAAAACAGAGAGAGGTCAGTGGAAATGAATACATTTTCCCTAACTTCAAAGGATCAATGTTTGTATTTAAAAAACCATCCGATTTTAACGAAATAACTCTATTTAAAACATTTACTGAAAAAGGGGATCCCTGGGTGGCTCAGCGGTTTTGCGCCTGCCTTTGGCCCAGGGTGCGATCCTGGAGTCCCAGGATCGAGTCCCGCGTTGGGCTCCCAGCATGGAGCCTGCTTCTCCCTCTGCCTGTGTCTCTGCCTCTCTCTTTCTCTATGTCTATTATAAATAAATAAATAAATAAATAAATAAATAAATAAATAAATACATCTTTAAAAAAAAATTACTGAAAAAAATAAAAATCTGTGTAGTAAACTAATAGTTCTGCAGGAACTTTTATTCTGAGGTTTTGTACATGCCATTAGCTGTGAGCACACAGACAACTTGAACAATGAGTTTAGGCAGGAGAACTCACCGATGATGATGATGATGATGATGACCACGACGACAATCCCTATCGCCCACATCTGTGACGAAACATAGACCATTTCACAATTCCAAACACAGACATTAGCGTGCTCACTGAAGGGTATAATATTCTAGTCACTGACAGAGAAATTAAGGTACACTACAGTTGGAAATAATTCTTAAGTTTTAAAGCCTAAATTGTTCTCAACTAAGGCATGAAGCTATTTATCTGCTTTTGGTGGTCCCTAGAAAGGCATTTGTTTGTGTAAGTTCTTCACATAGGAAGGGCTACAAAAGCTTGTCCTGTGTATCAGAAAGTATCACTTCTATACCAGGAAGAGGGAAGATACATTTGGACTGTGGTGTATGTATGAAATCTGTTTTGGGCTCAGCTGCTTGCCTGGCTGATCCCTGCACTTCTGTGGAGCATGCGGCTTTCAAGCACTGCCATCTTGAGACGCTGGAGCCATTCACTGAACCACATGCCAACTGACCACCAAGCCCAGCCCTCTCCTGCCAGTATGTGTTCAGGGCTTTGAGAGGGTAGAGGGCTGGAAGGGGCTTATGTCTGTGACTGATTTTGGACATTGCTGTTCTATATACTTCTTGAGGTCAGGCACAGATGAAGCATTCCTAGCTAAGGAGATAGGAAAAGGTATGCAGTCAGTGCTTTTGACTCCGAGTCAATCCAAATTTCCATGTGCAGCACGTCAAACTCACTTCCAAGATTCAGGGAAGTCCAACACTTGGAGCCTTGGTTGACCCTCTGAGAATACAGAGGGTGACATGATGTGAAAACCAGTTAAAAGAAAATTACCTTGCAATTCTTCCACCAATATTTTCTCTTCAACTTGGCAGCACTTGTTTCAAATTGGGATGCTCCTGCCTGTAGCGCGTCTGCACGATCATCTAACTCTGAGAGCTTCTGATCTCTTTCCAACACCTTATCCACATTGACTCTCATGATGTCCACCACCTGAATGAACACGATCACATCAAGTTACTCATAAAGGAAGGGAAGAACAAACAAAACCTTTAGTGAAGTAAATGGGCACATTTTCTTTCAGGCCAACACTTTATTACTTTGAGCCAAACTTTCATTTAGAAAGGATGGGGCAGGGAGTGGCTCACTCTTTCATGATAAAAACAGTCAGCAAATCAGAAAGAGAAGGGGACTTCTCTAACATGATAAAGGGCATTTATGGAAAAACCCACAGCTAACATCCATGCTCAACAGTGAAGGAATGGAGCATTTCTCCCTAAGATCAAGAACAAGCAAAGATGCCCACTTTTACTAGTGCTGTTCAAAACTGTTCTGGAAATTCTGGCCAGAGCAGTTAGGCAAGAAAAATAATAAAAGACATCCAAATTGGGAAGAAATAAGTAAAATGATCTCAATTTTCAGATGATTCCATATATGGAAAATCCCCAAGAATCCACAAACTACTAGGGTCAATAAAAACATTCAGTAAAGGTTTAGCGCACAAGACCAACACCCAGAAGTCAGAACAATTCCACACATGAGAAATGAAAAGGAAATTTAAAAAGAATAATTCCATATACAATAGCATCCAAAAGAATACCTCAGGGATAATTGAACCAAGAAGGCAAAAGATTTGCACACTAAAAACTACAAGACACTGCTTGTAGAAATAAATTAATTGAAGAAATTTAATTCAAGAGATTAAAACCTAGCTAAATGGGAAGACATTCCCATGGTCACAGATTGTTGTTAAGATTGCAAAGTGCCTCAAACCAATGTACAGATATACAGATTCAACACAATCTCTATTAAAACTCCACTGTCCTCCCCCCTCTAACGTCCCCTCCTAGAAACAGAAGAGCCAATCCTTAAATTTTTATGGAATTGCAAGAGGCCTGAATAGCCAAAATAATACTGAAAAAGAAAATGTTGGAGGACTCAGACTTTTCAATTTCAAAACCTTACAACAAAGCTATAGTAACCATAGTAGTGTGATTCTAGCATAAGGACAGACATACAGACCAATGGAATAGAATCGAGAATCCAAAAATCAACCCAAACATCTATGGCCAATGGATTTTTGACAAGGCTGTTAAGATCATTCTGAGAGGAGAAGGATGGTCTCTTCAACAAATGGTGCTAGGACAACAGGACAGCTGTATATAAAAGAATGAAGCTGAACCCTTATACAACACCCTATATAAAAAAATTAACTCAACATGGATCAATGACCTATTAGTAAAAGAGTAAAAGAGCTAAAAACTATAAAATTCTTAGCAGAAAACATAAGAGCAAATCCTTCTAACTTCATATTTGGCCATGGATTTGACACCAAATCAAGAACAATAAAAGAAAAAATAGGGGCACCTGGGTGGCTCAGTTGAGCCTTCAGCTCAGGTCATGATCTCAGGGTCCTGGGATTGAGCTCCCCTGCTCAGCGGGGACTATGCTTGTCCCCCTCTCTCTACCCCTTACCCCTGTTCCTGCACCTGCTCTCTCTCTCTAGCTCTCTCTCTCAAATAAATAAAATCTTAAAAAAAATAAATTGAGCTTGATAAAAATTAAAATTTTGGGGGCATCAAAAGACATTATCAAGGATATGAAAAGACAATCTACAGAATGGAAGAAAATATTTGCAAACCATTTATCTAAAAAAGTTTTAATATCCAGAATATATAAAGAACTCTTACATCCCAATAACAAAGTGAGAGACTACCCAATGAAAAGCCAGGCAATAGATTTGAACAGACATTTTTACAAAGAATGTATACAAACGATCAACGAACATATGCATAGATATTGACACCACCGGTCATTAAGGAAATATAAACCAAAACCACAATGAAATACTTCATATTTACTAATGAGGATAGCTAAAGTCAGATGAAACAGAAACTAACAAGTGTTGATGAGGATGTGGAGACCTAAGAGCCCCTGGACTCTGCTGGAGGGAATGTAGACTGGAGCAGCCACTGTGGAAAAGTCTGATAGTTCCTCAAAAAGTTAAAACACAGAATTACCATATAATCCAGCACTCCTATATCTATCTATCTATCTATCTATCTATCTATCTATCTATCTATCTATCTATATCCCAAGAGAAATAAAAACATATATCCACACAGAAATTTGTCTATGAACGTTTATAGCAGCATTACTCATAATAGCTGAAACATGGAAACTCAAAAACCCCGCAACACATGAATGGAAAAACAAATTATGTACACACACACCATGGAACACCATTCAGCCATAAAAAGGAAGGAGGTAGTGACAGGTGCTACCACACCGATGAACACTGGAAACATGCTGAGTGAAAGAAGCCAAACACAAAAGGCCACATACTGTATGATCGCCTATATATGATACATTCAGAACAGGCAAATCCATAGAAACAGAAAGCTGATTATAGGTTACCAGGAATGGGAGAAAACGGGAATGGGAAGTGACAACTATATGTATACAGGGTGTTCTTTGTGCGTGATGCAAAAGCAGTGAAACTAGACAGAGGTAATGATTGCACAACATTATAAATACACCGAATATCACTGAACTGTACAAGTTAAAATGGCTAATTGTATGCTATGTAAATTTTACCTCAATTGAAACAAAACAAAACCTCTCCTTAAAATTCCTTTGGTTAAGAAAAAGGACCCAATTTGATTTTGTAAGTAAACAAAAGTTTCATCCCCGATGGAATCAGAATGGGTTTCTTACCGTGGAAACGTAAAAATTTTCAGAATTCAGTTCATAAACAAAACCATAAGACCAAAACATTACCAAATGATTTAATAATGCAGTCTAACCTAAACTTAACTCTGCTTTTTAAAGCAGCTAAATCCAGAAAGATCAACATGTCTTTGTTGGACATTGGTAGCTCTCCGGGCTATAGAAACATTAATCTGAATTTCTCACAGTCTTCCATTGTGGGTCTGCATATACAGAGCTGAACAAAAGATGCTGTGAGGGTTCTCTAGTTCAAGAATTCCACAAGTATAGATTTGTTGGGCTAGACCAGTTTGCCAGCATCTGCCTTATGTACGTGAATGGGCGACAGCTGGAACTGAGTTCTAGAGGCTTGCTCATGCCTGGTAACCTGTACATCAGGCTACACTTTAAGCAGTATTTTGATGAAAAATCTGGTCGGAGGGACTGGTCTTGGCTTGAACAAACTTTAGACCTAATCCTTAAAACTCAATTACCCTATTTTATAAACTAGTTCTTTTTTTCTTTCCAATTTTTTTAATTGTGGCAAAATATATTTTATAAAGTGATCCTTGGAAGAATGTTCTCGGGAGGAGTATTTGTGGTTTAGATACGTGATTTGGGTACTGACTTCTCAGAAGCTTAGCTCATTTGTTATGAAACAGCCAAAATTTCCTTTTCAGTCATGCTTTTAAGATACTTTTTCTAAAAAGATTTATTTCCAGAGTGTTCCCATGTTGGTTTAAAATTCACTGTTTTCAACATTTTAGAGCAATACCTCATCTACTTGATTTTGTGTCTGCTGAAGTCTTCGGTTGCTGCCAGAGGCAGCACTTGACCCTGGGGTTGCACCTGCAGACCTGAAATGGGTAAAGGCACAAGCATGAGTAAACTATGATTCCAGATACATTTTTTATAAGTATGAAGACATTATCCCAAGGCATCACTGTTTAAAGGTTCAGAACTTAAGCAGAAAAAGAAACCCTTCCTACAGTAAGGAACAAAGGTTCTAATGACATTTCTTCTAATTCCTCTATAATTTCCAGGATTCATCATATGTTAAAAGTGAGCAGGGTCTCAAGTGAAGGTTTAATATCACTTTCTATCACTGAGGCACCTGATCTTAAGATCAGGGATCCTAAGATAGAGAAACTCTACCTTCCAGTTTTTTATTTAAATGCACACATCTACTTAAATGCACTCAGTACTCTCCTGAACTCTCATTGTGGCGAGAACTGTTTTCATGGTTATGAACAATTACAGAATGCCACTTTTCCAGTTTGGAGAAATATATTCATTTATATAAACAGGGTCAGGAACATCAAGAGGCAAGGAGGAGGGGGTGGTGTGAGTGGGAAAGGTGAGATGAAGCAGTGCTTCCTCTCTTAAAAGGTACTTCTCTTTTCAAATCCTCAACTGAAGGCCTATTGCTCTCCAGCCAGATCTTTCTTGACCACTGTGGCTTTGAAGTCCTTATCGCTTCCGTTTCTTGGCTGGCCATGCTTTCATTTTTCACACACACATACACACACAGCTGACCCTTGAACAAGGTGGGGTGTTTGGGGTGCTGACGCCGACCCCTCCCCCTCCCCATGGTTGAAAATTTGCATATAACTTTTGACTCCTCCCAAAATTTAACTACTAATAGCCTACTGCTGACCAAAGGCCTTACCAATAACATAAACAGTCGATTAACAAGTATTTTGTATATTATATGTATCATACACTGTGTTCTTACAGTAAAGTAAGCTAGAGGAGAAAATGTTAAGAAAATCGTAAGACAAGGGCAGGCCAGGTGGCTCAGCAGTTTAGCGCCACCTTCAGCCCAGGGCTGATCCTGGAGACCCGGGATGGAGTCCCATGTCGGGCTCCCTGCATGGAGCCTGCTTCTCCCTCTGCCTGTGTCTCTCATGAATAAATACATAAAATCTTAAAAAAAAAAAAAAAAGGAAATCGTAAGACAGAGAAAATACGTTTACATTACTGTATTGTATTTATTGGAAAAAAACCCACCTGTAAGTGGACCTGCACAGTTCAAACCCATATTGTTCAAGGGTCATCTGTAATGTCTTGCCTTCCCTGATAGATCACAGACTCCTGTGTCTTACAGGTCTCTTCCCTGTACCCAAGACAGCACCTAGCCTGGGCCTTGACTACAACAGCTACTGATGCACCCACTGATTCAAGTTATTTTATACCTACCACATGTCAAAGACCAGGGATGCAGCAGATCCCATGCCTGCCCTTACACTTTATTTTTATTCTCTGATAGGTAATAGCGAAGAACCATGCAATGGCACATTTTCTCACTTAGCATTTTTCTCATTTAGTCCTTTCAACTCTTTGAGGGTGTGTGTGTGTACTACTATCAACCCCATTTTCTGGAAGCAAAAAGTGGGATTTAGAAAGTCAACAGTGCTGGTTGCAGTGGAACCTGTCTTAGACCAGGTCTCCTATAATTCCACCGATCTAGACCTTAATTAACCATTGTGATTTACTGGCACGGCAGCCGCGGCAGGTACACTCCGGAGAAGCGACCCTAGTCCCCGGAGGGAACCCGGGAAAGTACCCATGCCTTCCTCCTCCGTAGACGAGCAAGAACAGTGTGGAGGGGGCTAGACGGTCCTCGTGACTCTTGACAGTTTCCTCTGAATGTTACTGCGGGAAAACTTGGGGTTTCAAGGGCCACTTCGAGGCGGCCTCTGCTTAAAGAGGGAAGATCCACGGCTCTGCTCCGGAGTCCACTCTGAGCACTGGAGCCCGTAGGCACAGGGCCGAGGTTCTTTCCCTCGCAACTTCCGGAGCCCAGCCCAGCCCCAGGCGGCGGACAGGCGCTCCCAGGTCTAGGGCAGTGGCCACCGCTCCTCTCGGGGACCCTGGGCCGGGGGTTAGGGAAAGGGGAGAAGGGGTGGGGTCGGGGTCGGGGTCGGGGTGGGGCGTCTCCTAGCTCCGGGAAGCCCTGGGGCTCCCCGCCGCCGCCGCTTCCGCGACAGCCCCACGGCCGCAGGGCTGCGGGGTGCGGGGTGCGGGGTGCGCGGCGCGCGGCGGGGCTGGGTCGGCCCGCCTGCAGCCCGCACACCCCCGGGGCCACCGCCCACCCCTGGGCCTCGGGAGCCGCTGCGCAGGCCCGCGTCCGAGCGGCTGCCGGCGGGAGCCGAGCCGGGGAAGGGTCCCAGCCGCGGGCCGCCGCCCCCTGGGGTCCGAGGCCGCCCCGCGTCTCGCCGCGTCACTCACATTTTGGCGGCGGCGGGCGACGGTCAGCCGAGCGGCGCAGCGGGACCGAAGGCCGGGAGCCGGGCGGGGCGGCGGCGCGGGGCCGATGACGTCGCCGGGCGCGGCCGCGGAGGGGCGCGCCGGAAGGGGGCGTGGCCCAGTGGGGCGGGGCCTCTTGGGGGCGGGGCCACCGAGGGGCGGGGCTGCGCCTCCGGCTCGGTGGTGCCGGACGCGCTCTGCCTGCCGCCGCCTTTGCGACTCTGGGGGACGCGGCGCGTTAGGCCCTGTGCGGGGAGGGTGCAGGGAGGTGCAGGGAATAGAGGGCGGGGGCTGGTAGTTTGTCCTGGGCCCGGAGGCCATTCCCCTGGCCGTGACAGTCCTGCTTGCTGCCGGCCGTCCCGCCCGAACCGAGTGGTCCTGGGGACGCCGCGCTCCCCTCCCCCCCCGGGAAACTTGTCGAGATAGGAAGGCTCTTTGGGGTATTTATCGCGGGCGTTATGGGGTTAGACACCCTCGCCTCGTGTGCTCGGTTGTCGTGCACACTGTATGAGGATCTGGGGACGGGAGCCTGCACGGGAGGAGCTAGCTGTGTTTACGCTTTTTTTTTTTTTTTTTTTTTTAAGATTTTATTTATTCATGAGAGACACAGGCAGAGGGAGAAGCAGGCTCCATGCAGGGAGCCCGACGTGGGACTCGATCCAGGGACTCCAGGATCACGCCCTGGGCCCCCCAGGGCTTCCCTGCTCTCTACCTTTCTGTATTCCCGGGCCCCGCGCAGAGCAGGTCCTCAGCTTCTGGTCGGGGCCGTAGGCGGGGGCCCAAACCCGAATGCAGCGAGGTTCTTTGCAACGTACTGAAAGTTGTTCCTGGAAGTATTACTAACGTAGACGACGCCTACCTTAAACACCCAGAACACTGCCAGGTCAACCGGCAGATGAGATGAGAAATGAAAAAAAAGACAAGCAAAAAACCAAAAACTTAAATACTGAACTGTCTTTTCCGACTGTCAATGTAATAATTTGAAAAGGGGAATGTCGGTGTGTGTTAGAATAAATGAGTGTCACCGAGGAGGTGGGATTTGAGTTGGGTAAGTAGATAAGAAGAGAACTTTCCAGGCAAGGGATGAACAAACATGAACAAAGGCAACAGTGGAAATGGGCACGGTTTGCAACCGCCCAACCAGAAGGGGCAGGCTGGGGCCCAGGTGAAAATAAGAGTAAGGAGTGAGGATAGACAAGAAAGGAAACTATCATTTAAATGCAAGGGCTCTGGAAGCCACAGGGCAGGGAGCTAGGGGAGACCCTACAGGAGATTTGGCAGTAGCACTCCCACCCGCTACCAGGGAGAAAGGGTGATGCTCTGCAGTGGAAGGAAAGCAGATAATGACAGAATTCTCAGAAAAGAAGATGGATCTTAATAGAGAACAGCAGAGGTTTTCAGCAGCAGTGGTGAATTCAGATTGGTGTCTTTGTGTTTCAAGTAGCTGGTATGTTGAGAGGTGCCTGAGAAGACAGTTAAAAGCAAGTGTTTTAGGGGACAGTGGCTTCCTAAGTTTTTCTTTCATGGACATGTCTGAAACTCTGTAACAGTCAATGCCAAGACACTGTCTCTGGATCTAAGGAAATACGTGAAATCATCTCCTAAGGGTTTGAAACCTGCTGGTCACCCTGGATTTCAGTGTCAGGTCAAGTTAAAGCAAAGCACACACATAGTATGGGGAAATTTTCTTCATTTTTAATTTACAGCAGAAAGAATATAAAGCATTCAGAAAACATTTTCCATATTTTAAGGGCAATTCAAAACATTTTGCATGGTTTCCAGCAGCTGAGTTCTTCAACAGATCCATTGATTCAATGATGCTTTACATGCACAATTACAAAAATAAAACTTACAAAAAAGAAGACATCTAGACTAGTTTTACATGCAAGTCTCAGGGACCCCCCATTGGGCGCCAACTACTGTGTGGAACTGCCATAAGCGACCGTGCAGCCAGAGAGGGGTTCGAGTTATTGTCTTTATTTCGTTCACACAGTACAGCTGATTTCAAATGGGTAACAAGAATAGCAATTAAATCTTCAGGAGACAGAATAAGATTAGCTATTAATTTTATAATGAAATCCTACTCCTGGCACTTGGGAATTCAGATTATCCAAGAAAGCTGCGCTTACCTATCATCTTATATTCAAAATTAAGATTCACAACCAAGAAAAAGCGGTCAGAAATGCTTCATTTCAGTGGAAGTGCATTTGTACCTCACCTAGGATTCACAGTTGTACTGGTAGGCTACACCGGTAGGTTTCGAACCTACTTTCTATCCCCTCCATTAAGAACCCTCCTAATTCTACATGAGTCTTTATCTTCCAGAAGTTTCTAACTTACTCAGCTAATAATGTAGCATGGGAGACATTAAAAAAATAAATGAAGAAATAAATGTGAGGGTTAAAGCAAATCCACTGAGGTCATTACTCTTGTCAAAAGATCAGTTATTTGTACCATCATAAATGGAATAAACATGTCTAAATTCGGTACTAATGTGGGATATTCTGAAAGAGCTGGCTTTCACCTTCCTATTCCCATTTACGAATACAGTTGGGTGTTTGTAAATTACTCAATGTCCTCCTATAGGTCAAATTGTGTAAAATAATAGGTATTTGAGGGGAGTGCAACAGCTGCAACATAACCCACACATTTAAAAACAAAATCGAGCCAGGTCAGTTTACAAATGTACAGGTGGCTACTAGTTGTGGGGCTGTCACTGTTGTCAAAGCTGATCACAAGCGGTAAGACATATACTGTACAGTAATCCAAGGTTGGCAGTGAAAGGAAGTAATTAAAAAACAAGTACAATTATAGAAAAGGCACCAAAAGCACTGACCCCAGTTTTTACCACAATCTTTTTGTATCTACCTTCCTTCTAAAGACACCAGTTTAAAAGCTTATTTGTGAATATTTTTAGGCTTCACAACAAGCCTTGAGTTTTAACTTACAGTTGGCAGCCAGAACCAAGAAAAAAAACTCTTATCTCAGCTTTACACCAACTGATCCTGAAACTTAACCTGGGAATTTTAAACTGGCATCAGCAAATGCGAGCTTTATTCTCTCAATTTAACGTTAGTAGTTTAATTTTTAAAAGCATCAGATTTCTTTGGCTCCTCATTATATGGAAAGAGTAATAGACCATGACAACCCTACGAGACCAGTTTGCATCTTTTAAATTTTTAGTTATTTTTTGTGCATTTTTTGTTACATTTTCTGATTTCCAGCAGGAGATATGAAAACGTCAGACGTTTTCCTACTTTTCACACTATTTCTTTTGTCAGATTTTGATCGTTCTAAGTGTTCTTTTGTTGGAGTGAGTGGATGGTGTTAAGCTATATACGGATTCATCTTATGATTATCTGTTTAGCAAAAGTAACTTAATTTTTTAAGCAATATTAGCATTCACATTACTTGGCACCATTGGCAAAAAAATTTTAAATTAAAGAAAATAAACTCCTGGTAGCCAAAATTAAATGTAAACATATCCTTTTTTTAAGTAATGTTACTCTGCCTTTTATCCTAAGTCTAAATACAGTAGCTCTTTTTTTTGTTTTTTGTTTTTTTGCAGTTTAGTCATGCTTTAGCAAAATGTTCTTCTAAAGAACATTTAAAATAAAGTACTCTTATAGTGAAATAAAGTTTTTTTGTTTCATTTTACAGACCATAGCCACTAATGCTTTGCTTTTGTTCATTTCTTTTTTCTTGATTTCATGCACATATCTCTTTGTTTTAATATATACAATATATACAAACAATACATCCACATTTTTCTCGCTCGTTCAGACAAAACTATACAAATAATTTTATCTTGCCATGTTATTGACCTTTGTGAATAAAATATTTAGCAATTAATATAATCCCTTTCAAATATTTTCTCACTTTCCGTTTCTACCTTCTATATATACACAGAAACTGCTCTGTTTGGATGAGATTATAGCCAAAAATATGGAATTTACTGGCCAGAACGCAGCACCACACTGATCTTTTAGGTGGCAAATGTCCAGGCAAGGTTTATGATTCCTTAGAATGACTACAGTTTCCAAGGTTACTAAAAAAAGCTCCATGCTGTACCAATTCTCTAAGTAAATCTCATTGCACATGAAAGTAAGGCCCAAAAATTAAAGTGCTGAGCATGACAAAAGGGACAAGATGATCGCTATATTCGCAGGTTCTTGGGAGGTGGTGGGGACAAGAAAATAAATTTAAGGTCCGTAAGCTGTTTCTCATTAGTTCCCATGCATTACCCGTTTACCACGCACCCGCCCCTCTGCAAATTTCCACAAGACATTAAAAACCTGCAGATTTTAAAAGTTGCATTAAGTGTGCTGTAGAGATTAAAACAAACACAAATTAAAATAAAATAAGATCAGTGAAGGAAATGAGAACACACGGACCCAATAAAGATTTGTATGATCTACGCCCTCCACTGAGAATCAATCCCAAAGATTCAGCTTCTTGGAAGTAACTGACAGGTGCAGGAGCAGCATTCTTTTTTTTTTGTTGTTGTTGTTGTTGCTTGTGCATCCCCACCTTTGCTTGTCTATATTTTTGGTATAAATATTTGTACAGTTCCACACGATGTTTGAATACAGCCCTATATGAGAAGGAAACCGGCTTCTTCCTAAGAAGAGGAAGCCTCTTTCAATGCCTCGTGGTGTCTTGTTTTCCCATGATCCAACAGAAGATTGAGTTCCAAGATGTCTTGCTGATCAAATTAAAAGTTGTCCATGAAAGTGCAAATGCAAATGACCAACACATTCCTGTTAAAATCCTGCAGCTGATCTCCCCAAAACTGCAGAGGGATTGTGTGTGTGCGTGTGTGCGTGCGTGTGTGTGCATGTGTGTGTGTGTGTGTCGTTGCATGTCTCTGCTAAAAACAGAAATGAAAACAGTCTGCAAAGCAATGTCACATTGCTTAGGGATGCTGCTGTATGTCTTCAAGTTCCTTGGCCTTTCTCAACTCTTTCACTCTGGAAGAGAAACAGAACAGAACACCAGGTGATAGCTATGTAGTGAAACCGTGGCCAGATGCGGCAAGGGCATTACTGTTCCCTCTGAAGTGAAAAACCAAGACAAATACCCTTTGGAAGATTGATGGCAAAAGAAACTCCTGCTAAATTGCTCAGGGAAATATCCTGAGAGGAAAACATGACCCTTCCTGAAACTCTGCTCTGTACTGAGTGCTCTAAACACAAAGCAAAACCGAAGTCTACTACATTTAAGGCACGTGTGACAGTAACGTGATCATCTTAGAGTTAACCTCACCTAACTTTCCTCTTAGCCTATTGGGACCACCATTAATGCCCGGCAATCCCACAGGAGGCAAGTTAGGGAAACTGCACACAGACTTACTTCACTTATGACACACCCAGTGATTGATCTGCTTTGTTCACAGACTCAAGACTGCAGGTATCTCGAAGCTGATCAAACGCCCGCACAGCTCTACTACTGTGCTCACGTCTTGTGGGGGTCTGATTTTCATTATTCCTTACCTTCCTCCCATTCCACTTTGTAACTTTACAAGATGTTCAGGCCACTTCCCCCAGTGCTCCCAGACGGACAGCAACAGGGTGCATATCAATAGGGTACTTTTCTCTATTTATCAAACATATTGTAGTTAACAGATTTAAATGAAATTGTTATCAACAGAGTCAGCAAATTATGTGTTAATTATCACTTCCAGTCTATACTTTCTAATACAAAAATTTGCCTTGGGTTTTGAATTATGGCTATCTGATGAAGATGGGTTGCCAGGGAAGAGGTTGTGAGCTAGAAGCCTATTTCCTTTTCTTGACAAATAATTAAAATTTTGCCTTCATTAGCAAAATGATCAAATGCAAGTGTGACTTCAGGGTCTAAGTCCTGAAGGCTGTATGTGTGGTACATGGCATAGGCGGTGTGCAGCTCAGGGTACCATATAGTAACATTTGTTTCCCAAAATGTGTGTGGGAGTACGAGTTTAGCCAAACAGAAGGGCAGTTTCTCAGGACCCGTACACTCTACACCTCAACAGCACAGAAAAAAAGTCTGATCTGTTTTTCTCATGTGGGCCTATACAGAGGTCAGTAATTCCCAAATAAAGTTTTCTGATTTCTAAGGATAAGGTTTCTGCTGTTATCTTAAGTGATACCAGTCAATTTAAATTCTATTTTAAAGTAAATGCTAGTTTACTTTCTAAATAGATTCTCGTTAAAACCCAGGGGGAAGAAAACATTTTGAAAAGCATCAGGAAGTTATCGTTATATTACATAGGCGGATTCAATGGACTGGCACATATGCTATTATGACAATTTAAGAAAACAATATATTTACCACCTCTCCAAGCGGAATCATTTCTGAGTATTCTACAAAGTTGATACAATCTCTTCAAAGAGAAGTTGCTCTCTTTCAGAAAAAAAGCTTTATTATTTTATCATCATTAATATTGAAAAGAATGATCATGTTTGAAAACTTGCTTATTTGCCTGATTTATTTACTAAATACACCAGGTCCAGCTTGATCAACAGTGTATCTTCAAAACTGTTAAATCCTCCTTTCTTAAAACAGGTGCAACTCAGAACACATTGCTCTGTTCATACTGGATCCAGGTATTAAGGTATTATTTAGTTTTAAATTTTAGAATTAAATGTACCATGGATTATTAAGTTTTAGGGTAATTTGGATCATATTACAGTACAGAATTGTGCATCGTTATAGGTCCCTAATTTTGGACATGCATACTTGATAAATAAATGGCTTTTTAAAAATTGAAACATGCTATATTGTGTGTTCAATTTTTAAACATGCAATATCTATACTAACAGCCCTTTGGCTGGAAAAATGCAAGGCATGCACTGATGCCACCTTTACTTCTGGGCATGCAAAATATCTGTACTTGTGCAGACCTAGTGGCTGAATCACCGCAAAATGTGCATGCTACTTCAAATTCGACATTTTATCTCTGCACTAGTACAGAACTCATTCACAAATATGCAACAGTGACTCCATCACTGATGAGATTTCTAGAATTTGAAGAATTCTCAACTCAAAATCTGACAGTGTAAACACAGATATCCATCCACAGTTTTTCTAGAGTGAAGAGGAATGCTTTAAAAATACTAAGTTCATCATTGAGATGAAAGAAAAAGGAGAGTGAATTATAAACCAGAAATGTTTTACACAGTCTCATACCAAAGAAGCTGTAATCAGCTGGTCATAGTGGATAAACCATAAACGGTTTTTCTTTTAGTTAAAATGGTCACATTTGTTTTTGCAGGTTTTTTTGTTTGTTTTTAACAATTTCTTTTGAAACCAATTAAAAAGTCAACTAAGTTTTCATGAGATTTCAAAGTCACCATGTAAATACTCTGCTATGAACTAGTGGAAGCCTTGCAAGACTCCAGGTTAAGGAGAGATGCATGTCCATGCACAGAGAGGACTGTGATTGTCTATGCTGGAAAAAGGAGATGCCCTGATCTCAGAATCATTTTCTAGGCTTTCATCACTCCGGATCTATGGTGGAAAACTTAGTTTTTACAGTATGTTAGGATGATAAACAATACCCGAGTGGCTTTGATGGCATAGGTTTTTTTTTTTTAAACAGAAAGATGTTCAAGGAGAAATTAGGGAAGAGGAAGAGAAGGCTTCTGTTCCAACAGCTGTACAGTCTACTTAGTATTCATTACCTTGTTCAGTCCTCCCAACAGATCCCCATTCTCTCCAATTTGTAAATGCAGAACCTGAGATTTATAGCAGTGAAGCAACCTGCCCCAAATAATACAGTTAACAAGTGGCAGAGTGGGAATTTAAATGAGCCCAGGCCTGACTTTACCTCTCCACCCTGCTGCCTCAAATGTACCTCAGGATAACAAAACAATGGGGGGAAAAACCCGTTACTGTATTGGTTTTTCCAAAGGTATTTGGAAAATCTCCATGGCATGAGAGAAGTCCATTGTTGAAAACTGGTAACAATTAACATCTATGTTCCTAACAACTACATTTCCTCAACTCTGAGATGCTGCCTGTTAGGAGACCTCATGTTGATTTACTATGGTGTTTGGGAGAACAAAAATTCCTCCACATAAAATGTACTTATCAATTTATAAAACGAATCTAAGATCTGAAGATAGTGGGAATAAGAATCAAGGAAATGGAAGATTTTTATCCTCTTCCAATTTCCAATTGGCTGACTACATGGATGTCAATTTAACTCTCAAAGTTTAGATGAAATTGAGAGACTTTTACAATCTGCCCTACTGAAGTCATAAATGGAGTTCTAAGTTCCTTGAAGGCAGATTATTAGGAAAGGCTAGAGGTACCTAATTTTTTATTTTGTTTTTTTTTAAGTCAAACGTCAACTGGACAAAAAGTAATGTTTGAATGTTATATTGCCTCTAAAGAAATACAAAATGATGAACTATATCACCAAAGCAATTTGGAATATTTGCTACTAGAATTTGTATTAGCAAATCCTAAAAAACAGATGTTTCAAATGTTACAGAATTTTGTTATTCCCTTGTCTCAGCCCGGACATGAATAACCACTAAAAGGCACATGTTAACTAAACATACATCTCTCATGAGAAGTATCACAAAAGCTTAGCTGTTATTACCTCTAGGTTTTTCTCCTTGTTTATTTGTATTTCCAAAATGTGCTACAAGGAGTATGCTTCTTTTGTAAAAATTATTCCTGCCTGTCATTCTCCAGAAAAAAAAAAGAGTTTGTTTTTCTATCCATCTGTTACTACTACTATGGCTCACAAATGATGCATTCACATAACACACAAAACTAACTGAAAAACTCGGTGGAGAGAAAACAATCAATTTTATAGTCCAAAACCAACATCAACTCACTGGTGTTGTAGATATTACCTGCACTGTAGGCCTATTTTTTCAGTATACAAATTTGGTAAATATAGGCCAGCATTTTTGAAGTTGGACTTACACTTGAAAATCTGTCATTGTATTTCTAGAGCTTAGAAAATTTGTCACTGTATTTCTAGAGCTTAGAATACAGATGTTCCCTGCTTTTGTTGTGTGGTATGTGCTATCCACATGCAGCTAATGGTTGCTGAGGTTTCAGTCCTGTAAAGGAGTTATACCTGTGAGATTCATTTGGGGCCAAGAAAAAAACCTTACCTAAGAATACCCTGGCCATCGAAAAACAAACCCCATTGTTATTACGCTTGTGTCTGACTTTCACCACACAGAAGACGGGCAAAGCAGTCTTCCATGGGACTGTACAGATAATTAATCTGAGACAGAAACTAAAGCTTCTGCAGCTACAAGGCTCTCACTACTGTAAAGAGAGCTGCAAGGAGCACATCTCTGAGCCTCATGGGTAATCAGGGTCGCAAGACTTTGACCTGTGACCATTCAACTATTAAAATTGAAAACAACCCCAAGATTTGCCCAGGCATTCTAGGCTGAATAATTGCCACTTTGGGATACTACTGCAGTCTCAACAATAACAACAAAACCCAAAAAACTAAACAAAACAAAAAAACCAACCCCCCCAAAAAATAAAAAAACCAAAACAAAACAAAACAAAAAAAACGAATGTTGCATTCTAATGTACTGAAGTGATGTAGTAAGCAACAGCACTGAAAGCCAGCAAAAGCCCACAGGGTTTATTTCCGTCAGACGTCCAATGATAATTCATGAATAAATGAAGTAGGCCTGCTTCTGAAACTTGTAGCAAACAATGGCTCCATGGGTAAAGCATAAGGCAAAGCTGCTTCATTACATCTACTAAGTAATGCTCAGCCAGAGAAATGTTTCATGAGTCAGTGGATTTCAGCAGGTATATTCTTGCAATGCTGGACGTCAAAAATATACAGGGCAGCCAGATGTGGCTTTCTGATTAGTTACCTGTTGCTCTGAGAGCTGCAATAGCTCGTGGGGAATTTAGGAAAACAGAGGTCTTGCCATTTTCCAGAAATCTCATTTGGATTGCAAAACAAAAAAGACAGAGAGGCCCAATAAGAATGACACAGAGCATGTTGTCTGCAATTTAACACACACCACTGTGTTCCAAAAATATTCATTTCCTAAAAGAGGCAAGTAAGACAAAATTACTCTGGATATTTGAATTACATCCATGATGACACATCCCACACATTCATTTCCTACTCCTCACCAAATACATTGGACCACTTGGGAACTACACCTCATGTCAAATTTAACAAAGGAAGCATGAGGTCATGGTGGTTGACCTTGAGCACTACTTCTCTCCATTATACAGCAGACTTCCGGGCACTTGTGAGAGAACTATCCCTTGGATTAAAGTATATACAACAAAGCAAAAAGTTTAAGTGTAACCTGCAGAACTTGATAATGACCCACTGAAGAGATTTCACAGGACTGCTCTCAAGAGTCAGTGCTGAAATCACTACTTACCCAGATAACTGGAACCATCTGGCAAAGTTAAGTGTTTGGAAACCCAGTTGTTAACTATAGAGAAAATCGGTTGCTTAAATATTTGTGACTGGAAAGTGTTACCTCTTCTTCCTTGAATTGGGGTTCTTTTATGCCAGTAGGATAGCTTTGCTACCTTTACGGAACGTGGGTACTAGGTCCGCAACTTACAAAAACAGGTTACTGGAAAAACAGAATTCTCACGGTGTATGATAGTGACTGTTCTAAATGCCCTCTCACAGAAATATTACCCCAGGGAAAAAAATGAATTTGTCTAGGAATTGCTTTTCAGAGTGGTCTCTCTCATCTATGAGAATACTTCCTAATACCCACAAAAAAAAAAAAAAAGTATCTTGAAGAGCAGAAAACCATTTTTTACTAGAAAAAGCATCACTGCCCTGCTGAGTCTCAGTACTTGAAAGATGAGTCTGTCACATAATTCAGGTATTTATTTTTTGACATATGAGATATCTTGGCTTTCCACTAGGACATTAATACCCTGTTCAATAAACTCCAAACCCAGCTGGAAAGTAGTGTTTGCAGCAATGTGCACCTCAAAGACTTCTTCAATCTTAGAAATCCTCCACTTTTTTTAAAGTAGCATAACACCTAAATTAACTGAAATAATAATTAAGACTGTTGATTTAAATATCTCTCTGTGCATAACAGAAGTTTTCTCTTAAGTGGACAGTTATTGTGTCCAAGACAAAACAAATACCTCCAAGAGTTATCGAGAATTTGGAAACTCCATTTTAAGTGGGTAAAGTAAGGGCTTAGCCCAGATGAAAGGCTGTGTGAAAATAAGCTGATGTGGTGAAGGGTATTTGGGGCTTTCTCTTAGCCTTCCCCAAGTGAAGACTAAAAATTGGAAGATATGATGGCATTTTCAGATTGCTATATTCCTGGAATTACCCTATTGTGCCTTAATTCTGATGACTGACATCACCTGCTTTTCTAGATAGCCTTCTGCTCCACCCATCTGGGAGGTGGGGTTCAATAGTGGCTGACAAACGCTGTGCCGCAAAATTTAATTCCTTCAGTTTTTGAGTATTTTTTAATGTATCAACCTTACACATCTTAAATATGGTATACTTCATACATTAATAAAACCAGCATATTAACTCCTTTGACATAAGTCAGGAAAAAGAACTCTCCTCAGAGAACGCTCTGCCTCCCTAGAGTCATTTCAACTTGGGGATTGTTGGAGGAAGTGCCACTGTGAACTCTCTGAGGGAAGAGGGGAAGCAAGAGCTTCCTGGTAATTAGGGTCACAGATAATGCATAATACAGGGAGAGAAAGAGAACCACTCTAGAATGAACCTGAACTATTCAGCTCCTATCTCTCAAACTCCCTGAAGACTGCAGGCACAGGGGTGCCAGGGAATTCCAACTTTCCATGCCTGGATATGAGTTTGAGGAGCTTGAGATACAATGCGGCAGGTGCTAAAGAAGTTAAGGTAGGGACTCTAGTGTTGAAGATCACCTTTGGAAAATGTACTCTGTGACTCTAGTGTTGAAGATCACCTTTGGAAAATGTACTCTGAAAACGATAATTGACATTCCAGAAGCTAACAAGTTTCAAAAGTGCATAAGCAACCACTTTTACTAAATGTTGGTTCCTTGCAACGATTGTATTAATTGCACATCACATGCAAGATACTACAACTTTTAGGTAAATTGAACCCTAGGGCATGCATCTGTTCTTTGGGAGGGGTTTGTTTTTTCACGTGAAAAGAAATATTATCTATGTATGCAGAGAGTGAGAAGGAACGGAAAGAGAAAAAAATGGAGATTTTTGTCCACTTTTTCTTTTATGTTTCAAACACAGACATCTCTGAGCCAGTTCTACCATATGGGACAACTGTAAAAAATGCCTAGTTTTCAAAAGGATTAACTAGTTAAATTTACAGACCAATGTATCGACTTTATTTTTTTTTAAATGTTTTCTTTCAGTGACTAGCCATGGTTTTAACCAGGTGAGACTTTGAGTCTTTTACAGGGATAGGGTCTTGTGTTAGGAAGAATTTATAAAAACTCAATTCTCCTATCATCATCAGTCAGCAAACTATAGTCCATGAGCCAAACCCAGCCCAACAAATATCTGTGTAAATAAAGTTTTACTGAACACTAGCCATAACCATTCATGTACATATTATCTTCGGGTGCTTCCATGCTCCAATGGCAGAGCTGAATAGCTGTGACAGTGACTGTACAGCCCACAGAGCCTAAGATATTTACTATTTTACTAAAGTCTCTTAAGAAAAAGTTAGCTGATCTTTGACTTGAAATATAATGAGTAAAATACCAGCATCAACATAAATGTACTTGGATGAAAACTATTAGCTCCAGAAACACTTGAAGTTTTAGATTTTTTTGAATTATAATGTCTTCTCAGAAATCTTACAAATGACTCAAATATTACTGTAGTGTTACAAAGGGAGGGCGCTGAATGTAGCTGAGTTGGTAGTTAACTCCCATGTTATTTTTTTAAAGTATATCTTCTCTTAAGTCTATTGGACAAAAGTTGTCAAATTAATCTATATTCAAATCTGATTTTGGTGAATTATATTCCTGGCTTTAAAAAAAATTTCCAGACACTACATTCTTTACTGTAACTGCAGGCATGTGATAGTCACATCTGGCAGAGACTTCTGCCCCTTGGGTATACCTACAAATCAGTGTCATGTTCTAAAATCGCTAGGACATTGACAGTGTCTACTGGATACTTCTCCGTTAACATTTCTTTAAAATATAAATTCTACTGGAACATCCAATCTTCACTGCAATACAGAACATACAGATTCAAGACATTTTACACCATGTTATCTTTATTCAGCGTTGCCATTAAATTCTGGAGGTCAGTCAGGTCTGCTTGCTCTGTTATAATGAATGTTCTGCATTGCTTCTGAAAGGGCAGCTTCAATGTGCTGACTTACCTCATGGCACCAGGGAAAGGGAGATTTAGAAAATGAAATTAGAGGAACAAGGTAACGGGGACATAGTAACTCTAAATAAGAAATTTATTCATTAAAAAAAAAAAAGGCAGTATCACCTGCTGAGTTTTCTTGCTTTAGAAATTTGGACCTGGCAGTAGTTGAAAGAATTTCATTGTGGCCAATCATCTGAATCAGAAAGAACCACCTGCTAGATGTTTTCTGAGGTGTAGCCTTGTTTTGACTCCACCAACTTCTAAGCATGCCCTGCGGTGGTTTCAGAAGGGCCTCCCTTTCTCTTACTCATGCATCTGTACATCTGCTGTATGTGACTATTTTCATGTTGTATAAGGTAGCAGTGTTAGTAATTAGGGTTAGTTTTCATTTTATCTTATTTCATTCAAAATGGATGTGAAACTTACTGGCATACCTAGGCTGCAGCCCCATGCAAGCAAGCAAAAAGCAAAATATTGAAAATGGAAGATAAAGGTAAACACTGGCTAGCAGGCAGCTAAACTCACCCTTTTGTACAGCCTATGGTCCACCAGGGGGCTTTAGACAGTAAAACAACACCAAAGAGCTATTAGCACGTGAGGGTCACAACAGAAACCTTATACATAGCTTTATTTCAATAACAAAACAAAAAAAGAGTATAAAGTGGTTCCTTTTTTGGAAAGGAAGAAAAGGAGTGGTGATGGGGTATGTGAAATGAGCAGGTACAAAATTCACCAATTTATCGTGAAGTCTGAAAATGTGGGGGTCATATGACTTCGCAAACTCCTTCAGAAATGGGACACTTCTTATTGATTCCTGAAGCCGTTACCTACCTATGAGAGGGTGTCATGTGAGGTTTTCTATTTTAATGCTTCTCGGGGACAGGACAATGACAGTTTCTCTTAAAATAATATGCAGTACCCCAGAATGGAAACAGGGCTACGTTCATCCTAGGGAAAATAGGAACTCAGACTTTTGGTTCTGTGGATCTTCAGGATACAGGGATGGGGAGAGAATACTGGTCTGACACAGTCAGTATACAAAGGCCATTAAAATTTGTCTATACAGTTTTCCCGACATCTGAACTATTCCAGATCAAGTGAGGAAAAGAGGCAGTAGGGGTCTTTATTTCATCCCAAACAATGAATAGGAAGTCAGAGTCCATAATCTGATGTTCTCATAACGAACCTTCTTGCCACCCTTAAGGGGTTACTATGAGTTAAAATACGAACCCGAGAAAGGCAAAATCTTCACAAGCCTCTTTCCTACTAGTTTACAAAAAGAGGGCTTTGAAAACAAGAGTGAAGGGATTCCTTTGTTCAGTCTACTCTGGGGGCCAGCAGCCCTTTATGCACGTCTGTTTTGTTTAAATAGCTTACCCTCTCAATTCACCCAGTGTAGACACAGGGTGTTTTGGATGAGAAAGAAAAGAAGTGTGGGACTTTAGGTAAATTTGCTCATAACAACTGAGGTGGCACTATCTATATGTGTTTCCAAAGCTCGAGGAGAAGATAGGAAAAACAAGGAAAATATAATTTGTCAATGTTTGGGTTTGCTCAAAGTGGCCTAAGGCAGAGCAATGTAAAGCTGATTTTCTTGAAAATAAAATCTGTTGGGAAAGTGTTAACCACAGTCTCAGCAGGGCTGGGTGGAATCAATCTCCCTGTATTTTTCCATCTTGCAGGTAGGAGAGGAAAAAAGGAAGAAGGGAATGAGAGCACATGTGAGAACCTCCAGAGAAGGGTCTAGGGAAATCTCAGATGTTCCACCAAATGAGGAAAACCAAACACTCTAGTTGGTTGCAAGTATTCTCACGCTGGCGCAGGTGTGAGTGAGGGGGAGAGGAGAGATGAGCCCCATGAAGGCATGTAGAACTAATGTGATCATGTCACAGGTGCCTCATAGTCTCATATGCACTTCCTAAGAAGACTTCCTCGTTCAGTGTTGATACTGAAATCTCACTGGCTAGCTAACCATGGAGAAAAAGACCCCAATCACTACGTCTGTAGAGAGCAAATGTGCTGTGAAGGCCTAGTAAGTGTACATTAGCTTCTTTCAAATAGCATTCTAGTTAGAGAATATCAAACATATCCTAGAGAATGTTCTCTTTGAAGTTTTTATTACTGTAAATGGGTGGCTCTGTGCACATTTCCTTTTATCATCATAGATAAGAATCCTTTTGTTAACAGAAGTAAAAGTACAAATGGACAGTGGACCCCTATTAAGGTCTCAAAGTCAAAATAGTTTCAAAGTCAGCAAGCAGACAGGTTTAGGAGTACGAAAAACTGAAGAGGGAACCTCTGTGGAATTGAATTGAATGTGGACACTTGGGCTTCTGGCACAATGAAATAGGAAGAGGAAATAAGATGTCAAAGAGCTTGCTTCAGAGTTCAGTTCTATAAACTGCGTGGCTCCTGATGCACAGGGAAGCAACGAAACCACACAGGGTCACCTACACACAGCTCAGAGGGCCATGAGGACAGAGGGCTAACCTAACCAAGGAAATAGAACAACCTCACCGGCTCCCCCAGAGCTAAGGAAGGATCCTGCTGTTGACAAAGGAAGATCAAATTTGAGGAAACAAAGAGAATCCCCTCTAACTGGCTTCGTGGACAGCTGCCCTGCCTCCAGGGAAGGCTCAGGTCACCAGAGCCTGTTTGCTCCTAACTGAAAACGCACCTCTCAACTCAGATGGAGTCTCCTTCCTGCACATCCCCAGCAGAGGGCACCCGCTAATCAGGTCCTATGTTGGAAAGCTCAGATGGAGTAAGTGGTCTGCTACCCTTTCCTTGAGAATAGAAACTCACTTATTCTGTTTGGACACACACTGGCACAGGGAGGGCTTGGAAAAGAGCATGCTGCAGTGTGGCATAGAAATAAGAGGTTCAAGAGAAAAGGGAATGAAGAGCTCGTCCTGCTAAGCTGTCCTCACACCCAAACTAAGACAGAAAAATCAATCTCCACTGTTCGACATTTACCACAGAGTCTGAGACAGTCACCTGGGTTCCCGAAGCAGCAACTTGGTCCCTAGTTAGAGTTCTGCTCTCCTACTGCAATGCGGGATGTTTACTCTGATGAATGTCAGGGGGTTCGCTCTGCGGAGGCGGTCATGCGTGGTTAGGAGGGTTAGGGCTGCTTTACTGCTCTCGACGAGCAAACTGTCTAGATGAGGAGTAGGGTTACCTGTGGCGGCAGCGGCGGAGGAACCTCATTATTTTTCGAGCAGCTTGGTCCTGCTTTTTGGTTAGCAAACTGCTCCTGAAAAAGCCGGAACATCACTGTCACGAGAAGGGTATTGTAACGCTTAATGCACACACATTGAAAGCAGGTGAGCAGTGACAGAAGACTTTTAATGAAACAGTTCAGCCAGTGAACCCAACACATGGGCAGGCATGGCAGCGCCATCAGGGAAGGAAAGAGGGGGTGGCGGCACCTTCCCCTGGTGGTGAGGGACACGGGGCCCAGGTCCAACATTCGATGATGCTCAAGTATGCTTTCACAACCCTTCTGGCCTTAGGCTGAGTGTCGAAGCTGACTCACCCGAGTTTGATATCTTCCTGAACTTCTATCCATGTCTCCTTGCTCAGAACCCCCATCACACTCTCTAAATTGGACTGGCTGGCCTCTAGCTATTCTTCCGAGGTCTCACATGCAGGGACCCTACAATTCACAGTGCCCTAATGGAGCGCCCTCTCTGAGCAGGAACTGTGGTCCTGACGGATTCCTGCCCCAGCTGAAGGCAGGTGGGGACCAAAATAACCAGGTGGACTTGGAGAGGACAACAGGTAAACAGACAAAGGTGGGCTGGCAGCATGGGTATCACCACACACTGTCACGACATCTAGAGTGATCTGTAAAGAAGGTCCCTGTGACATGCATGTCTCCCCTGACGTCGGGGCAGGGCTGTTCTTTCCCTAAAGCCAGGGCTCTCTCCCCTCCACAGCTTTGCCCCGTGAAAGCTCAACCCACCTGAGTTTCTGTTGTACAATTACGGCTGTTCGGCGAGCCTGCCGTCTCTTGCCACACTTCTTATAACTCCGGTAATACTTCTGGATCAGCACAGCAGCACGCCGGCTCTGCTGAAATTTTTTTTGTTCGTAGTAACTTCGGAATTTACTCTGGATTAGGATGGCAGCCTGTGTCATCTTTTTATAAAGTGCATACTGCAGGGAAACAAGAATAAGCAGTACAGTAACAACAGGAGCTGTACAAATCCATGTGTCCTCTGGGTGTGCCGGGGAAGGGAAGGAGAGAAACAACTTTTCTCCTTTAGCATCATAGTCTCTGTTTTGGGTTCAATCATCAAAGAGGCAGCCTAGGAGCCTGTTTTCACCTACCTTTCCCAAATGTAAAATATTAGTTTAAGGGTTGCCTTCAGACAATGTATTGCTGTAAATGTGCTTTTTCCCCTGAAGTATCAAATATTTTGCCCTCCTTGAAAAAATTTTTTTCTAAAAGCAACAGGTGTAGACATTTAGGAATAATAAAAGCATATTTAGGAAGTACAATTTAAATGTTTAAGATTAATATTTATTATTTGAAGATTAATGTTTACTATCTGATTTTGAAACATTTCAAAATAACCTTTCTTATGCATCCCAATCACCACCATATGCAAGCCCACTAATAGCAGTCAGCATGTGACTCCTAACTACTGTTCCAAAGGACACATTTCTGAGTTGCAAGGTCCCAAATACAAGGCTTATCATGAAACGCTGACACCTTTAAGACATTTAACCTGCAAAAGATGAACACTCATAAGACCAACATGGGGGTGAAGCCATGAAACCGGGAAAAGTGTCCCAGAAGCGGGGGTACTGCTTGGGAGCCAGTGCCATAGCCCTCCACCCAGCCTGCTGCAGCACTATGCAAGTAAAAGATGAAGGCACAACAGAATGAGTTCTCTTCCATTTTGGTCTCTAGTCACTAAAAATACAGAGCTCTCCATATTTAAAAAATGCGATGTCCAAACTGCTAATGAAGTAGAATAGGACTCTGGGGATAAGAGGTCACAAGAACCGCATTTTCCTTGCAAGAAGGTGACTTACCATCATGGGGAAAAATACTCCTGAGAAAATGCCTGTGCCTAAGTACATCTCTGCCTGTACGAGCTGGAATAAGGGAAGGGAACTGACTTCTTGGAATGTTCAAGACACAAGACCCTTGCGCAAGAATCCTCTTATCTCGTCTGATCTGTTTTCCATTTTCCTTCGCCCAAACATCTTTGAAGACAACTCTGCATCCTACAGGGCTCCTGTGGCTTTTATCCCCTTGGCCTGTGCACACTGCACATTCAGAAATTACTGGACCACAGTGAAGCACACTGGGAGGAGGGGAGATGCATTTAGTGGCTTGCTGGGCTCACAGTAACTGGCTCAGATGGATTCTTTAGATTGACATGGCCAGGAAAATGTCCAATGACTGGTAATGCCAAAACCCACTCCAACTGAATAACCACATGGTCCCCAGAGATGCACTGTGGTTAGGTGGCATGGCAAGGAGAGGACACCTGTTTCCTGACCCTGCCATCTTAATGGCCCCTTCTTGTAGCTGGTAATGGGTGTGAAGTTTGTGACTCTGGTGGAATGGTTTGTGAGGGGACTTGGGTGTCATTACCTTCAAGGCTATCCATGTCAGCTTGGGGAGAAACAGAAAATACAAGATTAATGTTAGATTGCTGAATATAAGGAAATTAAAAACCAGAACCAATAAAACTCCCAACCGGAAAAAAAAAAAAAAAAAGGCAATCTGGCTATATTAATGCCTTCTATCTTCCAAAATACTTGTCTTATACTTGTGGATATTTCCAAAAATAATGCCTTCTGTTTTCCTGGTTGTAGACAACACTTCTTTGGGAGGGGATTTTAAAAAACAAAACCCAAACCAAGACTCATCTTTTGGAATAAATACCTGTTTAAAGTTCAAAGACTTGAAACTTTGTGTGTTTCCTTTGTGCTAAGGACGGTCCCCTGCTGGGGAGCTACAGGTACTGTGGTGCCAGCGTTTACACAATAAACCTTCATTTTCTGGGATCATGAACTCAATTGGCTATAAGTTGAAGACTCCTCCCAGCCCGCCCCCTTTCACTAAGAGGGCTTAATAGGAGAGAAACTCAAGAACATGGCAACCCATATAAAAAATCAAAATGAGCCCTGCATCATAACAAGAGAACACAATATCACACTTCCACACAACTATTACACATTTTGGCATGTAGTATTCCTTTAATAAAATCTACCTAGGACACTATCTACTAAAAGGTTTTAGAATCTACTGACAGTCCTGAACTTTATCATATGGGCCAGTAAAAACTCAATTAGGCAAGTTTTTATATTTTCTAACCATCCAGGTGGCTAGGAAAATCTAATAGTGACTTAATTTCTCTGAGCCTTAGCTTCTTCATTGTAAAAGGAATATAAAATTGTTTATTGCCAGTAATTGTAAGGAGCAGATGTGATGAGATGATGTGGCTGCAAGTCTAGTGCATCCTAGGGCCCCAAACACATCAGGTCCCTAACCGACATGGTGGCAGTTAGGTAACCTTACAGGGTGTTTGGGAAACAGAAATACTGCATGAACGAACACTTAGGTATTCTTTCTGCATCTATTATCTCTCTCTCTCTCTCTCTCTCTCATTTTTAAGATTTTATTTACTTATTCATGAAAGACAGAGAGAGAGGGAGGCAAAAGTAGAGGGAGAGGCAGGCTCCCTGATGAGGAAGGAGCCCAATGCGGGGCTTGATTCCCAGGACTGGGATCACGACCTGAGCTGAAGGCAGATGCTTAACTGACTGAGTGACCCAGGCACCCTCTTCCTGAATCTCTTAAGTAAGGAATGCAAAAGCAGTTTAAGATGTTCTGGGCTTCTCAAGATTTTCAGAGATTTTTTCCAAGTCTTCATTTGAAAACGGACAGGAAGAAGCTGAAAGGAAAAGTGGCTCAAGAGTAGAAAATTTCTCGGACTCAAGGTCAAAGAACTGCTGCTGTTTCTCTTCTCTGATTACCACATCAAAGTCCCTAGGGTGCCTCAATTACTCCAGGTACAATTACTGGAACACAGAGCCTCACTTTAGATACAAATAACCTTCTTTGTGTCAGATCAACATCTCAGGTAGGTCATAATACTGAAAGGCCAACAATCTGCACAAGAATTATTTTGTGGCATAAGTTTAACCGCCGATGGTTTTTTGGTTTGTTTTTTACCCCCACCTCCCTGCTCTGGAACATTTTCCTCTGGTTTTTGGTCATGCAATTCAAAGTCTTTGAATCAAGTGCTGGACCTAGCACTCTCTGGCCAGGCCACATGCTAGAATCCTCAGGGGCCTGTCGCTGTTTGGACGAGGTGCACTTCCTACTGCGACCCAAAGCTGTGCTTTACCTGTTTATATTTTCTGTAACAACGCTGAATGACAGCAGCAGCCACTTCCTGCTGTTCCCGCAAGGGTCGGCCCTTTAGGGTAAAGAGAGGGAGAAACATGATTTAGTGCAAGAAATAACGATTTAGTGTAAGAAATATCAACTTTCTTAAGACTTAGACAGAATTATTAGTCATTTATAACTTTTTCAGAAGCCTCAGGTTTACTAAAATACAGTGATAATGAATTGTAAGTAGAAATTAGGAAAAATGAATTTATAGACTAAATCTCTAATTCTTGCTTCTAAATAAAACTGATATTTGGATGTTAGGAGGTCTAAAAATACTCATTTTCCAACTATTTAACAAATCAGGTATTGTACTATTTGTCCTTACACATTGTCAGATTTCCACTGTCTTTCCTTTTTTTTCCTTCAGATTTTATTCATTTATTTATGAGAGACACACAGAGAGGCAGAGACATAGGCAGAGGGAGAAGCAGGCTCCCCAAAGGAAGCCCAATACAGAACTTGATCCCAAGACCCTGGGATCACAAACTGAGCCGAACAGTTCAACAACTGAGCCACCCACGTGTCCCTCCATTGTCTTTTCTAACATAACCTCCAACTACTCTACTTTGGGATCAATGATTACTGGCTTTTAACACCTTCTTAAGGAGGTCAAAGAGTCTTTTGAAAATCTGTGGAAGGCCACAGACCCTCTCCCACCAAAAATACACACACAAGCTTTACCATAAAATTTTAGGAGTTCAAGGGCTGCCCACAGGCAGTCCCAGTCCCTTAAGAACCCCTACTTTAGGTTATAAATTCCTTGTGGCAGAGGTATCAACTTCCTCTATATTAACTAGATAACAAATATCCATTACCATTACCAAGAATAAATTGAGATGGTGATAACTATCACACTACTGGTCAATTTTATTCCACTAAAGCTTCTGAAAATTATTAATAATTTCTTGTGACATAATATTCCCAAATAACAATTCTAAAGACTTAGCAGGGGAGGGCGGGTAAGGCCTAAGTTTTAGTCTGGATGATTCTAACTTCTGCCTGTGTTCCTCAATCTTACGAATGTCACAACATCAGGACTCTGTTCTACTTTACCTTATATTTCCGGAAAGCAGTTTGGACAAGCCTGGCAGCTTCATAGAGCTCTCTCTGCTCGTGATCGGACAGAGTCAGCTGAGCAAATTCATTCTCCACCTTCTCACTGGTAGACGCGCTCAGGAATTCTGACCAATCTGCTGCTGAGGGAAGGCTGGGTTTCTCGAAAGCTATTTCACTGACTGGGGAGCCAACAGGGCTCAAGCTGGTATTAGAAGAAGGAGTTAGAGGCTCATTATACGCACTTCTGAAACAAGAGGAGACACAAGGGAGAAAGACTGGTGATTGATCTGCACAATCCATTACATACTGAGTAATGAGACAAGAGCCACTGCATGCTATTAAGAATACACCTCCGTTCAGTCCAGAAAGTTGGTAAACATATTCTGTACTTTAAACTGTCCTGGAGTTAGTAAGTTCCTACTGAGTACCTATTATGAATTTAGCACTATGCTAAATACTAAAGCCACTGAAGACGCTGCCTGGCCTTTATGAAACTTCAGCTGAACTGGGGGCGGCGGGGGGATATCACAGGACATGACCTCACACGCACTACAAGGGGAGAGAAGTCACAGAAGAGGTGAGGATGTGAGCAGGGACCTGAAAGTAGTGAAGGAACTTGTCCCAGTGTTTCTTTGCTTCCTTCACGAGGTCTCACATTACACAGCATTCATCAGATCTAATTAGCTTCCCAAGTCTTCCATTGAGCCCAGGAATTTACGCCAGTCAGTGATCCACAGACTTGCACTGACCTGATCTGGGTAGCACTTGGCAGACGATCGACATCGGCTAGGTAACTGGCCAGCCAGCTCATGGTACTGCTAATGGTGGCAGTGTCTGTCCTTTCCAATGCCGAGGGCTCCGTGGGCACAAAACTCTCCTGCTTGATTCGGTCAGGTGTGGCTTCGATGATGTGCTCTGCCAAGGTCATCATGTTCACCTGGAATCCAGAGTTCACAGAAACACTCGTTAAGAGGGAATCTTAGAAGTTATCCAGCCCCTCATCTACCCCACCCTCCCTGGGGAAGAAAAAAGAAGGGAGGGCGGCCTTCCACCTCAATCCAGTGCACCACAGTATCACTGAAAGGTCTTATTACAATTCGGCCAAATATGCTGAGACCTGATTCTCTCCAAATCATCTCGCCAAAACCCTTTAGTCAGGTGTTAAAGAATTTCTGCCCCGTGCCTAGTCTCTGTTCTCAGCAAGGATCAGCCATTTAATGATACTGTGACTTGTTCTTTAGCCAGTTGTCACATTACCATGGTGACATGACAGGTGACCTAAGCAATGGCCACTGCACCCCCCACTTTGGCATTGCCTACAGACCCCCAGTCCTGTAGAGGGCAGCAACGAGCCAATCTGAAAGGCCAGCTCCCGGTTGACATAACCCAGTTAGATAATCCTCTTGACCTCCCACCTTCCTGTGCACTGAGATGAGGATTGTGACCCACTTCTGGACCACCTGGACCACGAGACTCTACAGACACCTGCTGCAGGGATTGGGGAAAAGCTTTGGCTTTCATGATGAACAGGATTGATGCCTTTGGCTCTTCCCTTCTTCCTGCCTTGACTCCAAATGAACTCCAGCACCCACATTGTAACCATAAAGCAACAAGAATCAAGAAGAATTTTCACCAAAAAGAACAGAAAACTCAGGGGGAAAATCTGGACCCCTCTGGGCATCACTGAGCAAATGAGCCTCTGGACTTCCTGTCATGTGAGAAAAATCAATCATTTGTTATTAAACCACCACAGTTAGGCTGCTGACATTTGCACCCCAGGTACATTCCTAATAGAATTAGGAATCTTCAGAGCTAGTCTGCATTGCCACAAATATAATTAGGCTTGGAGGTATGGCCTTGTTTTTAAAGATTTCCTTGCATGTCTCTTGAAAATGGAAATTGAAATATAGTAAAGATTTTAAGTGAATTGAAAGTATTCTGAAAGGATCCATACAAAAGTGACAAAATGCTTATCTTACAGTATGAATGAACCTCAAAAACAGTGTGCTAAGTGCAAGAAGCCAGACACAGAAGCCTGCAAAGTTTATGATGCCATTTATATGAAATTTCCAGAAAAAGCAAAACTCTGGGTATAGAAATCAGATGGGTTGCCTAGGACTGGGAGGGGAGCGGAGATGACTGCAAATGGGCATGGACAACCTTCTGGAGGTGATGGAGTTGCTCTAAAGGGCACTGAGGGGAACAGCTGCACAGCTATGCACACTGACATCACATGGAGCGCTTAGAGGGCTGCGCTCTATGGAGTGTGTGGTATACCTCAATGAAGTTCTTAAAAACACTTATCTTGGGTCATTTTCTAAACTTTTAATAAACAAGAATGATTCTTGTAATAGGAATAAAAATGAAAAATAGTGCGGCCTTTCTTTTCCTTCCATATAAGCCTCTTGATCTGTGACTTGAGCAGCAGGAAATCCTACCTTGATACTTTTTCCATGAAATTATTTACATATTTTATTAAAATTTCTGCAGACTGAAGGTTATAACTCTAGGGCCACCCTCCAAAGTCCCTCATTTTATAAATATGTATTAGTGTGAGAACACCTGAACATCACAAGTGCCACACTCTGGGATAGCACACTTTTTATTGTGGTGGCTGCCAAAAGCAAGGAAATTTAAATGACTTTATTTTTATTTTTTTAATGACTTTATTTTTGTAAAAAGACTTTTATTAATTTATTCAGGAGAGACACACAAAGAGAGGCAGAGACACAGGCAGAGGGAGAAGCAGGCTCCATGCGGGGAGCCTGATGCAGGACTTGATCCCAGGACCCCAGGATCATGCCCTGAGCCTAAGGCAGATGTTCAACCACTGAGCCACCCTGGTGTTCCTTTAAATGACTTTAAACAAAATAACAACATTCTAAGCAGTGGGACCTAAAAAGTCATGTCATCTGTTTCTAAATTTCTTGTACTGTTGTTCAGAGAAGACAAACTTTAAATGTGCAGCTTTGGGTTTTTGTTTAAATTCTCATCTTCTAGCATATGAACAATTTTCACAAATGTGTCTAGGATATCTAAAAAGGAAAATCATATCTATAACTTGCTATGCATATGAACTGCATACATCTGCATAATTACATGGTAAAAGCGTATCCTGTATTAAATCTATCACATATGTTAAATATATACATGAAAGCCAACTTTCTAATTGCCTCGTAACATGTTTTCACATTCTTCCTATATCTACTTTGACAAATTCTGAGTAAATGTCAGTACCACATATGATTATAAGTGTGGTTCCACATTGCCCTGTTTACTGGTTTTTGCTTTAGTATTCAGGAACTGTGTTGTGAGTTACACAACTGTTGATGAGTTATATCTTCTTGACAAAGGATACATACTATTTGCCTTGAATTGTACTTTGTGTTTTTTTTCTTTTTATGCTTATTTGCCTGTTCTATCTTTGCCCATGGCTTCCTTTTCATTCTTTCTGTGTCATCGCCTTTTAAGTATGCACATACTATGTGCTAAGCTAAGTAGCACATAGTATGTTTTGCCGCCTTTTTCTTTCTTTTTTTTTAACCCAACTCTGAGCATCTTTTTTTTTTAAGATTTATTTATTTATGATAGACATAGAGAGAGAGAGAGAGAGAGAGAGAGAGAGAGAGGCAGAGACACAGGCAGAGGGAGAAGCAGGCTCCATGCTGGGAGCCTGACATGGGACTCAATCCCGGGACTCCAGGATCGCGCCCTGGGCCAAAGGCAGGCGCTAAACCACTGAGCCACCCAGGGATCCCCCTGAGCATCTTTTAATAGAATTGCTAACTAGCAAAGTGGGAATAAATCATGTTTAAAAATATCCCTACACTATGTTTTCTGCTTATTATTTATTTTGTTGCATTTTTACTTTTCACCATTTCTGAACTTTTCCCAAATGGGTCCCAATTCCTTTTTTCCCTTCAATGACTTAGAAATTCTATAGATTGTTTTTATGCAATCTATTAACCTGACATTTCTAACAAGCCTATTTCAGCCTATACTTACCTATCAATAATACAAGTGAAAAAAATTTGTGATCTTTCCCAAACAAGAAAGCTGCTTTAATACCCTTCATTATTTCTTTATTTCCCTACTACTCGCATTTTATTAAAATAATAAGGATATTAGTTCTAGGTTAGTTTTAAAATATGATTCTTCCTCTATTTAAAGAATCCCTTCTTAACAAGTGCCTTGTAGGTATAGTTACACTGTCAATAAGTACTTAGAGGTATCAGTTTTACTAGTTTTATTGTCCACTCTTCCATGAACTCTGGCTCGAATTATTTCATTATTTTTTGAATTACTTATTTTTCATGTTTATTTTTTCATTTGGGTGAATACTTGAGACTGTTGGTTTTTTATAGATGTATGCTCTTAATTTAGCAAAATATTGCTTCTCAAGGCTCAGTGAAAATATAAAGTAAAACTTTTCAGGTTGTTCTGTGTTTCTTGCATCAACCCCATCTTAGCAAAGGCCAACCACTACAAAGCTCTGCTATCCAACGGCTATTTAAACTTAAATTAATTGAACTTACATAAAATCAGAAATCCAGTCCCTGAGTCACACTGGCTTCGTCTTCAGCCATGGATACTACGTGTGGCCAGTGGCTACCATAATGAGCAGTACAGACACAGAACCACAGATCATTTCCATCACTGCAGAGAACTCCAGTGAACAGCACTGATTTTCACAGTCTAGTGATTTATTATGTTTATGTTTATAAATATTGTCCTAGGTTGCTTAGTATTGATATGTGATATGGCCAAATCCAGCCACCTACCTGTTTGTGTAAATACTGGCACATAGCCACACTCATTCATTATTACCTAAGGCTGCCTTTGACCTACAAAGGCAGATTAAACAGTCCTGACAGCCAATATAGCCTACAAAGCCTGAAATATTTACCATTTGGTCCTTTATAGAAAAACTTTGCCAACCCTTTGTCTAACAAATTCTTTGATTTCCCTGGCGGGCCTCCCCACAATTGCAGTGGTTGGGAGACAAGTGGTGGAACACCCACTCCACCCATGAGGAATGGGGCACACAAGCTTGTCACTCTGTGCTAACAGCAGGGGTGGCAGGAAGGGGATCTGAGGATGAAAAGGAGCAGCTTAGCAATGGCCCTCTCTCTGGGAATGCAGGCCAGGACAGGGGATCTCCAGGCCCCTTCTTCCTGTGCCAGTTCTATAAGCCTGGTGCCCTACTGAATTTCTCCTGGGATTTTTTCCCATTACATTTGTTTTGGGTCATATAGGAACTTGGAAAGAGAGTAAGTCAAACTCATACTCTTTTGGCTACTCATTTGGTCATCCCCTATATAGTATATTTTATTTAATGGAATTTGCTTGCTTAATAGCTTCCAAGTTTACTGCAGCATATACTCTCTTAATCCACTGCAAGTTTAATGCCCCAACAGGATGCTGGAGTTTCTAGGTTTATTATAAGATAGCCAGTTATCAGCTTTAGGGATATTTCCACTGCACCTTAAGAGCCTCACACCACATATGCCTTTACAATGGCCAGATGACAGCTGTGCTCATCAAACCACTTAGGTCATTCAAATTCCATCCACAGACCTCCTGTTTTAGCGATTACCAGGCTGTGACTCTATGAAACTAGTACTTAAATGGGAAGTCAATCTCCCCAGATGCAGGAGGGAAGCAGAAGAGCAATGGAGAGCTCTGAGTGAGCTTTGAGGAGCTGGTGTGAAGAGGGAAGGCTTTGCTGAGACCCAGGTCACGAGTGTTCAGGCCCTATTCACAATGTTTGAGTCAGGATGAAAACGTGGCCCGAACAAAGGCGGCACTCCAGCATTCTTATGCCCAAGATCGTATGTTTAAGCCTTTGCTGGTTGAGCAGATCACGTGGCCTGGGGGAGCTGGCTGTAAAGACAGAGGGGGTGAGACGGACACCCTGGCCTCTGCAGGCTTACCTTATCCGCGCTTACCTGTATCTCATCCATAGGTTGTGAGCATTCCGCGCTCTCTGCACTATCGCGGTAGGACCCCATCTCTGTATTCACCACCTCTCTGTTAGCCATCATCAGGACACTCATTGGTTCCCGTGGTCGCACCTGTGAAGGTGCTGCATCCTTTCCTACACTGGTCCCCTTCGGATTTCCAGTCACCTGTACTGTAGACACACCAATGTAAAGATCTTTGGAATTCCACTTTACTACAGGCTGAGATCCAGAGGCTTGGAATCCTGCAGTCTCTGGAGTGGGAGGGGAGGTTTCCCGGATGCAGTCCCTCACTCCTTCACTGGGGCTGATTGTCTCGGGGACACACTGCTTAGAACTAGGGCTCTGCTTCCTGATATTTGGCTGTTCCAGACTCAGTGCAGTGGAGAGCAGCTTCTCCTGCCTTGCCTGGAAGTACTCAGGGTTCAATTTATGCTTTTTGGGAGCTGGATAATCTTTGTGGCTCTCACTGCTGTAGTAATTAGAGGGTTCAGAACGAGGTCTTCTCAGCTCTGAAAAGTACAGTAGAAAGGATAGTCAGGACAGGAGATAAAATTAGGAATCCTAAAGAATTAACACTTTCCCTATGCCTGAGAGACACAAAGTGCAAAGCTGGAACTTAAGACATGTCCCTAACATTTAAATATTCCCCAGCAGCATATACTGTATTCAGATAGTCCTCCTCCATAAGTGTTTCTTTCTTGAATGGAAACAGATTACTTTCTTTCTTTCTTTTTTTTTTGTTTCCCACTACTTTCTGCATATATTTTTGGGAGGGGTGGGGGGAAGCAGTAGGCTTTCTTACAGCTAAAAGAAAAATTGGAGGTATAAAAAACAAAACAAAACCAAGCCCTTAAATATATGTGAATATCCTATGAATATCCTATGGACTTTTCTGAGGGTAGCTGCATGAAAGCAAATGGGAAATCTGTCAAGTTCTGAGAAGTAATAATATTGAATTTTTACCTGGATTCGTACTTGCAATAACGGTGACTCCTTTGGGTATTTCCGGAGAGTTGATGGCTTCACTATGCCACTGGGTCATCCAGCTATCCGTATTAGGCTCTTCACTTGGAGGACAGTGTATTCTGGGGTTCTGCCCCAGCTGAGCCTGCTCATCTCTCTGCAGGTGCTCCAGACACTCTGCTAATTTCACATGACCCCTTGACCTGGCAATTCCCAAAGGCAGCCTTCCTAGAGAGTCAGGAATAGAGATGGCCCGACGGTCCCACTTGTACAGCACAACAGCAGCTTCTAAGTGCCCTAGAGCACATGCCCACATCTAGAAAACATGAAAATGAAGCAAACTTTCTCAGTACAAGTTAAAAAGAAAACATATTCTACTTTTGCTATGGCTGCCAACTGACAAATTGGTCCTTGCCGGCAATCTCAATGGGTCCATATTACCATATTCCCATGCCAGTTTAGAAGAATAGTTCAGCGAATAAATGACCTATTCCTTACCAGAGGAGTACAGGAGAAGTGGTCCACATTCAAGGGGTCAACTTCCAGTTCCAAATCAATGCTATCTGCATGCTTTGTGCTGTAAGGGATAGCACCAGAAATTACTGCACAGTTAACCAATGTTCAAGAGAGATACTAGAATATCATAAAACCTGCAAAGATGAAACCAAAGGAGCACCTGACTGGGTACCTTCCCAATGCAAGGAAATAGAGTCCCTAACTTCATAGGGTGGTTTGGCCTAGTGGTCCAGAGCAAACAGGAAGTACAACATTTAGTTAGTACCTCACTCCGCATTTCTTGGGCAGAAATTCATAAGTTTCCCTTGCAAACTATCCTCAGAGAAAGCCCTTTGTTCACAGGTCATGGTCATGTTCCCTGAATGGCCAGATTTCTCTCTCCCAGTGGAAACATTCAAGAAGAAGAAGCAAACTGATAAGCAAGGATGAGCCCCAGCCATCCACACCCCCGTCTTACCGCCATTTGATGAGGGTCTGGATGAGGGTGGCATAGCCCTGTGCAGCAGCCAGGTGCAAGAGGGTCATTCCACGGAAAGTCTTTGAATGGATCAAGTGCTTAGACTTTGCCCAGCAGGCTCGGCTCATCATCTTCTCACACACAACAACCACACGGTTCTCGAAGCAGCTCCCCAGCGTTCCAGGGCCAGAAGCACACTGGGAGGAGGAAGCAGGTATGAAGGACTGAGGACCAATGGCCTCCCCTCCCCACTGCCCGTCAAGTCAGCCTTTTCATGTAGGAGAAACAAATGCTTTACGGTTAGCCACTCAGAATGGGAATCAACAGACTGCACATAAAGAGGCATCATAAAACAGAGACTAGGATGTGCCTGGTTTAGCTCAGCAGAACTTGTCCATACTTGTGGCACAGGGTAATTTCCCATAACTCTGAGAACACCAGAGTCAATCACAGCTGAAACTCTGATTATGAACATCATGCTGACCCATCTCAGGGAAAGCATATACTGCTTAAAAAAAAAGGGGGGGGTGCTACTGCTACTTCCTCCAGTTGAAGTACACACTGTAGACCATGAATGAACTGGTAAGAGAGCAAAGCAGGGTAGTCATCCCAGTTCTTGGATCTGCAGATATACCTGGACCTTTGCTTCCCCTACTCTTCCTTAAGGAGAATTAAGTCACTTAAATGGGGAATCTTTTCCCCCCACAGAAACACTTTTGAAAATCCAATAACAATCCCATCCTTTGGGGAAAGCATTGGAGATCTTGAAATTGATGTGTTATTAATAACCATAGAGGCATACAGGAAAGAACAATTCACCAATTTTAACTATGGTTTTCTTCTCTTGATTCAGTTGTAAAGCAAGAAGAATAGAATCAAACTTAGTAACCTCAGAGGTTTATCTGAGTCTCTGTGATGGCAGTTCTCTGCTGAACATTCCCCCCAAATAAATACTTCCAGTTTGACTCTTATCTCTGGAGTTACTCAAAAGTATTTTTTTCCAGTAATAAAGCCCACAAAACTCAATTACTACAGAAATATTGTTGCTTTCCATTGTTTTTTTACTTTTAGGTATGGAAAAAAATGCCTATAAAAATAAAAAGGTGGATGACAGATATAATGTCCTCCGTAAGGCTGTCAAAACATCTTAATGGAGCACAGACTGGTGATCCCAACCTGCAGTAGAATGACCTTGACTCAAAAGGCCCAGGCAGAGGTGCCCCACACGTACCAAACAGAACTTTCACAAGCACATAGAAGTTACGGGTTAGTGAACAAGAAGGGAATATTTTTATATATGTATATATTTTTTGCATTAACAAAAACTGCCAGATCTTTATCACAAAAGGTGGACACAGAGATGTACTGAAGCCAACCCAAATTGATGAAAGAGTCTTCAATAGTAGTTAATATGGGATCAGGTCATAGGAGGCCCGTTACTGAATGGTGGAGCTGTAAGATGACATTAAATTCTATTCCCTTCATGCAACCTTGGTTGGTGTGAGGAAAAGGTTTTCATGGGAATCTGTTATTTGAGCCATGAGATTCGTTAAACAATGGTTGCTTCTTTCCTAAAGTTTAGGAATATAGGTGAAAAAGAAGCCTACTCCAGCCTTAATCATATTTTACTGTGTGCCGAGTCCTTCTTCACTTCTAAAGACAGGCGAGAAAGAAGAAGAAAACTTGAGGTAAAGGGGGTTAGTTTCTTGGATGTGGTCTATAAAATGCTTTGTTTTTACCTATGATTATTGTTAAAATATTACTAGCATTTGATATTTACAAGGATCGTAAAACTCAAAATGTTCACCAAAAAACATAACTGCTCACAGGAAATCATCATTCATTTTGAAAAGAAAAAGGAAGAATGACTTTAGGCTTGCAGAGAATAACTCAGTGGCAGAGATAGGAACACTCTCCATCCCTTTACATTTGTCTTTAGGGCCCTGAAAAATAATTGCTGCCCAGGATATTTTCTCGAAATGAAGATCCTCAATGAAATTTATATAAAGTTTCTAAGGCTAATGGGACCCTTAAAAAAATCTAGTAATTTCCCTGTATTTGGCAAAATCTTCATGGAATATATGAAGAAGCATATGTGAAACAAGATAGAATGGATAATGTTGTTCCCCACCAAATAATTACAGAAGCAGTTTCTCTGGGTCCATCTCATATTGGTCATCTTGAGTTTATAAAAGGCTTCAGAATTACTGAATTAAATTATGTTTCATATTTATACTTAAAATAGATAAAGAATACAGAATACAAAGTAGATTCCATCTGAACTGAGTCACCATCGGGCCTTTTTTTCATTGGATCCCTCAACTCCCACAGCCAGGCAGTAGCAGTGAATTCTGAGATCAATAATAACGATTTAAGGCCCAGGGAGGTCAATATTGGGAAGGCCCCACAGTTCGAGGCTTCTTTACTATTACATAGGTTTTAATACTCGGGCACAAGACTATGAAATACTCCCTGGGACTAGTCCAGGAATGATACCACTACCAGACAAGGGACTTGAGACCCACTGCCTCCCTGATCAGTAAGACATAAACAAGACAAAAGGTGATGGTCAATGCAGGTTCATACCTGAGCTTGGCTTCCTCCATTCCCAGTCCCATTGCCCCCTCCACTGCTGCCTCCTCCGCTCCCCTGCTTGTGCTGCTGGGACCCCGTCATCTCAGCCATCCTCCTTTCCATCTGCTCCAGGCGCTCTAGGATGGACATCCTGAACTGGTTATCTAGGGCAGAACAGGGAAGAGTGAGGTCGTGTTCCAGAAGAAGAGCAGTCGACATGCGGCCTAGTCAAGCCTGCAGGACTGCCGTCAGCCTAACCGAATCACAGAGGTTTGTCCAGGCCAGGTTTCTCTGGCGTAGTAGTGAGTTTTGATGCCTCACACAACACTTGCAGCATCTACAGTGGATCAGAATTCTCTGCTAAAGGAACAGAAAATCCCTTTCTGTCAAAGTCCTAGTTTCATGTTCCTGGCACCCGATTTCCTTGCCAAATTCCCCAATTGAAGCCTTAGAGAGATCTGATACGTAAGCCCCTAGAACAAATAAATGATATGATTACAATTTAATTTAAATCAATGGAAGAAAGGAAGATGTGTGTGTGTGCCAGTGTATATATAAAAGTTATCTAGCTAGTTGGTTATCAGAGTAGTAACTGTTTTATCCAAACACTGTGGAAAAAAAGATTTTATTTGCTGATCATTCACTGGCTGAAACCCTTACACATTTCCTTTAACACATGACACATAACACAGTCTTTTGAGACCAATACAACCAAATCTTTCACCTCTACATAAGAAAAAACATCAGGCCATTACCATTGGAGCTAGGATTGTAACTCAGAAAAGTCTGATTCTGTACCATTATTACCAAGATTAGATTCCCTCTCTCTCCACATTCATGCATTTATATCCACATACGTGTGCATGCACATGCATACATGCATATCACGATTTTGGTTGCATGCATATGTAAGAAAGGAGTAAGACCATTATTAAAATCATTAGCACCTATATTTATTCAACAAATTTTAAATAATGCTGTATCAGATATTAATAGTAACCTGGTCTAAAAAGGCCTCTCCCCGCTCCAGTAGGGGAAGCAAGAAGGATAATGTGATGAGGAACAATAGGGTGGGCTAGGATTTAGGTAAGTCAGGAAAGGCAACACTTGAATTTGACTAATGAGAAGGAGCCAGGTCTCTAAGAGCTGGGCTGAGTTACTGCAAATGCAAAGGCCCTGAGGCAGGGCACTGGAGGGGCAGAAGGTGGATGGCTGAACCCCAGCAGAGAGGAAAACAGAGGGTGAAGCTGGGAAGGGAGCCAGTACCCGATAGGACATGGTTAGGAACGCTGGCTGTGCCACAGGAGAGCCCTGCAGCTTTCAACCAAACCTTTAGTGCCTCAGTTTCCTCAACTCTTAATTGGAGAAAGTAACTATACTTACCTCAGGTTGTAAGGATTGAGTGTGTGCAAATGTGCAAACATGTAAGTTCCTCCTCCACCTCATCTTCCAACAAACGAGTTAAATGTCACTAGGAATTTTGACTGAGTAGCTGTGAAGGCCTATTTGGTCCCCAAATTGTTAATGGCATGACTATTTTTGATACAGAACTACCTGAATCATGAAAAGGAAGAACCCAGGAAGGAAGTATTTTATCAGCATACCTGGCCATCCTGACTACAAATCCCAACACCAGTGAGTAATGCTCACTGATTCTAAAAGAAATAAAACACCGGGCAGGACCAACACTTAGGGAAGGCTTCCTATGTGCCAGTCACCATTTTGATCACTTTACAAGTATTAACCCACTAACTCTCCACAACTATCGTGAGGTAGGCACTGTTCCTACCTGCTTCTTACAGAGGAGGAAATTGAGGCATAAGACAATTAATCTCTCCGGCTCCGGAGCCTGGAGCTTAACCCCTATATGACACTAGCAGGAGGAAGACGTTGTGGGAAGAGAAGATGCACAGAATTAGGGCTACCCCTGGAAAGAGAACCTTTTTCTTACAGCAACATGACAGTAAATACCTGCTTGACTGGTTGTCAAACTGATTCCACTTGACTAAACCATAAAGCCAGAGGAGGAAGATAACTTTTCAAAGATTGTGATATTATTTTCTAATAAAGCTATTTCCAGGAATAACATGAAAAGAAAAATCCTCCTCCTTTAAGAGTGAAAGATAATGTCCGTGTGCCCATGGCAAACATACACATGGATACAGCAAACCCTGAGGCCCCTGCTGCTGAGCATCTTGCAGCCTGGTCATCTACGGGAAGTACCCTGTCAGTGTGATGCACTCAGAGGGTCGTTGTCATCCTGTGACCCTAATGCCTTCAGGAGTGCTACCAGAATCCTTATTCCATGCCCTCTCCATTAGAAAAGGGACACTTTGCAGAATGCAGGACTCCTTTCTGTGGGGCCAATTGAAGACTAAGAATCTTCCCTTTCAATTAGAGTTGACTCCAAGTAGAATGGCAGTTATGCCAACTCTCCCTGCTTTTTCCCCTTCATGCCCTTTATCTACTCACAGATATGCATGCATCCCACTGACATGGGGTAAGCTTCAGAGCCGCCTACTGAGGATTTCTTCTGTGAGCCTACAAATCTGCAACTATTAAACGAGTGTTCAGAATCCATTTTGCTTGTTTGGAGCACTTGTCTGGAGCCCGGTGGCCAACATTAACCTTCCGTGTCACGCATAGGGGCAGAAGGGCAGAGAGGGCAGTGCCCAGCTGCACTCCACCCCGGTGGAGGGCTGTGGGGTGCCTGCCTTGCCACCTGGTCCTATGGAGATGGCTCTGTTCTGGCAAATGCACTGCTGCGGTGAGGTCAGCCTCTCATGCCTGCTGGTCCCCCTGCCCATTATGGAACAGGGCCTCGCCCATGGTGTCTCCAGATCAAAACACTGATAGTTAAAACTCCGTGACTGCCACCAAAGTCTCAGCGCTTTTTCTGGGCTATCTGTTCAGCACCATCCCCACAGCTAACCATGCAGTTAGCTCTCGTGTTATTAAGCTGCTCTGAGAAGCACTTCATGAAGATACTCAGAAGCAATTATTTGCCTCTTAACAAAATTATATCTTGCATAATGGCATCTCTGAGCCTCTCAACTCGAAAGGGGGAAGGTAGTGATAATTAAAATACGAAACAACCTCAAATGGAAATGATTGAGCTGGCGTCCCATAGAGTATAGGCCTGTTGTACTGTGTTGACCGAGAATCAGAAGAGCCTTCTGATCCCACTTCCTCTCCTCTGTGCAGGGCCAGGGCCCCGCCCTGTCCACAGAGCTTACTCAGATGGATGAAGTGATGGTCTTTATGTCTCCATCACTGGCAAGTCAAAATCAACAACTGTATGCTTGTTTTGGTTTTACAGTTTTATGATGATGTGGAAACTGTATTGTAAAATACTGGAAAAATACAGAACTATTGCCTTAATTGTATATTATGTGTGGTCATGGGATAAAGGGAATATAATTACTGAGAAACAAAAAGTTCTGATGATGTTAGAGTAAAAAAGTAGATTTCAGGATTCATTTATTCATTCACAAATGTTCATCGAGTACCTACTACGTACCAAGCACTGGGACTGATTCATTCGAACATTGGCGAAGATGTCCCTGCCCTCCTTTTTTGTTAGGTGGCATCAAAATCACCACGAGGGCTTCTTAAGACAGATGGGCAGGCCCCAATCCCAGAGTTAGTTTTTCATAGTAGGTATGGGTGGGCCCAGAGGTTGCACTTCTAATTCTCAGGGGATGTTGATGCTTCTGGTCCGGGGTCACATTCAGGAGCAACTGCTCTAAGACTCCACCACCTCCCTGCATAAGAATGAATCGTCTTTCCACCTGAGTGTTCTTTAAAGGGCAGTCTGAGGACCCCCTGCTTCAACAGATGCACGGGTTGCTGCCCAGCATGGACACACGAGACATTACCTCATGTAAACCATGCTAGGTCCATCCACACTAGCTCTGTCAACAACACTGGGTTGCACACTTTTTTCTCACATACACAGCCAATTAAAATCTGACAAAACCTTAAAACTATTTAAAATCCACCCACCTGTACCACTCTCCATAATGAAGCAGACACTACTTTATCTCCCCATCGAATCTCACCTCATTGCTTTCTTCACCTCTCAACTGACTAAATGGGGTGTCTTCCCACATGTCTGTCTTTGTGTCTTGCTTGTCTCTAAAGCAGTCTGTTTACCTGCATGGTTTCAGGGAAGAAGGACTTTCAACCATACACAGCAATTCCCTCCCATGACATTCATGACACATGCACACATGTGCCTGCAGCCCAGACAGAAAGTAAATAATCCTGATGGCTCTGCAGCAGGAGTCTGGCTCATGATTCATTCAGCCTCTTCATGGACTGCACCCCTTTTAGCAGAAATGGCATTTTTAGCCTGGGCAGCTGCAACGGAGTGGAAGGAGCATGGGAGTGAAGATGAAAGCTCCAGGTCTAAACCTGTTGCTGCGTGACTTTCAAAAAATGACCACTTTGCACCTGTTTTCTCATGTGTAAGGGGGGGATATCACTATCCTATTGTTTTTGTGGGGATGAGATAAACTTACATAAAGTTGTTTGAAGTGGTGAGGCTTTCTTCAGTCTTAGCGATTCTTTGACTAGGACCTTCTACCCAGTCATACCAGTGAGATTCTTACTAAGAAAAAATGCATTTTAGGGGCATCTGGGTGGCTCAGTCAGTTAAGCATCTGCCTCTGGCTCAGGTCATGATCTCAGGGTCCTGGGATCAAGCCCTGCGTCGGGCTCCATGCTCAGCGGGGCGCCTGCCTCACCCTCAGCACCCACGCCCCACAAGCCCTTCGCCTAGCTTGCCCTAACAGTGACATCTTACATATCTGTGGTGCATCTGTCAAAACCCAGTAGTTTCATTACTAACTCAACAACAGACTTGAATTAGATTCACCGATAGAATTAAGGTACTTTTTTTGCTTCTGAGATCCAACTGCAGATGCCATGCTGCATTTAGCTGTTCCACACCCTCTCTCTCCTCTAATGTGACAGTCTTCTCTGTAGCCCTTAGTTCCACAATCTTCACAGTTTTGAGGAACACCAGTCAGGAACTCTGTAGATGTCCCTCTGTTCAAGTTGTCTGATGCATTTTCTAACAATTGGACTGGACTCATGAGTTTTCAGGGAGAATATCACAGAGGTCGAACACCCTGCTCATCACCTAACATCTGCCGTATATGATGTCTTGCTGATGTGGACCTTGCTTTTCGGTGAAGGTGCTGTCTGCTAGACTGCTCTATGATGAGGCTATCATTTTTGTCTTTCCATACTCAACTCTTTGGAAATAAGTCAGTAAGTCCAGCCCACACTCAAGGAAGAGGAAATAAAGCTCTACTTCATGGATGAGGGAGTACATCCATGTATTCCTGGGAACACATATGTTATTTGGAGTTCTCCTATAAGGGAGACTTGTCTTTTTGAATTTATTTGATCAACCATTTATTTATATCTATAAGAACTCATGCATATTTACTTTACACTTTGGCCATAATCCAATACTATATTAGTTTATTGCTCAAACTGTCGCAGCTTTGGCCAATGGGAACTCTTTCACGCTGGCTCCTGTGTCCTCTGTCTGATAAGCCCTCACCCTCTTCCCTTCTTTTTCAGGCACTTCCTTACTTTCTGGGATTATAAGATGCCCAGATTCATCTTTTACTTCCCCTGTCCCAGCTCTATAATCAGCAATTTCTCTAAGGAACTCTGGTTCCTTTTATTGGAGAATGGAATTTAGAAGCCAAGAACCGGGCTCCGGGTGTGCTCATTGCTGCTGGGGCATCACTGCTTCCAGGCCCTCCCAGCAGATAAAGCAAGGAAACACATGTAAGTGTAACCCATGTAAGCTAACACATCTATAATTGTTCTATATCTATCTGTAACACACTGAAATAAACATGAGCCAATGTTGACATCTACACCTCTAATGCAACATTGCAGTGTCCATCCTTGCCTTCCAGGGGGTGCTTTAAATGTAGATAAGATGATGGTGGAAGTAACTATGTGTTACCTGGATATAATAAACCAATATATTAAATGCTGAAAAGAAATCTCACTGACGTATTAAACTACAAAAAAGAAATCTAGGGCAGCCCTGGTGGCTCAGGGGGTTTGGCGCTGCCTGCAGCCCAGGGCGTGATCCTGGAGACCCGGGATCGAGTCCCATGTCAGGCTCCCTGCATGGAGCCTGCTTCTCCTTCCGCCTGTGTCTCTGAATCTCTCTCCCTCTGTGACTCTGTGAATAAATAAATAAAAAGTTAAAAAAAAAAGAAATCTAGAAGTCTAATTTCTGTCACTCAAAAGTATAGGTATCGAACATAGCATAGTAGTTTATCCAACTACCTTGTCATACTCCAATTCTTAGAGTTCCCCAACATTAGAAAACATACAGAAAAAATGCTCATGGTCCCAGAACAGCTTTGAGTGTTACAAAGGTCAAGAAGAAGATGAAGAAACACTTCCAGCCAATCACTGGCTGGAGGGTCAATGGATGGTTCATTGGGGCTTCATATCCCCTTTTCTTTTGCTGGGTTCACCGTGTCCCAGCCTCCCCTTAGGTGCTGTTATGCAAAGTGACATAAGGCATAGCAGCAGTCATGGGTCATCTCTTCTCTGATAGGGATTTCCAACCCTCAAAGGGACTCATTTTAAAATGTCCCAGGTTAATATTTGCCTAAAATTTTAAAATTCCTAAACAATATCAAAGTTTTAAAGACAGAAAATTTCATGAAGTCAGACTTCCCACAGTATGTTTTAAGTTTAGAAAGGTTGGTGCTGGCTTCTGTAAAAGTGGATAATCCCAAGTATTTAAGGATCTGATGTAAGAAAGTGTCTACATCAGGAAACCAACTAATAGCCAGACTTTCCAAGCTCTCAGCACCCAGCTGTACCTGTTTCCTCTAGATTACCTCTCTGTAAATCTTGGAACCTAATTAATTTTCATGGCTATATTGAACAATACAACATGAGAAAGCTTCTGATATTATATTAGATAATCTCGTTTTAAAAACGTAAGTCTCCTTCACCCATTGACCTACAAGACAAAACTGAAGTTCTCTGGCATGGCATAGAATGCCCTTGACCAGCTGTCTCAGGCTACTTTTTAGGGACTCTCTCATTACTTGCTGTTCTTCAATCCACTGGGGGTTTTACATGCCTCTGGACCTTTGGTCATGTCAACCTCTTCCTGTGCCCACCTGGTAACTTTGCTGCTCTTCAGAGCATGGCTCACACATTACTTCAGTATTATTACTGAACATCCATGGCAGGCCATTCCACATGTATTATTTCTAGTCCTCAAAATAACCAAAAGAAAGCCTTTCCTCTTCATTTGACAGATGAAGAAATTGAAGCTGCTTGCCCAAGGTCATACTGCTTTTAAGTATCAGGGTCGGGATTTGAACACAAGCTGGACTACAGACCCATGTTCTTTCTGCTATGCCCAGTGAGCCTTCATGTCTTGCCCTGTGTCCTAACAGTCCTCAGCAAATGAATGTAGAGTCATTCTCCTACATGCGTCATTTCTACTAGAGGGAGCTTTTTGAAAGTAGGGAACTTGTCTGCACCCTGGCACCAGATACAGAGTGGGTGCTCAGTCAAAGGTAAAGAACATTATTTTCTAATTTAAGCTTTGTCTGGAAGCCAAGTGATGGATGAGGTCATCCAAACTCTGGGACAAGGTCTCTGAGCGACCTCCACTAGCCACAGTGGACTCCAGGGGGGCTGTATACCAATCAGCAGTCTACCACTTGTTCCAGTGAAGATGATGGTTGGAATTATCAAAAATCCAATGGAACGGACTTGAAAGTATGTGAGAAAACTCTAGGAGTTCACTTGGCTGGCTGCCTTTCCGCTCAGGTAAGGAAATTATGTACCTCCAGTGCATTGGTGCAAGACTCTGGCAAAAGAGCTGAGAAATATCTGACTTCTTTAGAGACACAAACTGAGGTTTCACAGCAGTGCCACTCTTCTTTATCCACTGAGCTTCACGTTAAAAATATAGATCCCTACCTTTTATGTATTCCCACTTTTTCCTGGCAAAATGGAATATCTGGAACACAAATAGCTGGCAGCACATCTTAATGGAAGGAATGTCTACAATTAGTTACAAAAGTGCCTCACAAGCCCATCAGTGTAAACATGAAATTTTTATTGTCTTAAAAAAAACAGTTTTTAGAACAGCCTCATTAAGTATGCATGCATCTGAATGCCTGAAAATCGGCTCACGAATATCTACAATCACGAGAACTTGTTGCTACAATTGCTTGATCTGAGCCACCTCCAGTCTTGCTGCCAGAATGGGAGAAAAAGTTTTGCCTTGGCAGGTAAATGAATGAAGGAGCAATCATCAAATACCACCTGCTATTTTAAAACGCGTTATTTGTAGCTCAAGTGCACATGTGCCCTCCTGTTGCTATTTGGATTGGGAATGAGAGGCCATCTCTCATTCCATTTACAGCCCTTGGCCGCACTGGCAGGAAGAGCTGATGAAGCAAAAGGAGGCATGACTTGAACTATTTCTGTAGGGACTGCAATTGCTGCTTAGGAAGTCTCCTAAATTTTTTAGGAAGCTCGGAAAGACAGGGAAAATGAAGTCACTTAATTCCTTCCCAGAATAAATGGGGCCACTGGAGCACATGAAGCTGTCCTCTCCAGCAAGCCATTTAAGATGTCCAAGTGCAGAGGGAAGGGTAAGGGCCGGACAGAGATAAGGCACAAGCTGTACCACTCTGATTTTCCAAAGCAATGGCTAAATTTAGCCTCAGGAAAAAAAAACTGCCATACTCCACTTTTTAAAAACTTCCCAACTCTATATACCAAGACAAATGGAAATTAGCAATTCCTCTTAGACTGTCTTCACTTGCAGTGACTTTGGATTCATATTTCTTCTCATTGGTCTGTGTTTCACACTAATCACAAATTCAGAGTCTTGGACACATGAAGGAAAAAATTGGTTAGGATGCTGCAAAAACAACTCACAGCCATGAGGAAACAAAACATTACAAGGAGGAAGGCAAATGTATGATTATTTCTCCCTTGAACTCTTTCAAGGCCAGAGCTATGGGTGCATAAGGGCAAGAATTTCAAACCTATTCTCCAAGGACACGAAGGCTTGGTGGAACACCCTAGGAGCTCAACTATACTGCCATGTGGCGTAAAGCATGTAAGAGCACCCCCAAATAATTCAGGAGCCGACTGCATGGTCAATAAAGTAGCAAATCCGACTGGAGGTCAGCATAGTAAAACTCCAGCTAACTGGTGGGAGAACAATGGAAATCAGGAACTCTGATGCTGATTCCGTACCTACCTTCACAGCCTACAGAAAAGTAGAACATTGTAAGTTTGCTAACTTCCAAAAGCAATGTATTTGAAGGGCACTGCCTCAACAGTTTCAGTAGCCGATGAAAATAAGAAATGTTACAAGCACAAACTGAGATGTTCAAAAGTAGTACCTGCAAAACTAATGAAGAGCAGGGGAGCGTATCACTACTAAGACTAATGAGGTCTTTAAAGAAGAGTGCTGCAGTGAGACTCAGGGGCAAGCAACCATCTCCCTCACTTGGATGCCAAGGTGTGACAGTGGAATGAAATGTAAGTGCACACAGGAAAATGGGAAATGAAAATCCTAACACCCAAGAACTGACAGTGCAGAGAGAAGCTACAAACTGCATAGAAGTGTCAGGAGGCAAGATACTTTAATGACCCACCAGCAGGTTGATCCACTGTGTGCAGTTTGAAGAACAAAAACTCCCAAACACTTAAAAACCTTTGGGAAGAACTACAAAGGATCAGGGCCAGAACAGGTTCATTCTGCAAATGCCTAGTCAACTCCCACTCCTAAAGCACGACTGCTCGGCACTAGTGTACAGAGGTCCTGCAGATGTTCACAATCCAACGGTGTATAAGAAAACGCACCACATCATCGTAGCTACCAGTACGATGGCAGCCTTTTTTTTCAAGAACCTCAGTCTGATGTAAAGGTAAAGAGAAGCCTTATGAGCTTCTGTGAAGCCAGCAGCTATGATCAATCTGTTCACTGAGATATTCTCAAGGCCTAGAGGAGTGCCTGGCACATAGTAGGCCCTCAATATGGATTTACTGAAGGAGTGATTTCATTTCATGTTAGAAATAGAAAATATCACACACACACACACACAAAAGAAATAGAAAACATGAGTTTTAAAGAAGACAAGGCAAAGGAAATTCTGTACCATAAAATATGTTTGTATTAGTCATTTCTGCTGTGAGCTTTTCTCCAGCCAAGTTACTAAAAGTGGTCCTTTCCCTTCTCACAGGGCCACCTTTTACCTGATCTCATCCGAAGGTACCAGGAACCAGGCATTTGGAAACAAACAAAACATCTGATTGAGACTGGTACACAGTAACTCTTACATTTGGTAGTTTCCACCTTAAAAGTAGCATTCCAGAACAAAGTCAGGGTGGAGGCATTGTGGGGGTAAGGAAGTGGGAGGGAGCTGAAAACTCTATGAAAAAAAAATTTTGTGGACACCTGGCTGACTCAGTCAATAGAGCTTGCAGTTGCTGATTTTGAGGTTGTCTGAGCCCCATATTGGGTGCAGAGATTACTTTTAAAAAGTAAAAAATCTTAAAAAAAGAAAGAGAAATAGAAAGAAAGAAGAAAGAGAGAAAGAAAGAAAGAAAAAGAAAAGAAAGAAAGAAAGAAAGAAAAGGAAAGAGAAAGAAGGAAAGAAAAGAAAAGAAAAGAAAGGAAAGGAAAGGAAAGGAAAGGAAGGAAGGAAGGAAGGAAGGAAGGAAGGAAGGAAGGAAGAAAGAAAGAAAGAAAGAAAGAAAGAGAGAAAGAAAGAAAAAGAAAGAAAGAAAGACTTGGCTAATAACATAGGCTACCTGGTACCTGAGGGGGGAAAAAATCTGGCTGCTTTCAGCTAATTCTACTAATCATAATAGATGTTACTTGCCCTGAGCTCCTGGTGACTTTCAATATCTGAAAAACCATTCGTTCAGGATTCTAGCTGAAAGAGTCCTTCTCTGTGTCCAACTCATTCTGCATACATTATTTAGAGGCCTGCTGTTGGCAATGCTTTGTTCTCAGAACTAATTGCAGGAATGCCATCTGCACAGACATTCCCAACTGTCTTGCCTACTCATGAGAGTTAAAGTCCAAGATGTTCCAAAAATATGTGTTTTTTGGTAAACACTGGATTCTCCATAGAGAGGTTTCAGTTCTAGAACTCGAAAGTTTATTAACTATGGTAATAACTTTTTCAGAATGCTAGATTTTGAATGCTAGATTTTTCAGAATGCTAGATGGATAAATATCTGGAATGAATATTGGTGAGGACACCATTTCCAAATGAATAGACTGAAATGTGTATATTTTAAAGAAAGCAGCTATATTACTTTAAAATATTAATTTTAAAATATTGGGTATATGATAAAGTAGGTCTTTTTTTTTTTAAGGTAGGTCTTGATAGGTAAAATGATTTAAGGATACTATTTTGCAATTTATCATAGGCCTTTCTGACAATAGAGAATAAACATTTTTAAAAATCCAAGTTATACCATTTAAACATTTTATTCAGAAATAAAAATATTTCCCAAGGGAGAAAACCAGGGTTTTAGAAAAATTTTAACCATTAAGCTCCTTTTTAGAAGTATCATGATCCCTGAGAGGGCAGTTTGGCTCCTGGCCCACCTGCCACATTGGAACGCACCATGGTCTGCTCTCCTGTGTCTACATGCCACTCACTCCCACACTTGTGTGCTACATCTCCCATCGTTGTCTATGCCTGGACCAGAGAAATCTTCAAATTTCTGCAAATTCCAAATCAGTGAGGCCTGAACGAATATATTATTGAGGCCAGTATTCAAACATCCCTTGGACTAGGCGGGAAGGCTAATAAAGTATCATGCTTGCCACTAAACAGGGATGCCACTTGATTTCATAGAGTTGAGGGTGCTGCCCTGGTCTTGCTATCCTCATGGAAGCCCCAAAGCAGGCTTCTGTAATCACGCCACTTGGAGCATAGCTAGTCATGGAGTAAATACTGGAACAAAAGGTTAATAATCAACTCAAAGGGCAGCAGGTGCTAACCGTGGGGAACATCCCTCACAAACCCCTAACACATTCCCACCATCTCATTTTCTCCCCACTCTTCCTCATTTTCCCAATTTACCTTCCCGGCCCCCAACCCCATCCCTCCTCAACCTCTTTATTTCCCTCCCTGCTCTTGCCTAACTGGTACCAGTCCTAGATTCTGGTAGGTCTGTTTGAGGCAGCTGACACAAACACTTATGATTAATAATAGATTAGGTAAGATTGAGACTCATGAAAGAATAAAATAAAGCTCATGTAAAGCTATGTGAGATCTGGCTGAACTTGGCAAATGAAGCAAAACGGCAGGCGGTTTCAAGATCACAGTCAGCTGTTTTGGATAGCATGTGATGTCACAGACTTTGACATCCTTGCAATAAAGGCAGTACTGGGTTTCCAAGGACTATTTATCACCATTTTTAGTATTAGTAGACACCAAACATTATTTCACAGAAGCAGTTCAACAAAGATCTGGTGTGGACTGACTTGAGAGCTCTCTGAGGATTTAGTTTGTCAAGGGGAGACTGAACTATTCCATGCATGTCTGTTTTTTACTGTTCACTCTTTCCTAAACAGTATTTTATGATCCTGATTTTTAAATCTAAAAGTAGGCAAGTTGATGGTTTTCAATTTCCTGAAAGAAGAGCTTTCTGTATTTAGTTGGTTTTTAGTAGTTTATCATTAAGGAGCTCTCAATGGATTTCTCTTCTGCGGGTCAGTGGCTCTCAACTTTTAAAACAAACCTTTTTACTGCAATGAAATAACACATCTTGTTCGTTGGGGAATAAATATATCTGGAGTTTAACGACAAGGCAGTGTCCTACATAGGCAATTTCTTTCAGCTCCCAGTGTTTAAATCTATTTGACAATAAGCCTAACAATTGACCAGTCAGCTGCCTGTTTGCCACTAAACAACCCTGAGTAAAATTTAAAAAAATAAAATAAAATAAAATAAAATACCCCTGAGTGACACCCTGCCTGCTGAGTAATGTCCCTCTGCAGATGTAAAAGGTACAGGAGAAGCCAGACTTCCCTTTTAGAAAGAACCCAGAACAGTGATTCCTACCCTTCATCATTCATTAGTGATAAAAGCTACAAACCCTTTCCTAGAAAAGTACCTCTGTACAAAATTGTACATTCAATATCAGGGGACTCATGGACCTACAGGAGGGCCTTGAGTTCGAGGCTCAGGATATTGTTGTGAATGATCCACTGAAACATTTCCCAAACTGCATGCTGCAGAAAATTTCCCACAAGATGTTACCCAGTAGACCATAAAAACAAATTGTGTTGAGATGTTTTTGAGGTTTTTACTAGGTTAAACACAACTAAATACATTTGATTTTCTTTAATGTGTGACTTTGCTGAACCTTAACATGCTAACATATGCTGTAAATTGCTGGTAGGAACATTTCTTAAACTTATTTGAACCTTTCTGTATGAAGTTAGAGGAGCTTCTTATAAGCATTTCTTGTAATTAATGTTCCCACAGAAGAGTTTAAGAACTAAAACTAATCCTAAAGAATACCCCGATACAGACAATGTCTGGTGAGGAAATGCCTGCTCCACACTCATTTCCCTTTTTCACACACCAGGCAAGGCTCAGGTGCCATGCCAACCAGCCATAGGTCCCAATAAAGTTATGTGGGTTGAGGGTGAACATCACCCAGGGACTAGTATGGGAAGCTCTTTGTCTGATATCTCCCTTCTCCCTTCTCCCTTCCTAGAAGACTCTTCTTCCTCTGATGGTTTAGTCCATTCCATTTTGGACAAATTCGGACACATATAACCACTTCGTTAACCTCTCTGTCCATCCCTTCTTCTCAGGCTAGCCTGGGAACACACCTACCATTTGTTGTACAGTTTATCTAAGAAATATTATTCAATTGACTTATGTTTTTAGAACACCATCAGTGTTAGGCTGGGACCTTCCTATTTTTTACATTGTTAGATAAAATATCTTTCACACAGACACACAAATGCCAGAGGCATGGATTCTGGCTAGAGCAGAATGAATGGTTTCTTTCATTAGACAAGACAAAAAGCTATTTAAATGAATTCTTTGTTGATTAATCCAACCAGAGTGTATAATATACTAAGGACTTGAATCATATTTTCTGAAAATGGTCAGGAATTGTTAGCCAGCACCTATTAAATGGTGAAGGTTCTGATGTCTTCTTATTTAAAATGAGGCCATAACAATAAAATCAGGGACTCAGCCTTATTATGAGCTTCTGTGGTTTCAGAATGAATGCTGTTTTCTTTAGGAATATGACCATCAGGCTGAACATCACAAAGTACCGGTTTCCTCACACTATGCCTGCCCAGCATCCCTTCTTCCTTCCCTCCCTGGCTACCGCACCTTGTTTCTCCTTTGGCAGCTGTTCCTGCCCTATGAGTTGTTCAGGTGATGCCGACCCCGATTGTTTCCAGGGAGGGAGAGGTAGGTCTTGCTAATGAGAGTACTGCCTCCTCTTATTCCAGTGATTGGACACATGAGTCAAGCTGAGCCAGGAACAGAACATTTCCTGGAACAACTGGCAAAGATATGCTGTCTTCCCGGAGATATTTGCTAAATTGGCAAAATACAAGCCTGGAGCTTTGTGGGGGCCATCTTGCTACCACTGTGGAAATTGGAATAAAATCAACATAGACAAGTGTAGCGAAGATAACTCCAAAACTGGACTTCATTAACAGTCAATACATTTAAAGCCAGCTGGAGTTGGAGTTCTGTTACTTGCAGCTAAGAGAGGAGTCTATAGTGACTCTGTTAACTGAAACGTGGTTCCTTTCACTAAATAGTGAAAGTCTGTTCTCACAAATAAAAAAAATATTCAATTCGATATTAATTACATATACCTTGGTAGCACAAAATTATCATTGGAATCTCCTTAAGAAACATGGGATAAATTGTTGTGGAAATAGGCTGTCGTGTTCATTTGAAACATTCTGACTACCTGAAGAAATCAGAAAAAGGCATACTGAGCTTCAGCTGATCTGGAGACCGTCTGCTGTTGAATTCTGTACCCACAGAAGTATCTTGTTCAGCCTTAGGTGAACCAACTTTCGTAACACACACACCCCATGGAAGAGAATCACTACAGAACACTGAAATTTAAAGAGCATGCAGGAATTATCTGGTCCAGGGGCTTTCAATAGCTTTTGATTGTGGCCCACAGAAAGAACGACACAAGGGCGTGCGTGCGTTCTGAAACAAAAACGTCCCAAACCCATACTTACCATATGGAGGGCACTCTGACTTTAGAAACTAATGATGCTGACCACTAATCTCTTGAACCACTCCTAATAGGTTTAGAACACAGGTAAGGCACTGATCCAGAGATAGCAGGTGATTTACCTGAGAATTCTTATTTACTCAGTGGGACAGCTGAAAAATAAAACAAATACTCATCCTACTGTATTCTGTCAAAGCAAACAACTGTTATCCATACACATTCCAAGATGGTGAGCGTCTGGCCAATCCTGAGAGAGCCAGAATGATGCAGGTGGTAGACTTAGCTATTTCACACTGGTATAGGCTAGGACTCTTCAAAACCACTTACAGGAAAACCCCAATCCCCTAGGGACCCTGAACGGCTGAACATGGGAAATCCTGGGTCATTTGTGTCTAAATGACTAGCAGACAAGACTGAACGGAGTGCAAGAAGTAGGATCAGAGACAAGTGTGCTTTTGCCCTGAAGAAACATTCCCATCACATTCTTCACACGCTATCCACCCTAAGTAATCTGCTAGTCAACTAACCATAGTCATGAAACTCCAACTCCCAGATTTCTTTATGCTTGTGAAGGAGGGAAGCATATAGCTTAGGTGCCACCTTGCCCAACAAGGAACTGCTAATCTAAGCTGGGAGATGAGGGAAAAGGCTTCATTAATAAGACCTGAGTTAGGCTCAGAGAATTTAGAATATTGAGTAGTTGTTGAGAGACAGAGGAAGGCTAGCTAAGAGTGGGATCAGGTGTGAGGGGGTAGAAGTCGGGGAAAAGAAAGGTGAAAAAAATAGAAATAAGTTAATTTTGGTAGTTGATGAATGCTAATTTAACATCTTTGGAAGAACTTATATTATTTGTCATTACGTTCAATATTACAAAAATGTTATATAAGGTTAGCATCACTAGCTTAACTCCTATAAACATCCACTCTGATTAAATTCCTTCCATATTTTACCTTCCTCAATGATGTTATAATTTGCTGAACAGGTAACATATAGTAGGTACTTTTAAAAATGCATTGACTGGGCAGCCCGGCTGGCTCAGCGGTTTAGCGCCGCCCTCAGCCCAGGGCATGATCCTGGAGACTCAGGATAGAGTCCCACATTGGGCTCCCTGCATGGAGCCTGCTTCTCCCTCTGCCTGTGTCTCTGCCTCTCTGTCTCTGTGTCTCTCATGAATAAATAAATAAAATCTTTTAAAAAAATAAAAATGCATTGACTGATCTTTCTATACGTCATATGTCCAAAGCTATGCTCTACATTCAGTGCTTACAAGACAATATAAAATGAAACAAATTATAGGTACCATGGTATTTTCAAAACTAAAATTTGTTGGGACACAAAAGCAACTTTATTGAAATAAAGCATCAAGCAAGATCATACAGGCCTTGTCAGTGCACCCACCCACAAAGGTAAAAAAACAAAGATGCTATTAACAAAGTATCGTGCCATAACTGTAATGAGCCTCTGTGCTACACTGCTTAGGGGGCGGAGCATAACTATTTCCTGCCAGTCAAGGCACCTCCTTGCCTGCCTACTGCAAGTTAACCCATGTCTAGACATGTCAGAGAAAAGCAAAGGAAAGATGGTCATTTGACTTCAGGGCAATCTATTTAGGAAGGGGACAAGATCATCAGTGATGGTCTCCATGATCATGAGCTACATGATCTTCATGCTATTAGTGCCAACACTCAGCAGGCTCTTGAGCACTTCCCAAATGTTAAATGTGACTAATAGTGAGCTGCAGCTTCAATATCATTCAGTGCATCTCATCTGGGCTTCTCCCAACAGCACTGAAAAGTCCTGGTTGACTGTCAGACCTTACAAGAGAATGTAAGAAAATTCATGTCAGGTGTAAGAAAGACAAAATTAACCCTACCTCCCATCTATAATTGCCAAAATCCCAGAATGCAGTTTATGGCCTGCCTCGAGAAAGTATGTGAGATTTATGGAATGAATGTTACTAACTTCATGAGAACCCACTTTCCCTTTCCTTTTCCTGTACCCTCACTTTCCTTTGGCCTTATTCTTCTTTACTTCATCTATTTTTATCTTACTTCATTGTGTAATATACACAGCCATACCTTGGAGATATTGTGGATTTGGTTTTAGACCATCACAATAAAGTGAGTCAAATTTTTTTGATTCTCAGTGTCTGTAAAAGTCATTTTTATACTATGCTGTAGTCTATTAAGTGTGCAACAGCATTAGGTCTTAAAAATATATATACCAACTGAGTTAAAAATACTGCCAAAAAATGCTAACCATCAATTGAGCTTTCAGCAAGTCATAATCATTGATCACAGATCACCATTAACAAATTAATGATTTTTTAAAAAAATCTGAAATATTACAAGAATTACCAAAATGTGGCAGAGACATGAACTGAGCAAATGCCGTTAGAAAAATGGCACTGAGGGCAGCCCCGGTGGCGCAGCGGTTTGGCGCCGCCTGCAGCCTGGGGTGTGATCCTGGAGACCCGGGATCGAGTCCCACATCGGGCTCCCTGCATGGAGCCTGCTTCTCCCTCTGCCTGTGTCTCTGCCTCTCTCTCTCTGTGTCTATGAATAAATAAATAAAATCTTAAAAAAAAAAAGAAAGAAAAATGGCACTGAAAGATTTGCTCCCTCCCACACAGGGTTGCCACAAAGGCTCCAATTTGTAAAACATGCCTTATCTGTGAAATGCATGAAAGTGAAGCACAATAGAATGAGGCACACTGGTATCTCTGTAAGCTCCCTTAAATCACTAAAAAAAAAAAAAAAAAAAAAAAAAAAAAGGTGCGTATATACAAATTACATCACGTGTTCATGCCAAATGCTTTTTGGCAAGGGAATATATAACTGAAATAACCTCCCAAATATTCAGCTTATATACTATGACAGGATGCCATGGTTGATATTTAACAATGAAGACTTGGCACCACTAAGAGAGTCTCTTTTTGAAAAGATCGATGGAATACAAATATTAAGCCACTTTAAGCCAGAGAAAGCAAAACCCTTTAAGTGTGAGAAGACATGGCAGACACACAGTTGGAAAAGGGGTGGGAAAGTGTACACCACTAAGAATAAAGGACTTCCAGAAACCACTGCACCAGCTAAGAATGGTGCCAAGTTTAATAAAATGGTCTTTACTGATCTTTCTGGGTGATTCCAAAAGTTGTGTTTTAAATAAATGTATTAACAATTTTTCCCTTAGACATTTAACAAAAGCAGCTTACAAGCACAGTTCTGAAGGTTGCAAAGTTCACAATGGCAATGATTAAAACATCAGAAAAATTATGATGGTTCCTAGAGGAAACTCCAGATCCCCAAAATGTCCATTTCTCCCACTGCCAGATTAGGGCTTTTTGCACCTTAGCTGTCAACAAGAGCTTCAGCGCTTTGGCTAGGAGAAGGTTCAACATCAACTAATTCTTCAACTTCACTATCCTCCTCACATGAAGTAAAAAATCCTTAGTTCTACCTGTAGTCTATGCTCTCTAAAAAAGTCCAACATGAGTAGCCTATAGCAGGGACAGCTGCTATTATAGACAGGAAGGCCCAGCAAAGTCTTAAAAGACTAACAGTCTTTAGTCTTTAGTCTTAAAGTCTATGTGTGTGTATCCCAAAAGCAGAAAAGTTGATTTAAAAAAATCTTTAAATGATACAATGTTGTTATTAATTACTGTATTAAATACTGTGTTTCCACTTTGATTATGTGGAATATAATTAATCAGGATTGAATGGACATCCCTTCAATATTCACAGCACTGCTGTTTTTCACTAAGCTAAATTTATTGGGGAAATGCATATCCTGCAAATAAATGTTATTTTCTAGAACATTAAGCACGATTACTCCCTAAATCTAATACAAAGAAAATAAAATACACAAGCTTATTTGCTATCATCTAATTCTGGTCTTAAAATAATATTTTCCCATAAACACACACCATGAAAGGTGCTACTGCTGAGCATGTTTCTCTTTATTCAGGTTCTCAGGCAATAGTTTCTATGATACATCGCTTCTGTAGGAAAACTGAAAAATTCCTTTGGGCAGAAACAGAAAACGACTCCTTTATAAACAGCTGGCCATTTCATCATATATGACAAAATTTGGGGGGACAGAGTTCTAAAATTTCAGATTTGGGCTTCATTAGTAAACGAAATATAATGCACACAAGCAAACACATACACGAGGCAGTTCTGTCATATCTGAGAGCACCGAATCTGCTTTATTAATCACACACCTCAGATTAATGAGTAGAAATCATACTGATCAAGAGCAAACAAACTGCAAAATAGACTAAAATTATCATCATTCCCTGGTGAACCAATCGATGAAAAGACACTTTGCAACAATAGGAGACTTTCAGAAATCTGTTTTGATGCCCACAGAAACCTACGGAGATTGAAAAAGTCTCAAACATCTGAACACAATCAGGGCCACCTCTCCAAGTCGTGCAATACCGAAATGAAATCACGGGAGGTCCTGCGAATAAATAAATGCAAGAAGGCCACGGGGAGCCTGTCTACTGCAGCCCACCTGAGCCTGGCCGGTGGAAGCAAGGGTGGATGCACCTCTCTTGCTCTGGTCTGCAGGTAAGCCAAACTCCCAAGTTCGTCCAAACCTCTTAGTGTCTGAACTCCACCAACTTTCGCGGCCGGGTTCTACGCACACGTTAATAAAACGTTCATTCACTCCATTGGCTTGCTAGGAAAGGCAGCCTCCAACCGCCTGGTCCCGCAGACGCGCCCAGGGCCAGCTCGGGGCTGTCCCGGCCCCTCTGCCAGCGCCCCGCGGAGGGGGCACCCGCCCGGGCCTCCTCCCCTCCTCTCCCCTCCTCTCCTCTCCTCTCCTCTCCCGGAGAAGGGGGCGCGGGTCCGGATCTTCCCTCCGCCCTCCGTACCAGACCCTCCCCCTTCTCCCCAAAGTAAGGGAACCCGCCCGGGGCCCTCTCCCCACGCCCCACAGGGCGGGCTTCTGTCCCCACCCGTCTCCCAGCCGCGGGCCACGCGTCCCCCGCCCTCTCCCCGCGCGCCCCCCGCCCCCCGGCCCCGCCCCCGCGCGGCAGGAGCGGGCGCTGCACCCGGAGAGCCCGCCGCCGCCGCCGCCGCCGCCGCCGCCGAGTAGCGCCCGGCAGACAAAACCCAGTCGGCGGCTCCGTGGGCGCCCGCGCGCGCCCCCAGACCGCCGCTCACCCAAACACTCCACTCCCTCGCGCACACACGCGGGGCCGCAACCCGCTCCCGCCCTCGCACCGACGCGCGCGCGCTCCGCCCCGCTCCTCGCGATCCCGCGCTCCCCCACTCGCCCCGGGAACACGCGTGACCTCACACCCACCCCCAGCACACCTCCTCACCCGCTCGCTCGCTCCGCGCCACGCGCCGGGCCCGCGCACACTCACGCGTCAAAACACGCTCCGGCCCGTCGCGCTGCCCATCCACGCGCGCTCCCTCCCTCCCTCCCCACGGCCCGCAAGCACGCGTGTTCGCACGCCCGCTCCCAAGCGCACGCCTGCCCCTCTCCCCATCCACGCGCGCCGCTCACGCTCGGCCAAACACCCGCGCCGTAAACACACGCCGGAGCCCACGCACACTCACGCGTCAAAACACTCCCTCCCTCGCGGGAGCACGCGCGCCCCTCGCGCCCCTCGCGCCCCTCACGCCCCCCACGGCCGCGCGTGTCCTCGCGCCCACTCCCCCGACACCCCCCGCGGCCCCGGGCGCGAACACGCGCGCCGCCCCACGCCCCACGCCCCGGCCCGGCCGGGCCCGGCGCGCGCCCGCCCCCGCCCCCGCCCCCGGCCCCGGCCCCGGCCCCGCCCCCGCGCGCCCCAGACGCCCCGCGCGCCCCCGCCGGCCGCCGCCCTCGCCCCGCACGCGCCCGGCCGACTCTCCCCTCGGCCGCACGCACACTCACTCGGACTTGGAGAGCACGGCCGCCGCTCGGTCGGGCTGGCGCGGAGCCGCCTCTGCGTTCCTCCCCTCTCCCGCGCGGCCCCGCCCGGCCCGGCCCCGACAGCCTAGCCCGGCCCCGACCCGCTCAGCTCCACACGCCGCAGCTGGAACGACTCGGGCTCCGGGTACCGCTGTCTCCCCGCCACAGCCCGAGTGCGCCGCCGGGGCCAATCGCGGGGCGCGGCGGTGAGCTCACCGGCCTCGGCCCCGCCCCCCGGGCCGCGGGGGCCAATCGGAGGGCGCGACGTCAGCCGGAGCCGGGCAGAGGCAGGTGTGGGGCGCGGAGCCGCTCGGCGCGGGGACTGCGCCGGAACTGCGCCGGGGCCGCGCGGCGCCGCGCTGGACGGCGGCGGCCGGGCCCGGAGGGTGCGGGCGGAGCGCGGCCCCGCGGCCCCGGGCGCCCGCACGGGAGGCCCGGGCAGGCCACGGCCCCTCGCGACGCCGCCGCCCGCTCCCCGACCAGGCTCGCCGAGGCCCGCTGCGGGGGCGGCCGCGGTCCGCTCGAGGGAAGGGACGGCCCGAGCCCGACGGCCGCGCCCGCTCCCCCGGGCTTACGGCCTCGGGAGGCTTCCTCCGGGGCCGCGCGACGGGGCCGCTCGGACCGCGTTGGCCCGACTCCCGGCTCCGCGGCGCCGTCGGGTCGGCGCTGGAGACCCGCGCCCAGGGGGCCCCGCGTACCCGGGCTCGGCTCCCGGCGCGGCCCCGGCGCGCCCTGCGGCGGCGGCGTCTGCATTGCAGCCGCGGGAGGAGCCGGCGCTGCGCTGCGCTGCGCTGCGCGACGAGCGGGGGAGCGCGGAAGGCTGGGCGGGAAGGAGGGGCGCGGGGCGCGGGGCGAGCCCTGCGCCGGGGTGCAGAGGTGCGCGGGCGTCGGCCGGGGCGGGGGCGGGGGCGGGGCCGGGAGGTCGGGCCCCTGGGACTTCGGGAGCGCTCAAGGCTCCCTAGCCGGAGGCGCGGGGCCCCACCTCCTTAGCAGGAGTTCCAGGGCCTCCGCCCGCTCCTCGCTCCCCGGGTCTAACCCCGGTGTCCCAAAGTCCTGGCTGCGGCTTGGCGTTCTCACTTGGATACTTCTGCATAACAACCCCTCGCCTCGCCTCCGCCCTAAAGTCCAAGTCACACCTCTCCATCAAGGCTCACCGTGTCCAAACAGCCTTCCCAGGCATCCCAAATGGACACTACCACCCTTTCCCCGTTCCCTTTAACATGTGTAGCCTTCCTGCTCGTCAGTCCACCACCCCACACCCACCAGGGGCCTTGCGGCCTTGCGCATGCAAAGCGCTTGACCCACGCGGACTTTCCTTGAGGCTATCTTTCCTTTTTTTCCTTCATGTTGTCAATTATCTTTAAAATTGATTATATCTCGTTTCTGCCATCTGGGTTTAAAAGAATCTTAAAAGATAGGGACGGAGTCTTTTTTTTTTTTTTTTACTCTACCCGAACACACGTGTAAACAACCACAGAATTTTGCACAGTCCTTAAGCCTGTACAACCAAAAATGAATGATTGGTTAGAGGCCAAGCCAAGGATGCCCCTGGCGAGGCTGGGTCACATTCTGTGCCACGCATCTGAGCCAGGGAAACAAGCAGGTCATGTACAGTCTCACTTCTGGGGGCTGACCCTGGCTTCCTGTCTGCAGCAAGTCTCTCTCCCTGCCCTGGCAAAGTCACAACACCCGAACCTGTTCAGAACCCTGCTCCAACCTGCATCCATCCTGCTGTTACCACACAGGACCCCTGCATTTCCCAATTCTGCTTCCCAACTTCCCTTTATGAGCTAGGGGCACCCCTGTCCGTTCCTTAAGACCTGGCTCCAGCCCCCTCACCCCCAGCAGGACTGATCCAGGAACGTTGTTAGTGCATCCCTATTGCCGCACTTTCTGATTGGGATCTATTGCTTCCAGGGCAGGAAATGTAGAGGTGGGTAGTCAAGGCGGAGGGCTCTGGAGACAAACCATCTGGGTTCAAAGTCAGACTCTCCCACTTGCTAGCTGTGTGCCCCCACTTATGCCTTCATATCTATGGGTGAAAATTAAATGAGCCAATAGATGTGCTTATACCAGTGCCTGGTGCATAAGGCACAATCAGTTCGAGTTGGCTCCTGCTGCTACTAGAAGTCAGGGTATCTGAGGGTGATGACTGGAAAGGGGAGGGGAGGGCTTCTGGGTTTCTGATAATATTCTATTTTTGACCTAGGCACTAGTTTTAGTTTGTGAAAACTCATTGAGCTGAGTTTCACATACTTATGTGCACTTTTCCATATGTATATAGTACATTAATAAAAAGTGCTTTAAAAAGTGGGGTTTTATTAGCTGAGATCGAGACAGCTCTAATCTTGGGAATAGGAACAAAGCCTTAACTCATCCTGCACCTTACACAATGCCGGGCACACTATAAGCCCTCAGCTAACAGTTGTTGAATTACTCTGAGTGGATTGTAAGAGAGAAGTGGAGAGGAGGGATCATGAGGGGCAATGCTTGCCTTTCAACTTTACAGTGTCAGTGAGCTCAGGATAATTAGGATCCAGGTTCAGGCACTTGGCCCCCTGCTAAAGAGAAGTCACCTCCAGTCTTTTCTTTTAGGCAGGCATGTTTGTTTTTTTCTTTTCCCCTTGGGTTTGTTTTTAAAAAGCAGAGGTTCAGACCTGAACATCCCAGCTGCCTGAGGAGGGGCATCATGACCCTTCACCCTTCTTCCACCAACTCCACATACACCTGGCATGTGAGAAAGGTAGTCATGGATGCTTCAGCACATTGGCTGTGCCCTGATGATACAGTTGGGGTCAGCAGCCTGAAGCTCTCCTCTCAGGCAGCCTGAAGTGACATTTCTGCAGTAGTCCCTTCACTGTTCCTCTGCTGGGCCCATTAACTCTCCTGGAAGATCTGCCACTCTAATTCCCCACTGCACCTCTGTCTCAGGATGGAGGCCCCAAGAGCAAGTGCCCTCTTTGGGCACTTTCATGGAAAGTCGGATGGCACTGGGTGTGGTAAGCTAGATGCTTCTGAAGTAAGTTCAGAACTCTGACAGCATGCTAGGACCAAGTACCCACAAGTTGTCTTTCTTTATGGGTCTTTCTAGCAGGTTAGGAAATGACAGGGTAAGGTATGCATGTGCTTAGGGCAAATTATTACACTAGATTTTTATGGGGCTTTGAGTCTGCCTGGGTTGTTTTTAAAAATAGGGAAAAAGAAATTTTGCTCAGTGTTGTGATCACTTGGCAGCACCCAGAACAAGTGCAATTTTTGCCCCTTAAAGCAGGGATGATGAGTCCTTATCCTAGCCCTAACCTCTGCTGAGGGTCTCATGATGAACCAAGGGGCTGCATCCTGGTGCAGATGTGGAAGAAGGGAACTACAGTTTGTTGGATGCCTGTTATCTGCCTGCTATTATGCTAAATACTCACATACACTGCCATTATTTTTCCTGCAAGTTGCACATTGTATAGAAGAAAAAAATAAAGGCTTTAAGAAGTCAGATAAATTGCCGAAAGGCAAACAGATGGTAAGTGGCAGATCAGGGTTTTAGGTTCTGATACTGTGCTCATTTTGCCTCTCTGGTCGTTCTCCAACTCTTGCTACCATTTAGATACCATTTGTTTAAGAAAGCAGTCCGAGAAATTTCTAGGAACCACCACATTCTTTTCCCCAGCCCTGGCAACTGTGAAAGCCTGTTTATGGGAAGAGGTAGACTCTCCCCAGCCAGGTCCCTGAGTGACTGTGAAGAGTAGAGCTCTACCTATAAACTGACATTGGATTTGAGCACAAGTGAGAAATAAAGCACTAAGACTGGATTGTTTGTTAGTGCAGCATAATATTGCCTCTTCTAACTCATAAGAAGTCAAATCTGTTTCTAAATATTTCAACTTCCAGTAAAAGAATAACCAAATAGGAGTCTTCTCTACGAAATGACAATTTAAAACTAAGTGCAAGATGCATATTCAGTGTATCTTTAAGGCACTCAGAAATAATGGAGAAAGAAGAATCTTTTAAACAAATAAAACTGGACAACTGGATATCCATGCAAAAGAATGAAGTCGGACCCCTACCTCACACCATATATAAAAATGAACTCAAAATGGATCAAAGACCTAAATGTAAGAGCCAAAACTACAAAATGCATAGGAGAACACACAGAGGTGAATCTTCATATCCTTGGATTTGGCAATGGTTTCTTAGATCTGACATCAAAACCACAAGCAACCGAGGGGGGGGGGGGTGTGTGGAATAGATAAATTTGGCTATATCAACATTTAAAACATCTGTGCTTCACAGGACAGCATCAAGAAAATGAAAAAGATAGTTCACTGAATAGGAGAATATTCGCTACTCATGTATGTGATAAGGGATTTGTATCTAGAACATAAAAAGAATAATTAAAAATAACTTTTTAAAATAGCCTACTTAAAAAAAATGGGTGAAGGATCTGAATAGGTATTTCTCCAAATATAAACAAATGGCCAATAGATATGAAAGGATGCTCGACATCATTAGGCACTGGGGAAATGAAAATCAAAACCACAATGAAATACCACTTCACACCCACCAGGAAGGCTATAATAAACAAGATGGACAACAACAAGTGTTGGTGAGGATGTGGAGAAATTGAAACCCTCATCCCCTGGTGATTGGAATGTAAAATGCAGCTGCTTTCAAAAACTTAATCATAGAGTTGCCCTATGACCCCCACAGTTCCATATATCCAAGAGAAGTGAAAACATTTGTCCATGCATATGGACACTCATCTAGCTATAAAAACGGAATGAAACACTAACACATGCTATAACATGGATGAATCTTGAAGACATGCTAAATGAAAGAAACCAGCCACAGGAGGCCACACGTTATAGGATTCCATTGATATGAAATGTCCAGAATAGGCAAAATTATCAAGATTGAAAGTAGATGAAGTGTTGTCTTTTGCTTGGTAGGAGGAATGCTGGGGAGAGTGCTGGGGCATGGCTGTTAATGTTTTTGGAGGAATGAAAATGTTCAAAAATTAGATTGTAGTGATGTCTGCACAACCCCATGAGTCTACTAAAAATCTTTGGATTGAAATAGGTGAATTATATGGTATGTTAATCATATCTCAATATAGTTGTAAAACACACACACAATAAGGAGAAAAAGAATGAAATATAGAAAAGGATCAGTGGATTAACTCTGGAATAGACTGAAGGATAGGAAAAAGAAGACCAAGGTCTAGGGAACTGATGACCTATCCTTGGAGTCAGCTGTCTAGCCTTGTTCACCAAGCCCCTTGTGTCCACCCCAGGGTGAGATACATGGGTCGAGAACCCAGGTAGACAGCCCCTGCCAGGTGACTGCTCTTGAGACACGATAGACATAGCAGAGGCACTGAGTCCGTGATGGCCACATCAAGGAGCAAAAGGAGGTCAGAAGAGGGGTCATTTCTAATTGTGCTTATGAAAATCTATAAAAAAGCCAGGGGTGGGTCTGTCAAATCCCTGCTTACAGTGATTGTTTTCTCCCTGGCTCAGGATCCTGGAGAGAACAGCATCCTGAACTTGGAGTTCCCTTTGAAGAACTCCCTGGGGTGTTGAAGTTTTCCATCACAATGGTTGGCTGATTCTGATGTGAAAGTAAGATTTGCAGAGAGCCTCAAACCATCCTATCTGAGCTGTAAATATCCTTATCAGGACCCCTGAGCCTTCCGTATGAGGGAGATACTGAGGGCAAGGGGAAGGGTGTAGGCCTGAGGTCAGCAGTCTGGGCTCTAGTTCCAGTTCCACTGCTAACTGCTTGTGTGGGAAACTCCTTGCTCTCACTGTGCCTCAGTTTCCTATTTTGCAAAATGAGATCAAAGACTGTGTAGAAGGGGTGCTGGCATACGTCCAGCATGACCTGATCTGCCACAGCAATTGCCCTATGCTTCAGCTGCAGGGACTCTGGATTTGAAATGACCAGTCCCACAAATGCAGCTGCATGCTTGAGCCCAGGCAACCCACAGCATCAAGAGAATGAATTCATGGTTGTTGTTTTTAGCCACTAAGCTTTGTAGTAGTTTGTTATGCAGTAGTCGATAACTACTACTTCTCAGATAGGGAAGACACTGGTAAAGGGGATGGTGGGGAGAAAGGTGTTTGCTACCAGGGCAAACCATGCTACCATGATTTATATCAGCCTGGGAAGTCTATCATATTTGATCTGGAGGGTGGAGGGGAATCATTAGCCATCAGCCTGAGAACTTGGGGATTTCTCTTAAAGGATATAATGCAGAAAAAGAATCCAAAGAAACTGGGTGAATACACCAACTCCTTCTCCCAGAGGCTTATACAGGCCCATCTGTTACCTCCCTGCCTCCCCACTTCCCCCCAGTATACTATATGAAGGCCAAGATGATGAAACACATGGCTAGTCTCTCTGTGAGGGTAGGACATGCTCTGCTCTAAGGGGCACAGAGTATCAAAAATGCATTCAGGAAGTGGTAGTGTGTGGTAATAAAGCACCCGATGGGCTTTAGTGTCTGACACCCTGAGCTGGAATCCCTAGCTGTGAGCCATAGGACAAGTCACCTGACTCCTCTGAGATTCACGTTCCTCTTCAGTAAAATGGGGATGGAAACATCTGCTGGAAACACAGGATTAAACTGGATAACGAATAAAGTGAGTAACACAGAGCCTGTTGGATACCTAGGGAGAGCTTGGGGACTAGGAATATCTTCATGATAAACTCCAGGATCTTTTGGAATGGTGGATTCTCTCCTACTACAATTTACTTCCTCTGCTGTTAAAATGAGCTTGCCTTCCCCAGCACATGGTAGCTGGGTGGTGGAGCTGGCCTGGATGTCTTAGATGTGGCCAGTAATCACACACAGGAGGAGAGAGCCTGTGCCTCAATCCTACTTCTTAGTCTTTCAGGAGGAACTGGGACTAGAAGACCCAGACCCCTTAGCACATGCCAGTGTAGCTCATGGATCCTACGCAGGCTAGCCCTAGCCTACATATCCTTTCACTTCTCCAAAGGTCCCATCTGTTCTAGGGATCTGGGCAATACAGTCCTCACGGAAAAGGTGGTGCAATGCAGTAAGTCTGCAGGGTGATGAGAACCCAGTGAGCAGATGCCACCTGGAGAGATTTACTCTTCCTGTTGAGGTGGGAGCTGCCATCATCACCATCATCGTCATAGTCTTTGTCATCATCATTGTTGTCATCATCATTGTCATTGTCATCGTCACTGGCCTGATAATCATCATTGTCATTGTTATCATCATTGTCATCATCATCACTGTCATCATCATCATCATAGTCATCATCGTCATTGGGACAACAGTCACTGAGCCCCAACTGTGCTTCTTACCCAGGTCCATTCTTTCCATATTTACACCAAGCCTGGGAAGCAGGTGCAGCTATTATCAGAGCTTACAGAACAAGAAACCAAGGCACAGCAGGCTTATGTAACTTGCCCTGGCCTGTGCACTAGTGAGTAGCAGAGACCCCACCACTATGAGCCCCCATGCTCTGGAGCTGGAGCTCTTAGCTGCTTCTTTGTTCAACTTCACAGGGAGCTAGAGAAGCACAGGTATAGGGACAGGCACAGCCAGGTGAACAAGAAGGCAAGGGCAGGCTTGGCTGCTTGGCTGACAGGGCTACTGCCCCTCCCTCCCCCGAGCCCCCTTCCTGAAGGAATTCCAGTCAACTTGACGGCCACCCTCTGGTGGCTGGAGGTGCATCTCAGATCTAGTCAAAGAGTTAGGGTCATGAAGCCTGAGGGCCCACTAAGCTGGGCCAGCTGGGCCAGTCGGCCTGTGCTTTATTTGAACCAGGAGCCTAAAATCCCTAGAAGGCAGAGCATCCATGCAGTGAGTGTTCTATTCAGGAGTCAGAAGGGCCTGGGCACTCATGTGTTCCAGCTCTGACACCTGGAAAGGGTCTGTTCTCTAGGACTTGATGTGCCCATCTGTAAAACGGATGAAAACAGTGGCTGCATCACAAGCTCATCGTAAGGCCTCAGTGAAATATTTGTGAAGCTCACAGCCTGGTGCCCAAAAGGTGTTGGCACTTTGTCTTAGCTAAACAAAACAAGGTAAACTGGCCCACACCTTGGCCAAGATAGAAAACTAGCAGAAGCCCTGGTGTCCGAGTGATGGGCCTCCATAAAACCTCAGAGGGAGCATCTAGGGCCTCAGAAGAGCCCTTCTGGAAGTGATGAAATCCCCTTCCAGCAGGACTTCCCATTTTTGGACAATAACTCTGTTTTGGGCTGAACTGTGTCCCCCTCAAATTCACGTGTTGAAGCCCTGACCCCCAGTACCTCAGAACGTAACTGTATTTGCAGACAGGGCCTTTGAAGAGGTGATTCAGTTAAAATGAGGCTGTTAGGGTGGGCCCTCATCTAGTGTGACTGGTGTCCTCTCCTTATAAGAGGACATTTAGACCTCCAGAGGGACACCAGAGATGGAAGCATATACAGGAACAATCATGCGAGGACACGGTGAGGAAGTGATCATCTGCACGCCCAGGAGAGAGACCTCAGAAGAAACCAAACCTGCTGACACCCTGATCTCAGACTCCCAGCCTCCAGAACTGCGAGAAAATACAATTCTATGGTTTAACCCCGCCAGTTTATGGTATTTTGTTATGGCTGCCCGAGTGAATGAATACAAACTCTTTCTTCTATGCACAGCTCCCCCCGCTTCCATGCATCTCTTTGCCTGCCTAAGGGCTTACAGATACTCAAGAATTCGTGGGTTTCTCTTATGGCTCCCCCTTCAATGCCACTCTTGCCAAAGCAGAGCCCAAACCCCAGAATCCTTCTGGAAAGGAGCTGAGGAAGCCTGGGTGCCTAGGGTGTGAGAGAGCACCACAGGTGCCCCCTGGGCACCTGTGGGCCTCTCCTCGAGGCAGGAAAACCCAGCAAGCCTTCAAAAGAGGCTACCGTGCACCCACGTCCAGTGGAGTCATGCTTGTGATTGGAGGTGTTTACTGGAAAGGTACCCTCAGAATGCACTTATTAAAACTGCCATTGTGTGTTTTTTCATAAAATAGATGCCACGCTTTCTTAACATGGAAATCTGATTAAAGAGAAAAGAGTGTGTTCTCATAGGCAACAATTGAGTCCGAAGATCCATATGTTGTATTTAGGGTGAAAACCGCTTTGAGATCACCAACCTGACGGTTGCTGCCTACCCAAACCTGAAGCTCATGCGCCAGTGAAAGCAAGAGTTAGAAAGTTCTCCTTTTAAGGAAGCAACTAGCAGCTGCCTAGGAATAATAATTACTGAGGTCACAATGGCACCGGGGAATGCTGTCGCACCACGTCGTGTTCTGAGTTACCAAAAGAAGAAAAAAGCAGTCAAAAGACAAGGCACAATTAGAGACCAGTGCACCTGTACGGGTCTCTAATTTAGACCTGTACCCCTCTTGTGCATGTCAGAGAAGCAGAGCTGACACATTAGCTTCAGGGAGTTTTAGATCCCTTTGGCGCTAAAGTGAGGAAAACAAAAAGGGGACCAGGGAAAAAAAGCAGGTATGTGTCATGCACACCCCCAGTTCACCTCTCTTTGACACCTCAGGTCATGTTTCTGCTGTGGACCCTCATGTTGTGGCCACAACCCCGCATAGGCCTGCAGCTCACTGGCTTCTTCAGGACCTGTAAGCCAGCATGGCTCTTACCCATGGGCCTGAGAAGCACCATCCATCCATTTCCAAAGAGAAATGCCCTGAGCACCATGACAAGAAATGCAGCCCCGCCCAACGATCCTCCTGGCTTTAACTCACTTTTAAGTAACATGGGAAATATAAAATGAGCACCCACTCACTTTCTTCCTAGGTATCAAACATGGGGATGTCAGGGGAGGAATGATGTCTTTAACTGCAATCAGGCCCTGGAGTCAGACTTCCTGCTGCATATTTGCTTTCTGCTGGGAGCTGGTTCTCTCCTGCTGCTTTTCAAGTGAGGAGCGCAAAGACTCGTGATGAATGCATTAGCCATCTCCAAGTTGCAGATAAGTGGGGGCTTTGTATACCTCGGGCCCAGCACCGTGAGGCTGTGCTTGCAGTGGTTCTGGGGTGGCTCCAGAGCACCCCTGTGCAGGACCTACTCTGTTGGAGGTACACAACGGAGCTCCACTGGTTTTCACAGCTCCCGTGTGACCCAGGCCAGGCCTTCCAATGTCATAATAAACATCACTGAGCTTATAAAATTAGAGCATTGAGTCTGAAGAATCACACTGAATTGTTAACATCCTCGAAGGTGGCTGTGAATGCCGCCTCTATGTCTTCCCTTTCTCTTAGAGGTGAATTACTTGCCTCGGTCCCTGTCCTGGCTCTGAGATCCCTAACTGTACCCAGCTGGTCACCATTTGCAAGGTCTGATCCATTCCCACCAGTATTGGCAGAAGAAAGAGAAGCACTGTTGGGAGAGGGGGAACTGGTTCTAGGGCTTCTTCCAGGCTCCCAGTCCCCAGTATCCAGGAGGAAGACGGGAGAGAGGGCAGGAGGGAGGAGGCCAGGCTGCTCCAAATGGAGCTGCTCATAACCCTGCAGCAGCAAGTGGAGCCATCAGGAGAACACTTTAGGAAGAAGAGAACATTGCTAGAGCCTGGGGTGCCTTCTGCAGGTTGGAGATGGGATGCAGGTTCATTTACAGACCATCACAGGCTGTGGCACAGGTGAGTAATTTAAAGAGGTAATTGAAATAATATGTTAGAATAATAAGCTTGGCCATCAAAGGCTTCTAGAATTTCTTCCTTAATTCACAGTTTGGTAGACTGATCTGTAATCTGCTTATTTTAGCATCTCTGCCTAGGAAATCTTGAGCTTTGGACAATACTCTCTGCAGAAGACAAGGTATTCACCCCAGCCATTTTTTCCTAATAAAATGTGTTCTTTGGCCCCAGAGAATTGCTGAAGACTACACAAGATCTGTGTGGGGGCAACACTTCAAAAACAACAGCAACAAAGACAACAGAGGGCAGCCCCCGGTGGCTCAGGGGTTTAGCGCCGCCTGCAGCCCAGGGCGTGATCCTGGAGACCCTGGATCAAGTCCCACGTCAGGCTCCCTGCATGGAGCCTGCTTCTCCCTCTGCCTCTCGCTCTCCCTCTCTCTGTCTCTATGAATAAATAAAATAAAATCTTTAAAAAAACAAAGACAACAGAAAACACACATTTCCTCTCTCAACGAAGACATGGGAAAGAAATTGGTCTGTTGTGGTGAGGAGCAGGGGAGGGAGGTGAAAGCAGGTGGGAACAGAGAAGGAGGAGGTACTGTCCTCCTCAGTAAAAAATGTAACGTTGCCCCGAAAAGAAGTCTGGCCTTTATCCCCGCCTTTGAGAGATGATTTCTAAGCCCTTGGAATGTTAAGGTTTATGGGAGTGTCTTTGTTTGCCTGGAGGCCTTGGGTGACTGGTTGTCTAACAGTATGATTTAAAGTAAGGGCTGGTCCCAGGGGATATTTGTAGGGTGGGGTTGGCCACACTAAAAGGACCAACAATGTGATTTAGGGTGGGGGCTTTTAGTCACACAGTGTTGGCCACCTCTGGAGATCAGCTAGGTGGGCAATTGCTCATGCTCCTGTAATGGAGCCCCAATAAAAGCCCTGGACACCGAGGCTCCTGTGAGCCTCCTTAGTTGGTGATGATACTCCAGGAACACTGTCCCATATGGTTGCTGGGCAAACAAACACTTTCCACGACTCCACAGGGTGGCCTTCTGGTCTCTGCCCTTTATACTTATTTCCTTGGCTGGTTTTAATGTGTATCCTTTTGATGTAATAAACTGTAACTGAGTATAACTTTTGTGAGTTCTGTAAATCCTTTCAGTGCATTAGCAAATCTGAGCAAAGACTTAAGGACCCCAGAACTTACAGTTCGTATAAGAATTGAGGGTGGTCTGGTATGGATTGTGCGCCCTCTAACCTCACAGTTGGTTAACTCTCTCACATTCTTTCTACATATGGAGACCACGTCTATGAGCAAACATTTAAGTTTTCATGTAGGATCAGCCCCTATCAAACACATTTCCTTCCTGATGGGGGCACAGAGGGATACCCCTGGCTCTTTCACCTGCTCCCATAACACTCAGGACCTGCCTCTATGGAGCACTCATCACACCAGTTGTGTTACAAGTTTGCCTTGGGTCCTAGGCCATGAGCTCCCAGAGGCAGGAACATGCACAGTTGACTTATAAAGCCATGGGTCCAGCAGAGTGGCTCTCAGGAGGCCATGGTGCCTAATCAGTTCTGGACACCCTCCCCAGCCTGGCTTGACATCAGGGATGCTACAGCCTAAAGCTAAGGCAGTCAGCAGTGACAATGATGGTCACCAAACACCACTGGCTGTCCATCAGTCCATCCATCTGCTCATCCATCCATCCATCCATCCATCCGTCTATCCATCTATCCATATGTCCATCTATCTATCCCTTGAAGAAATATTTATTGAGTACCTACTGTGTTCCCAGTCTCTTGAGATATGATGATAATTAAGACAAAAGTCCTTGGCTTTAGGATTCAGCTATATTCTCACTTTTGTCAACTTCATCCACACCCCTTGACCCATTTCATCCAATGCCACCTCCATGCAGACTGGTCACAGATTACTCTCTTCTGCCCACATGCTTCTCTGAGCTCTGGAGCCAACATCCACTCACTCACTATTGATTTTTCACATGATGTCCCAAAGGCCCTTCAAATTTAGCCCAACCTATGACTAGTCCTCGCCGGGGTGAATGACACAGAACTCTCATAACTAATACACCTGCATTTAATATTGATGCCACCTCCTGAATGTCTCTTGAGTTTGTCCCTTCTCTCTAGAACCACCAAGCACAGCATCATTTTCAGGCTGGAGGATTAACTGGTCTAACCTCACCCGCTCTGAACCCCCTTCCATCACTCTCAAAACAGCAGCCAAGAGAGCTTGAAATGCACACCTGGCCATGTCACTGCCTCTCAAACCCTCAGTGTCTGCCCTCTGCTTGGGGACAAAGCCATCTCTTCTTAGCTTGACCCACACAGTCCTGTCCTCGAGCACTCCACTAGCTTTTGTGCTCTGATCCCCACTTCCCTCTCCACCTCACCAGCCTTCATGTGGTGAGGCTCCCTTATACTCATGGGGTTCCCTCCCACCACAGAGCTTCTGTGCATGCTATTCTCTCTGCCTAGAATATTCTTGCATCCTCTCTTCATGGAACTAACATCTTCTTCCTCAGATCTCAGTTCACAGGTCATTTCTTCAAGAAATTACTCCCAGATGTCCTGAGGAGTCATTCCTCCCATTACAAGCTCCCCAAGTTCTTGTTTGTGGGAAGGCTTGGAGGCCAGGTCTGATTTTTCTTCCGCTAGATGGTAAACTGGTTGAGCACAGGCACCTCTTCTGGTTTTGTTCATTTGTTTTGATTCCAGCACTTGGCCCAGTGCCTGGCACCAAACAGTTAGTGAATAAATGATTACAAAGAATAATCACTAATGGAGGAATTTATCAAGTGTGATGGGAAAGCCAGGAAAAAAGAAGGCACCCTGCATATGAGGGAAAGAGGATGAGGTGGAGAATTGGCTTTTATAGGGGAGGGGGCTTACGGTAGATGTTTTCAATAGAGCAGAGGTTCTCTAAACTGATCACAAGGAAGAGACTCACGGGATCAGAGGGAAAGTCCTTACGAAGATCTAGAGGTGGGAAACAGCATGGTACATAGGGGGAAATCTGAGTATTGTAGAAGAGAGCAGAGTGGAGCATTACCCAGGGGACAGGGAGGGCTGATGATGAGCTGAGAAGGCAGGCTGAGGCCAGCTTACAAAGGGTCTATATCCGGCAACGCTGGAAAGTGAGTTTATCCAAACCTTGCCAAGGAACAGAGGACCCCTGCCTCCCTCCCAGCCAGTGCTCCCGCAGCTCCATCCCTCCTTCCCTAACAGATCTCGCTATACCCAGGTTATGTTTGCCTGTCTTCCTGGCTGTCTCTTCTGGCAGACGGCACCTTGCACAGCACCTGGCACACAGTGGGTGCTCCATCCATCCTTTCTGAATGTAATCAGTGGCCTAGAGCATGGATGGGAAGGGAAAGAAAGTGGTGGGTAACTGGGAGGCCCTGGCGCATGTCTGGGAAAAGAAAAGCCTAAGATGGGACAGCAACAGACCCAAGGGGAAGAAGCCCTGTGGGGCTTGAAGGTACTAATTTGCAAACTGCTTGGCTGGAGAGAGAGCATAATGGGAAGAGAAGAGCAGGGACAAGGGACGCTTCTAATTCCCACTGTGTAGAAGTCAAGAGCAGGTGGGTGGAGTCATGTCCTCATGTGGAGGATGGGGGATCTTGTAGGCTGCTGGAAGTTTAGTGCATCGATTCACCTAAACGCTTCATGGCAAGGGCCTGGCAGGTGGCAGGGACTCAGATGTCAGCCTGCTGTAACCCCTGGGTGGGCAGCTCTGTTCTAAGAAGCAGCTTCTGCAGAAAGAGACAGTCATGGTGGCTCAGAGGTATGCCAGCTCTCCCTTGTGTGTCAAGACCACCGGATGCAGCTTGATGTCACTGAAATGACACAAGTTGTCACCAGCTCTTCTCAATGCTGGTGCTGCTGAACGGGATGAAGACTGGGGCTGAGTGCCCTGCTCTCCTCACTAGCACATCACGGACTTGGACAAGAGAAAGGACGCTTGGGGAGCCTCCCCTCTGCCGTCAGAACCAGTCCCTCTGCCCATGGTTCCCACTCTCTCGTCAGTGCTAATCATGGGAAAGGGCATCAGCTCATTGAGCCCCGACACCTGAGCAAATGTGGACCAAGGGAAAGAAACCACAGTCCACCACACCAGCCGTGGCTTCGAGCCAGCTCATTTCTCCTCCCCACCTGCATCCTGGTTCCCAGAGCTTTGGTGAGTCTGGCTATGCAGGGAGGGGAGCTCGCTGGGCTAAGGGTCAGGAGGGGCTTCTGTTCTGATTTAGTGATGGTTTGGGGCAAGTCACCGCCCTTCTCTGGGCCCAGATTTCTGCCAAAAGGATGAGGAGGTTGGACTACCTGCTGACTGAGCTGCCTTCAAGTTCTAACTCCCGAAGATTCTGTTTGTTTCTGGTGTGTCAACTATTTCCCCTCTGCCGCTGATTTTTAAAATGTCTCCTGTTATTCTTAATAAGCATGGAACATCTGACACATACCTGCCTGCTACTTTTTGTTCTCAAACAAAGGACTTTGGGTTCACAAGTGTAAAGCGTCAGCAGGTTACTGCAGTAGAGGAAGCCAGTCTTCAGCCTGTCAGACTATTTTGAATGGCTTGTTGTCACAGGCAGGGACAAGGTCATCAGGCTGCTTAGATGGATCAGAAATGTGTGTATTTTTAGGAGCTTTTAAAGGGAGAGGCCTTACTCTTAGCCCCAGCCAGAGGCTGTCTGGCCTGCTCAGTCCTGTGTGGAGCTGGACTGCAGAGAGGTGTCTCCCCTTACCCTGTCTGGGACCTCCTGGACTCACTTCCTCCAGGCGGCCAGGGGCAGCTGCCTCTTCTCCTTGCTGGTGACATTCTGAGTGTCGAAGTCTTAGGATCATTGCTCCTCAGTGCTGGATAAACAGATCAACACCTCCACTCTTTTCCAGGGAGGTAGTCAGGAAGCCAGATCCCAGGAAAGGATAAGGAAGCCAGCAAAACACTGGCTTGCTGTCTGTACCCCAGGTCTTCTGGTCTCCTTGGGGTCCCAGCTTTGCCAAGAGGCTTCTCTTTGAGGCTATAGCTTCTGGAGCATAGCTGCCCACATCCAAATGCTGTGTGATAGGATAATGGGAGTCTGATACAATCATATGAGGAGCTAGGGGTACAATTGCCCGAGTGGGCTTGCCAGGCAGTCTTTGAGCCCATCCACACAATTCCTGTATTCCAGCCACAATCAGGGTTGGGGCTGACAGCTGTCTCGAAGGGGTCTGACAGCCACATGCCCTTCGGTGATAAGTCACAGTTGGTTCCTGCCTTGGGCTCACCCCCAGTCCCTGAACCCCAATGGGGAACAAGTGGGAAAGAGCTTGTCCCAGGAATTCAGAGCAGTTGCAGGATGTCTCCCTGGGTCCAGGGACAGGGAAGCTGCCTTTCTGGGCTAATACCAGAAGGCCAGACAGGCAAAGCAGGCCTTGTCCTTCCTCTTGCTGCACAAGGAAGGGCAGAGGTATTGGAGGCATAAGACCTCCTGGGTCAGGTAGGAGGCGGAGGGCCTTCTTGTCCTGCCCTGGACTGGGGAAGGCCACGGCTCTGAGCTCAGAGACAGGTTTGGCACCATCTCATCCAGAGCTTTCAGCCACTTCTCTGGGTTCTTTCAACTCACATGGCTCTCTCTTGCCTGAGGATCTCCCTCCATGTGGCTTCCTCTACCCAGAATGCTCTGCCTCACTTTTCACCTGGCAGGTGACACAGATGCCCACAGCCTTTTTGGTGACAGCCCCTCTTTTCCTAGCCTCCCTGGGGTCATGTCCTCCCATCTTCTTCCTGACTTGCTGGCTGCTTCTCCCCAGACTCTTTGCCAGCTCCTTTCTGTTGACATCCAAATATCTGGGGGAGCCAGATATTTGGTGGACCCTGTACCCACCCACCCTCTGTTATCTACACTCTTTCATGGAGCAATGGCATTTAGCCCATGGCTTTAAATTCCATCTATGAGACGATGACTCCTAAAACTGATCTCCATTCTTGACTGTCCTTGGCCTACAGACTTCCAAAGTACTCTTGGTGACCCTAATAAGGCAGTGGAGCACAACATGAGCAAAACCAAACTCCTCACTCCCCATCTCCCAAACCTGTTGCTTCTTCAAACTCCTCCATCTCAGGGAATTATCCACCGTACCCACCAAGCCCCAAGCCTAGGTATGACCCATCGTCTCTCTCATTCTCCATGTTTAAATCATCCACAGAAGCCTTGACTCTACCTCCAAACCCCAAACTGTGTCTCTTGGGACTCATCATTACTGGCCCCCTTGGGGGCCCCCATCATATCTTGCCTGCACTGATGTAAGAGTGTCAGGTGGCTGCGGATCAGAAAAACATAAACCTGAGGGTGTTGACTTACCTGCATAAAACCCTCCCGTGGCCTCCAATTTTGTCCTCAGGATAAAATTCCAGCTCCCTGCCTTGGCTGATGGGCTGCACGTGGCCTGGCCCCTGCTGACCTCCTTAGACTTGTCTCACTCCCCTATACCTTCCCTTACTCTGCTCAGCTGCAGGGGCTTCATCAGCTTTTTCTCTCCCTGGCAGCCTTGTTCTTCTTATTCCCTCAGCCTGTAATATTCTTCCCATGCTCTTACTGTGGCTGGCTCTTTTCCTGTTATATTGTCTTCCCACAGAGGCCTCCTTGGACCGCCCCCCCCCCCTCGAGTAGCCACCCTGGCACCCTCTACTAGGCCACCATTTTATTTTATTTTATTTTATTAGGCCACCATTTTAAGTGCCTTGATATTTTCCTTTGTGATTTATTTGTTGTTTCTCCTTCCCACTGGAATATAAACTCCATGAGAATAAAGGTTTTCCAGAGCCTAGAGCAGTGTCCAGTGCGCAGTAGATGAAGAGCTGATGGCCCTGGTGAAAGGAGGCAAGATGAAAGGCCAGAGGACTAGTCAGCACATGTGAGGTTACGTTGGGCTGCATGAAGGTGGTGGACAGGGTATGCAGGGAGGCAGGGGAGATTGGTGGGACAAAAGCATTAGGACGGCAATGGGGTGCAGACAGGGGTGGGCAAGGGGTTTTGGGGTGACTCCCAGCTTCCGGGGGTCAGGCCGTCCACTGAGGTGGGGAATGTTGTAGGAGATGGGGGTTGCAGAGGGCAACAAAAGAATGGTAGTGAATAAGATTTGTGACATGTTGACTTTGCCCAAGAGAAATCCGAGCCAAGCTGTTCCTGGGGGACCGTTAGATGGATGGTTCTGGATCTGAGAAGAGGCACAAGGGAGAAGATAGTGCACCTTCACCTTCCTATACCATAAAGGGAGCTTCGGGTGAGGGCAAGCCCTCAGGGAGAAGAGAGTGGCCCAGGAGAGAGCACCCCATTGCCTTTTAACTGCCATTCAATTTGTGGGCTTTCAGTACCTCTGACCCCATTGGGTGTCCCATCCCCATTGTGAGGCTCTCCAGACCATAGGCTCTGTGACTCCACCTTCTCCTGGTCCCTCAACTCCCCTGACTGTTCCTTCTCAATTTCTATCACAGGCTCCTTCTGGAATGTTCTGTGAATGTCCAAGTAGCCTGCTTTCTCCTGGGGCACTCTCTTCTCCCTCTGCCTCAGAATGCAACCTTATTTGGAAATAAAGTTTTTGTAATTAGTTAATTATAGATATAAGTAGTTATAATGAGTTTATACTGGATAGGGTGGGCCCTAAGCCAATGATTGGTACACTTATAAGAAGAGAAGATGAGGACACAGGGACAAGGTGCTGTGTGATGATAGAAACAGAGATGGGAGTCATGTTGTCACTAGCCAAGGAACGTCAAGGATTGTCACCAGCCACCAGAGGCTGAAAGAAGCAAGAATTCCTCTATTGCTTTCAGAGGGAGCATGGCCCTGCTGACACCTTGATTTTGGACTTCCAGCCTCTAGAACTGAGAGAGAATATATTTCTGTTTTAAGCCTCTGAGTCTGTGCACATTTGTTATGGTGGCCCAGGAAATGAATGTGATGGTCAAGTATAAGTTGCTTGATACTGACCACCAGAGGGCCTGAGCCCCCTACCTTGATGCCTCAAAATAAGCCACCTTACCCTCAGGTAGCTGGGAAGCCAGTACTACAAGAGCGCCCACATCTGGCAGAGATCTGGGGCTCCCACATGGATTTTACTCTGCTTCCTGCCCTAACAGCCAGAATGAAGATGCAGAGGCTGCCTCCTTGGCCTCTGCAGATGCTGGGCTTGCTCCTCAGTGCTCTTTCTCTGCAGGGCACCATTTGTCACTGCTGTAAGGAGGCGGGTGAGCTCCAAGGTGACCCATTCCCTGCCACACAGAAGAGCTCTATACAGATCTATTTGGTGTGGCCCCAGCTGCCAACAGCGGGAGATCACTTCTCTAGGAGGCATCTGAGGACCAGGCCCCTTGGTTTCTGGCTAAGGAGGGCTAAGGACAGACACCCCCAATCTATAATGATGCAGACCCCACAAAGACTGATTATGGGAAGAGAACCCACACTTTGAAGTAAAGCACTGGCCAGACAGGCTGTAGGTCAGACAGGGGGATATTCCTGCCACTCAGCTTCAAGTCCTACATATAAGACTAGGTCAAATCAGCTTTTTCTGCTGCCACCTTGTCTCTGGAATGAGGTCTGGGGCACATCCAGGCAGGTTAGCTTATGCAAAGAAGTACCCAGAGACCCATGAGCTAATCCACTCCAGATGAGTGCCAGAGGGCTCTTGGCAGTACCCACTTCTTTACTTTTGGGGAGGACCCCTGTCAGTGCTCCTTCAAGCTTCTCCTCCAAAGTCCTCCCAGAGGCAGGTAAGGGTGGGCCCCTGGGGCACTGGCTATGGATATACTTCAAGGCAGCTCTTCAAAGTCAAGACAATTCACTCCTGCTGAATGTCTTATCTTAAAAAGTCTTGTGAATTTTGTATCCTGTTCCATAAAATAAACTGTCTTATTTTTAATAAAACAGTGATATTTTAAATTATTTACAACTAAATTGTTCGGCTCCATGCATGTTCTCCTATGTGGACAGTTGGGCATCACACCATAAGCGCAGAGGTGGGTAGCTGGGAGGTGGGCTGCGGGTCTGCAGGAGGGAGGGAGGGAGCCAGGCCAGGAGCAGCTGGCGTAGTATACACATCAGAAGGCCCTGGAGTGTCACTATGGGAGGGAAAAAACACCCAGAGGCTTCTGGGGGCCCGTCTCACAGCTGGAATGCCCTCTCCTGTTGCTACTGGACTACCCCCATGGTCTCTACGTCATGTGTGGCCTCTGGCTCCTGGTGGGTGGAGGCTGTTTTTAGAAACCTGCTTTAAGGGAGAGGCTGGCAGGAGCATGCAGTGTGTGTGTGTGTGTGTGTGTGTGTGTAAGGCAAGCAGCATGAAGGTGGGGGGCAGAGCTGGGAACCACCCCAGCTACACACCTTCCATCTGTTAGCATAGAGGGTTTGGTCAGAGCAGAAGGCCAAATCAGGAGGCCAAATCTTGCTTTTCCTTTTCTCCACCTCCTTAGTAGAGAGTAGCTCTCCTTACTCTCCATCTTTCCAGATGTCTAACCCCAAGGCAGGCTGCCCTGGAGGCTGGCTTACTGGATAACTTCCCCTGGCCTTGCTGAGTGCCCATCCTGCCCTGAGGCTTCCTATGCAGGAAGCAGGCACCTAGTGGATAAAGTCAGTTCCAGCCCCTGCTCCCCACTCTGCTGGAGATGACAAGGTCCCTCTCCTGCCCCTAAGGGTCAACAGGAGGCCTGCCCAGGTGGCCAGCTGTCGAGCCCAAGAAAGCTGCATCCAGGCCTCACTCCAATCCTCTTGCTCAGGCAGAGGCCCAGCTGCCTGAGAAGCAATTGAAAATAGAGTCTAAGTCTAAGCAGCTTAGTGGGGTTCCAAGAAAGGGGCCAGTGGGGTGGGGGTGGGGCCAGAGGGACCCCTGGGCTTCTCAATCTGGCTTTGAGAAGAATTAGATGGCTGCAAGAGAAAGAACAGTGCACCCAGAAGTTCCATTCATCTTCTATTCCAGGGACAGGAGTCACTTAAAGGTGTCCCAGTGCCCTTGGCTAGATGTGAGCCCCACCCCCTCAGCTCCAGATCCGCAGTGTCAAATGGCCTGGGTTTACTCTCTGCAAACACAGGCACAGGGAGACCATCCACAGGGACAGCACATCCCCGGCTGTGTCTGCAGGACCCAGAACAGGCAGAAAGAAGAGACATTTCCCAGAGTCCCTCCACAAACGTCTCTGGGGTAAACTCACTGAGGGCCTCTAGCCTATAAGAGGTCCCGCTTCCTTCCTGAAGGCACAGCTGGCCTGCCCCAGACACTCTGGGGTCGGGCCCCCCGGGGGGTGGGGGTGGGGGGGGTGGGCGGGAATCTATTCTGAATTTGCACCTTTGGGTAAGAAATAGTGAAAATGGTAGTTCTCAGAGTGCCCTGGCCAAAGGTAGCCACGTTGCATCTCCTCAGCCTTCGCTGCCCCTTCTCCCTGGGATACTCCTTTTCATCCCTCCTGTTTTAGCTGATGCCTGCTCAGGCTCCATGTCTCAGGTTGGGGAAGCCTTCCTGACCACTGGGCGGGATTAAGCTCTACGGATGCGTCTGGTGGGCACTCGTTCACTCACGCGTGCATTCACAGGACAAATGTGCACCGTGGCCTGCAACCCGCCAGGCCGGGCTAGGCGGTGGGGGTCCAGGCAGACAGGCTGGGGGTGGGTGGGTAACGCAGGAGAAGCCGCCAAGGTCTGGCGGAGGAGCTGCAGCTCCTGGGATTGGATGTGCTGCGTTTCCCAAGGTCGGCCCCAGCTAAGTGGCGGCGGGAGCACCCCCTTTCCCCCCACCCCATCTCCTCCTTAGGTCTCCGTCCGGATGGCCGCGCTCAGCTAAGATTTTGGGGCCATGGCACCGATGCCCCGCGGGGGGGCGGGGAGATTGCCCCCCACCCGGCCCTGCGGCTCAGACAAAGGCCGTGCGGGAGGACAAAGGCTGCGCCACCACGGCCGCGCGCCTGTGCGGATGCGCCGCGCTCCACACTCGTGCCCCCACGCGGCCCTTCGTCTGGCAAACGTCCATTCAAAAAGATCAAGTGAAGGCAGAAATCCTCTTCCCCAAACATCTCTGCCCCTCCGGGCTGGGGGAGGGGCACAGAGCCCCCGCGATGGAGAGCGGGGCCGCGGGGCCGGAGCGCACCGCGCTCCCCGCCGCTGGCGGTCCGCGGGGCTGGGGAGAGGCGCGGGGCCCTGCCGCAGCGGGCGGGCGCGAGGTGCGGCGGTGCCAGCCGGCCGGCGAGGCGCCCCTGCATTGCAGAGCAGGGGGGCGGGGGGCCTGCGTGCGCGCATGTGCGGGCCTGGGCGCGCGCGTGTCTGTGTGTGTGCACGCGCGCCGCCCGCCGCCGCGCCCCTGCTCGCCCCGCGCCGCGGTGCCTCGCCCCCTCCCCTTTGCACCCCCGCTCCTCCCCCTCGCCGCCGCAGCACGCGCGTCCCCCCTCCCGGCGGCGCCCAGGGCGAACCTGCCCAGTGCCGTGGGGGCGGGAGGGGAGCTGAGAGGAAGGCTGCGGGCGGCCTGGTCCCTGCGCCGCGTCCCCCGCGCGGAGTTCGCTGCCAAGCCACGGGGCTGGCCCGGAGGCCCGGAGACCCCTACCCTCAGGGCTGTCCCCGCTGTCCCCTTTGACGGGGCGCATTTTGCCTTGGCGCTGCGGCTGCAGTTCCGGCTCCCCCCTCCCCGCACGGTTATTATTGATCAGGCTGGTGAAATCCTGGGAAACTTTCCCTTCGGGCTGGATGAGGCACTTGTATTCCTTTAGAGAAGGGGTCTCACGGTTGCTCTGCTCTGGCCACCTTCCCCTTACTTGAAAGGACACCTGGCCAAGACCGAAGGGAGCGGGATTCGCGAGGTCTTGCAGGGCTCCGATCTGTTCTCTGTAGTGCGGTGGGCCTCCCACGTCCTTTCCCCGACTCCTGTCTTCTCCCCTGTGTATTTTGTCAGGGGCTGGAGGATGTTATTTCAACTGGAGGCCTCTGGAGGTCAGAGCTCCAGGTCCCCTTGGGAAGGGGCTGCTGGGGAGCAGGTGTCCAGCTTGGTAGCCTGCTCATTGCCTAAGGGACCTGGTATGGCCTAGGACTCAGAGGTGTCTTTGTGGTGAAGCAGAGATGGTTTCCCTTCTCCATGGTCACAGCATCCTCCCCAAGCTGTACCAATAACCTCCTGGGCTTCTGGGGTGGGGGGTGGGGGGCTGGCTGATGTTTCCTGTGCTCCCAGTTACTGCCTGGCTGAGGCTTGGCTCTCTGAAGGGCTCCCACATCCCAGGCAGGTCCTCCATTTGTCCCAATGTCCTTCAGTCCATCCTGGTGAGGTGACCTGGTCACACAGGGAGAGCCAGGACTCTGCAGAGTACCCTGCTCCATTTCCCATTTGTTCTGCAAAACTGAAACCGGATTTCCTGAACGGGAGCCCCTGGTCACCCTGCCCTTCTCCGTTACATCCTGCAGGTCATCGTCACAGCTCTGGCTGGCTTTGGTCTCGCCCAGGGTGGCTGCCAAGGCCAGCCTGGTGCTCCCGCACAGCTACTGCCAGGGTGCAGATGCCTGCTGACCCAAAGCCACCTCTGGGAAATAGCTCAGAGGATTTAGTGGCCGGGGTGGCCGCCAGGCACCCTGTCGCTGCTGGAGCCGGCCTGGGATGAGGCTGAGATTTGCACATTGGGTGGCTCAGGGCATGTGCCCTAGCCCAGAAACTCTCCAGCAGCCAGCAGCAAGGGGAAGCCTGAGAGTTGATAAGGCAAAGGGCTGTTGTGCACAGAGGAGAGGTGCTTAGGGAAGTGATCCCTGCAGAGGGCCCAGGGTCGGCTTAGGCACGGCCCACACCTCAGGCTGATGAGATCCCTGGGAGGACTCCACAGACCAGCCCTTCTGCTGGCTGACCTGACACTGACATGTGTGCAGCCATCCCTTCCACTCCATCAGGGGTGGAGAGCAGACTACCAGCCCAGCTCCCCAGGCCAGTTCCGGGGCTTCTGCTAGGCATGAACAAGCTGGGAAGGGCAGCCTCTGACCTAAGCATCCCCCACCTGTCTTTGGCAGCTTTTCTCTGCAGGGCCTTTGGTGCCAACGCTAACTTATATTCAAGGCCATTGGCTCTCAGAAAGCTGGCCTTGGACAGCAGGTCCTGTCTCCTCCATTTGAGCACATTGGGGCTCCCCGGCCCTCCACCCTCAGTCATGATGATGATCCTAGACTTGTTTCAGATGCCCCACAGGGCAGAGGCTAAGGTAAAAACAGCCTAGTTGCAGGGGGACCAGTATTTGAGGGTTTCCTTGAGGTTTGGCTTGTTATCCCTATGAGGCAAAAGCACTTAATACACAGCTCCCCTGTCTGGGCCTTGGAACATGAAAGGAGCTGAGCCTGAGATGCCTCCTCTCAGCTGCTCACATTGCTTTCATCTCTAAGAGACTCAGGGCTTGGTGATGGCCACTGGGGGCTCTCTGTTCAAGGACACCCTAGAAATTGGCTTGGGGAGGGGGCAACAGAGGATGCTCAGACCCTGCTTCTCTTAGCAACCCAGGGGCTTGTCTGGCCACCTGTATCCCCTGGCAGGAATGATAGCCACAGGCCCAAACTCATATACTTCATTCCATGCCAGAGAGAAACCCAGATTAGGAGTAGGGACCCTGTTGGTCTTTCCACAGTGAAGACTTTTGCCCTAAGTAGAAGTTAGGAAGTTTCCTTCTTTTTCACACCTGTGTGCAGGGTCCCCAAGTGTCCCTTTTTCTCAGCACCTGGCAAGGATATCCGAGCGCTGTTCTTACCGTCCAATGACAGCCAGTCATGCTGGGAGGAAGGGAGTGTGGGCAGGGCCCGAGCTTTGTACTCAAACACCACTGAGTTGGAGATGATCTGGTTGTTGAAGGCAACTTGTAGGGTCACAAGACCAGTGTCATGGGCTGAAAGCAAAGGAAAGAGAGGTCAGAGCGAGGGGCAGGGGGTGAGCACCCTTCACCTTGATGTATCATACAGGAACCTGGAGTGCCCTCCCTTCACTGGGTGATCCCAACCTCTGTCTACTCATTCCTAGAGGCCCAAATGTAATGCTTCTTCTTCCAGGAAACTTCTCTGGACCCCAGACTCAGCTGGGTGCCCTGTGATCACTCCCACACCTGGTATTATATTACCTGTTTGCTCCTCTGCTCCGTGGTGAGGGCAGGTACTGGGAAGTCAGTGTGGATTTGCTGAATGAATGAATGACCCCCAACCCTGCCTGACCCATGGCTGCCTGACTTCTCCCCTACCCTATCCATCCTAGATGGGGCCTGGGTACAGCATTTGCTTTGGGTCTTTGTGCTTATTTCTCTGTTTCACTTAATCCTACAAGCTTGTCCTGTTGCACTTAGCATGGCCTTCCATGTATTTTCAGAAATTTCTCTGCCTTCCTGATGAAGGTAGGAGCCTCTGCCATGCCTGTTACTCTGGGCCCACGGGTGCCGAGCTGGGGTGCTGGCTTGAATCTTACAGCTCCCTCCAATGCCTAGACAGTGGGCTTTGGGAAGGCAGGCCCTTGAGGGTCTCATTACCTGTTCTGTCCCCAACACAGGGCTCAATGAAGGCTGTATTGCTTGAATAAACAACTGGGACATTCTAACTGTTGGCAAGAAGAGAGCCCACCCCTGGCAGAAACCTGCTTCATTTCTGGGGTTAAAGATGATACATGGCTCCTGTTGAAATCTTGGGGGCTGTGACCCACAGAGATGGACCCAGGGGGCCAGGATGGGTGCACAGGCCGCTCCACCCCACCAGGCCTCGTCCTCTGGTAGACATCAGGGTTATGTGCTCTCTACCCTGCTTTTTTGGAACACCAGATACAGTGCCCAGGGCCTCCCCAGAACAGATTTCCAGGGAGGACGCACACAGGGATCATGTTACTGTTTGGGCTCTTGGCTTTCAGAAGCTTACAGACTTGAGAAAGCTGTCCAAGTCAGCTGTTCCCCAGGGCAGAGTAGAGCTCTGGCTTCCCTCTCATGCAGACTTCCCATGGGAAAACCAACTCATTGACCTGTGGACTCTGTTCATCCCAGGTATACATACCATGCCACTGTCCCCAGAGCATGGCTTTAGGACATCACTGCCCAAGGGTGACCAGTGGGTTTTCCCCCTCTGCTTCCCATCCTGGTGTGGTCTCTTAGCTCTAGACCACAAACTGAATCAACTGGCTCCATGATGGGTGGAGGTCCCATAGGCCCTCCTGTGGTGTCTCTCTGGGCTGGGGTTCCCAGCCAAGCCCAGAACCTTCTGAGACCCTGACAGTGTCCCCAGCAGACTTCCAAGTTCATGGTCATTCATCCTCCCTGGGGTTTTGCCTGGTTTACCTCAGAAGGGCATCTGAGACAACAGAAAGAAGGCACCCCATCTGAGCCCGCTCAGCTCTGCACCTATTAGCAGGCCTCCCAGCCTTGGCCGGTGGCTGGGGAGCCCAAGGATTCTCTGTGACAGATGTTCCGACCCGAAGGAGCTCCTCAACTGCTGTCTTCTTCACCACCTCCTGGCACTTGTACAACCTGCAGCGATGCTGGAATGTGGGTGATTCAGAGCATCCCATCTTTCCACAGAGAGAGACAGAATGGAGAGGAGAGGACCTATCATAGTATCCTGGGTCCTGGACCAGTAGCTTGGCCCTTGCAGGCCATAGCTCCCAGGCACTTCCTCAGTTCTCCTTCCCTCCTGTCATCCAGTCTGGCAGTGAGTCCTGGTCCCTCTATTTGTCTCTATCTCCCTGGCCACTCTTCTGGTCCAAGCTGCCAGCATTTCTCACCTGGAGTCCTGCTAAGGGTAAGCTCAGCCCCCCCGGAGACCTACCTGTTCCTGCTGGGATGGAATTGGGGGGCCACATTCCAAAGTTCTCACCTGAAACTGGTGAGAATATGTTGCCCGGAGCACCCCCCCCCCCCTTTATGTTGGGAAAGATCACTCCTCTGCTTGCTTCCTACGGCTTCCCTGTTTCTGGTCTTCCCCCCTACAATCTGCTCTCCCACACACCCAGAATCATCTTTTAAAGATATAATTTAGATCACATCACTTCCCTACTTAAAACTAATGGCTTCTCATTGCAAGTAAGACCAGATCAAGCTCCTTCCCCTGACTCAGAAGGATGGATGTGGTTAGGTCCCCCCCCATCTTCTTCAGCTCTTCCATGTTCAGCTCTCCCCACCTTATCTCCCTCCGACTTGCTTGGCGATTTTGTCTCCTTGTTTCTTTCTGCCTCCTGCAGTAAAATGTAAGCTCCATGAGAGTTGGGCATGGGTCGCCCCTTCATGCCCAGTGCCAAGCTCAGTGCCTGGCATGGTATGGCCACTCAATCATTTGGTGAATGAATTGCTTCAAAACGCAGTGCACTTGCCCGCCTTGTGTTGACTTTTACCCTTTGCCTTTGGCGACCTCCCAGGAATCCAGGGTGGGGTGTCCTGCTGGCCAAGTCTTCTGGTTGGTGGCTTCTTCTGTTTCCTCCTGAGTCCAGGGAGCCTTTTCTGAAGTCTCAAGTCTTCCTTCACCTTTCCCCCCGAGCTCAGCACCCTGACTTGGTTGTCTCTCTCCTGCTCTGGGAGCACTGCTAAGACCTTGTAGGATGCGGATGCCATGCTGCATGTCGTCTGTGGCCTGTGACAATGGGGGACTATGTTCCTGGTCAGGGTCCAGTCTCCTCGTCAGGGTGCCAGGCTAGAGAGCGGCGGCCATGTGTGCTCCCCATGCCCCTCCTCCGTGTCATTCCCAGCTCCTGAGGTGGCTTGGCTTGTGCTCACAGGCCTCTGACACCTCCTTTCTGGCAAGGCCAGATGGGTTCTGGCTTCAAATGTTCCTTCTTCAAGATCAGCTCATGTCCCCAAGCCCTTGGAAGAGGCGCCCAAGCAGCCCGTACCATTCCCCAGGGCAGGGGCTTGTTTGCCTGTTTCCTCCCTAGACTGATTGCTCCTTGGGGTCAGAGTGGGGCTGAGAGGTGGGGGCTTCTGTCCCTCCTTACGCTCTGCCCCATTTTAGATGCTTACCAGTGCCTGGTAAATGATTTGATGAATGAAGGAGTGCATGTGTACATCCAACACTGTCTTACAGAGTGACATGTTTTCATTTGGGCCTTAAGGCAGAGACGTCCAAAGGGGACCCCCTCTTTGCAGTTGGTCGCAGAACAAAATGGTGCTCTAGCAGCAGGGCCTTGGCTCTTGGTCTCTGCCTGAGCCTGTGGCTTCCCATCTCCGGTTCCAGATGTGCTGTGTTAGAGGAGCCTGAACCACTGGGAGACATGCTAGCCTAGGTGGACTCTGATGCCAGCTCTTGGGACCCAGGAATGCTCTGGGACCAGGACAGCTGCCTGCTGAGAGACCTAACAGCGCTGATCCCCTCTCCCCCTTGAAACAAAGAGCTAGAGCTCTTTCTTCCTAGAGTACCTTCACGAACTGAGCCTATGAACCAAGTGCTCCATGGTGTCCTTCCTTCACCTCTGCTCTCACCCATCTGGCAGGTGGTTTTTAAGATATAGAAATTGAGGCCCAGAAAGGTCAAGTACCAACCTAACATCACCAGATGGTAACTGGTGGATCTGGGATATGCTGTGGTGTGACTGCTTCACCACCCAGAACTCGCCAGGTCCTGGCCTGGGACATCGTCCAGAGGGCATGCAAAGGCCAGTCTTTTTTGTGGAGAGGTCAGATAACCTAGGACAGGCAAGGTCTGGGTCCTCAGCCAGGCCAGAACCAGGTACAGGAAGTGGCTTCTATTTATAGGCCAGGCCAGTCCAATTCCAACAGCAGGTGGTGAGTGGACAGTGTAATAACACGCTGCCCTCTCCCCCTACCCCCCGGGGTAGAGGCGGTGGGGGAGTGGTAGCTGCATTAACCATGTAGCCCGAGCTGTGAGAGGCTGACCCAGCCTGGGCTGGCGTCCTGATGGCTGTGTTCCAGACCAAGCGGGGCTCCCGGGAGCAAAGGGGGCTAAGTGGGTCCTTTGGGGCCAGCCAGGCAGTGGTGACGGCAGACCAGTAAGGGCAGAGGCCACCAATGGCACCATCCCTGACTCCCTGAGATGTTTGTGGTGTAGGAGGTGCTGAGTTCAGGTGGAGACTGAACATGTGAACCCCGCCCTGGAGCATTCTGCTCTGGTGGGCTGCATAGGGAAAGGAGAGAGACAGAAGGAAAACTGTTCCATGTGAATTCAGGAGCCCCAGGCTGGGGGGATGGTATGGGGAGTGGCAGATAGCTGGGGTGGCTAAGCTCCCTGTCCCCACTTCTCTATACTAATCCTCAGTCCCCACAGGGAGCGCTCTCTCCTTTTGTAGATCCCCTGGCATCAGATAACATGGGGTAGGGCTCTCTCTCCACTCATTGCCTGGGCAAGCTGGATGGGCCATCCCTGGAGCTAATGTCAGCTGAAGAGTTTCCCCAGCACCAGCACAGGGATTGGAAAAGGAGCTCTAGAAACAGATTCCTTCACAAATACTGATCTCTGTCTTGTGATGTGCCAGCCACTTGTAAGCCCTGGGGACACCTGGTGACTGGGAAAGACACAGAGGCTGACCACATGGAGCTGGCAGGCTCATGGGGAGGTAGTGATGGCCAGAGGTCAAGGAGGTGACCAGACAGGGACGCCAAACTAAGTAGATGGCAATGAGTGAGTGAGGGCAAAGGACAGGGACAGCAGAAGGGTTCTTGCCCCTGAAACTGGAAGCAGATTATGTGCATGTGAGTTTTTCTGGGCGCAGGGTACACATGTCCTCAAGGGAATTTATGCAGATTATTCTCACTTTGACCCCCCTGCCCCCACTCTACAGCGACCAGGCCTTCTTCACCTCTCTCTGACCTGCTCAGTGCCTTGGGGGCACTGACTCATGGACCAAACAGCTTGGCTGTCTCTCCCTCTGTGGCTTTTGCTGGTCTGTAACTGTGGGAGGCACAGGCCAGAGGAGGGAGGGCTGCCTGGTTGCTGCTCTGACCCTAGATACGGCTCCTCTGGGGCTCCTCTACCTGCCTGGCTCCCACCACCAGCTCCGGGATCCTTTCAGGTGGAGGGTGTCTCTGGCTTCCTGCTATGCCCAGTCCTGGGTGCCTGCCTTCCTGGCTGTCTGGATAGTCCCTCATCATGTTTTCTTCAAAATCCCGGCTGAGCAGGCTTCGTAACCCCATCTGATAGGAGCGCCATGAGCCCAAACAGATGACATCGTGCTAGTTGGCCTGGGACCCCTCCACCCCAGCAGAAGACACTGGAGGCTCAGAGTGATGGTGCCCCTGGTCCGAGGTCGCTCCCAGGCTGACCCTCCATGCGGTGCTCCTGGGGCCCCCACACCTACGGTGGGGGCTGGGCTTCTCACCTGGGCAGTAGCAGCGCAGAACCCCGGGCTGAATCAAGGACGCAGGCACTGAGATCTGGTCAAACAGGCAGCTGTAGTTATTGCTGGCTTCTTGCCATGGGCCTGTGATGAGAACCTTCACTCCTCCCTGGAAGGGACAGAGGGGCAGAGAGGAGCATCAGCCACAGAGCGAGGGACGGGGAAGCCGGCCTTCCAGGCTGCCCCCACCCCCCGTGCCTGGTGTACATGCACGCTACTGGACTACAATGTGCCCTGACTTTTGAGAACTGCTGTTTCAGGATGGCAGCAGGAGGAGGAAGCCTCTGGTGGGGCGGGGGGGGGGGGGGGGGGGGACCCCTGCTGGCATCTGCACAGGCAGCCAGCAGTTCTGACCCCTGACCTCTCCTGCGGAAAGGAACTTTTGGTTCTAGGCAGAAGGTGGCACAGAGTTGTTCACTCCTTTTCAGCACATGGTGCTCCTGAGAATTGGCCAGGCAGGAGCCCTGGAGGGAAGGGGAGAGGAGGGAGGGAGCTTTCTCTGTCATTTTACTTGCAGACAGGTTTCAGGAACTCCGAGTTTTGAAAACAGGCTTGAGCACGTCAGTGTCACTCCAGGGATGGGGGTGTTCTGGTGGGGAAACAGGGAGAACTGCAGGATCCTCAGGGTATAGTAGGGATGGGCCGGCTTCTGGGCTTCTGCAGTGGGAGAAGGGGCGTGGATGAGAAAGGCTTGGGCTCAGAGATGGCCCTGAGTGGGACAGGGACTTACAGCTGGGGGCTGGGGAGGCTGGCCTCTCTGGCTTTCCTTGGGTGCCCCCTCAACCCCCCACCCCCACCCCACCCCACCCCCCTCCCGCAGGCTCCAGCCACTTTTCCCGGCAAGGGGCCCACACCTGCGCAGGACAGTGTGGAGAGCGCCACCTAGTGTCCAGGCTTCAGAACACTGACCGGCATATCTACTGGAGACTGGGGGTGGGGGTGAGGGTAGGGGGTGGGGGTAGAGGGTGGAAGGGAGTGAAGGGTGCAGGCCCCTTTCCCCACCTTTCCAGGCCAGAGAGGCCAGACCCCAGCTCTCCCACTACTGGCCCCGCCAGAGAGACACTCTCCTGCCCAGTCACCGGGTGTTGCACGGATCCTTCTTGGCACTGGCGTACCCTGACGTGGAGGGACCCCCAGCCTCAACCCAAGGCTTACCCTTGGGATGCCCACAATGCTTCCGGAACCCCGACCTGGACCAGGGCTGGCCTTGGGCATCAACAGCAGGAGAGGGTGTTCCCAGGGATGAGGTGAGGGTGATTCTCCTACAGCCCAGCACAGGAGGGTTCCCCTGGTGGGCAGGCATTCCACGTGTCCTTTTGGATGGGATGGGATGGTTTTGGAGAAGTCACTTTGCCACTAGGAGGCCGAAGGTGGGGGACAGTGGAGATAGCCCAGGCCCCTGCTTCTGTCCCTCAGGAGCTCTGTGTCCTCAGCCCAGTGACCCAACCTCCCTGGTAGCCCTTCTGGTCTTAACATTCCTTGGTTCTGCTATATGGCTCCATAGGGGCATTTGGAACTCTGTCAGCATGACAGGACTGGGGCCAGCATTCTGGGTGAGGGCGGGGAGGGGTGCTCATGGCATAGGTAGAACCACAGGCCAGTTCAGGGCACGATCCTCCCTGGATCCTCTGAAGTGGAAGAGCAGTGGCTTCAAAAAGCCACATTTTCCATGTGAGAAAAAAGGAAAACAAAACAAAACAAAACAATAACCCCAATCAAGAGCTGCTGGCATGAAACTAGGGCTGCTGTGAGAAACAAAGAACTGTAGAAATGACTGGAGAACATCAGGACTTTCTCCATGGAAACCGCTGCAGGATGGGCTCAGCATCCATCAGTTCAGGGGATGGTTCCCATGGCAACGCTGGCCTGGCTGCGCTCCATCCGCGGTGACGCAGGCACCTGACGGGCTCTAATTGCAGCTTCCTCCGCCTGGTGTAGCGAACTGTCAGTGGAGGCAGATGACGCAGAGAATTTGGGGGAGTAGAGGGGGCAACACATGCCATCTGAGGTCTGTGCCCTGATATAAAGGACCTAGGTGTCTGATGTAACCAGGGTAGATCTTGGGGCACATGTGTGCACATGTGCGTGGATGTGTGTGTGCGTGCATGTGTGTGTATGTGTGTGCTGGTGACCAGCTGCAGCTGCAGGTGAAGAGGGGGACAGAGCATCTGGGAGGTGGGGAGGGACGCTCCCAGAAGAGACAGCAGGGTGGCCTGGCCTTAGCTTTCTGGCAGAGTGGATTTTAGAGCTGGGCCAGTTTAGCTCACGCTCATATTTACAGCCTCAGAAGTGTCTGTCCCCCAGCCTAGGTGTCTTGCTATGTGTGTTGCTACATGTCTTGCTTGGCATAGTGTGGCTAGAACCGAGCTCCTGGCACAGTTGGCCAGGAAGACAGGGGCAAACGTGCCAGCCAGGAGGCTGTGAGGGGGAGAGAAGGGTTGAGAGAGAGGTGTGTCTCGTGTAGGGGAACCCAGGAGGGGGTGGCCCTTGCTGCTGGACTGGGGACTGTGGCCAGGGAGGGGGAGGATGGTGAGGAGGAAGTAGCTGGTCAGAGTCACTGGGGCCTCTCTCTGCAGAGGCCTCACCGTGTGGCCATTTGGCTCCAAAGGGACCAGCTGGGTGGCATCTGTGCATTTTCCATATCAAATTGAATTTGAGTTGCTTTTGTTTCCTGGAAACCTCAAGGGCTTCTGGAAAACCAGGGCTGGAGGCTCCCTCTTGGAGGTGCCCAGACCCACATTCTTTCCTGCTCCCGTGCTGCCCTCGCGTGGCAGGCTGCTGAACTGACTTTCCTTGAGGTACGATTTGGGGACCTGCCGGTTTTTGGGTACAGAACAGGGGACCAAGTCTGCTAATAGCTCCTTGCTAGTGCCCCAGGCCCACAGTGGCCAGACTGCGGGCCTGGACCCATGCCGGGGGCTGGTGTGCACAGGCTGAGGCTGGGGAAAGAGAGGTCCCCCTTATCCCTTGGTCCAGTTCCTGCAGGACTTAGGCTCTGGTGGCGGGGGTGAGGGGGAAGTTCCAAGGGTCCTGACAGACAAATCTCCCAGGCCTAGGACCTGCAGGGTCTTGAGGCCACCCCTCTCAGCCATTTACAGATAAGGAAACTGAGGCCCAGGGAGTCAGGTCTCACAGTTGACCTCTTGCTACATACCCCTCTCTGTCCCTCTGAGATGCTTTCTTAGCCCTGTGCTGGTTGGGAGGAGGGATGGGCAGGCTGCTGGGCTGAGCTGACCTGGGGTGGGAAGTGAAATGTGGTGGGGACTATGAGGATGCCACTGGGCTCAGCATCATGGACAGGGTCAAACTGAGCCATACCAGGAGTAGGCTTGGTCAGAATCTTCCGAAGTCTTGGAGGTGGAGCACATGGAGGTGGATGGAAGAGGCAGGTGCTGCCTGAGTACTTTACTCAGTCCTTAATAACAACTCAGTGAGATAAGAGATATCATTGCCCATTTCAGAAACAATAAAGGTGGCAACCTTGCCCAAAGTTACCAGCTAGTGAGTATGGGGCACATCCTGTCTGGCCCCAGCCCCATGCTCCTCAGCACACGAGGTAGTGGCCTCTGGACACCTCTCAACATGTTGTACACAGACACGGTGCATGGACAGAAGCTGCTCTGTCTAGACCCCTGCCGTCTTTCCGGGACCCCCTTGTATGAAGCCTGGGCCACTAGCTGAGCTGATGTGGCATCTTTCTGAGAGCTGGGTACATCTGTGCCTGATTTTATCTGTGCTTTGCCATAAAAGGAGAAGAAGTAATGAGCCTCCTGGAAAGAATTGTTAACAGTGAGGCCCACAATCTCGGTGACTTCCCCAAGGTTGTAAGCAGTCAACCAGTGAGTAGGAGGGACAGGAAACTGCTTCGTGTGGCCTCTGTGCCACAGTCATGGTGGCAGGACCCCAAAAGGACCACAGGAAGCCTCAAGCTGTGACAGCCACAGAACAAGTATTCACTGATTACTTACTACGGGCAAGTACTAAACCAAAATTCCTGGCACTACATCTTTGCCCCAAGGAGGGTACGTCTGTTACCCCCATTTTACAGATGAGGAAACCCAGTCACAGAAAAGTGACATCATTGCAGAGTCCAATTGATACCTCGGAATATCCTCTAAGATTTGCTCCATCCATGGGCCATGTTGTCCCCTTCACCAGGGCCCGAGGGGGAGACAAAGCTGAGACTGAGCGGGCATCTGGGTGGTTCAGTGGTTGAGCATCTGTCTTTGGCTCAGGTCATGATCCCAGGTTCTGGGATTGAGTTCTGCATTGGGCTCCCGGTGCATGGAGCCTGCTTCTCCCTCTGCCTGTGTCTCTGCCTCTCTCTCTCTCTCTCTCTCTGTGTCTCTCATGAATAAATAAATAAAATCTTAAAAAAAAATGCTGAGACTGGCTCAGTGGAGCACTCCACTTCTCAGAGCACCCTGTTGGTCTAGTCCTGAGACTCCCGCATCATCCTCGGGAGCCCCTCAATCACCTGGGGCTGTAACATGCACAGGCTTTGGCCAGAGTCCCTGCACTGCCTGCACCTGAAGAGCTTTTGTGGAATCTGTATTCTTGCTTTGAGCTACCCTGTGAGATTCATGGTCTTCAAGAACACCCTTCTCTTGGTCTACTAGACAGCCGCCCCTTACCCCAGTGTCCACAGGACACACAGCAGTGGGACCAGGAGATCCGTGGGCAACCACCTCCCTGGAAGAAAGTGTGGTGATTGCTCTGCTCCCCAAGCACCTGGCAGGTGAGCTGGGAGAGGTCAATGAGCGAGCTGCAGTGTGCAGCAGGGCAGTAGGGAAACCTCGGGCCACGCTGTCCCCTTCCTGTGCCATTTAACCTCTGAGAGAAAGCAAAGGTTTCTTCTTTAAACGCCATGCCACTGTGGCGAGACCTGGGTTTTCCGACGACCCTGGCTTTGGGATAGTGATCCTCCATGTCAGAGGTCAGCTGACAGGAACTGAGACTACCAGAAGTGGCAGAGAGTTGGGGAAGGGGCACAGGTGGGGGATCCTGAGTCAGGAGATCAGGTCAGGCTCCTCTACAAAACCAAAGGTCAGATCCTACTTTTGATTTTGTAGAGGCTGGATTTATCCGAGAAATTTTCACGGATGCCTATTTGGAAGCCATACCCTTCCTCTCAGGTTGATGGGAATTGGTTTATATTTTGTTTTTAGTGAAGCAAATCAAGAGTAATGGCTATGGATGGTCTATGGTGGTGAGTTTTGAATTTGTTTTGTTTTGTTTTAGCAGCCCTAGGACATTTTTAAAAAGAAAAAAAAAAAAGGAAGCAGAGCAAAACTCAGATGGGATGTTAATACTTAAGCCAGGTAACAGCAGACTGTTACTCCGGGGCAGTGGGGAGGCCACCTGGCCCCCCGGAGATCCTTGATTGTCAAGCTACTTGCTTCAGTGAAGTCTGAGAAGCATAGCTCATGGGGACAGAGGAAGGGGACAACTCTGTCTGTATGTCCAGAGCTCCATCCAAAGGGCGGCCACATGGAAGTGAGCCTCCCTCGGCTGCGCGCTGGCGGCAGGTTGGGGAGGCCAGGGCAGCAGCAGCTTACCTCTGGGTAAGACCACTCCGGGGAGTAGTCGGTCACCATGAACACCCGTCCGCTCTGCTGCAGCATCCCCAGGGTGCCCTGCGCCGGGGTGGCAGAGACCACCTCAGCCACGTGCATGTAGGCCATGGTGCCGGCCCCGCCCTCGGCACTGCTCAGCTGCAGGCTCCCCTGCTGGGGGCTGCAGCAGGGGATGCACATCTCCGCCTGCGCGAAGGGGGCGCGGGCCCCATCTTCCGACTGGGAGAGCGCTGTGCTGTCCCCCGACACCAGCTGGTGCCCGTAGATGGTGCTGCTGCCCCCTTCCACGGAGATGAAGTCATTGATCAGGTCGGAGAACTGGTTGCTGAAGGAGATGTCAAAGTGGTCCAGGCTGAGCTCCATGTTGGAGGCGTTGCCCAGGCCAGGCTGGGCCACGGGGTAGAGTCCCTGCACCACGTTGCCCGGGAGGATGGGGACACCGCCGGCACTGCGGATCACCCCAGTGGTCTCGGGCTGCAGGTAGTGCTCAGAGCTACAGGCCTGTAGCTCCCCAGACTTGATGAGGCCCTCGCCCCCTTCGGCCACCTGAGAAGTCTCCATGGTGACCTCCCCTTCCGCAGCCATGGCCTGGAAATTGGCCTGGAACTGCATGAGGTGAAGGGAGGAAGTGGACTCTATCCTTGTCTCCACGTGGCCGCTGCAGGAGCTGGTTTGGGACGAGGCCTCCGTTTTCACCGTGGGCATCACAAAGGTGCCCCCGGAGTCATTCAGGCTGCTGTGGGCGTTCTGCTCGAGGGGGAGAGGCTTGCTGGCATCCTGCAGGAAGAAGCTTGGGGAAGGGGTCTGGTGGACGTGGGGGCTGTGACCCGTCTGGCTGAAGCTGGACGTGTAGTCTTTGTTGGAGTCGATTGCACTGAAGTCCATCTGCTCCAGGGTGGTGCTGGGACTCAGGCCGCCGCCAGACGGCAGGAGGCTGGAGCCGGCCGACAGGGTGAGGGAGCTGGAGGCTGCGGCCGCCGCCGAGGACGAGTACGCTTCTTTGGCCATCTGCTGCTCAAAAGAGGTGTCCTCGGTCTTAATCTCCTTCGTGAGGACGGTGGTGAAGCTGAAGCCCCTCTCCACTGGTGGCGAGTGCCGGACGTTGGTGCTGACCATCTCCGCTTTCAGGCCTCCACCCCCATACGTCTGGCCCTGCTTTGGGTTATTGAGGAAACAGTCGGGGTCAAAGTTCATGGTGGTTTCTGGAATCTTCCGGCCACCATCGAGGGTGGTGGAGAGGACCAGCTCTTCGGACACGTTGGTGGGCAGCATCGACAGGCTCTCCGAGCTGCCCGCGGTGGGGAAGGCGAACTTGTGGCCGTCGGAGCTCACGGCCAGGACGAGGCCCTGAGAGGCGTCAGGCGAGAGGAGGTGGTGGTTGGGGCCAGTGGTAGGGGACATGGTGTATACGGCCTCGTTGGTGACCTCAGACATAAACACCGTGGCGCTCTGGGACAGGCTCCCCATCACGGAGGCCACGGCCATGCTGGACACACCCGTGACCACGGGGCTGTCCACCATGTCCGGGTCGCTGTTGAGGCCGCTGCTGATGGACACAGGGGAGCTCTGGGTGGTGTCGGGCACCTCCACCTGGTTGGTGGAGGAGACCTCCGTGCTGTTCTGGTGCAGCAGCACAGGCTTGGCCACCTTGCCGTTCCTCTTCTCGCGGCTCGAGCCTTTGCTGTGGCTGTGCTCGTGCTTGCCCTCGGACACATCGTTGTGTTGCACCTCTGCGTGACTCCCGTACCCCCCTGTCCGCGGCTCGACCTTCGGCGAGATGATACGGTGTTTGGCACTGTTGCACTTGTGGTGCACGCTGCTGCCCGCTCCTGTGAAAATCAGAGGCACACCATGCACACACGCGCACGCACACATGCACACACGGCCACACACGCACACGCAAAGAGAAAATCAGAGCTGGGTCTGCAGCAGGTCCTGTCTCTGAGCAGCTGGGGGCTGGCAAAGCCCAACCTGGGAGCCCAGACAGGCCACTCACCCCTGGGGCTGGCGTGTGACCCACACTCAGGATCTCTGGCCTCCGGACCCCAGTCCCCGGGGCTCTCACACACTCAATGTAACCATCAATCAGACCAGTTGGGCTTTCTCCCTGATGTGTTTATACTACTACTACTACTACTACTACTACTACTACTACCACTACTAGTGCTCCAGTACACAGGTGGCTGGGAAGAAGAAGATGGAGAGCCTGTCACCTTCTGGGAAAATCTTTTCCACCTTCAGAGACAGATACTATTTAGTGAAACAGCTCTTGCTGGCCAGATGGGCTCAGCCCAGAGTGGTGGCCGTGTCTCTCTCCCCTCCCCCAAATTTCCACACCTATTCAGGCTGCACAGTGGGGTTTTGGGGGTGGGGGGGTTGAAAAGCAATGCTGTCTCTCTGGATTACCTCTCAGGCTCCAGGACCAAAGAGGGTTCTAGACTCTGCTCCAGAAGCAGAAAGGTATCTGCCCCTCTTTCCCATTTGCCCAGCCCAGGCCTGTCCTCAACTCTTTGTGGGTCAAAATCCCTGTAAGACCCAAGCAAAGACAGAGCCCTAAACCCCCAGCTCAGTGGCAGAGAGGGAGAAAGTCCTAGGCTGAATCTGGCCAGTCTCCCCAGGGCTCCACAAATGAGGTCCCCCGCACACAGCAGCCAGGTCGACTCTTCTTTCTCTCCCCTCTGCCATTATTTTCATTCCATCTGATGAGGGTCACTTCACTTTTGATAAAAAGGTGAATTCTCCCTTGAGCCTATTATGGCCTCACCATGATGATTCCTAAATGCATGGACTTTGCACAGAAGTGACATGACCCTCTAATGGAAATATCTAATTAAGGTAGAGAAGGAGGTAGAGAATACACATTTCTAAGAGCAAATATCATTATCAGAAAAATAGACACATTAGGACAGGGAGTGCGGGACACTTTATATTCTTGGAAGAGACAGAGGTTAAAGAAGGACGTTTAGCTTGAGTGGTCCTATTGACTCAGGGCTGACCTCCCTGAAAAGCCCATGTCAACCCTGTGCCCGGGCACCTGGGCTTCCTGCTGACGATACCCAAGATGGGGCCTGGAGGGTACCTGCTGTGTGTAGACAAGACCTGGATCTCCAACCCCATGCACTTCCCAACACTGCTGCCCCCATTCCTAGTGGGAGCTGGCTCTCTGGAAATTGCTCTCTCCTGCCTCAAGTGGGCTGCCCACGAGCCCCATGGGGCAGGACTAGAGTGAGTGTGTCCTAGGTGCTTCCTGCACGGGGTCCTGGCTCCTGGCTGACCCTGCTCAGCTCACTGGACATCGAGGCTACCCCTGAGGTGGAGAGCCACACCCACTATCTGGGAGAGCCTCCCCCTTATCCCCTCTGCCCCAGGGGGCCCTGCTCACCCAAGCTGCCAGTGCAGAGGCAGTTGTGAGTCCGAGGCTGTGGCTTTGTCTGGTGGCTGTCGAGGATCTGCTGCACCAGCTGCTCCACGGAGAAGCCTGAGCTGCTGTTTCCATTACTGCAGGTCCACTTGATGCCGTGGACTATGGGGGAGAGAGGCAGAGGGGCAGACAGAGGTCACGGGGTGCAGGGGCAGTGCCTGGGAGGGATGGCACCTGGGCCCTCCCAGAGCGTAGCCCCCTCGCCACTGGGAGGCTGGCTCTAGGGCTGAACTGATGCACACGAGGAGTGGGGGAGAGAGGAGGGAGGACGAGGGGGGAGGGCCAGGCTGCCCTACCAGACCCCCCACTCCCACTGGGAGCTCCGTGCTCCTCCTCTGCCTTTCCTCCTCCCCTCCCTATGGTGCCCTCTGGGGGAGGGGATCGCCTAGAGATTCACTTCTGTTTTCCTAAAGTCCAAGTGCCCCAGAGCGGCTCTTCAGAGGGTCCAGGAGGGAGATGGGCAGGGCCCCCCAGATAGTGGAGATTTGCAGAGGAGATGGAGGCTGTGTGCTGGGGTGGATGCCCAGACCTGGAGGGGATCTTCTGCTTCTCATTCTCACCAGACCTCCGAGGGCTGCAGGCTAGGCAGGGGGTGGGGAGGGCAGGACTGAAGGGCCACATGGCCTGGCCAGTGGATGCTTGCTGATGACCAGCTACCTGGACAGCCAACCCTGGATGGATCCGCAGGATGGCTGAGGGTAGGCTTCCTGCTCGGCCTGTGGACTGATGGGTTTCATGCCCACCTGCTCCACAGTCCTCAGCTGAAGCCGACCCTGCCGGCACCCCAGGCATATGGCATAGCCCAGCTCTCTCTGGTGGCTCTAGAGGGCCAGGTTCCAGAGGCAGGGAATCTGGACATAGCCCTGGGGCTGGGGGCCAGTGCCCAGGGCTCCAGGAGGGACCCAGCTTGCTGTGAATCAGGGACAGTGGGAACAGGTGGCCTGGGAAGAGAAGCCAGGCAGGGCCATGCTAGGGAGAGGCCAGGGGCTTTGCCAACGCAAAGACTACTTCCTTTCTCCTCTGGAGGAGCTTCTTTCACACAGGTTTCAGGGAAAGAACCATCACAATGCTCAGTGCCTGCCCTGGCTCTGTGAGGCTCCAGAAGGCAGTCCACACAGTGTAGGAGTCAGATCCACATCTGGATGTGAGTCCAGGTTTCAGTTTTGTTGTGTGAATTTGGGCAGGTCACTGAGCCTGTCTGAGTCTCAGTGCCCTAACCTGTGAAATGGGAACAGGAGGAAACCCCACCCACCTGCCTTGCACCTCGTATGTATGCAACAAGAACAGCTGTGGTCCTGACTGTCACTGGTAGTGATGGGGATGACCAGGCACAGGGCTGGTCTTACCCCACAGCCTGGCCGGTGCTGTGAGACCTGGACTTGGGGGAGAAAGTTGCTTGCTGTGACAGCCACCCATGGCTCTGCTTCAGAACACCAAGGGGGAGAGCTCACGGCTGTTGTTCCTTGTCAACTCGTTTATGTAGGACTTCAGTGGTTTTTCAAAGAAAACCCTTCGTGTGTGGGTGGTGATATGCTGGGAATCCTGGCAGGTTCTTTTTCCCTTTTCTGTGCATCTGCCCCAGGTGTCCAGCCCATTCTGATGAGGCCTGTGGCCCTGCTCCCTGAGGGTCCTGGCTTCTGGTGCGTCATCGCACGGGGATGGGAGGGTTGCTGCTGAGTGGCTTCCGTCTCCAAGCTAGCTGAGCTGCCCTGTGAAGTCGTGTCTGGCTGTTCCGAGGGCTGTATGATGGGCACATCCAGGGGGTGGTGGGGTGATTTCCAGTCTACCTGCTTCCACCTTGGATCCCTCGGGGAGCTCTCTGGCAGCCCTAGGTCACCTGCGCTCCTGTGGCATCAAGCCCCACCTTGTCTTCTGCAGCCAAAAGGGAAGGCCCAGGCCAGGGATTTGCAGATCTCACTAGAGCTATGGAGGTCTTCTCAAATAAACCTCTACTTGGAAATCCAGTATGGAAGACGATAACAGCAGAAGGGGCCTGGTCAAGGCAGGAGTGAAGGCCAAGGTCCACTATCTGTCCTCACGCCTGGGACCTCCTGGCTGAGGCCTTTTTCTACACTTCTTGTTTTATAGAGGAGGAAGCAGAGGCTGGGCAGGGGGAGGGAGGGCAGGGTTTGAGGACCTCTCCCCTTGCACTATACTGCTGCATGCGGAGATGGCGTATCCCAGCCCCTGCTCCGGGGTGGTGCCAGGTTTTTTTTGAAAGCTCTCAGGAGTTCCTCATGGGTAGCCAGGATGGCAAACCCACATCTCTGTCCTAAGCCTGAATCCTGTAGGTACTGCAAGCCTGGGAGCAAAAAAACCTCCGGAGGCCCACCATAGCGGGTCCTACCTAAGGGGGACTCTGAGCGGGTGCCCGTTGCAAAGCTAGACCAAGGTGTTCTCAGGAAAGCCCCCAACTGGGTCTGAAAGTGGCTCACTGGAGAGAGGACCTGTGGGCTTCCGCACGGGGCAGCCCACCTCTGGTTTCTGGCCACATGGCCACTCCTTGCCCAAAGGTCTGGGTCTTGGGGTGGATGGGCAGGTACCTCTACTGGAGTCTTCTGGCATTTCTGACCAGAGCCCCCCCCTCATCCCCCCACCTTTCCAGGCTTCCTCTCCAGCCCTGCCATGCGGGTGTGCTTGCTGCATTCTTTCTGCCTCTTGCTCTCCTCTTTCTGTTGTGAAGGTTATAAAATGAAAACCCAGTGAAGGGTGACAGATTGCAAGCAGAGAATTTCTGGATGCTTAATGCAAATTATCTACTGTCTTGGCACATTCAATATGCAGATTGTGTGCCTCCCCCTCTGGTGGGGGCGGGGAGAGAAGCCCCCTCCTCCAAGCTGGTGAGTTGTTAGTACTGAATATCAAATACTATCAAGACGGCTTTTAACATGTCATGCTCTGCTTCCCGACACGTAATGAATCAGCGGGAAAGGAGATTTCTATGGGAAAAGAGCTTTTTATGAAGGGAAGGTTAATAAACACGTGTGCTGCCTGCCTGTCCCCTGCCCCTCCCTCTTTGCAAAAGCAGCAAAAGGGAAACTGCATTAAAAATACATTTGATTAAGTGTAAGGTCATGACCTGAGGTCGGTTGGAGAGGGGGTTGGGGTGAAGGTGGATGCGAAGAAAGAGGAAAGGGAATTCCCAGAAAAATAGCATCCTGGTGGCTCTGGGTCATGTTTGTCCCCTCTGCTTGCTAGGTCTCACTGGAGGGCACCAGGTTCCTAATTCCCAGGCCATAGTCAGCCCCTCAGATGGGAGGAGCCCAACTTGTGCTGAATCCCGGGGGGTTGGGGGGGCTTCTCACAGCAACCTATGCACAGCCCTGGGCAGTAGTCCCAGGAAGGCTGGTCAGGGGAAGATACCACAGGGGGAGAAGGCAGGTATGGGTGGGCCAGGCCCACTCCTCCACAGGCCTGAACAGGCCAGGAGTTACCAGGAGGGACCCGCTTTCCCCCAGAAACTGGGGTGTGCAGGTGCTCCCGTGGCTTCCCCAGCAGCTCCACAGCCACCCTGAGACTTGCCACCTGCTTTGGCTGGGCTGCCCACATCATGCCCTGCATGAGGATGGGCCAGCAGAGCACAGGCCAGATGCCTGTTACAGGAACCCCTAGTCCACTCCAGTGGTGACCTGGCCTGTAGGCGACACTTACCCTAATTACCACCCACGACTAGGCAGCTATAATCCCACTAATATGAATAATCGAAATGAAATCAGTGACAACAGCATGTGGCCATGCTTTGGAGAGTATCTTCTGATGAACAATTTACCCAAGAGGAGGCCAACCACCGTGAACAGTCACTGGGATCTGGGAGACGGGCCTAGGTGGGGGTTCGCTGCCACCTGACGTAGGGTTATAGTTGCTTGGCTCCAGACTTGTGGTGGAGGTGGGGGTGGGGGTGGGGTGAGGGGGAGCTTTGGCTAGGTGGGCTCGGCCTGAGCCCAGGTGGACCTCCCTGTCATCCCCTTGGTGGAAGGAATTGCGTGCCCCCAAATTCTTAGGAATTCTTAGGTTGAAGCCCTAATCCCAATGGGACTGTGTTTGGAGACAGTGCCTTTCAGGAGGTGACAGGTTAAATGAGGTCCTAAGGGTGGGGCCCTGATCCAACAGGACTCCTGACCTTGTAGGAAGAGGAAGAGACACGGGGAGTATGTGTGCACAGTGGAGGCCACGTGAGGGCAGAGTGAGAGACAGCCGTCCGCAAGCTCTCCACCAACCAACCCTGCTGGCAGCTTGCTCTCTGACTTCCAGCTTCCAAAATATGAGATTATTCCCGTGGGTGAAATTCCCTGCTCTGTGCTATTCTGTTTCGGAAGCCCAGGGAGACTCAGTGTCCCCTCCTCCCCAGGCTTACTGACTGGAGCCCTAGAAGCCCCAGGAGAGAGCCACCAGCCCTGTGCACTGCACACTGGGTGTGTGTGCGTGTGTGCGCACATTCAAGAGGCCCCGAGATCAGGGACTTTCCAGACCCCAGCACTGTGCTAGTTTCCTTATATGTTGACTACATCGCAAAAAGAAATACGTAACAATATTTTTTTTCCCCGCTGGAGCATTTACTGTGGACAGGGCGTTGGGCGTGCTGGGCCACTCAGACTGTGGTCCTAGAAGCAGTGCAACCACCTGGGATCCTGCTAGAAATGCACATCCCCGTGCCCCAGGCCTACCGAATAAGAAATTCTGTCAACTGGGGCTCAGATCTGGGTCCTCACAAGCCCTCCAGGGGATTTGATGCTGGCTCAAGTTTGAGACCCACTCGTCTAGAGAATATGTCTCTAATCCCTCAACAATCCTTTAAGGAAGAATTATCGTCCCATTTCATGAATGTGAGGACTGAGACAGGAAAGTTACATGACTTGCTTAAGGTCACACAGCAGGTAAGTGGGGCTGCAAAGTCTAGCTTTTCCCACTACCCCACCTGCCCCCCAGGGCCTCCGGGGCTGCATCCCTACAGGGACCAAGGAAGGGCAGGAAGGTTACTTAGTGGGCGGAGGAGGGAGAGCTACCCCATCAGGTGCCTGAAAGTTTCTTCCATTTACAGCTGGACTCACTTCACTTCCTCGGGACAGAGTGTCTGATTTCCTGGGTGGCGATCACGCAGGGGACCCTGGAATCCGTGGCTGGGCCAGGTGCTGTCCTCTAGCCCACTGCCCATCCTGACTATGGAGGGTGTCAGCGGCCTCAGAAGGGCCAGACGGGCAGCCAGGCAGGGCCACCAGCCCAGGGAAACAGGACTTGCTATGGACCTGCTGTTGGAAGACTGGCTGCCAGCAAGAGAGGGAGGAAGGCTTTGGGAGCTCATCCCGATGTCTACACCTGGGCTTTCAGGGTCCCCAGAAGCCTGCCTGGCCTCAGTTATCTTGGCAGACTGGGGTGTGTTCAGGGGAAATTGCTACAAAAGACAGAGAACTCAAAGAAAGACTCCTCCCAGGGAATGTGGGATTTGTGAGGGCCAGTGTTTGTGTTCCTCACCTGGGTTCCCAGTCACTGGAGGTGGGGTGGGGAGGGGACCCACAGAGTCAGGGACCAGGGCCCCAAAGGCGGCCTCCTCTTGGGTGTCTGCAGAAGCCACAAATGTCCATTTCCACCGTGGCTACCCTAAGCAGCGGGAGAACTTAGGGGGAAGGCAGGGCGAATTTCTGAGCTCAGTGTCCCAGCTAGCTGTATGGGAAGAAGATCCTGGGGCCGGGTAGGGGTGGGAGGACAGGCTGTGGGGATGCACTGGCCTGAGGTCAGGGGTGAGCCTTGGCAGCTCTTTTCCTCACGTGCATGTGATCTTGGGAAGATCTTTGGTTTCTCTTAGCCTCAGTTGGCTCATGTGTAAAATGTGTGCTTCACCTGACGGCACTTCATTGTTCCCCAAGACCGTTAGAGACAGGTGGGGCCCACACCCAGGATTCTGATTTGATGTTGTCCATAGGAGCTTTGAGGCATGCCCAGGCTGAGGACCCAGAAAGAGACCCCCTTTCTGTTCTGAAACATCATGCCTGGAACACTTCGGACAGGAGCTGGAGGGAGTCAGAAAGAACTCGAAAGCACTCCCTTACCCCATGGCGGCTCTAGAAGGCTGGTAAGAGCCAGCTGCCTGTCCCTCTTTGCTCTGTGGGGCAGAAACTTCTAGAGGTGTGACTGGGCATGCTGGCAGGAGCTTGGGTAACCACACAGGCGGTGCCTGCTGGAACTGATGTTTGGTTTTCTCTGCATGAAAGAGATTTCTTGTTGCTGTGGCAATCAGGGGACAAGTGGAATGTTGGTGACCAAGATAATCCCCTCCCCTCTCTCACACCGAACACGAGGCCTGTGTGGGGAAGGGGGTCCCTTCCTCCTTCCCCATCAGCCTGGGCTCCTCCAGTGCTCCTGCCCAGGTACTCAACACTCACGAATGACCCATAAATAGGGTGGCCATTTGACCTGCCATCCAGACAGGTCACCTTGCAGACTGACAGGGACACTGGGATCACGTGGCTGTACCATGGTATGAAAAGAGCCGCTTCCAGGCAGCCCTGGACCTGTGGTCACCCTACCTAGGAGCCACGTGATGGAGGCAGGCGGGAGGGGGCCTGCCACATGCCTCTTGCGTGAATGAGCCCATTCTGATCCTGCGAGTTGTTGACACTAAGGCTGTCTCCATGGCAACAAGGTCAATGGGAACCGGCAGCCGCTAGTTTCATCTTGACTGTGTTCTTGTTGATGGGAATAAAGGCCCTGCTTCTGACTTCTGGGTTCAACTGGATAAAATTTTCATTAGATTTGACTTCTCGTATCCAGACCCCCACATGCTATTCCATTTCCCCATCTCACCCTCAACTCTGTTTTCCTATGGGTCCTGAGGACAACATTTCCAGAAATCTCATTTCAAGGAGTGCAGAGGCTGAGTGGGGACAGGATGGCATGCGTGTGCAGGGATGCAAGTAGTTCCCAGTTCTGGAAGTCTGGTGATGCGGGGCCTCATCTTCTGTGGGGGGGCAGGGGGCACCTTGTTCCCACGGCAAACATGCCCAGGAGAGAGGTGGAGGGCCTGAGAACGGAGTACTTCTTCCAGGTGGGAGGGGCCCGGGGCCTCAGAGGTGACAGGCAGGGAGGGGACCTTTCCAGTGGGGAGCCTGTCCGGGCTGTTCCGTCCACATGGGAACAGGATCCCTGAGCCAAGTGCGTGGCCTCCTGGGACATCTCCTAGGGGCCCTCAGACATAGAAAGCGGCTTGAGCTGGGTGATTCCCTGCTGCGGCATTGCGGGGTCGGTGGTCGGATGGAGGCTCTCGGCATCTCCTCCTGATTTGCTAAGTGGCATGGTTGCTGAGGCAGGGAATTCTTTGCGCCCTAGTGGGGGCGTGAATGTGCTTGGAGCTCTCCTTGTCTAGTGATGTTGGAAGCTCAGCTGGCCAGGACAGAAGCTCCAGCAGTTGTCCCACATCTGGGGAGCTACATGGTTCTGGAATCTTCTTCTCTCCCATTGGGGTTTGACAGTAGACCATCTCCCAAAGCCCCGCTCAGTGGCAGAGATGGCAGGAGTGAACTCCTGTCTGAGCAGCGCCCCCAGACCACTGGCAGTGGGGGCAGGGGACCACGTGGGATTTTGGACAGTTGCATCTTGCATCTTTCGAGACTCTGGGCTTGTAAGGATTCTGGAATCCGGCGCCCTCTCCTTGTGTCTGGAGGCGGCACCTACATGCTGAGGGGCAGGCAGCACTGAGACACCTGCCTCGTGACTCCTAACTGTGTGGACCAGAACCATCGATATTCAAATAGAGGCTGAAAATCTGGAGATTTTAATACTGGCAACGAATTCTAAGTTTAACAGAACCACCTCCCAGCGCTGAGGGAGACTATGTCAGCCCTGGGTGGCAGTCAGGCATGGGTGGGTAGGGCTGCTGTGTCCTCCACACCAGCACAGGGACGCACTCCATCAGGGCTCACTGGACTAGCGGATGGCTAAAACAGGATTCTGTAGCAGCAGGGGGTGCGTGGCGCCCAAGCAGCCAGGGAGAGACAAGAAATCAAAAGGAGTGTTTCTCTTTCAGTTTTCCTGCTTGGGGGCCAGATCAGCCAAATACAATTTAGCCTGAGGGAAGGAGGCACATTTGCAAAACAAGCCCGGATCCTCTGAGCAGAGCAGGAAAAGGAAGCTAGCCCAAACCAACTTGTCTCTGATGCCCACTGTCTGCTCTCCTCCGTGCCAGGGTGGGATGTGCCAGGAAGGCTCGCTGACAGAAGCAGGGGACATAAGGGGACCTACTGCCTGTTCCCTGTGCCAGCAGCTCCTAACTGAAGGGACAAGCAAAATGGGCAGGAAAATTTTCTCTAGGCCCTTCTGTACTGTCTTCACCTCCCCCAGTGACTCTAAATCCTGTGGACACAGGCAGGGAGCAGGGGGGAACTTCAAGGGTCTCGCAGGTTCCATCCACTGATGAGTGTCTCTGCTCTTAGGGGCGGAGCTGCAGTCCTGGGCTTGAGCCTGCCATGGGGACACAGATGTGCTTCTATTCACGGCACACAATGTTTCTCATGAGTTCAAGTCATGGAAGCATGTGTGGGGGTGCATAAAAGTCTGCAAGACCCCATCAACTGCCTGGCTTTCACATGGAACTTTCAACCTAAGGAAACGTCTAGGGTAGCATATCTTAAGAGTCTATGGGAAAACTTCACCAGGCCAATTACACACCCAGTTCTTCATGCATGTTTGAGATTGGCTCTGCCTCCAGCACCTGCTTCCGTTCCATGTGGATTGGACAACCATCTGATGCTCAGAGGGGCCTGTGGCCCCAGAACGGTGCTGACCTGATCTCCACGATAGGGCTCTTTGGTGGGGCTCTTGCAGGAGCCTGATTCAGGCTGGGATCTCTCAAAAAGCATAAGAATCTTATCCAGACCTGTGAAATCAGAAAGCCTTAGGGGCTGAGTGGGTGGAGGGTGAGACAGGAACCTGCCTTTTATCGGTCTGCTCAGGTAGTTTCATTGTCGACTGCTGCTCCTGGCACTGAGCCAACACCTCTGCCCAGGCTTTGTGGGCCTTGGAGCATTGGGTGGGGAGCCACGGCTGCCCTGGCTCCCCTGAGCCCCAGGAGCGGGCCACCGGCCATGCCCAAGCTCATTCCTGCCTCCTGGTCCCTCGCTCCTATCCTGGGTGTAACTTCAGAGAAGGGGAGGCTAGAAAGTGCTTCCAGGTGAACATTTGTCACCAGAAAGAAACCTTCCAACCTTGTCTTACAACACACTCCCCTTCCCCTGGCTGTTCTCCTTTCCCCACCCATCTCAGTGCCCCTGTCTGCAGCTACATGGGGCCAGCACCTTGCGACTTGCTTTGCTAACTTCCTCTTACCACCCACAGACTCTGGCCAAGACTTGGGGGATGCCTCCCTTGTCAGGGTGGAGCTGCCAGGCTCTTGGTCTTGCACCAGCTGAGTAATGTCTGATCAGGATAGACTAAGTCAGAGAGGAAAGGCAGTGGGTGTCCCTCTCCCTGGGGCTCCCTTCTGCTTGTTCCAGCCCCAGCCCGAGCCCAGGGCTCCAGAATCACAGAACAGGCCCCTGATGGCCTCCCACCGCATCGCAGACACCGGGTCCACGGGCAGGGGTGGCACAGTGCCCCACAGTCCCCGGGCTGCTGTGGACACTGGCCAGGGAGGGGAGTCCGGCTCCTGCAGAGGGCTCCCATCTCTGAGCCGCTCTGCTGCTAGGGCCACCAGGTGGCGCTAACCGACCAGGAACAAGGGTCCATGCAGGGCCCCCGAAAGGAAAGCCTTTGTTGATTTTACTTCTTGATATTCTATAATCACCAGGATTACAATCTAAGCAAAAAAGCAAAACAAATAAACACCGCCCCCTTTACTGGATCTTTGGTCTTTGTCTGGAAAATTATGAGAAAACAACAGATGCATTGACTCTATAAGCAAGCCTGGGGTGCAGCGTTGGTGGGGCTGCTGGGACAGGTGCAGAAAGGGCTGGGGGCTCTGGACACGGAGGGTTCCGTTGGCTTCAAGTGGCGGTAGGTGCCGGCTGATGAGCCCGCTTCCCTCCAGCCTCTCTGCTACAACAGCTACTTCTCAGCAATGTGGGGTTCCCTGTCTCCAGTCACCTCGGCCATGGAAGCATGTGGGGGGGTGCAGGCCCCGGGGCTAGGCAGGCTCCCCAGCCAGCCCTCCTGCTTTCCCACCCAGAGGTCTCAGGACCTTGGGAAAGCAGTCCAAGTAGAGCCAAGCCCATACGTGGCTGATGGAAGTGACTTCATGGAAGTCTTTGGGAAGGCCCAGGACTTGCTGGGCGATGCAGGGCTACCAGCCAGCCAGCGTGCTCCAGGAGGAGCCCCTGGGTGGGACAGCTGGGGCACGATCTCTTCCAGGGAAGGCTGTGAACACAGCTTAAAATTCACGCCCTCATCCCTCACTCTGGATGGCATAACCTCATCTACTGCTAGCTGGGAAGTGGCTGGCATGCCTGTGCCCTCCCAGGCTGCCAAGGAATGGGGCCAGGCAGAAAGCCACGGATGTTCAGGGCCCCATCTGACTTCCTGCAGGCTCAAGTAGAGCGAGGGTGGAAGGTGCAGGGCACAGCGGTTCGGAGCCACTGTGGTTCTGGGCGGCCGAGGATCACTGAGCAAAGACGGCGGCACAGAGCTCCCTCGCACTCTTCTCCACTCAAAGTTGACCCCGGAGGACGGAACCCCACCTGGCCAGGCCCTTGCTCACACTCTGGGGATTTGCCGGTCCAAAGCTGGTGCTCTCAGACCAGCTGCACTGGAACATACCCCAGAATGTCTGATCTGCTTCAGATCACATTCACTTGAATTCTATAAACTCCCACTCTCAGATGGGGCCCGAGGCAATCATTCTCAGGTCTTGACCTAAGACAAGCAATTCTCAGTTGAGGCCCCACAGGGACACCCCAGGCTAGCTCAGCTCCACTCAGCTCTGAATGACTCACACGCAGAACCCTATTCCCCAAAGTACGTTAGGACGGTAGTGCTTAGCATGAGACTATACTTCCCAGACTCCTTTGCAATCAAGGGTAAACATATGACCAAATTCTGATCCATGACATATGAGTGGAAGTATTATGTGCAACTTCTGGGCCCTGTTCTTGAAAGCAAGAAGCTTGCCCTCCACTCTGTCTTCTGTGCTTCCCACTGGTTGGAATGCAGTTGCAATGGTAGGAGCTGGAGCAGCCATCTTGGACCACAAAAAAGAGAGCAGCACCCTACGAGTGTTAGGCCAGTCAGCTGCAAGGAGCCCCGCGGATTGATCCCTGGCACTCTGGGGCTGCCGTGTCAACCCTGAAGTGCCATGTGAATGTGAATGTGAATGTGAATGTAAATTCTTTTTTTTAAATTAAAGCCATTGTTCTTTTGGTCTTTGTCACAGCAGCACCCTTCTTCTGTCACAGGAGGGATTGCAAAAGATAGGAAGCATCTTTGGAAAATATATCGAGAATTCCTATCAGATATCTAAATTTTTCCCCCTGTCTTCCTTTTTTTTTTTTTTTTTTGTAAGAGGCATCCCTCAGATGGCAGATTGAAGGCATGAGACCAAATGGCACAATCACAAGAATCAAGGTAGGATTCTCAGAATCAATTTGGCTTAGAAGTGAGCATTTGTGGGATTCCCAAGGCTCAAGAATAATAAGCCCCCCATCTTGCAACAGGTGAGGCAGAGGCTGCGGATCAGAGTTTCCCTTCACCACTGATAAGCACAACATTTTGATTAAACCACTGACAACTCTGCTGTAGGGCAGAGAAATTTGGAAACATCAGCAAATCAAACTGTGAAGTCTTTGAAGGAATGTGATTTATGTGAAAATGTGATGAAGCTAATGTGTTTGGCTCCAGTGTTGGGTGGCACGCCTGATTTTGGAACCAAATCTGATGCCTTCTTGGCTCCCCGCACACCTCTGCTTTCCCCAAACATGGTTAGCTGGTGCCCTACGTGTGTTCCAAGACTCATCGCGTGTAAAGCTTCCACTGGAGCCTGAGTTCCAAGGCTGTGTTTCCAGGCTATGCATCTACCACCAGAGCCATGCACACACATGCACACTCAGTAACTGCGTGCTGCTTGCTCCCCGCCCCCAGACACACCAGCAAGCCAAGTGTTATTAGATTTATGGGGAGTTTGTTGTAGTTTTACATAATTTTCTTGATGCACTGCAGACTTTTGAGCAGGCATTCATGGTTCCCTCCAGGTAAGCACCAGAGGCTGACTCAGGTCTGGTTTGCAGCCCCTAGAGCTCATGGAGCTTAATCCCCTTGCCCCGAGGGAGGTGGCATCCTTGTCTGACATGAGGAGGCTTCTGCACTGGGGGGGGGGGGGGTGGCGGGCAGGTATTGTGGGGAGGTAGAGGCAATGAGGAGAGAAAAAGGGAGCTTATAGATTACAGGAGTGAGGACAGTGGTGATGGGGTGGCTTCTAGAAGAACAGCCCTCTGTGCGTCTTAAGAGGTATTTGGGAGGACCCAGGCCAGAGGCTCTGACCATTGTAGCCTCCTGGAAGGCATCTTTTCCTTCAGGAATGCCTCCTTGGCTAACCTTTGGCTAATGTGATCTCTAGAACTTCCTAGGAAGTGGGATGAAATTGCATGCCCAGTGCTTTGGATCTGGGTCTGCAGAGGCCCAGCCCTTGACCTGGGCCTAGTGGAGCTGGCTGAATGCTGTGGATCTTGGTTGGGAGACTCTGGATTCTTTCTTTCACCTTCTAGAAGGGGCTTGGGGTGCAGAAAGTGACTGGCCTGAGGTCACATAATGAAGCAGTCACAGAACCAGGCCCACCTGGTCCCCTAGCCTGACTGTCCTCCCCTGCCCAGGTGGATGAGTCCTGTACATTTAGACACCACCTCAGTACCGAATTAGAAGGAGAGGGCAGGCCGGTCTGAGGCTAGGATGCCCAGTACCATTGCCCTGGCTCCCTAGACTCCTGGACTGGCCTTGGAGGGTGCGACCCAGCAGCCCTGGCTCCCGGGGCCTGGACACTGGGGGCTTTTGTCCAAAGCTGGGCACAGATGCTTTCCATTCGACCATCCCACAAATATTTACTGAGGGCTTTCCACGTGCCCAGCACTGTACAGGGCCCCAAGGGAGGGCAGAGTACAGGAAAGATTCCTGGGGATTAGCTGTAATGTCTTCAGTTTCTGGGTGCTCTGCAGAGTGTTGAGGAGGCTAGAGAGGCCTCTTCAGTTAAGCATGGGAGGCTAACTTCAGTCTGATGTCTCCTTGGAGGTCCTGAAGTAGCTGGGCAGTGGGGACAGGGGAGGGTAGAGGGCATTGGCGGGGGGGGGGGGTCAATGTGAAGCCCAGCCAGTAGTGGGGAAGGGCCTGCAGAAGAGGTGATGTTTATGCTGAGGGCAGAGAGATGAGGTGGGTAAGAAGATGAAGACAGGGGAGAGTGATCCACCCTGGGAACATAAGGAGGTTTAAACAAGATGAGTGTGTCATATATGTAGTTAAGGAGGATTCCACGGGACATAGCCTGAGCCTGGAAGACCCCTGGGCCTCCTTGTCCTAGATTCCTGGCAGCAGCAGCAAGGCCAAGATGACTGGAGCTCCCCACCAGCACCTAGCTCAGGATGATGGCTCAGTTTTGGGGTCTAGCCCCTGGGCCTCTTTTCCCACACAGACCCATCTTTCCTTCCTGTCCCCAACCCCAACCTTGAGAATGGGGTGTAATCCCCCCATTGGAGCACTGAGGAACTCTCAGGATTGACTGGTCACTGCAGGTGCCATCAAGGTCTCAGCTTGGCTACTCCTAGTGACAGGACACCTATGGTCCCCCAGAAAAGGACATTTTAGTTGCTATCTGGATATGGTGTCCATTGGCTTCTTCCCTGCAGCCCCACCATGGGTAGCACAGGTTCTAAGGGACCTGGTGGCTTCTTCTCAGAGGTTCTGTATGATGACATGTATTTTCACTGAGCCTCAGAAATCAATGTTCTGGAACCCTGGGCCCTGAGTATTGGATGGGTCTTCTTGGGTCTGGCAGGCCCCTGCCTGTTCTTCTTGAGTTCAGGTGGCAGGAGAGGCCACTGAGAGCCCCCAGCGGCTGCCCATAGAAATGGAGCACCAGCCATGCCCAGCTCTCCAGACTCACTTGATGTTCCGATTCAGTGATCTGCACCTGACAGATGCTTCAGAGAACATCACTTCGCTGACAGAATGAAATCCAGCTAATTCTGGTCAACTGCATGCCACCCAGTCTGGGAGCCCAAGCCCGAGCCGGCCCCATGTCCAGGAGCAGATGGGCTGGGGGTTGGAGGCAGGCCAGCTCTGGCCAGCTCCTCCTCTGTTTCCAGGCCTCACTGTCCCCAGACTGCCACTGGTCTCCTGTCTGCAGCCCGTGAGACAGCAGGGCAGGGCTCTCTTGGCTCTGCTCCTCGCTTCCATGGCCTTGTGCCTCTGAACCTCATTGCTGTCATCTGCAACATGGGCCTGATGTTCTGTGCCCTGGTTACAGGGGGCTTAGAGGATCAAGTGAGAATAGGGGAGGGGTGGCCCTTATAGAAGCTACAGTCACTGTCATCCAAGTAGGATGGCTGCAGAGGACCTCTGACCCGCCCGCATCGTGCTGGCCTGGCCTCCAGCGCAGGACCCTGGGCCAGGTGGGCCAGGTACTCACACATGGGTTTCAGCTGCCCGATGAGCTCCTCTTTCGTCCATTTTGCCCACTCCTTCTTGTCGGTGTTGATGGAGCAGAGGATGGGGCCGCATGGCTTACCGCAGTCCTCGATGGCTGGGACGTTCAGATAGTGCACCAGGACGATGTCGGGGTTCTGCAGGGAGAGTACAGAGACTGGCAGCATGAGAGAGTCATGGAGCCCATTCAAAGGGTACCCCCCAACAGGTACAGACAGGCTGAGTGTCCCTACAGCAGGCTTTCTCAAACTTGGCACTGCTGACGGTTGGAACCAGATCATTGTCTGGTGTGGGGCTGCCCTGTGTGCTGGCTTCCCCCACTGGATGCTAGTAAATCCTGCCCCCTTCCCAGCTGTGACAACTAGAAGTATCTCTAGCCATTACCCATTGTCCCTTGAGGGACAAAATCGCCCCCAACTGAGAACCACATGGGCTGATTTGTGTGTAACTAAGGACCACACACAAGGTCAGACATAATCACTGGTCCAACATTCGGGATTTTATGCCAACAGCTGCCCAGGAGCTCTGGCCCCTCTTCCATGCTTTATACGAAGTTCCTCATCACAGCTTGCTGGACATCCCCCCACACAGGCATCATCACCCCCTTCCTCTCCGAGGGAATTGGAGTTCCCAGAGTTTAAGGCACCCCACTTCTAAGGGCTGGACATCTCTCTGCACTTCAGTCTGTGGGCTTCTCTCCAGACAAACAGCCCCATCAGCCTGTCACTTCTGAGCAACACCCAGGAGGCAGCTGTCACTCAGAGCCTCTGGAAACACCTCCTGGGAAGACTTTAGAACAGAGAGAACTCTGTGTGAAGACCTCATTTTGTCCCCAGATGGTTCTATGGAAATGGGTCAGCCTCTTCCCATGAGAATCAATTCAAAATGCCCTCTGAGCCTTTCTGCCCACCACCAGTTCTGATAGCGACGTGCCAAGGGGATCTGGTAGGGGCAGCAGCTTCCCTGCAAAGAGCATGGGCCTTCCATGGCTTTCTGTGGCCCTCGAGGATGCAAGGCCATTTATTTGGCCATAACAGGCCTGACAAGTTTGTTAAAAACAAAACAAAACAAAACAAAACAAAACAAAACAAAACAAAACCCAATCATATCACTTTAGAGTGTATCTGGATAAATCCAGAAACACCTTCTACCCCAATCAGAAAGCACTGCTCAAATCGTAAGGAAACCTATGGCAATATATTAACATGCCCCAGGGAACTGTGGATACAGCCCCTTAGAAGGCCCCATCTCATGCTTTTCCCTGGACTTGTGTCCTCTGCTTTTTCTGAGTGATACTCGCCGGCAAGTCCCGGGAGGGTGTGACGACCCCCGGCACAGACAAGGCCACAGTTGCCTTTTTTGGATATGGCCAGGGCAAGAGTAATAAATGACTATGTGAATCAATCAATGCCTTCATAAATAAAGACCCAAGACTACACCATGACCAGTGCAAGAAAGTAGACTGGTATAATTTAAAAAGATTTTCAATAAGGGTTGAAACACAGAGTTTTTTTTCTTGCCAACGCTCAGTTAACCAGGAAATTAAATCAACATGAACAGGAGCCTTCTCGTTAATGGCAGCTTTTCTGGATTGCGGTAATCATGCTCCTTAATAATACTGATAATCCCTGACATCGGCACGGTACTTTATTCTTCTCAGAGCACTTTGCAGCCATTACCTCATGGGTTGCCCGTGCTAGCCGGGGAGGCTGGCCCGCCGGGCCGCGCTGGGCAGGGCTGGGCAGGGCGCCCTCCATCTACAATGAGCCGACTGCGGCAAAGCTGTGTGCTTGGCCAGGGACAGAGCCTGGGCTGGAAGCCAGGGTTCAGACTCCAAATTCAGGTCCTGCCAAGACATCTGGTGGCCTCTTTTTGCTTGGTCTAAGTGCTTTCCCACCTCATATTTCACTTTATCCTTGCAATACGCCCAAGAGGTAGGTGGGTTGGGTAGATATGTAATGCCCGTTACATAGATGGGGGAGCCAAGAAGAAATGGGGTCATACACCCAAGTCCCTGCCCTGTGTTCTTCCTACAGACACTGTGGCCTCTCCAGGGTTGCATCTGAGCTGGGACCTCCTGCCTGAGCCTGTGCCTGGCCAGGTGGCAGCACCAGCCACTGAGCGAGATGAGGAAGGATCAAAGGGCTGCAGGCCCCCGGGCCACAGGGGGCATCCTCTGATCCCAGACCATGAGCAGGAGCCAAGCCCTGCAGGAGAAAGCCAGGATGTCAGCCACCTGTGAAATGAAAGGGCCACAAGCTTCCTGCCCCACAGCCTCACTGAGCTCCACTGGATGTGTGGGGAGGCTGTGGGGGCCAAGGTGGTGGGAGGGCAGGTGGGGGCTTGGGGAGCAAAGGGCCACATTCTCCATGCACCCAAAGTTTCAGAAGCTCTGTTCCTTCTTCAGGGCCTAGCTGCATTTCTGCATAACCAGCTTCCATTTAGTCTCTGAGGACAGGCACAGGGATCGCCTCCTCCTCTAGGAAGTGTTTCCTGATATCTTGCCCTCCGTATATCTACCACAGCAGGATGGAGGTTTGAGTCTTCATGGTCTGTGTGCCTCCGCCTCCCTTAACTCCTCAACCACAGGGACCATGTCTGGCAATGATTGGTGCTCATTTTGTGTTTGTAGAATTGAATTGGGCTGTCTCGGGACTCCCCATCCTCAGGCTCCCCAAGTTTGTGTTCCACGGACATCTGGCTTCAGTTTTCTGGGTCTTTGTGGGCAGAGCAGTCTTTCCAAAATACGCATTCCTAGGAAGCTAAGAGGCAAGGCTGGTCCTTAACCTTTTCTGGGTCTGAGGCCTCTTTGAGAATTTGATGAAGGCTGTGGATATTCCACTTCTAGTTTCAAAAGCTACCCAAGGCACATCAACACTGCATTTAAGGGGTTCACAGATCCAGTGGTCTGTGCACCCCACATCTGTAACTACTGATTCAGGGTTTCTAGATTCACCATTGCTCTGTTGATTCGAGGAATATGCTCAATGTGCAGGGCCCCTTGTGGGGAGCCTTTGCTCTGCATCTGTGCTTCTTGGGGGCCTTGATACAGTTGAGGAGAAGGTGCCAGCCCCTGAAGGTTCAAGGGGTGTGGGTTTGGGGTTAGGAACTGCAGGAGTGGATGGCGCCATGGTCTGTGTCTTCAGTACAGATTCCATCCTAAGGCCTGGGGTTCCTGTGGCTGAAACTCCTGGGCTGAATTTTAAGCGATGACTTCTTGGCTTGGGCTGGTTTTAAGACACAGAGTGATTGAAGTATTTTTGGAAATTTGGGGCACACATCACTTCTTGGCAACGTTGCAATTTTATTCATTAGTTGTACGTTTTATTGGGTGTTTTTGGCAGAAAAATATATTAGCCATAGAGTCCCAATGCATCAGCTTCATGGAGTGCTCATAACAGTGTCAGATCCTGGCCAAGAACCGCTCTGCTGGCCTCACACAGTGGGCGGGACAAGTGCTCGCCCATGCCCAGCTTGGGGGGTATCCAGCCAAGGACACACCCCAGCAGACCCGCCAGGACTCTGGATTCTGGATGGCTGGGGAGCCAGCTTGCCTTTGTTTTCCCTGGGCTGCTTGCATGTTTCCTGGGGGTTTATCACTCAGCTCAGGTCTTACAGGTCGGGGCTCACACAACAGCCTATCCAGAGGCTCCTCCCTGGGCAATGGAGCTCCTATGAGCATACAAGAGCCCAACCCCCACAAAGAGAGCATGACCCTTGAAGATGGGCCCCCTGAATGTCCAGGAGGCCTGGTCTGGGACTGAAGGCCTGAGGGAGGGAGCCCTGTGGGGGCAGGCTGTAGCTGTTGAAGGAAAGCTGAGAGTAAGTAAGAATCTTGGAGAATTTCCAGAACCTTCTGGAAAGCACTTCTTGCCAAGCTGCTCAAGGGAGCCTACCCAGGGCTTCTGAGAGGTGTGAAGTCCCCTTTGGACAGAAGTCCTGCTCTTCTGACTTCCAAGTGTCACTGGGCCAGACCCCAAACCGAACTCTGACATTTTGCTGACAGAATGACCAGAGTTAAGGTAGAGGCAGTTTCTCTACCTCAAATGCGTTCCCTCTCTGTGACAGCCCCTCTATCCTAATTCCTCCCTACCACCCCCCTAGTGCATGGAGACTCCCCTTCTTCTATGCCTCCCAGTGGGGTCCTTGTCCTTCTCCTTTCTTGGTGACCTCATGCAGCTTCATGACCTTACAACTGTTGAGTTGCAAGGATTCTAGATCTCTCCCCAGCCCCACTTCTCTGCTTGGCTCCAGTCTCACCTGTCCAACTGCCTGTTGACAGCCCTGGTCGGGACTTCCAAAGTACCCCTGGTTAATGTGGCTGAGCCCAATGTCCACAGGGCCCACCTGGTCCACTGGACCCTGCCCGCCCCCACCTGTGAAGGTCATTCTTTCTTCTCACTCACTCCCTCCTCCTCCACAGCCAGTTCGAGCGAGCCCTGTCATTTCTTCCACCCACTCTGCTCCCCTCTCTGAGCCCTCATCCCTGCCACATGGACCCTCTGCAGGCTTCCTCACTTCTGCTCTGGCCTCCCTCCCCACCCACTCTCTGAGACCAGCAGCCATGATCCATGATTGGGCCAGCCTCCCTGGCCTGCGAAGAAAGCCCACATCCCTGACATGGATATAGGAGAACCATCCCTTTCTCTCTGGGGCCACTTCTGGCCTCACACTCCCTTTGGCCCACCCACCCTGACATTCCCATTCCCCTGATTGCCTGTCTTCTCCATTTCATATGTCCTGGAATCTCAACACCTCATGGACCTCAATCTCCTCATGGGCACCTTGTCTAAGACCCTATCGAATGAATTTCCCCACTCCTGCAGTCCCAGCACCCTTCACCACTTCCTGTTTGGCTCTTGCCCCCATTTCTTCTTTCTTTTTTAAGATTTTATTTATTTATTCATGAGAGACACAAAGATAGAGAGGCAGAGACATAGGCAGAGAGAGAAGCAGGCTCCATGCAGGGAACCTGATGCGGGACTCGATCCAGGATCATGACCTGAACCAAAGGCAGTTGCTCAACCATTGAGCCACTCAGGTGCCTTCCCCCCTTTAAAAAGACTTTCCATTTCTTATTTCTGAGCAACTACTGCTTGGACTGCTTTCTCACCTTATGTGTGAGCTCTGCTAGCCAAGCTCCTTTGTTCGTGGCTGGCTCCCCAAGCCCAGAGGAGAGCTGGCATGTGGTAGGTGCTCTGCCCCTATGTGCCGAGTGCTGAGGGTGTGGGACAGCTGAGCTGCCCTTGGGGCACAGGCCAGTGAGCCTGCCAGGCAGCTGACCTTGGGAGGCAGCATAGAGATAGCTGTCTCCTCCCTGGTGACTCAGCATTTGGGACCCACCCAGAAGACCTCCAGGTGTGTCTTCCTGAGGGATGCACAGACTCAGGAGGAGAAAAGGGTGGTGTCTGTCCTCTTGGAAGTGGGGCAGCAGCATCTGAGGGGGCCCAGGAGCCCTTGGCCCCTTGGTGGGAGGCTAAGCTGACCCCTTGCCCCAGTGCCACCCTAGTTTTTATCTGAAAATGTGACGTTTGGATTTGCTCAGTTGCCAGGACTCTGTGGGACAGAGACTCATAACATAGGTTAAGGGTGGTGGAAGAGTATGCCCTGAGGGCCGGAGCTAGTTGATCTCCTAAGACACCTTTTCCAAATGGCATATTTCATCTGACCCTCAGGGACAAAGGGAAGTCCAGGATGAACAAGCCAAGGACCTATGTCTGAAAGCACAGGAGTGCTTAGGAATGTTCTGGAAAGGGCATGCTTTGCCAAAGTCACACAGGCTCCTTTCCTGCAGGCCCAGTCAGTCTTTATAGCACCCTGCTTAGGAGGACACCTCATAGGTGTTGTAATAAACAGGCTTTCCAAGCTTATTTGAACATTAGCCTGAGCCCCTCTTGGGAACACAGTTTGGGAACCATTGTTAGAGTGCAAAGCCAAAGGAAATGATGGTTAGCAGTTCCGGAAAACAGCATCCCACCTCCTCCCACCCAGTTCCTTGTGCCTCTGGGGCATCAGGGCTTCAGATGCCCAAGAACTGCCCCCTTTCCCCTGGTCACCATCCTGTCCTGGCCCAAGGCTCAGGTGGCATTTGAGCTGCTTTCACCTAACCACCAAGTTTATGAGGTATCTCTGCCCTGATTTGGTGCTCTGTCCACACTCTCTCCCCTTCCTGGTCACCATGGCCAAAGTTCTTCCCCTACCGGGGCTGGGCCTTCCTTTTGGAAAGATGAGCAGAAGAGGGGTGCCAAGTGGGGGGATTGTGTATGCCCCTTCAAATGTTGGCGCATTCTTCCTGACCTGGGCTCCCTGGGCCACTGGGGTCCTGCAGGGAGAGGGAGGCAGGAAAGAAAGCATGACTGCTCATTTAATCTGGTGATGGAATTTGAGAGAGGGAGACCATGTTGGATGAGAGAGTATCCCTGCTCCCCCTGTGCTGGTGGCCACTATCATGTGGCTGCTCGGTGGCTGGGTGGGCAGCAGACCGGGAGAGCGGCTGGTGGAGGTGGGCCATGTCTCTCTGAGGGTGCCCATGGGCTTCCCTAGCAGAGACCCCGCCAGGGAGAACTGGACTCACCCTCCATGGGGGACTGGACCTCAGACCGGGGCTGGAAGCAAGAAGGAGAGGCAGAGGAAGGGAGGAAGGAAAGAGAAAAACAGACGAGGAGGCTCAGCAGACATGTGGGAAGCCCATGCTAGTGGCAGCCACGGGTGGCTGGGAGTGGGTCAGACAGTGGGGAGGGGTGCTAAGCTTCCCCCTGGTCCCCAGAGAGCTCCGACTTCCAACCTGGAGACAGAGCCCCATTGCTCCTGTGGCTTCTGGCTCTAGCTTGGGCCAGCACCTGACCTGGCTGAGTCTCTGTGTCTGCCCTGTAGGATAGGGGAGGACTATGAGTGGTTTGACCTGGTTGGGAGAGAGGTGAGGCCATAAGGAGCTCAGGATGGGCCTGACCCATGATCAGGGCTCACAAGCAAGGCCACCGACACTGCTGATTTGACTGGGGGTTCAGTAATTTGCTATGGGTTCAAGACAGAGTTGGGGGGACATTCCAGTTTGCAGGGAGGAGCTGAGCCTGAGCCTGCTGCATGCAGGGCCCAGCCCCAGGTGTGTAACAGGCTCTGGCAAGGCCGGCAGGTACAGCAGTGAGCTCCCCATCTGAGGCCCCACTCGGGGGGTACCATGTCCTCCTCTTGGCCACCGCTGGATTTGGCTGCTGCTGGGTGCCAGGAGGTCCCCCCAGCCCCGGCCTTGTCTCCTTCACCTCTATGGGAAGGAGAAGGCCCAGAGCCAGCACCCCTTCTGTGGAGGAAGTGGGGCAGCAGCACACTAAGTGGTTAAAAATGCAAAAAGCTGTTGGTTTTGATAAAGAAAAATGCAGCTGCAACATCTGTTTGACTCTTGTTTGCAGCTTCATCAACGCTAAGTGGTCGATAAATCAGAGTGGCATGGCGTTCCGTTTCTTCTGTGGCTCAGTCATTAATCTCGTGCCAGTTCTCATGAAAAATGAAGGAGAGAGGCTGTGTGATAGTGAAAATGTATACATTACCCAGAAAGTCATAATAGCGTGTAATAGTGCCACACACCTCCCCACTTGCTGCTGGGGTGCGGGGGTGGGCCTGCGCACTGCCCGCCCAGGAGGGGGACAGAGTAAATCACCACCGTGTGAGCCAAAGCCCATTCTATTATTGCATCTGTCACGTGAGCACCATTTATGCAGATTCCGAAAGCCCCACAAGCCTGATCTTAAGAGGCAGAGGCTTCCCCATACCTGGGTGCTTAATAAACGGGGTAGATGCCCATAAAACAGGAGTGCAAAGCCGGCAGAAAGAAGGGCAGGATTTATTAGGGAATGAATAAATGATGATACCAGGCATCTCAGGGCTGTGGGTGTCACCATGCTGCAAGGCAGAGAAAAATCCTCTCGCCTGTGTTCCAGCTGCCCGGGACAGCCTGGCATCTGTCCTCTGCTCTGGATGACGCCCTGTCCCCATCGGAAGGGAGGCCAGTCATGGAGCCCTGGGCAGGCTCCAGCTCTCTCCCGTTTCCCACTGAGGGCTGCCAGCAGGCAGGCTGAGGGTCACGCTGGTTGGAGGACATGCAGGAACTGTGCTCCCTGAGGAGGGCCAGGGTGGGCACAGGGTGTAGGGTGGGGGGCAGTTCCTGGCTGCCTTGGTCTCCTGCGGGCTGCTAGGCTCTTCCGGTTCTCTTCCCTGCTGCAGAGAACTCCCGTGTACAGAATGGACACATTTTATGTCCTCTCTCCTCCTGGGGGAGGGGGGCAGGAACCTGCCTGTACCCCCAGCACACACCTCACAGTGGGCACCTCTGTTTGCAAAGATTGCTTTCTGACTGTCAGCTGCATGCCGAGCCCCACCATCCGGCCCTGCTGACCACCCCTCACTTAGCCCCTTCAACAACACATGGATGCAGGTGCTATTGTTATGCGTTCCAGGGATGGAGGCTCACTGCCCAGGATGCTGTAACTTGCCTCAGCCATGAGTCCCATGCCTCCTCGCCTCCTCTCCTCTTGGCCCCAGTGTCTCCCAGGGGACTGGCCAGAGCTTGGGTGGGGGGAGGGGTGTTCAGCTGCCCAGTTAGCATCTACGCCAGAGCACAAACTAGTCCAGGGAGGCTGGCCAGGTCATGCGGGGTGCTGGGAGCTGATGGGAACAGGGGTGTGGCTGTAAGTCCTGGCCTCTGCGTTGGTCTGTGAGCTTCTCAGGGCAGGGCCGGGCAGCAGAGTCCCCATCTCTGTGTTCAGGCAGAGGAGTGAGGTGGGGCAGGGGACAGCTAGGAGCGGAGCACTTGGTGACTGGGGCCAGACCCAGGTCCCCAAAGTTGGGGGTGGCTAAAGACCCCAAACAAGAGAAAGAAGGGAGAGAAAGAATAGAGAGGGGCCCAGTAAGCAGTGAAGCCAGCGGGCGGCGCACTCCCTGGGAGCCAGGCCTCGCCTCTGCCCTGCATGGCCAGGGACACAGACTGCCTCCCTGCTCCCTGGCTAGCGCCCCACAGGGCGGGGGGACTTGGGGTGATGCCCCGCAGGGAGGGCCCACAGGGGGCCTCCTCTCCTGCTCCACGTGGGGGCAGAGGCCGGCTGCCCTGGGGGAGCCCCCACGCCCCTGCCTTCGAGCTGCCCTCATTAAGCCACCGCGCGCCACAGGGAGTCTGGGGCCCTTCCCTGCTTCGGAGGGAGGCTGGGAGGCTTAATTAGTTAATGTGGGTAAAGTGGTCTGAAGATGAAAACCCTGGGTAATTGCTGAGTGCTGCCACTGCTGTTGTTATTACACAATTACCAGAGTTTTCCAGTCTCGGGAATAGACTTAAACAGTTTCCACCTGGTGCGGAGTTCCGGGAGCCGCGCTGACTGAACGGCCGCCCGCGCGGCCCCTGCAGCTCACAGATGACGCGGGAACCCGCGCCTGGCACGGCCCTGGTCACATCCCGGGCACTGGGCAGTGCTGGCGGGAAGAGGAGTCACCGTTCTCCAGGCGCACATAAAAATGCATGGGCTTCGAGAGGTGCCAAGGATGCCACCTGTCCCGACCTTCCTGAAGCCTCTGAGAAGGTGCCACCTAAAGGCTCCCTAGAAGGTCAAGCCATCCTAGACAATGACTGTCGTGGAGAACATTCTATTATGGAGCAAGACCTGGCTGCCCACCGCACCTGCCAGCGGGGTGTGTGGGCAGGTTTCTGGACGCACACATGGAAGCCGTGAGATTTGCGGTGGTGTGGGGCCAGGCCTTGTCTTATTTAAAGTCATTACAAATGGTCTGAGGGAAGGAATGCCCAATAAAATCTCATTTGCAGATGACACTAAATTTTTATGGGTGACGAAGTGCCCATAAAGTGCCCAAAGTTTGTGATCAGTCCTGAGAGGATCTCTCGGGGTTGTATTAGTGGGTGCGGAGTGACAGATGGAGCCCATTGTGGGTGAAACGCAAGGCAATGAGCTTGGGAAGAATAAAACAAATTGGCCATGGAGGCTGGGGGGCTCGAGTGCCCAGGAAGACCTCTGGGCTTCATGGATGCCAGTGTCCGCCAAGTCGTCCCTGGGACCAAGGGACCACGCCTGGTGAGCTGGGCATACCCGGGAGCTGGAGTCGGAGCAGCAAAGGCTCTTTTATTACGAACCATGATCTGGAATAGTGAGTGCAGAGGGGAAGGGGCTACCAATGGAAGAAAGGCATTGGCCACGGGGAAACTAAGATTAAGGATTTTTCTGGCCAGAAAGACAAAAGCCAAGAGGAAATGCAATGTACGTGTTTTAGGTTAGAAAGAGGAGAAGGTGAATGTATGCTTTTTTTTCACTAGATCCCCAAATGCTAAGAATAAGGGTTCCCTTTGGAGCTCAGGAAGGTAATTTTAGCACAAACAAACTCTGCGCGATGGGCAGTTAACGTATGAGACTCATTATCCCAAGGGGGACACGGGCTGAAAGGTAGAAATACATATATATTTTTAATGGGTGATATTAGTTCCTGGGTGGCTGATCCATAGGGGTTATGGAAGGGTTATATCAAAATATTGGGAGACGTTGGGAGTCATCTCTCTATGGGACCCAGATCTGGGGGGGCACCTACTGCGTGGGGTCAGGGTTGGGAGTGTCAGCCAGGGTGCTCAGCCTCTGCCTGTCATTTCCCACTTGCCAGGCACCTGCCAGGGATGTGCGTGGCTGTCACCCTGTAGTTGGCAGAGCCTGAGCTTGAATGAGATTGTTAGTTTTTCTCCTGCTATCAGCTCGAACTCATTTTTGATTTATTAAAAGTCGCAGCAAGTGTCATTCTAGCCAGCCCTGAGGTAAGATGCCTTGGACCTTTCACTGGGACACTGGGGAATGGGTCCTGCTCAGGGTTTGGGCCTTGGCCCAGAAGGGACCAAGGGGGGAAGCACTGGGGCTGGTGGCATGGATGCTTGGTACTCCGTCTTGAGGGCTGCAGTCCCCACTGCTCACATCTCTCCCATCCCAGGAGCCACATCCATGGGCCACATGATCCCCTTCTCACCAGCCTCTGGCCGAGACTTGGCCGTGTGCTCCTGGAAGACTGGACACCAAATCCACTGCCCTCTTGTCCCTTCCTCTCCAAGGACATGTGCCTCAGTCTCGCTCCCAGAGCTGGTGTCTCTGCTTAGAACCGTGCCCCATTAGGCAGTGAGTCAACCCCATCAGATGACAACGGCACCACACAATCATCCAGGCGTCTGACGTGCTCTGGAGCCTTTCCTGTCCATCTGCTCTTCACAATAGCTCTGGAGGAAGCTGAGCATGTGCTGCTGTCCCCACTGGCCACATGAGCCCTCTCTGACGGAAAGGTGCCACAGGATCTGGTCAGAGATACATGGCTAATGGGAGGCAGAACTGAACACAACTCTACTGGATTGGTGTTTTTTTGTGATAAAAGTATCCAAATGTACTTTAGGGAACAAACCACTTCTCTCTGACTCAGTCCAGGGAGGGAGCATGTGACTCAGGCTGGCCAACTGGAGCCCTACATTCTCTGGGCCTTGATGACTGGCCATGAGTCCCAGCCAGAGGCAATCACAGCTAATCCCTGGACTTGGCTGGAGCCTCTAGGGAGTAGGGATGTTCTTTCCTGCTGGACCTGAGCCTGGGATGATGAAGCCTAGTGCTCCTGGAAGCCATCTCTTGCATCCAGGGCATGGGGTCCAAGAAGGAAGCTGACATGGAGGTAGAACTGAGGGAAGGAGACACCAAACGTCCATGTTATTGATTGGGCTCCTTGATCCAGTCATGCCTGAAGCCAGAACACCTCAAGACTTTTCAGTAACTTGAACCCTCAAATTTTCTTTTATCCTTGGAGCTAGTTCAAATTGAATTTTCTGTTGCATCAACCAAATAAGAACCTTAATTCCTAAGCAGATATGTCATCCTTTTGCTAAGCCACTCTTCTCTCCACTCTACAGTTCAGACTGTCCGCTGGTTACTACAGCAACAGCAGTTACTGTGATTGCTGAGAGCTACCATTTATTCAGCACTGGTATGTTCCTGGGTGCCTCACAGGCCTTAGCTCATTTAATCCTCACCAGGACCCCATGAGGTAAGGACTGCCTTGCATTATCTCTACTTTACACACAGGAACATGAAGTGAAAAGAATTAGGTCGTCCACCAAAGTGCCACCTTGAACCCAGGTCCATGGGATGCTAAAGTGAAAGTGAGGTGTGCTTTGGTTACACATGCTGGGGTTTGCGTCTGAGTTCTGCTACTTCCTAGCTGTGGGCGTTGGGCAAGCCCACCTCTGTACCTCAGTTTTCTCACCTGTAAAAGGGGGGAGAATACTGGTACCTACCCCGTACGGGTGACAATCACTTGAACGGTGCCTGACATGTTGAAGCAGCCAGGTGACTCTCACAGTGACCTCTCAAACCCATGTGACTTCATCATTCAGTATTGCTACAGACCACCTTTCCCCAAGATTTCACAGAACTTATGTGTGGAGTGAAACCAAATTGATACAGACATGTCTTTTTTGGGAGGTGTAATTCTCAAAGACAGGAGCCCATCGAGGCAAGATTAAGAAATTCTTCTCAGACACTGAGGAAGCATCATTAGCACCAATGCATACTCAAGCTTTGGAGGGGTTTTGATGAGCTAAACACGGTTCATTCTTGGCCAATCATGAAAAACAGGATCTCTGAGATAATTTTTGGCTATCTTCTAAGTGTTGGAAGAAAACAAAACTATATTTTTCAAGAAATATTGTGTGATTTAAGTATCCATGAATTCAAAGAGATACCCACCCCAGCCACATCCTGTCACATGGTCAGAATGTGTGGGATTCTCTTTGGCCACCAGAGTCATCTCTAATCCTTAGCCAGGTAAAAGCCATGTCACAGGACCTCAGGTCTTTCAAACTCTTCTCTAATTAATTATTGCTTACCTCCTCATCCAGATGCTTTATATACTTTAATTTGTACATGAAAGATCCTTAAGGATCCTGCAAATCATGGGCCTCCGGGACTCTTCTGTGTATTCCTCTTGGAACAGAGGATGATTGAGGTGGGAAGACACTTATGGGTTGTCCAGACCAACTTCTGCATCCCCTTCCCTGGAAAGGGAGAGAGTGTGACTCTCACACTCAAGAGAGGCTGTGACTTCTAATGTCACCCAGTGGAAAGGGAGAGAGTGAGGTCAGGGAGCCATACTCAACTTCCCACCCCCTGCTTGCTTCCTGGTTTTGACCCCTCCTGGGGTTCAGAACCACCCCCAAAGCAATGGCTGCACTTCCCTTGCTTTGCAGAGAGAAAGTAGAGCAGGGCAGAGCTGGCTGACGTCCACCCCATGTGGTATTCACAATGATGCTGGCTTCCTGGCCCATGACCTTCTTTGCAACCTTGACCATGGATGGGCGCCCCCGAGATCCCCAGTGAGCTGCACGAGGGCACTGTGCTTAGCTCTTGGAGCTCATGCTTTCAGGCCAGCTTCTTCCTTGTGGTAGCCATGGTGGGGCAGGTGCTCTAAGCAGGGATGTCTGGGCGGCTGGAACCTGGGCCACCCTCCCTCTGCTCTTGGGGAGCATCTGGGGAGCCCCTCCACTAAATCCTGTTAAAGACATAAGCCCCAAAGCTCTTCCTTGAATGACAAACAGGCAGAGTATGGAGGCAGGAGAGGATGAATTGTGCCCGGCCCACCAAGCATCTATAGGATTTTTATGCTCTGGCAACTGTAACGGTGAGATTCTAGCAATTGTTTTAGAGGGAATCATGATTAAATTGGGCTGTATGTTTTTTTAATGTGTTCCCCAGTTCCTCTTTAATACCTTGGTAGGACAAGATAAAGTGTAATCACTGAAGTAATTGTGGCACTCAACAGTTTATGTCTTGAAAGAGTGACTGAGGGTTAACAAAGCCACTGCAGGGCGAGGTTTGGATTAGAAATTACAGTTTTTCTTTTTGTTATTTTCTTTTTAAATCCTTCTTTATCTTCCTCCTTTCTCCAGTGGCTCCTGGAGCTGCCTGATAACCTGTAAGCCTCCTTCGGTAATAACGGAATCTGCTGTACTAATGACACAGGCAAATCCGGGGGCCGCCTCCTCTGCAGAGCCACTGCGGCAGGCCCGCCCCTTCCCCAGAGCCCATGCCCTTGCAGGCAATGCCGACCTGTCCCCCAAACCGGCAGGGCTTGACATCCTGAATACCAACACCGGACAAGGCCTGGTCTCTGCTGCTGCAGACCGAACAAGCGCTGGAGCCGAGTGCCGGGCTGCCCCATGCTGGCCCCTTGCAAACAGCAGAGCAGGGTGAGCTCACCAGCTCTGAGTCTTCTTCCAAATGTCCCCCTCTCCTGGCAGATGCCAAAGGCCCTAGTGGGGTGTATGTGTGTGTGCTGTGGCCCCAGGGAAAGGATGGCTCTACTCCTCCCCAGATGGTGCGACAGAGAGATGGGCATTCTCCAGCCTCCTTGGGGCATCTCCAAGCTTTGTGCTTGGAGAGCAAGACCCACATTTGCTGGTGGGGGCAGAACCAAGCCATAGACCTGGGAAATTCCAGAAGGATTATATGGCTGTGGCTCTTGCCGCACTCACTAAGGCACGACTGGTGCCAGCAGAATGGAAGGAGGGTAGAAAGGTGGGCATGGTGAGGCTTTCTCTGTCCCTGAGGCCACTGCCCCAGTCTGGTCCTTATCCTTTCACCCATCAACTGGCACCGGCCTTCTGATGGGCCCCATTGGATTCTCAGACCCATTTTCCCAAGTCTCAGCTCTGTTGGCACCACTTGCTGCTGGCCGTCCACGACTCCTCATCTTCTGTGAATTCAACCCACAAAGATATGAGTCTTCCACGACGGCCCAGATCCCTTCGATCTACACCTCCACACACCCTCCTCACATCCCTGGCACAGTCCTTGGGACCACTAAACCTCTGCCCACTCTGCTCCTTTCACCCCATCTCTGCCAGTCCCCATCCCACCTGCTTGTCCAGACCCAGTTCCAAAGCCACATTTCCCCTGAAGCTTCCTCTGACACTCCCAACACCAAATAACTGCATTCTCCCCAGATTCCCAGAGCAGCCTTCTGAACTTGTACCATATTTTTTCACTGATATTTGGACTCAGGTCTACATCCTCCTTTAGACTCCAAGCCTTCTGATAGTAGAGTCTACATCAGAAGGAAATTCATAACCCAGTAGGGGCCAACAGGTACTGGTTGAATCAACGGCTGGTTGACATCTGCCTTTGGGGGAGCGGTGAAGTGGGGCACCCAGTATGGACTAGTCGCTGGGGGCTGTGCCTTTGGAGGATAACAAGTGTGTCAGCCAGTTGGGGGCTCATATACCCTCCATCTACCCACTACCCTCTCCTCCCTCCTGCCATTGCTGAGGCAGAGTGAATGAAGCTGCATGGGCCGTTCTGGGTACTTCTGCATTTGAGCTGATTGGACTCTCCATGTATACACACGCACACACACACACACACACACGCACATACTCACACACACACAATTCACACACGCCTCTCAGCTGTGAGGCCTGCAGCTCTCTCTCCTTGTTTGTTTTTAGGTCTTACCACGGCTGCCTTGAAGCTGAGAAGACAGACGCTGGGCCGAGGGCCTTGGCACCAGCCCAGGGTAACTGGGACACCCATGTTTGCAAAGAAAGCATTTGTGAAGTGTGAAGAAATCAGAACAGGGCCGTTCAAAAACTGTGTTTAAATTTCACTCAAAATGTTCTATTTTGTGTAAGGGGCAGAGTCCCTTTAGAAAAACACTTGCTGGCATTTGCGAACCACTGTTGCCATGGAGCTGTTAAGAGAAGTTAGCTACCCAGGGTCGGCAATTAATTCTAGTGGCTGTCGGTAAAATGAGCCAGCAGCTCCTTTTGGAAAAAGCCGATGGGTACACGGAAGCTGAAAGGTAAAAGTTGAAAAAATACCTCTTCTGATTGAGGGTTTTAGACTCACTTGAGCAAGGTGCCTTTCTTAGTTCTTTCTGTATGCTTCCCTTGCTGTGCAGGAGAAAGGGTGCAAGTGCTCGGAGCCCATAGAAGATAAGGCTTTCTTTTCTCTTAGTTGACTTGAGAGAGGGGTGGGGGATCCCAGCTCATCACTCACCAGCTGGGTGCTCCTGGGTAGGATGCCCAGCCTCTCGGAGGAACAGCTTCTTCTCTGCAGAGTGGGGGGTAATGGTAGTACTCACTTCATTCATTCACCCACTCATTCATTCAACAGGTATCCATCCAGAGCCACGACGTGCCATGGACTGGTCTAGTGAGTAAGACGAAGTTATTCTCAAAGAACCCAAAGGAAAAGATAGGCCAGGCATATTCGGAGAAAGGAGAAGGTGATTTTTGAAGGGCTGGTGCTATGAGTATAAAAAGCCTGAATGACGGGTATCCGAGGGGGGTGTGAGATGGAGTTTAGGCAGGGAACTCTGGAAAAGCCTTGGAGGAGGAGACCTTGAGTTGAATCTGGAATAAGAATCCAGCCTGGGAAAGATCTGGGGGAAGCAAGGGTTCAGACCCAGGCGGGTGTGAAGGAAGAGGTTAGGGCAGCCTCAGCCCTCCCCACCCTGCCCCGGGGACATTCAGGAAAAAAGCCATACCAGAAGAAATGGAAGTTCCAAATAAGAGAAGAGCGTTAGGGCTGGTGAGGGCCACCCTCTGTGGCAGTAGCTGTGCATCTGTCTGCTCATCAGTGCCTGGCCTGAGCTGGGCCATGTTCACATGGCAAACATGTGAAACAGTTCAGGAATACAACATTGTTAAATGAGGCTCCCCCTTGAACTCAAGACTCAGTGTCTTGGGGTACCTGGGTGGCTCAGTGGTTGAGCATCTGCCTTTGGCTCAGGTCATGATCCTGGGGTCCTGGGATCGAGTCCTGCATCAGGCTCCCTGCAGGCAGGCTTCTTCTCCTCCCTCTGCCTGTGTCTCTGCCTCTCTCTCTCTCTGTCTCTCATGAATAAATAAATCTTAAAAAAAAAAAAAGACTCGGTGTCTCAGTGGAAGAAAACCTGTACTTTTTATGAAGAAATCCCTGGGGAGGGCTTCCACTGGCAGCCAAGATTCAGTACGAGGTGAAACATGCAGTTTTACCCATTCGTGAGAAAGTTACCAAAGTTTAACTTGTTTAAGGTTTGTTCTGAAAAAACAATCTGTTTTGTTGGCCATTTGTTGAATGAAGGCATAAAAGATGGGTTATAATTAAGTCAGCTGTGTTCAGTAGCGGGTACTAACTTTGGAACTAAAAGATGATAGAAACAGTGCACCCATCTGTTATCTTGCCGGCAGCCAGATGATGGGAAGAACTTGGACTTGGAATTGGACCTTGGCTCAGGCCCACCTGGGCTACTTTAAACTCAACGTGATCTTGGCCGAGTTACTCAGCCCCTCTCTTTCCCCTCACCTCTAAAACAAGGGTCATCACGCCAACCCAACAGGGCCATTGTGGGGTCAAATGGGAAAACATCAAAGAGCCCCCAACACAGTTCCTGGCAAGTGATAGCCACTCAGTCACTGGTTAGTGACCTCACAGACAAACCAATCCCTGTGCCCTCTGTCTTTCCGTGTGCCCTCTGTCTTCCATACCTCTAGAGTCATGAGCTGGAACAGGTCAGTTTTACTGTGCCTTCGGAGGCGAGCAACTCTCCATGTGACTCTGGTTTCTGCAAAACCAAAGGTTTGAAGTGACTCCAATAACACACAAGATCATCCCTGAGAAGATGCTTTGCTTTGTCCTTAGCATAGCTCTCTGGAGGCAGAGGGGGGCCAGGATGGAGCTGCATGGGTACCTGGAATTTTGCAACATGCCAAGGGTAGGTGAAAAATCAAAGTCACCTTCTCAGAAGTGATGGTTCCATGGTCAGGGTGTGTTGCAGGACACCCCTGCCCTGCTCAGGTTACACAGACTTTCCCGTCCCTTATCCAGTAAACTCCCAGATGGGCCAGAACAGCACTTGGCACCCCCTCCCATTCTCCTTGTTACTTAAATACACCCCAGATGATGGAAAGCATTAAGCTGTCACTGCTGGGCGGAGGCACCTGGCAGGAAATTAATTTCTTAGCTTCTTATTAACTTTGAGGGGAGTATCTCTATTGAGCAATGCTGCCAGAATAGGGTTGACCGGGACTTCCAGCAATTTTAATATTGGAGACTGGCAGCAAAGCATGACCCACAGCCTCTCTTGCCACCTTCTCATGCTGGCATCTGGCTTAGCAAACATCTCCAGAGGTAATGGAAAGCTCCCAGCCTCTGAGACTCAGCCCCCAGTGGAAGTTCTGCTGGCACTGACAGGTGGCAATGACAAGATATTCCTGTTATGGTCTGCCACTAGAGAATGGAGGGGTCCTGGGGCTCGCTGGTGCCTGCCACGGTGGTCCCCAGGGCCTTAGCTTCCCTCAGACCAGTGGCCCCTCTCTTTGTGGCCACCTCCCTCTGGCTGCTCTCTCAAAAGGCCTACTTTCCCTTGGATGGTCCCTGCCCTGCTCCCTCCTCTCTCCAGCCTTCAATCAGGGCTCTGTGACCTCTCCTGGACTTTTGCCTCTCTCCACTCCTGGCCTTGCTCTTTCCATTACGAGATGGAACATTGACAGGCTCCATTTCTGACTCGGTGACCCTCCTTGGTTCTTTCTCTCTCCCTCTTGCTCCACCTTCTCCCGCTCCGTTCATCTTGCATCTGGCCCTGGGGGCTGCCTCCTCTGACCTTCCCACCTCATCTCTCCTTCCTACCTTCTTTTATCAGGGGACCCTTTGGCTTGGTCAGAATGGTTAGGTTCAATTTCTCTAGCAAAACCTTTGAGTCTCTCTGACCAGTTCTTGAATGTCTTTCTTCCCTAGCTAAAAACCAACTGATCTCAGCACCAGCCAAGGTTTGCCTTGAGAATCTTGGTCTCTAAATTCTTTCCTCCATCCTCAGCCCCAGATATTTCCTCCTACCTCATCTCCCCTCCCTCCTCTTTCCTTCCAGCCCATATCTATGGAGTACCTACTATGTGAGTCCTGGCATGGAGACACGGACAGCTAACCAGGACCCTGCTCCCCAGATGCTTACAGTCCCTCAGGGGCACTCATGGGGAACAAGGCAGAGTGAAATATTTGTCTGCAGAAGCAAAGGAGAGTTCTGTGGGAGAAGGGAAGGAGAGATGACACCTGGTCCTGTGTTTTCCAGCTTCCAGTCACATCTAGTTGGGAAGTCATCCTCCTCTCTCCCCTCCCCCCCTGGGAGCAAAGCACCATGGGAATATCCTGGATGCAAGCCAGGCTTAAACACAGCTTTTCAACCTCACACCTGCAGACATTTGGGGTTGCATATTCTTTTGTTATGGAGGGCTGTCCTGTGCATTGCAGGATATTTAGAAGCATCTGTGATCTCTATGACTAAAAGCCAGTAGCATCTTAGAATGGTAACACTCTCTAGACATTGCTAAATGTCCCCTGGGAAGCCAAACCTGTTGCTGTTGAGAACTACTGAGCCTCACAATGACACCAGGTTCCACTTATTCTCCAGGTACCACGTTGCTCAACTTTCAAGGTTCCAGAAGGATGGGGAGAATAAGACTGTCTTTAGAGGGAACTTAAAGGTGCTGGGGCTGGTTCTGGTCTGTTCTGGGGTTCATTTTATCATTACTTTGGCTTTTTACACATATATTTCTTTATGTCCACCATTTAATAAGAATGCTACATGGCTTTATGGTGGATGCTGCTGGGTTGTCTACCAGCATTTATTCTCCACCAAAATCCCTCACTCCCCCGGTGCAGCCATGAGCCTGGGTCAGTGGGTGAGAGTGGAGTGGGTGAGTGGGTAAGGTGAGGCCCAACCAGCCAAGTGTTCTCCTATCCTTCCCATGGGGATTACTCAAGAATGAACCTATGATCCAGTTCTGGCTAGTGAGGTGACTGAAGTGTAAGTTTCGATAGGAGGGTTTCCCACTAGCAAGAGATGTAGGACCTCCCATCTTTCTCCCAACATGTTATATGGGATGTGACCCTGGACTTGGTTCTGCCATCTTGCTCCCAGCAAAAGCATGAAGCCACAATTGAAAATAGCCGAGCAAAGAGTTGGAAAACACCTGGGTCCTTGGTGACACAACCAAGCCTCTGAACTTACTAACCTCGGCCTGCACTCCCTCCAACTTTCGTTGTAGGTGATGTCACAGATGTTTTATTGCTTAGGCCAGTTTGAGTCAGGGCAATATCCCTGGGGCAGGAATATCTTGCCATGGCATCATTTGGTAAATATGGAAAAAGTCTCAATGGAAGGAGAGAAGCTAGATTGTGGCTTTCCTCCTAAAGAATCAGATCTCTCAGTCCACCTTTTTGTGCTCTCTTGTGCTGGTCAAGCTGTAAGGCCCACTGCTTTGGAGGGAGGCTGCATAGCTTCAGGGGCTCCCTGGGCTCCAGCCTCCCTAAAATCTGCAGCCAAGATCTGCATCCCAGTGTGAGATGCAAATTTCCTAAATACATTTAAATAAGTCCCTTACTTCCCTTCCTGATGTCTAATCCAAGATCAGGTGAAGAGAGAGAAAGAGAGAGAGAGAGAAAACACCTTTCTGGAAGAAATGGATGGCTCTAAATTGAAACCTGAATAACATAACAGCTTTCAAACTGGCATTTGCAATTGGGCTGAGCGAACCTAATTCCATATCAAAGGAACAGGGAAGTATTTTAATTATCTCATTCTCATAATGGAAGAAGAAACTGGTTCTGTGGGAGGTAAACACCCTAAGCCACAAGGTTTCCCTGTAAATTACAACGCTCAACTTGAGCTGACAAGGAGAGGGGACGCTTCTTCCTGTTTGATGGCGTTCCCTGACGTGTGGCCTTTTACTATAGTCATAAAAGGGCAGTAAATTAGGAAGGCGCTGTAAAATATCATCAAAACCAACTGGGATCAACCACAAGAAGCCAAATTTCCAGCCAAAGTCTTGAAAATGGGGGAGACAAAAACAGCATTAAGCCTATTACTGGGGTAGAGGCTCCTTGGTCAGGGAAGAAAGCAGGACGTCGCCTTCCAAAGGTGCAAAGTTGCAAGTCTGGAGCCATACACAAAGCAAGATGACAGGAGGCTGCAGAATTTGAGGGCCGTCCCCTCCTAGAAAATGGTCCTACTCTTTGGGGATCTGCTCAGGCTTGGTACTGGCTCCAGAGCCAACTTGGGCTGAAAGGCCCTCTTTGCATTCACCACTCAGCCAACACTTTCTTGAGGTCCTATATGTCATGCACTGGAGGTGTGGCTATAGGAGAGCAAGTTCCTGTCTGCAGAGCCCTGGTGGTACAAGCAGGTGATGTGTTAACCACACAGTCTGACAGAATCAAGGTCGGCCAAGGTGACAATAAGGAATGACAATGGTGACGGCCACGATGGAGCACTGCCCAGGTTGCTAGGGGAGCATCTCATCTCAGAAGCAGACTCAAGGCCATTTGAGTAGTTTGGGAGCAGCTACTCTGTGCATGGGGCGGGGCTGAGTTTCTGCCCAGGCAATGGTAATAAAAGCTAATGTTGACTGTGCTAGGTAGGCCTAGGTTACAGTTTCACATGGCTTCCTGCACTGAATCTTCCTGAGAATCTTATCAGGCACTGTTATTATGATCTGTTCCACCTCAGAGCTGAGGAAATGGGCTCTGAGGAGTTAGGAAACCTGTGTCTGGTCATGGCTTCCTGTTAGAGGTTCCTGTGCTGGAACCCTGAGCAATCTCATCTCACTCTGACCAGCTCGGCTCCAACACTGAGTGTATGAATGGTTGAGACTCTTGATTCTCCATTTGTTGGATTATTTCACAATTGAAAAATTGACATCTGAGAGCAAATTTCTTTGAGGAAATCGATCCAGTCCTGGGGAAATAGTGCCTTAGACCTTAAGGGTGTGTGTGTATGTGTGTGTATGCTAACCAACGTCTTCTGGATGAATTCTCTCAGTGGGACATTCACCCCTCCTGCCTGTGTCTTCCTGAGTATGAGTGCCTGATTAGCAGAGTCAGGGTCCACCCCAAGATTTGAATACTAATCAGCCCTGAGGTCATATTTGCTCTGCTGGTATGCTGGTCTGAGAACTGAATGTAGAGGACTCAGGTCCTGTGAATTTTCCTAAGGTCCTAGTTTTCCCATTCACCCCTTGGTTCCAGGCAGGATTGATATGAGTCCCTTCAGACAGAAGGACATGTACACTTTCACAAGTCTGTACAGGGGGGATCAATAAACCTCTGAAGTTTTCCTCTTGTTTCACCTAATTGTTTGCTGCTACGTGTTTGTGCTCTGGTGCATCCTTCCCCTTTGAAGATGGGAAGGGTCCCAGCAGACAGGTTCTCCTGATATTTAAAGATGGAATCTAGTGACTCCCAGCCAAGGGTGGGCCTTCCATGACCCAGGAATCTCAGTCACCTGGATGGAGGCCAAATAGCTCCAGTAGTCTCTTGGCTGGAAACAAAGCTCAAGGCCACCACAGCAGCCCATGGTTGAGACCAGAGGAGGCCCTGGCCTCATGCCCAGCCCCTTCCCTCAGCTCCCAGCAGCCACACTTTTCCCGTGGGAAGGGCTGTTTATAAAACAGAAGGAGCAGTCTTGGCCACACTTTACCCCAAGAGCTCAACTCTCCATGTCTTAGAGAGAAAACTTCACTGCAGGGGACACCCGTGGAATGGCAAGACTTATTCAGGCAACAGATTTATAATAAACAGCCTTATTTTATAGAGCCCCAAATATTTGCACAAAAATGAGCCCTTCATATAACTTGTGCCATTTATCTCTCTGCTGTCATCCGGTATATCTATTTTATTACTTTATTTTCCAGTTCCTCCCGCTTCCGTGCTCACCTCTCTCCTCTCATTTCCACTGCAGCTGTCACTCTGGTGGGCCTTGTCTCCCCTCCCTTACACGCTCTTCCTTCTGTCTGCTAGTGTCCCACCCCACCAGGGTACTTGGGCTCCCCAGAGGACCTCATCCTTTCTCTAGGATTCTAGGGAGCAACAGGAATGTGCCAGTGGGGAAGGCCCCTCACCCAAACACCCACCCGTCCCTGCCCTAGGCCTGGCCCTCCGTTTCAGCACCATGGACAACCCCAGGCCCCGTCCTTTCCAGCACCTAGGGCAGCACCAGGACCAGCCCTCATTTTCAGCACTCTGGACAGCACCGGGCAGGTCGCCGCCGCGCCGCCCCCCCCCTCCCGCCTCCCCCAAAGCACCCTGGACAGCAGGATCTTAAAAACAAAAACAAAAACAAAAACAAAAACAAAAACAAAAACAAAAACAAAAACCCCCAAACCTTTCAGCACCCTAGACAGCGCGGGGGCCCTTTTCAGCACTCTGGACAGGCTCCCGGACTGGGCTTCCTTTTCAGCACACTGGGCAGCGGCGGCATTGTCCCCTCCACGTCCTTTTTTTTTTTTTTTTTTCCTTATTTTTTATTGGAGTTCAATTTGCCAACATATAGTATAACGCCCAGTGCTCATCCCGCCAAATGCCCCCTCAGTGCCTCCACGCCCTTGGCCCAGGCCACTTAAACCGCCTCCCTGCCTCATCTCTTAGCGTTTCTAACGCTACAAAGTAAACCCCAAGTGGTTTCTGACCTTCTGCTACTCCAAGACACAGGCTCAATAACAGATTGGGAAGTGCATGAAGAAAGAAGCCATTTTAATTTCAAAGTTCTGCTGACATTTGAGGGCTCTCAAGGTTTATATAAACAGAACGCCTCGCTTGAAATATCACTTTGAATTCTGTTTGTGCAGTCGCGCCTCTAATGTGCTGCTGTTTTGGTTTCCCTCGGCAATGGGAGCCTTTGTGTTTTAATATTCAGAGGCACAAGAAAGCAGGAAAATTATAGCTGGGGACTCCCGGGCTTGGTTCTTCATCATCCAAGTTAAATTTGGCTGAATTGAGGGAAAACATCCTTTTAAAAGGGTGGTAAATGGGAATAATAATCTCTTACATTTACAAAACACTGGGTATTTTCAAAGCCTGCTCACATTCATTATCTTGTTAGATTTTCACAGCAATCCTGCTCAGAATGTTCCACAAATAGCTATTGTAGGTGCTATATATGAATAGCAAAGCTCAGGAAGGCCGCGTGGCAAATGGAGAAACTGAGGCTGAGGGCATGCAAGTGATTGACCTAAGGTCACCCCAAGGTGGAATGCAAGGAAGGCCAAGGCCAGGTGGCGGCCATGCCAGCCACTGTTCCTAGCAGGCTGCCCCCTGCTTCGTGTCCTTTCCCTGTCTTCAAGTGACCACCAAAGGGTTTCTCCACAAGTGGAGATGCCACTCTCTCTCAAGTGGAGATGCCACTTGAACCCTTCACTGGGGCTTCTGCCTTTTAAGAGGAATTAAAACTCAAAGCAAAATGAGAAAAATCCTTAAAATTAGCAAGAGTCTTCATTTACAGAGCATTTACTTTGTGCCAAGAAGTGTGCTATACTACATCCCTGACATGAGTTATTTCATCTGATCTTCTTAACAACTGAAAATGATTTCCATTTCGTTTAATGCCTGAGAAAACTGGTGTTCATAAGATTATAGCTAGTCAGTGTTGAGGCCATATCCACACTTGGGCAGCCTGCTCCAAAGCCTGAGCTCCCCATTAGCATGCCATGCACTTCCTATTTGTCTCTCAGGGCAGTTTTTAGCATCAGTCATGGCAGGTGTGGAGGGGTGACATGGGTGAGGTGTGAGGCCTGCTGTGCCCTTCTTGTGAGTATCCAGGTTCTTTCCCTCCTTGGGGCTGCTCCTGGAGTGAGGACCAGGTCCTGAGGCTGCTCCCTGCTTGGAATCATGCCCTTCAAGAAGAGACATTACTGGACCGCATCCCATGCATGGCCTGATCATTCACACAGCGTCACAATCACCCCAGCAAACATGCTGCTGCATGGATGGCTGAATGGCTGAATGGCTGAATGGCTGAATGAATGAATGAATGAGAGCACCTGACTCTGCATGTGTGCAGAGTGGAGCAGTTCAGTGGAAGGACATGTAACACCTGCCCCGGCTCAGCCCTATGCAGTACCCACTCTGCACAGCCCTGTCAGTGGTGACAGCCCCTGGTGGCCATGATGAAGCAGATGCAGCGGGGCCCAGGGCTTCCAGGGTTCAAGGTGAGTGAGGGTGGTGTGAGACTCTGAGGATGGCAGGAGGGTCCATCAGATAAGCCTGATTTGACGTTCATGGTCTAGTCAGGGCTGGGCAAGTTGAGGGTGGATTGTTCCAGGCTCTGTCTTCGGAGGTGGTGTCATTTATAGGTTCTTGAAATTTGTTACTGTTGATAACAGTGATGAGCCATAAATATCTCCAAGTGAGGAATGTTAATAACACAGGAGACATTTTTTAAGTGGTGGCTTTGGGGAGCCTTCAGCATGTCAGCGCCAATGGGGCCGCCGTTGTCGCTGTCATATATCTGGAAAGTTATTCCGGGAAGGTCGCCTGGTGACTCGATTGTCATTATGTACAAAATATTTCAATTTTCTAGAATAGAGTTGGTTCTGGCGTCAATGAATCTTCATCTTCTCTCCTTTTTATGTCTCTCTGTTTGTCTCTGGGGTCTGGTTTTGTGTGAGTAGGAGAAGATGGACATAAATAGGTGGCTCAGGCTGGAATGGGACACTCCACATCAGAGCTATGAAGGAGAAGAGGGTCTGGGGATGTGGGAAGAGCCCTCAAGACCCTCTGGGGGAGTAGGGGGCAGATGGGGCCAGCTTGGGACCCTAAAGGAGCCCCTTGCACACCTTTGGCCCCAATTTGTCTGCTCCAGCTAAACCAGTCCTCAGATGCAGCTTGCACCTCTGGGTTCCAGGCTTTTGTTCACGTGGTCATTTCTCCTGCCAAGTCCCCTCCCTGCCTGCCCACCCTTCAGAGTCTAGGCTGCCCCCCCCCCCCCACCAATCACTCTCCTCTGACCCAGAGCTGGTGTGGTGGGTGTGATTCATCTGGCACTTAATCACGTGCTTTTCCCCTGCCGCGGCTCCCATCCCCACTTGGCAACGGGGCTTAAATCTTGTTCTATTTAACTTGTCCCCAATTTGTCACCACCTCCTCGTGAGCAAGGACCATATCATATATGCTTCTGTGGTTCCCAAAGAGGCTGGCTGCTGCTGCTTCTCCTCTGTGCCTCCTCTCCCTCCTGGCAGGGCAGACCGCTGCCTGTTCCCCATGCCTCAGCGACAGCTGACCGCCTCCAGGAACCACCCCAGCCGGGCTGGGGTCCCTCCTGCATGACTGTGGGACCAGCCTGGGCTAGCCATCACTGCAGCCTGTATCCACAGCTCAGGACTCTCCTCCCTCCTTGTCTGTTCATCCCAGCCCAGCACCAGGCACACAGTGGGTCTTGAATAGATGAGCAGATAAATAGTAGCACTTCATTGGGGGATCAGATAGGATTCCAGACTTTGTTCTGCATTCCAATTCCAAGGTGAAAATAACTATGTGGCCAGACTCCAATCTCATGCCCATCCCTGGGTCATGCATGGATTAGACACAATTGCCCAATGTCTTCCTGCTCTCTCTACCCCAGGTCTACAGGGTATGGGTCTGGTTGGGCATCTGCTGATGCCATGGGGTAAGCGGTGCAAAGAATTCTAAGATGGGGTGTCTGCCTTTGGGAAACACACACTTGGAGGTGAGACAAGACTGGCACACACAGAATGATTAACAAAGAACACAGGCCCTCTGGGTGGAGAGAGGCAGCCTGGGGCGGGGGGCGGAATGGTGGGGGTTCCTGAGGAGCATGCATTACTGCAGGAATGGGTGCTCGGCTGGAAATCTGCTCTCACAGGCTCCATGTATCACTTCCACCGCCTTCTGCTCCACTTGAACCTTTTCTTTGAAATGCCTTATTAACTTGCAAAGGGCAGTCACGTCCTCCAAGGGCCCCTGCAGGACAGCGCCAGCCCTTTGAGCGCTGGCCTTGCTTAGAGTCTGGCCTCCGCATAGTCCCCAGTCTCCTGAAATGTCAGAATGGCTCTGCCTGGCAGGCATCTCTCCACATGCCCCCAGTGAGCTCTGAGTGGGTGGGGCCATGGCAGTCACAGGCCCAGGCAGGGTGAGGCAAGGCACAGAGCGGTGAGGACCAGTGGCCATGCCAGGGCAGGTGATGGGGGAGAGGCCAGGGGCAGCCTGAGGCAGCAGCAGCCCTCGCTCTGCCTCTGTACACAAGTGCGGCTGGGGAAAGGCGTCTGGCAGGTGAGGCCAGGACGAGTCTTCAGTCACATGCAGCTACTGTCAGACTCTCATTAGTGAATTGGGCCCGGCTGTGGCTGGGCCCCCCAGGGGTCTCTTGTCTTGTTCTAATGTGGGGCACAGCTTGCCTTCTGCTCTCTCACATCACCCTAGTCGGGCTCAAGACTCAGTGGTGGGGAAACTTCCTTTTCCCTCCAGAGACTCAGGTCAGCAGTGGGACTATGCACATTTCTGGCATTCTGTTCTCAGGCCATTTAGGGAGAAAATGAAACCCTGTAGGGTTTCTAGCTGGGGCTGGATCTTGCTTTCGAGAAGGGGCAGAGGTCCATTCTGGCTCATGCAGGGTCTGTGTGTGGCTTCAGGTACCTTCCTTCCTCTGGGCCAGAGTCAGGTACGGGCCCCTCTGTCCTCCTGCCCTGGGGCAACCATTGCTGACAGGCTCTGAGGCGGGGAGGCACTCTCCACCACTTTTGAACAACAGAAAAAAAGATCACTTGAGGTGTTGGAGATGTAACCCTCTGGTCTATTGCCTTAATTCTACAGGAGAAACTAGAGTGGGGTGGAAGGTCATGGCTAATCGTGCCCAACCAGTCCTGTTCACTGCTGTGTCCTTGGTACCCAATACATATTTGTAAATTCCCTTCATTTGACCAATGTTTATTAAGCATAAATTCAGTGTGCCGTGCTGTGTATACGTGAATAGGATGGGGAGGGGCTGATGATCAAGGTGGACCCTGCCCTTGCTGGGGGGAGCTGACTGTGAGGACGGGCGGACAAGCCAAGGGGGGAAGGAAGAGAACCCAGGTGTGCCATCTCCTTCCTCAGAGTCATCGTGTGCTGAACTGGCTATGTGGGTATTTGAGAAGTCCTCATGCCTGTCTGGTGCTGCTCCTGTGTGTGTGCGTGCATGTGTATGTGTGTGTGTGTGTGTGTGTGCGTGTGTGTGTGTGCACAGTCCCTCACTGGGCTGTGTGCTAGGTCTGTGTCCCTGAGGTTCTCCAACCCAGTATTTCATTAAGAAATGTCCCAGGAACCTGCTTGCCAGGCTGCGGCCACTCAACCGCATCCTGTAACCCACTCTCAGAATAGCAGAGGACCATGCTGTGCTCCAGGTTAGCAGGCTCGGGGGCACCTAACTCGACCCTCTCATTGCACAGATGGGAAGATGAGAGAAGAAAGCCTGGGGGAGGTGAGGCCATAGTAGTGAATAATCACAGCCCCATGCTTTGATTTACACCCCGGGAATTTTGCCCCAGGAATTCACTCATGTTCCCCGCTGCCCTGTGGGAGAACCATGCCCACTTGGCTTCACAGACAAGAAAGGGAAGCTCAGAGAGACCAAGTGACCTGCTCAAGGTCACACAGCCTGTCAGTGGAAGGGATCCAGCTAGGACTCCAGGTTGAGCTCAACATTCTCAGCAAGGTTACAGGGTCACAGGGTGGCCACAGGGACCGACTCCACGCCCTGCTCCTAGAACCCTGTTCTCTCTGCTTGCACTCTGGCTTCTGCAGGGCTGGGCTGGGCTGGGCCGGAAGAAATGAGCCTTGAGGGCAGGCCAGAGACCCCTGGGCAACCCTTGGGGGGCTGGAGGCCAGGGCCAGGGCTCCCCTCCTGCTGCTGCCAGGCTCCCACTCAGAGGGGCTTTGATTTGCTGTTAACACCCAAAGTTGAGCGGAGTATCATGAATCATTCATGAAGGTACTCCAACGAGATCATTATTTTGAGTGTTGAGTGTCAGGAAAACAGTGTCTGACGGGTAAACATGATGTCTGATGACACAACAGCCGATGGGGTGACCCGGCAGCCGGGCACCTGCCAAGCTGCTGGGAATTTTTAAACATTTGGAAAAAAAATCCAACCCTGGCTCAGGGAAGAGCAGCAGACTCATCATAAATCCCTCATCTGCTGTTGGGGCCAGGAGGCAGGGAGGCAGGGAGGAGGGACATCTTCTGGCAGGAAGTGACTCAGCGTTGCCCCCAGCCCCATGCGGGCCTCCTTTCCGCTGCTCTGAGGTGGGTTGCTCAGCCCGGGGGGCTCCTGCCCTGGCTTTCTTTTAGAATTTCCCCATAGATTGTCTTCTGGAAAAGGCCACGGAGGCCTCCAGCTCCCGTCCATCCACCTCGGACCGTGCCACCCTCCCATTCCCTGGGCTGGACTTGTGGCTGGCCGAGGCCCCCGGCCCCCTACGTGCCTGGCCATGTTGAAGTCACTTTCTAGCAGATGACAGCTTGTCAATAGCCTCACTACCTGCATTATTTAAGCAGAACAAGGTGAACCTCGGCTGCACCCTTGAGTGCAGATCAAATTGATGGGCAGAGTGGAAGCTACAAGCAATTAGATTTTCTAAAGAGGAAGGGATGCTGAGGGGACTGGCATGGGCCAAAGGGGATCCTGCTGGCAGGGTGGGGCTGGCCCCCTTCTCTTCTACCAGCCTCTCACGGTGCCCATCTGCCCTTCCCTGTTGAGGCAAGTCTTCATGTCACCTAGTTGTGAGCCCCGCCATGCCCTCTCCCACTCCTGGAGGCCCTGGCTCTTATGAATGGGATGACAAAGACACATACCTGCCCCCAGAAGAGGGTCCCCCCCAACACTGAGACTTTCCCAGGAACTGGGTCCAGAAGGCTCTGCCCTGGCTCTGTTTCCCTCATCCTTGCAGGGACCTTTCCAGAAGCTTCCCCCATCTCTCATACACCTCGCCTCTATCAGGGCCCACCCAGTCTTGTGACCACCACATACTTTCTGCTCTCTGCGATCACCTTCTCCCAGGCCTGCTGAGGCAAGCTCCACTGCAGCATCTGAGGCACGGGAGGAGGGCGGGTAGGGGCACTGGGTCTGCAGCCAGGAAAGAGTGTCCTAGCCACGTGTCAGCAGCAGCAAAGGTCGAGTATGGGACCCCCACGGGATGCATGGCTTGACCCAGAGAAATTAGCTCCTTGGCCTGGCTGAGGGCACAGGCTCAAGAGGACTCACTCACATAGCTCAGAGCTGCAAAGGCCCTTGGAAGTCATCTAGCCCTGTCTCCCACCAGCATGAGAACACCTTCTACTATACCCACAAGTCCCTCCTCTTGAACACTTCCAGGGATGGGAGCTTGCTCCCTCCTCACACCATCTATGCACCAAAAGCAATTTCAATCTTTCTTTCTTAACCTGGAGTCAAGTCTGCTACCCTAAAGAATCTGCCATGGTTTTATCTTCTGGATCTACAGAATATAGAACTTCACTCTTCAGGATGTGATAGTTTTTCAAAGATTTGAAGACAGATTCATGTCATCCATCCATTTACCCATTCACTCATCCATCTGCCCATCCATCCATCCATCCATCCATCCATCCTTCCATTTAATATGTATCGAGGGGGCTCCTGGGTGGCTCAGCAGTTGAGCGTCTGCCTTTGGCCCAGGGCATGATCCTGGAGTCCCGGGATCGAGTCCCACATCGGGCTCGCTGCATGGAGCCTGCTTCTGCCTCTGCCTGTGTCTCTGCCTCTCCCTCCGTGTCTCTCATGAATAAATAAATAAAATATTTTTTAAAAAATAATATGTATTGAAGACCTGTCAAATGCTGATACCACTCTGGGTATTGGAAGATGCCATCTCTGGTCTCCAGGAACTTATTCTTCTGGGGCTGAGCTAGGCATATAACCCGAGTCACACTGTAACTCAAGTGACAGATGAGGGAAATGAAAACATGGGAAGGCATCTGCAGCCCAACACTCCCAGTTTCTTCCCTTAATGGTCCTGAGGACTCCAGAGACCTCCTCACCCTTAACAGCTTTCTCTGGATGACTTCTGGTCTAGACAGCATCCTGTTCAAGCAAAGTTCCAACTGTGCTAGGAACTGTCTTGTCTAGAGCCAGCCCTCTCTCATTGCTGTGGGCAGGCCAGGCCTGGGCCCATGGGTGGGCCTTCAGCTCAGAAGGTCTGACAGGGCAGTCTCTCCTGAGGTTTGAGGCTGGGGGTGGGAATGTCTTCCCATGTTCCATCCTCTGGAGAGGAGGAAATGTTTGTGCCATTAACCTGAAATGCTCTTCCAAGCTTCTTCATAGATCATGTCTGGTCGCTTTTCAGTGCACCAAAGAACATTTCAAATGAGTTCCTGGCAGGCTCAGTTGGGAAGTTCTTTTGGCCACTTAAAATTTGAGCCTCTGAATGTAAGGCATGCTAGCAGTAATTGTTCAAGAAAATCATATGAAAGTAGATACAGCAAGTTTCTAGTTATTTATCAGCCATAGATATAGGCCACTTTTCATCATGCTGAGCCTCCAGAAAAGATAAAAGAGAATTGATCTGAGTCTCTATTGTGGAAGTGTCACGTATTGCTGGCATCCAGGTTCTGTCTTAAAGGAACCATTTCCTAGCCTGTGTTGTATCCTGGGAAGTAACTGCTGGGTCTCAGGCACTTCCCCAAATATTCCTCTACAGAGGTTGTGGTTGCCTGGCATCCCTTGGTTGGAGGCTCCTGGGGCTCTGGACCTGAGTAGGATCTTAATTCAGGATGAGGGTTCAGGGGTCTGTGCCCTGTTACACTGACAACACTAGCTTCTTTTCTTCAAACCAACCAGGGTAACTTTCTTATTCTCTGCCAAGGGGCCTGGCCTGGCTCCCATGACTCAGAGGGCACTAGTCTTCTGATGTGGTACCTGTCCTTTGCTGAAGCCCTTCCACAAGCTACACCCCAAAATGAGAGGTCAGGGGTGGGAAAAATGCAGACCAGGCAGGGGTAGGGCCATCACATCCAAGAGACCATGGTGTTGGTGGAGGATAGCCAAGGACACTTGGTTTTTCCTCCCTGTGATGGTTAATTCCATGTGTCAACTTGGCTAGGGCATGGTACCCAGATATTTGGTCAAACACCAGTCTAGATGTGGCTATGAAGGTTTTTTTTTTTTTTAAAGATAAAATTCACATTTAAGTCAGTAGACTTTGGGTAAAGAGATTACCCTGCATAATGTGAATAGGCCTCATCCAATCAGTTGAAGGTCTTAAGAAAAAGACACAGGTTCCCCAAGGAAAGGAAGAAGAAATTCTGCCTACAGACTGACTTTGGACTTAGGACTGCAACATCAACTCCTCCCTGGTCTCCAGGCTGCTAGTGTGCTCTAGAGAATTTGGACTTGCCAGCTCCACAAGGTGGGGCTGATTTGGCAAGCCAATTCCTTTAAATCAATCTCTCTCTTTCCTAGTATGTATGCACACACACGTACACACATACACACACAATCCTATTGATCATGTTTCTCTGGAAAACCCCTCACCCGGAATCTCCTGCTCTGCTCCACCCATCCTATCAGATCCTCAGGGGCTGTCCAGCTCTGCTGGTCTGTCTCTTCCTTCCTGGGCAGACCTTGGGGCCAGAGTAAGCAATCAATCAACCAGTCAATGATAAGAGAAAATCATGGTGCTTCCTGATACTTATTGAGCATTTGTTCTGTGCCAGACATTGTGCTTACCCACCATATACATCAACTCATGTCCTTATGCCAACTCTGGGAGGCAGGTGCCATCATCACTCTTCTCTGGAAGCAGAGGAAAAGGAAGCTCAGAGAGGTTAAGCATCTTGCCCAACGTTAAGTGCAGCTGGTAGTGGGTAGAGTCCAGCTTTGAATCCAGCTTTGTCTAAGGCCCTTGCCTATGTGATGGGTTCTGGTCCTAGTATTTATTAGAGAGCCCAGGGAACAGGTTGGTGGTGTTATGAGCAAGCAGGCTACTATCTTAGGGCAACAAAGAGGGGGAAGATGCCAGCAAAGATGAATATCTAGGGTCTCAAATGGAAGGGAAAGTGGAGATGCCCACGCCCAGACCCTCCATGTCCGCAGGCTCCTGGGGTCAATGTGGGAATACAGCCCATCCTCAAGAACGTTAGTCCTGTTCATGTTGGGAGTTCTAAGTGCCATCACCTTGTCACTCTCTTCCGCAGATAGAGACATGGGTGGGGGCGGGCAGTGGGGAAATGAAATCTAAAAAGCCGTGTCATCCTGAATGATTCTTCAGCAGCTGGCTGCCCCTCACTGCTCCAAGAAAGGCAATAAAGCCAGGAGAACCTATAAAAGCAACTGGCGTGGGCTTGATAGATCGGACTGTCCTCAGCAGGTGACGGCCAATTCAACCACAGAGTAAAATAGAAGTTGCAGTCAACTGGCCAGGGAGCAAGTGACCCTGAGAAACCTGGCCCCACTGCTCATCTGAAGAACGGGACCTTGTCAGCCTGTGTGGGAGCAGCCCCGGGCACGGCCTCAGGAGGGGGCAGGCCATGACATGGAGCTATGGGTGGATATGAGTCTTATGGACGGGAGGTGGGAGTGTGTGGTTGGTACATGACATACATGTGGGTATGAGCAGGCAAGGGGCTTGGGAAAATGAGCTGAGGACCCTAAAATTCTGATGAGGTTTGTTCTAAGTCAAATTGTGTCTCTCAAGAGATGAACCCTGTTTCCAAGATCCAGCTAGTCCCTGGCATGGATCCACCCTGTCTGAAGCCTCCTCCATTTATATCCACCTCTGGTCGCGCAGCCTGGTTGAGAATGGACAGGCCAGCCCCTCCATGCTAGGGCAGGGATGCAGCATGCTGCTCTAGGCCCATCTTGGACTGCAGTGTGGGGGGCAGAAGCAGGCCACCAGCCTTGTGGACTGAGAGCCCTTCTGCTTCCCTGCCCCGGTAGCTAGGCCTCACCTGTACAACCCTCCAGTTCTGTCTTCTCTACCCAATCTGCAGGCTCCAAGGCCTTGTCACTTCTGCAGTGGCCCATAGGACTTCCTACCCATCTCCAAGGATACAGGGAGGTGCCAGGACAGTTTAGGCTAAACCATTGTCGCTGGGGACCCAGATAGCCAGAGAGACCATGACCAAAGGGCGGCTGGGCCTTCAGCCACAGTTCACCTGGACACCAATTTCCTTTTTCCCTTCAAATGACACCTTTTCGGGGCAGATAGCTTGCCTCTCTGGAAGGCTGACTGGAGGCTGGCCAGGGCCAGGGTGGGGGTGTCTGTGAGAAGAAGACTCTGCCACGGGAGGGCAGGTGCCCAGGTTCTGTGGAACTCTGAGTAGGGGGCCTGTTTTCTTAGCTGTGGTGGGAGGGGTGATGGCATCAACATCCCTGGATTCTTTGGACTTGTGATGCACAGTTTGGGGAGCAGGAGGGCCATGGGTAGGGCATCTCAAACTTCACTCAGTGTTAGAATCACCCTGGAAGCACCCCAAGAATCTGCTCCCCTGAACCCAGTTAACTTGGGGAAACTGCACACTTAGCAGGCACCCCAGGGGCTGGTGGGGGCATTAACCCCTGTGAGAATTGCTGGAGCCAGGCTCCTGCAGTGGGTCCAAACCCAGCTGCATCCTGCCCCTGCTGCTGACCTGGGGACGTGGCAGGTGCCTATGAGGCCCAGTGGGTGGGGAAGCTCTGAGGGGATGAGGAGCACGAACTTTCAGTGTATAGCACATTAGGGTCTCACCCTGGTCCCTCCGAGCCCTGGCATCTTGGGCAAGCTTCCTTTGCCTCAGCTCTAAGACAAGACCATACCTACTCAGCTTCCTATTTGCCAGTTTGAGCCTCAGTTTCCCCATCTCTAAACAGAGTGGTGGGGGAATTCATATCCCTCGTTTCCCCTTGTTGATTAGATTCAGTGATGGGGGTAGGGTGTTGGAGGCCGAGTCTGCCTGCCAGGGCGTCCCAGGAGCATCCAGGCGCTGAGATGCTGAATGAGAACCAGCCTCTGGGTTCAGCCGAATTGAGGGAGAGACAGCTCCCCGACTCCTTTGTTTAAAGAAGAGCCAGATTAAAGCACTAAGTTTATACATTAACTTTGCTGCAGACAAGAGAATTTAAATAGCTTTCTAAAAGGTATTTTTAAAAACTGCTTTTCAGTGCTTCATTGAAAGTTCTGTGCCTTGCTTTGGAGTCTTCTGCAGTTGCCAAAAATACAATGAAAATTACTAACATGTAGTCTACACTGGCTCTGGAAGAGGTTTGCCAATTTGCCTCCAATCATCTAAAAACTGATCACATTTGATCTGACACACAGGCCCTTTTTTGCCCAGTGTGATGAGCTGGAGCCTCATGGAGGGGCATCTTTGTTTACAGATCCACCTTGGCCCCCACTGGGCTCCTTCCCAAAGGACTCTCTTCTTAGTTGATGGCACCCTCTGCTCCTCCTCCTCTCATGAACTGTAAATGCTGGGGTGTCTCTGGGCTTGGTCTCTAGCCTCCCATCCTAACTGCTAATTCCTGACCTAGGGTCATGACCTCCCCACTCAGTTCCAAACCGATAGCCCCACTGCCCATTGGCACATGCTCTGGGCTGAATGCCTGTGTCTCCCGAAACCCACATGTGGAAGCCCTAACTTCAGTGTGATGGTATTAGGAGATGGGGCCTTTCGGAGGTGATTAGAGTTACATGAGCTCATGAGCGTGGGACCTGGGGAGAGAATTGGTGCCCCTCTATGAGCATAGGAACATGATGAAACCAGAGGGCTCTCTCTCTGCTACATGAAGACACAGGCAGGAGACAGCTTCTGTGAGCCAGGAAGCAGGACTTCACCAGACCCCAAATCTGCCAGCACCTTCCTCTTGGACTTCTTGTCTCCAGAGTTGTGAGAGGTACATGTCTGTGGTACCTTGTGATAATAGCCCCAGTAACCAAGACAACAAATCTACCAGGGCGTCCACGGGCACCTTGATGGCAGTATGGCCAGAGCAGCATTTGGGCTCCCACCAGGGACTTCTCTTCTGAGTACATGGCACTGCTGCCTGCACACTTCTTCCAGCCCTGAGTTCATCATCACACTGATTCCTCTCTTTGCCTTAACCTCACATCCAAACCATTAGGGAGTTCTGTTAGCCTCCCCATCCCAGACCAGTGTCCCTCTCTCCCTTTTCACTGCTTCCTCTCTGGTTCACATCACCATCCTCTCATGAAGCTCCTGCCAGAGCCTTCTGGCTGGTCTGGAAGCTCCACTCTGGCCTCTTCACAAACATCCATTTTGCCCATAGCAGCCAGAGGAAGCTTTTAAAATGCCTCAACCAGATCATGTCGGCGCCCTACCTAAAACGCCCCAAGGCTGCCCCTAGATTCGGCATAAGATCCACACTCTGCCCTTCCTCCGGGGCCTGGACCCTGGCTGCCTGCTGCCTGTTCTCCTGTTCTGTCCCACTTGCTTGCCACCCATGCTTTCTTTCTTTTCCTGTCCTGCCAACCTCAAGGCCTTTGCACTGTCTGGTTCCTTTTCCTAGAACATTCTTATGTGTTAGAGCTTGTGTCACCTCCCTGCTGATCCCAGATCAGTAAGACCCTAGACCTTACACACATTCAACATTTTCTTGTTCATTTGCTCACTGTCTTTCCTTCCTTCCACTAGGATCCCTGCCCCCCACTGCCCTCTCCATGAGAGTGGGGACCCCAGGACTCCAAATGCCTGAATCTAGAATTGTGCCCAATACACACCCTTCAATAAATGCATCCTGATGAATGAACACATGAGAAGTAGAAGCCGTCCCAGGCTACCTACCACCTGTTCCCTATGTCCACCGAGGGGGACCCAGCCCCTTGTTGAGCTGTGGCTGGCAGCTTGCTCATGAAAGCAGGCCTGGCTTAGGAGTCACTGGCCCTGCAGGCTGAGTGGCATTAAGCAGCATGAAAAGGCACAGACAGCAGTGGAGCAGAATGGATTTTAGAGTGCAGGCATCTGAAGACCAAGTTCCTTAACTTCTGAGCATCAGCTTGCCCATTGGCACAGGAATCCTTACCTCATGGCCTTAATGAGGTAAAAGGTGATATGCCCTTTCTTGAGGTGGACGGTGCCACATCCTGCCCAAATGCTTTGCAAATGCTCCAGTTATCATCCTACCTATTACCATGGACAAGAGACTGTGGTGTTTGGGGGTTGGAAAGAAGTCACGGAGAATCCTCATTTCCCAAAGAAAAGGCCACAGGAGATCCCAGCTGGCCTCTAAAGATTTGGGCCCTACATAAAAGGCACAGACAAGCATGCTTCTGACTGGATCCAAAGCCCTATGGGCCATCTGCACGCACTCCCTGGGTGCCCACTACTTCGTTTGCACCAGTGGGCAGCTTGAAAGACAGCCAGGCCTCTCACATTGACCCTGCCCTTGAGTCCCTGCTTTGTACACTCTCTGGGGTGCGGGTCCATCCCAATGAGACACAGCTCGTGTCATGTGCCTGGAGCTCTCACAGCACAATCACTTGTATTCCTTTTGGGAATAGAGTGCTACATAGCAAGGGGCTGGTGGATACAGATGTTGAGGCTGGGGACTGGGCTGGCCAGGGGGTGGGGGTGGGAGACAGGCAAGGGAGAGGTAAACTAAGAAGGCCACAGCTGCAGCCACCCTGGGAGTCCAGACAAGGCAGAGACGCAGGAGACCGGAGGGGTGGGTGGAAACCCAAATGTGCAGGGTGTACTTTGGCCAGAGTAGAAATTTGGGATTTTCTCTGAGAGCAGGGGTCACCGAAGGGACGTGAGTGGCCATCAGCCCTTTGGATGTCACTGCAGGGTCTGGGTTTCCCACCTGTTATCAGGAGCCCTTTCTTGCCATTCGATTTGCTTAAACAATGAAGAACTGATTAGAAGTTTTAATTGTTTCTGGAAACTTTAAGGCCTTGGAGCGGTGTGAAAGGCCTACTTTCAATGTTTTACAATAATGGTCTGTTAACAAATTCCAGACTTAATTTATCCAAGAACTTGTTAAAATTCCCTCTGTGCAGCCACCAAAGGAATGCGCTTTTGAAGTCATTTACTTACCAATAAATTACAATGGTCTGAAATCATTAGCAGCAAAGTAAATTGTTTTAATTGATCTGAACTTCCTTACGACCCAGGGACTCCGTTTCTATGCAACTGCACTTTCTAAAAGTCTAAAATAACAAATTAATCTCCCTTGAATCCTGTCATCTTTAGAGCAGCCCTTTCTCTCTGAGATCAAGCAGGGGACAGAATCCATGGTGAGAACAAGGTTTTCTGCATGGCCTCAGAAGTGCCCAGAAATACTGCACTTTGGGGGAGGGCATTCCTAGTTCCTGGTTACTCTTTCTGGTACGGGGGAATGAGCAAGCCTTGGAGAACCAGCCTATGTGAATAACGTTGCTTTTCTTGTCCCGCATTGTGGTCACTCACTTTATAATTATTTCTCCAGCTGCTTGTGTTCCATGCACTTTTCCACATGTACACTACGTATGACAAGAAAAACAGGAGCAATTGTGAAAGTAGAGCTATATAAAAAGCTGGGAGAATCTGAGTCTAGTGACCTTATTCCCAGACTGCTTCTTGGGAGAAGCCTGTGATGTGCCCTAAGGGGTCAGGACAGTGACAAACACGCTCTGGTCTCCTCATCTCCCTGATGCCGCAAGGACCTGGTACCTAGTGCCCTATCGCCCTGCGATGTGCGCAAAGGTGCTGGTCATTTTGGAAGCCACATCATAAAGGAACCGGAACCATGCTTCAGGACTCTTCTGGGTCCTCTCCAAAATTAGCCCTGCCTGGTTGAGGGGGAGAGGACAGGGGACGTCGGGTGGCTGTCAGCCAGCCGCCAACCCCAAGTGCAGATAGTGGGGGAGACACTTTCTCCTGAAGCTCTCATGAACCACCTCCAAGATATGAGTGTTGAGGCCGGAGTGCCCCACATCATGATCCTGTGTGCAGAGATGCCAGCCTAGGGAGGATGCCCTGGGTCCCGGCCTCCCTTGCCCTTCATTCTCAAGAACGAGACCCAAACTGGTCTGGTAATACTGGGGAAGGGGGAGTGGGAGCCCTAGCATCCATCCAAGTGGCCTCAGCTTGTGCCTGAGTCCCTGCTCTGTCCCTGTGGAACGTGTCTTGAATTTTCCTTCCTCTTAGCTCATTGCTGCTACGTGGGCGGCTCAAGGCAGCCCCCCACCAAGGCACCCAGCAAGGCCAGATGGTGCTGGGCTGTGCACAAATCCTGCCAGAGGTGTTGTAGTTTTCAGGACAGTGATGGTGGCTTGTGTCCTAGAGACTCCCCCACCCCACTCTCATACCCCTGGGAGATGGGAACCCCAGGATGGTCTGCACAGGCCAATAGGTACTCAGGGTTCAGAGAGAGGACAAGCAGCTAACTCAGCACTTGGCCTGCAAGTTCCCGTTTCCAGAGCATGCTTGTGTGATCCTGCCAAGCCGAGGTGTGCGCAGGGCTGGCAAATCCCATCCGCACACAGCCTGGCCTTGTGCAGCCAGCCATGGGGGAGGCTGATCAAACAAGACGAGGCCTGGGCTGAAGCCACACAGCCAGGAGGGCAGCTGGGGTTTGAGGCTGTCACAATAGTTTATCTTGCCACATTGATGGAGGGGCCTCGGGAGGTAACTTAAATTTACAAGCGGGGAATAATTTACATCTCAGCAAAAGCCCCTCTTCTTATCCCTGAAATAAAAGAAGGCAGGCTAGGGCTTTGGGGGTCTGTCCCAAGGCCTTGCCTGCCTCCCCACTGTCAAGCCACCAGAGCAAAGGATTTCTTTCTTAGAACGTTGAACACACCTCCAAGACTCACTCTGTAGGAGCTGTGTGGCAGAGGCTGGTGGGGGGGGCGGGGACTGAGGAGGGTGAGGAGGCAGTAGGGGGGTGGAGGGGTAGGAGAGGTGGGGGCTCGGGTGGTGGGGGCTAGGGGAGTGGGGGAGGCTTTGGGAGTTGGTGAAGAGAATCCTTGTCCACCAGGAGTCAGAGGCCCGCATGTGGCCCACGGAACAACACACAAAGCGTCACAGACCACTCTCCACTGTCAAAGCCACAAGCCTGGACTCTGCACTCACCAAGGGGCTCTGGCTTCTTACAGGCCAAACATCCCAAAGTCAACCTCTCTTCCTCAATCAGGAAGGAAACACGAAGGTCCTAGGAGTTTGGCTTGAGAATATCTGTCCCTGAAAGCCTGCAGGGCTGTGGGGAGGAGCGGAGGGAGCCTGGGCTGGAGGGGAGGGAGGCGCAGAGCCCCCAGGCAAAGGGCACAGCTCAGCCCTGTGTGTGCACCCTCTCCCTCCCACACCTGAGAGCCTCACCCCTGCAGGCACAATGCTCAGCCCAGCGCCCGCCTGACTGACCGGCCCAGTGACCCGGGAACAGGCAGAAATAACGCAGGAGACAGCCTTGCCAAGAGGAAGGGAGGTGACCCCAACACCCTCAACCCCCTGAGTCCTCAAAGAGAGGTGCCTGAAGGCAATCTCCGGAAGGAGGCAGGAACAAGATGCCCTGACAGCCAACACCCTCCCCCAACCAAGCCCAATCTTGGGGAGGAAACAAATGTTAATGGGAAACACTTAAAATGGAAAGGGAGTCTATTTCTCCTTAACTGTCTCTGGCTGCACAAAATTCTGAGAAGCGATTGAAGGTAAATTGCTTGGTTTTCAATTTTAAGCTGCACTTCCCCAAGCACGATCAGTCTTCCCTGATAGTGGCAGAAAATAATAAGCGCCTGATGCGGAGTTGCCCTGGTGCCCAATAACATGGTGGGATCGCATCCCCATTTCATTATGGGAAGACACAGAGCGCCTTAAGCAAGTTTATTGATATGATAAATGGCCCCATCACTTCCCTTTGGGTGAATCTGCTGCCTGGAGGCTGTTGGCCCGACTCTGGGGGCTGCTGGGGTGGGTGTCCAGGTGGTGGCCTCAGAGGGCTGTGGCCCATCAGGCCATGGGTTCCCCTGCGGGGAGTGAACTATGGGTCATTTGGGCCAGGGTGTGCTCCGTCTCCCTGTCTGTGCTGTGGGGGGTGTGAGAGTCCACGTCCTGCGGTCTGCTGGGCCTGGGTTCCAATCCCAGCCCCACCCTTGCTCTGCTAGGTGATCTCGGGCACGCCAGGTAGTGAAGCTGGTGGTAAGGGTTACATAAAAGGCCCGTGCAAGGCAGCAGGTGTAGCTTATGCACGCAAACTCTGGAAGCTGTAAACATTACAGAGACTTAAGCTGTCCTTGGCCCTGGGGGGCCATTCCCCGCTCTAGTCCTCAGCCCAGGCCTTCTGTGCAGAGAGCTGGGTGCTCCAGAGGACCCACCCCCAAATCCGGCAGAGCTGGAGTCCCCTGGCAGGACTGTGCCATCAATGGGTATTGGAGGGTAGCAGGACTAGGGTGGGGGCCACCCTTCCTGCGTGGCCTCCTGGCTGGGGGCTGGCCCTAGGAATGGGGTTGCCCTTGACTGGGAGGACAAGAAGGCCTTTTGCCAGCAGATCCCTGAATGGGCTGAGTCTGTGCCCTCCTGTTGGACCTCAGCCTCGAGGGGTTCTCTAATAGCCCGGGTACCCAGAGTAGCATCTAGCAGACCAGTGCCCACCTAGCACAGTGGAGGCTGCCACAACTACTTGAGTGCGTGCATGCGTGCATGAATGAATGAATGAGCTGGAGTGACAGCCATGGACAGAAGGTCTGTCTCCCCAGAAGCCGCCGCAGGTCTCTGGGACAGGGGAGGAGGCTTGAGGTGCTGTTGTCTCATGAGCTCCCTGGTTGTACTTCCCTTTCAGGAAAAATCTCTAAGCTTGACTCCTATCTCTGTTCCCTTGGGGGCTTCTCTGCCCCCAGGACCCTCCCCTGGGGAGGAGGCGCCTCCAGGTCCCAGCCAGCCTGGCAATGTGACCCTGGCCCTTGCACGGTGAACCAGGAAAGGTTCTCGCGGAAGCTGAGTGCCTGGGGAGCCAGGTGTCTCGAACCTGTCTGAGGTTCTCATCTCTAAACACTTAATGTGAAGATAAATGGATCCGAAAGGAGCATTTCCCCCTCAACCATGTAAACAGGGAGCGGCAGACGAGTAAGTAACATTAGGCCTGACACGAGGAAGCTGTGAGGTATTACTCACTCTGATAAGTTTAATGTATAATTTAGAAACATATCATCAAAATGGGAAAAAAGGGAAGAACCTCTTAAATAACTCTGAAAGATATTCAGCTCTGAAATCACAGGCAGTTAGAGTGGAGGGTGTTCAGCAAAGTCCCCTGCAGATGCGCAGCCCGCTCTTTGAGTAATTGGATTTAGATGGATCTGCGCCCAGCACTCTAGGGAGGAGAGGCTCACCCTTTCCAGAAGGGGGACCTAGGTAGGGGGCATCCTCCTGACCAGGGCCCACCCGGAACCTCTGCCAGGCCCAGCAGGGCTGCCTGAAGGAGTCAGGTTGGGTGCTGTAGGCTCTGAAACCCCTCCTTGCTGCTCCCTCAACCCCACTCCTCTCCTCTGTTCCTTCAAGGGGGAGCCTCTTTGTTCTCACCCTTTTCCTGGGGGTGGGGGCGTGGGCAGAGGTGGGGAAGTGTGCAGACAGAGTGACCTAGGGAAGGGAATGATTCCTGGCATTTACACCCCTCTGCTGGGAGCTGGTGGTGGGTGCGTGGGGGTCTTCAGGGAGCTCGGTGTGTAGGTAGTGTACTGGGTGGGCCATAATGGGGGGATTTCAGGGACATCACAGGTCCCTACCTGAGCTATCTGAGCCACCTTGGGTCAACAAGCCCCTGCTGAGTGATGCAGTCCTGGTTCCCAACAACAGGATGGTGGGGGGTGGGGGTTGGGAGGGGGAGCTCCAGCCCACTGGTGTCAGAACACTTATTCCTGGCTCAGCCACCTGCTAGCTCCAGCACTGAGCCCCTCTGAGTCTGTGCTGTCTTCTCTGTAATGTTGGGGGGCTTAGATACCCTCCGCTCCAGTGATGTAAGGATCGAGTGGGACACCCCCTAAGGAGGCAGTGCCAGCCTGTGTGCCCAGGAGGAGCATCTTTCGCTCCCTTTCAGGTGTTTCTGCCTGATGAGCCCAGGGCAGAGTGCTCACATGGGAGGCAGGCTTTGGGGCCACTGGGTACTGGTGATGGGCCAGTCAGGGCTGGGGCTTGGAGCAGGGGTTTGCAGTCCTGGCCTCAGGCTTTGAGAAATACTTAGTCTGCTCCTGGGCCTGTCCTGGGTTCTCAAGTAGTCAGCTGGCCAGTGGACAAACCCTGGTGCCGATATTGTCTGAAAGCTCCCAGGTGGTTTTAACACGGCTTCAGGGTTAGAACAGCAGCCTGCAGGCTACACAGTGCCCTGGGGAGTCCAGATAAAGCTCCTTTTTCGGTAAAGGGGAGGACTCAGGTATGAACCAAGGACATTTCCCTAATATCTGGGGGTTTATCTTCAGAGTGTGTCTGTAACTACCACTTATAACACAGTTGGTGACACCCATGACTCGGCCCTGAGACTCAACTAGGGGAAGACTCTGTCCATGCTGGTGGGGGCCTAGGTGGCTGAGGGATGGACACAAAACAGGCCTCTGGCAGAAGAGGGCTCAGCTGGAACAGGAGACTCTTCCTGAACTTGCCCTTTACTCTTGAAACGTCACTTGTCCTCATTCTGGCTCCTTCTCCCTGGTCTCCAGTGCCTTCCCTAGAACTGCTCTGACCACCCTGCCTTTTCCAAATGTCCTAGGGATGGATATCTGGTGTGAACTCTGTCCTCGCCCCTATGAGCTCTCCCGAGGAGCTTTGTGCCTGGAGTACTTACTGGGAGACACAGGGATAGAAGCCTCAGTCTGGCCCTCCAGGCCATGGAGCCAGCTGGGGAACCAGACACGTTTGCACCCCCAGACCCAGCATATGGGTTGAGAGTGACCCAGAGGGAAGGTAGAAGGTGGGCTAGCTGGGGGCTGATTGGAGCAGAGGCCGGGAGGCAGGAAGCTCTGGGTGGGTTCGGGACTGATGAGCTGAGGTTCAGAGAGTACTGATGTGCTCCCCACCCAGGACGCATGAATTGGGGCTCGCTGGGTGCTGGTCATGCCCCGCTTGTCCTTTGAGGCCTGCTCCCATTCTCTGCTCTCCCTCCTCACTTACAGTGAAACCCCAAGTCCTTCCAAGGCTGCAGGCTGAGCACACCTGCTCTGTGGTCAGCTCTGCAGCCTTGCTGCCCACTTGTCTTCTCCTTGCTCGTCCACTGGGGGTGCACTGGCCTCCTGGCTGCTTCTCAGACTGGCCAAGCTCCATACCCCATGAGAACCTTAACACACCTCCTCTCTGCTGGGAGCACTTTCCCTGGACGTACTCATGGCCCATTTCCTTACTCCGCTCAGTTCTGCGCTCAAATGTCACCTCCACAGAGGCCCCTCCTTGGCCTCTCTATCTAAAGCCCTGCATTACTCCTTCTCTTGCTCTCCTATGTTTTTGTTACAGCATTTATCACTATCTGAAATTATATTACAGGCCCACAATCCAATTCCAAAATCCATAAAGCTCTGAAAACCAAAAGCTTGTTCATAACTCATTTGGTGGCAAAACGTGATCTGAACTGACGTGAGGCTATTTATAGTCTTGGTTCATCCCTCTTAGTGTGAATATTCATACATTTTGCTGCAGAAATATTAATGCGTTTGATTACGGGGTGTTACTCCACACCCCGCTGGGGACGTTACATAATATATGGTCTGTGCACCGTATTACGTTTCTAAAATGCAAAGTCTGAATGCCAAGAACAGGTTTCTAAAGCTCGGCACTGCCGGCTGGCATTTGGGAGCTTGATAATTCTTTGCTGTGCGGGGCTGTCCTGTGCACGGGAGGATTTTGAGCAGCATCCCTGGCCTCTACTCACTAGATGCCACTAGCTGTCCTCCCAGCTGTGACAAACAAAAATCTCTCCAGACATTCCCAGACTGCCCCTAGTTGAGGACTGCTGGCTGAAGTGCATGTGGCCCGAGGGCTTTCTGATGAGGGACCATGGACCCCTCTCTATTTGTTTACTTGTATGAAATATACATTTTGTAGGGGCAGAAATTATTGCAGAGCTGGCCCTTAATTAATAATTTTTACATGTAGGAAACAAGGACTCTATGGTTTCCCCAGCAGGCACCTGGGGTCCTCATGCCATGGGTTTATCAGAGTGCCCTGCAGACGTGCACCCCGCTCCCTGAGCAGAGTGCAGTGAACAACCTGCTCTCCATCTTGGGTCATCGCCAGGGACGCCGTAGTACCCCTGAGGGTGTGGGGCCCCAGGCAGCTGGCTGGTTCCTTCCTTTGACCCCACAAGCACTAAGGAGTCTGGCCATTGCTAATCTCAAGCCCCTGATCCCTAGCGTGAGACAATGACCCTTGCCCACATCTTGAGACACCTCCTTTATCTTTTTGTGTACTTGGGACAGGTTGGGGCCACAGAAAGGCCTTGTGGACCAGGCCTTGATGACTTGTGAAGAGTTAGGGCCTCCAATCACCAGTATGATCACGGACAGGCAGAGGAGGGAGTGAGGGTTAGGGATAGGGGTCCTGAGTAAGATTGGTCTCTGGCTTTTGCCCTGATAAAAAGTGCTCAGGTGGGAAAGGTTACTGGGTCCCACCCACATCTCTGTCTAGTGATAGTTCAGCCTCTGCTTACTTACCCCCAGTGGCAGGGAGCTCATCCCCTTCTGGGACACAAGACAATACTCTCTGCTCACAACAATGTTTTTGGAATTCTCAGGCTCCCTCATTTCACATCCATGCAGGGCCACCAATATTCTGGGTTTTCCCAGTTTTAGTCTCTGGGACTAACAGCATCCTTTCAGTATCCAGTGGAGCTCACTTTTCATCTGAGGCTTCTAGTTAGACCCCACATTCCCTGACAATATGGAATCGATTCCCTGTTCCCCCAGGGCCATGGGCAGAAGAGACCAGACTTCCTGGCAAAGACAAAGCCCTGCCATTCTCCACCGAGGACATGCCTGATCCTTAGTCTTGCCTTCAGACTCCCTCTTAGCTAATTTCTACTAGATGGTTCCAAAGAGTGTGAGCTCAAGGCCAGATGATACTGAGTGCACAGGGGCGGGCAGAGCTAAGGGTGGCTCTGTCTGGGACATAGCCATGGAGCCCATGGCAGGGGTCATGGCTTTCCCAATGTCCACTTTCTTCTTCGTCCTCAGTGCCCAATCTTCTGGGCACACGGCCTCCTGGACTAAAACGACATTTCCCAGCTTCCTTTGCAGCTAGGCATGACCACGTGGCCAAGCTCTGGTCAAGCGGGTGTAAGTAAAAGGGATGTATGCAAGTTCCAGGAAGTGTTATTCCTGGCGGCTGGGATGCAGACGTGATGGCTGGAGTTAGAGCAGCCATACTGAATGAGAAGCTACTGGAGTAGATGGCAAGCAACAAGACAGAAGGGGCCTGGGTCGCCTGCAAACCATGGCTACCGTATGAGGACTTGACTGTTTATATATAGAGAGAGGAACCTTTAGCATTTGAGCCTCTGTTAGCCTATGTTTTCTGCCCATGGAAGCTGAATCCATCCCCAACCAATTCAGAGCCCGAGCAGATCTTTCAGCTGGAGGTAATCACAGAGGCTCACTCATGACCACACTCAAGGGTGCCAGGTAGGAGGCTGGTGGAGGTCAGGGTAGTGAAGGGTTGCAGGGGGAGGGGAATTAAGAACTCAGGAGGCGGGATCCCTGGGTGGCGCAGCGGTTTAGCGCCTGCCTTTGGCCCAGGGCATGATCCTGGAGACCCGGGATCGAATCCCACATCGGGCTCCTGGTGCATGGAGCCTGCTTCTCCCTCTGCCTATGTCTCTGCCTCTCTCTCTCTCTCTCTGTGTGACTATCATAAATTAATAAAAATTAAAAAAAAAAAAAAAAAAAAAAAGAACTCGGGAGGCCAGTTGAAGCACTGCATTATCACAGGGACGGAGTGAACAGGAACTGGCTCCTTGCGCCCCGGGCTACCCTTTATGGGGACAGCCAGTTCCTAGCAAAGGTCTCTGCTTTACCCAGAGACAGACTCCTGCTTTTGGGGATCAGAGCCAGTTCCCATTGCTGAGAATTACAGAAGCAACAAATGTTGCCTTCGGCCCTCCAGGAGCAAGCCTCCCGAAGCTCGCTGAAACACAGAGTATACACCGACAGGAAGCCCGCTCACCTGCTCTACTCGCCACCGCCCCCTCCTGGGTTCTGTGGCTTTGCTCAGCTGCCCCCCCCACAGCCCTCGATCCTCCGCCCCCCCCTCCCCCCCGCCGCTGCAACCACATGAGAAGCTTAGGGGGAGGATTCCTGTCCTCTTGTGGCAGAAGAGGAAACTGAGGCACGGCTTCACAGAGCCGCTCCAAGCCCCCAGTACGGAGCTGGGAAGCAGACCTAAGTTGCTTGAACCCCAGGCCATGGGCAGAAGAGACCAGACTTCCTGCTAAAGACAGGACGTTCTCCTTCCATTCCAGACAGAGCCAGCAAGAGCAGGGTGACAGACGCCCAGTGTTGGAGCTGCGACGGAGGCAGAGGTGCAGGGGGGCCCTCGCCGCTCTTGGCCTGTCCCCCGGGGGCGGGGGGGGCCTGGCTCGTGGCCTGGCAGGGGGCTGAGGCCCTTTCTGCGGCTCTTCCAGCTCAGGCCTGGGGTGGGCCTGGCCTCCTGCTCTGGCGCCTGGCCCAGCCATTGTTTCTGTCCTTTCTCCAAATTAAAAACCCATTGCTGCCCCTTCCTAGGTAAAAAGAGTTAATTTTCAATTCGAGCGTGTGGGAGGGTGTCCCCGGGGAACAGAGTAATGAAGCCGCTAGTGCTAGTTGCAAAACAAATAGATAAATCAATGTTTCAATTTTCTCCATGTGAGAGAAGGGGTTGCGTTGCTTAGCAATTCAAAGAACATTACTGCGGGCTCTTGGAGGCGGCCATAAACGCTACAAAAGTTGCTGGGGTTTGAGCCATATTAGAATGAAAACCAAACTTACCTCTCCTGCCCCCCCCCCTCACCGTGGGAGCCACGGAAGGAGGCCGGTTCCAGGAGAAATCCCTTCAAACCCATCGTCTCGCCTCATAGCGCCAGCGGAAGAGCGGGGAGCCGCTGGGACAGGCAGGCAGGGCCGAGCGGAGTCCCCACCGGCACTGCTGGCACCAGTGTACTTAGATGAGGCCCCTGTGACCTTTCTGGGCCACCTGATGCCCTATAGTAAAAAGGGGATGCCTGCCCGCCCTGGACCTAGAAACCCCAGCCCCCAGGTCCTGCCCTGCCCTGCCGAGGTGCCTTGACCCCCAGTCCTGCATATGGGAACACAGCGAACTATCTTCATCAGGCCCCTGGCTTCGGCTCCCACACCTCCCATGGCTCCCCAGTACGCTGGGCACTGATACATCGAGAACTACATTCTGTATCACTGCATTGTATAAACCCTGCACATTATCCCTTTTCCTCAATAACCTTCAAAGGTAGTTTCTATTATTGTACCCATTTTATGGATGAGGAAACTGAGGCCTGGCAAGATTATGTGGCTTTCCAAGATTACATGGTCAGAACATGGCATTTTTAGGGTCTCTGTGTATAAGTCTTACGAGGGACACAGAGTTGGAGCAGATGTTGGTTGGGGAGGCAAAGAGCCAAATCCCAAATTGGCCTCCCACCAACAGCATACTGGAGGGAGACAAAGCATGTGAGGGACTTTGTACAGGGCTTGGCCCAGACTCAGCCCTCAGTTCCAGGAGCTGGGGACCTTTGACCTGTGGGCATGGTAGCCTCTGGCATCACCGAGGGTAAGTGATATTCTCCATTCCAGACAAGACTGTCCTAAAGCTGGCCTGTCCCCCACCCCGCCCAGGCACGGCATCAGTGCACTGTGTATGGAAGGCACTTTGGAGGCTTTTGAGTCCATGATGAATGAGGCCAAAAGCAGGGTCAAGAGACACCCTACAAACTCCCTCGGCCTGACACTCCGGGCTCCCATCCCCTTCCCATCTCTTCCTCCCCCTGAACCCATCCCCTCCTCATTCCCACCTCTGGTCACACTTGTCACTCACATCCAGGGTCCTCTGCAGTCCAATGGGAGCCCATGTGATTCCCAAGGTCCACGCTTGCTAGTGGCTGTTCCATGTGTGGGTGTCCAGTCTGCCACGTGGCCAGTGGGAGAAGTCTCTGTGGTTCCCATGGTGCCTGCTACCCCTGTGACCTCACCATGGTCCCCCACGCCTGGAGGCGGGTCCCCGTAAGTCCCTTAGCTGCCTTGCCACCCCAGTCTTCCCCAGACTCCCCTACTGCCTTGATGCTCTGTCTGGAAGGCTCCTCCCTCTTCTTCACTTGCCCCCTCGAAATGTCCCAAAGCCCAAATGTCACCTCCTGCTGATGCTACTCAGGCAGGCCATCCAGTCCGAATAGACATCGTTCTGCCAGAAACTCATCCTGCAGCCTGAACTCACACACTGGTCTCCTCTTTGGACTTTGAGCCCCTGAGGGCAGAGCCAGCCTCTTCTGGCCCAGGAAGCCCCAGCCCACAGCCCATGCCTGGCTCAGAAATCGGCCCGCGAGCTGGCTGGACGCAGGTGGATTTAGCTAAGCAGTGGAGAGATCATGGTGTCACCGCCTCTCATAGTACATGCCACGGCTTGGGTGCCACGTCCCAGGACCCCAGAACTGCATGGAAGCAGTGATGACGAGACATTTGTACTTTTCCAGAGGTCTGTCCAGATATTTAAGAAAATGGATGCTGGAGTAATACTAACCAGAACTGAGATCTTGGCTCGGCTGCTTCGGAGTGCCCGGAACTTGGGAAATTCCTGACTCTCCACCCCGGCTCTCCTGGTATACAACGGCAGGAAATAATTGCACCTCCTCCAGGGCTGTTGTGAGGCTATGCCAGCGCACACTGTGAAGCCCAGGGCCCCATCGACGTACCGCCTGATGACTATGTATTATGATGGTCTGAGTCTGTTTTCTTTCTAGAAGCTTTAGGGTTTCTCCAGGCCCGATGAGGGGTATTCACCATGCACTGGTCTGAGGGTCCGAAGATCAGGGCCAGCTGCCCTGTGATTGTCCTCTGCCAGCCCTGGTGCCCCCAGAATAGGCTCAGTTGCCCCTAGGCAAGTGCCCTCTTCCTTGATGGCAGGGGGTGGCCCTTTATCCCTGACACTGCCTTCATTGGCCTGAGGCTCTGTGTTTGCTGAAGGCAGAAGTTTGGGCTACACCTGCCGGCTGCACCCCTAGGAGCCAGGTGGGTGGTGGGAGAGCCCCTACCCTGAGGGCCACACTCTGTGGGGGCATGGCCATCTGTTGCCATGGCAACAGGAGTAACTTGGGTACACTTGTCCTTGTCCATGTAAGGAGCAGGTGGGCTGGTTTTCCCCCAGTACTGGGTCTGAGTTCCCAAGCTGTGGGACAAGAAGCCCTGCTGAGACTGGTTACTGGCAGAGCTTGGAGCTGGGGCTGTGTGGGTCGGGGGTAGGCACACTTGGCACAGTTCTTGGTGTTCTCAGCTCCTTGGAGGACCCGAGGCTTTAGTTACCTCTTTGTGAAAAGGAGAGTCATGGATCTGTTGTGTACTGAGCTCTGCTACAGGCCATATCTCCTCATCCCCACCGTTGGAGGAGCCCACCTCCGCTCCTGTGTCCACCCTTCCTAAATTGTATCAAGAGAGATGTTAACAGGGGCACCTGGGTGGCTCAGGTGGTTGAGCATCTGCCTTCAGCTCAGATCATGATCCCAGGGTCCTGGAATCAAGTCCTGCATTGGGGTCCCTACAGGGAGAAGAAGGTTCTCCCTCTGCCTATGTCTCTGCTTCTCTCTTTGTTTCTCATGAATAAATAAATAAAGTCTTTTTTTTAAAGATTTTATTTATTTATTAATGAGAGAGAGAGAGAGGCAGAGACACAGGCAGAGGGAGAAGCAGGCTCCATGCAGGGAGCCCGACGTGGGACTTGATCCTGGGACTCCAGGACCACGCCCCAGGCCGAAGGAGGTGCTAAACTGCTGAGCCACCCAGGGATCCCCAATAAATAAAGTCTTTAAACAACAACAACAACAACAACAACAACAACAACAACAACAAAAGAGAGATGTTAACAGATACATGTAGGAAAAGAAGAAACAAAGTTACCAGGTCCTTCTGGAAACAAGGGTTCTACAGTCAGATGAGAGTGGGGAGCAGGTCTTTTACCCCACTTGAGGGTTCTCAATGTAACATTAACATATTTTTAGGAAAACCTGACAAACTTTGTTTTATCCAGTGTTTCCCAAAGCCAGCTGATCACAGAACCTTGTTTTTATGGGACAGCAAATACGAGTGCCCTCACAATACAGTTTTGGAAATGAAGCTTGAAACCAGGGGGTTGGCATGCTATATCTAGCCCCTAGGTGAAATCCAGCCTGCCACCTGTTTTTGTAAATAAAGTTTTATTGGAACACAGCCACACCTGTTCATTCACACTTGTATTGTTTCCTGGTACAAAGTAGAGCAGAATAGTTGTGAGAGAGACCACGAGGCAGGAAAGAATGATCAATTCACCCTTTAAGAAGTTTGCTGAACTTTGCTTTAGACCAAGGCCTCATGAGACCATTTTAAAAGAAATACAGGGATCCCTGGGTGGTGCAGCGGTTTGGCGCCTGCCTTTGGCCCAGGGCGCGATCCTGGAGACCCGGGATCGAATCCCACATCAGGCTCCCGGTGCATGGAGCCTGCTTCTCCCTCTGCCTATGTCTCTGCCTCTCTCTCTCTCTCTCTCTCTCTCTCTGTGACTATCATAAATAAATAAAAATTAAAAAAAAAAATTTTAAAAGAAATACAGGCTGGTGTGGGTGTAAAGAAAACCAACGCATTTTTATACCACCAGAAGCATTTCCAGTTAGGAAGGAAATCTGATGCTAAAAACAATGCATCTCATATTCCAAAAGAAAATCCCAAGCTTGTGTCCGGATTCAGGTGTCCCTCTAAGAGGCCTGATTTGAGGTTCCTCAAAAAGTTAAAAATAGAGCTACCCTAGGACCCAGCAATTGCACTACTAGGCATTTACCCCAAGGATACAAACATAGTGATCCAAAGCGGGCACCTGCACCCCAATGTTTATAGCAGCATTTTCAGCAATAGCCAAACTATGGAAAGAGCCCAGATGTCTGTTGACAGATGAATGGATAAAGAGGATGTGGTATATACAAAATGGATTATTACTCAGGCCACCAAAAAAATGAAATTTTACCATTTGCAATGACGTGGATGGAGCTAAAGAGTATTATGCAGGTGAAACCAGTCAGTCAGAGAAAGACAATTATCATATGATTTCACTCATGTGGAATTTAAGAAACAAAACAGAGGATCATAGGGGAAGAGAGGGAAAGTTAAAATAAGACGAAATCAGAGAGGGAGACAAACCATAAGAGGCTCTTAACTCTAGGAAACAAACAGGGCTGCTGGAGGGGAGGGAGTGGGGTAATTGGGTGACGGGCATTAAGGACACTTGATGGAATGAGCACGGGGTGTTATACGCAACTGATGAATCACTAAACTCTACCTCTGAAACGAATAATACACTATAAGTTCATGAATTGAATTTAAATTTTATAAAAGAGGGGAAAAAAGAGGGTTGATAGAATGGCCAGTGGGTGAAGCCCCTGCATTGTCACAGCCAGCCATGAGGGGGCGCGCTGGCCTGTGCTGGTGACACGCAGCTGTGATGCCCGCCGGCCTGGCTTCCCTGAGTCCCTCCTGGCCCGGCAGCCTGGTGAAGTTAGAGCACCAGCTAGGAGAAGCTGGGGCTTCTCCTCAAAGCTCATTAATCTTAAAATAAATAATAAACACAACCGGGCGGTCGGGGTGGGGGCGTTGGAGCTTCTGGGACTTTGGGCCTGCTGCGCTCCACACACCAGATATGCTTCTGGAGTGCCTGGGGAGGCTGTGGTCCTGGACAGGGAGAGATGACAGGGCTCTGAGGACCATCTCCATGGGCCTCTAATCTCCCAGCAGGGGACATACAGTGCTGGCCTTGTTGACACTTCACGTCAGGCAGTCCTGGGACTGCTGCATTCTTACTGCCCTTATATACCTCCCCCACCCTCGCCCTCCACTGCTTTCAGAGCTCCGAGTCAAACCCTTGGCAGCAGGTGATAATCTGCCATCCTCCTACCTCCCTCCCCTGGTGGACCCTACAGGCCCCTGCTAGACTAATCTCTCTAAGAGATGAATTTCATGGTGTCTTGCCCCTTCTCAGGGACTGTCACTGGCTCCCTAGTGTTGCTCCTGTAAACTGTGGTGCCTGCCCTGAGCGCTCTCCATAAATAATAGGGCCCCATTCTGCATCTTAAGGTGCTTCGTTCGTACTGTCCTGCACCCCAATGTGAGGCCTCCCTGCAGTCAGGCCTATGTGCTTGCCTCACTGCCTTGATCACTCTTCTCTGCCACCTCCTTCCCTGAAGCATCCAGGGAGGCAGGAATGGGAGGGGCCCTTAGCAATTATGGAGAATGGTCCTGCCGAGTGCATGATAAATGATAAGTACACCTCATATCCCCTGCCTGTATCTGTGCCAGACATTGCTAACTGATCACAGCACCTTTTCTGTCTGTGTCAGAACTCCGACTCTCTCTTGACAAATGTTATTAAAAGCAATGTTATTAAAATTTTATTTACCATAGTTTTGCTGGGATGGAAACTGAGGCCTGGGGAGAGGAAGTGACTGGCCCAAGATCACATGGCCATTTGAGGCAAAGCCAGGCTTAGAGCTCTCTTTCCTCTTCCAGGCCCAGTGTTCTGCATACCACAGGCCATCTGCAAACTCTAGATCTTTGTTCTGTAAATAGGATCCTGCCTTGAACAAGTGGGAGAGATTTAGCCCTGTAAGGAGCCCATGCCCCTGGAATGAGGCCCAACCCACTGCCCTACTTGTCTGTTGGTGGGTGTGATCCTAATGCACTAAAAATAAGAAGGCACCCATCCCAAGAGAGGCTGACTAGAGCAGTGTAGGATGAAGGAGCGAAGTACAGACAGAGGCATAGCCGAGCCTCTGAGTCAAGCTTGAATCTCACCTTGGGTTCAAACCTCAGCTCCCAAGGTTATGAGGCTTAGCAAAGTATCCTCAAAAGATGTCAGCTGACATTTACCACTGGCCTGGGACAGAAAGCCAAATCCTCCATGTGGTTTATTTCATGGGCCCCTCCCTGCCCTCTGAGACAGTCGTATGAACCCCTTTGAGGCCTCAGAGGCACAGAATTTGATGACTCGAGAACGTGTGCATAGAGAGGCAGGGGACAGGCATGAAGCAGCATGAGAGCAGAGAGCAACATGTGAGTGTGAGTGCCACTGGGGTTACTAATAAGAGTTGGGTCTACACTTAGGTCCTTTCCAGGTGCCTCCCTAACCACAGGCCTCAGAGTAAGCCAAAAACTGGGTGTCTGGAGTCTGTGAATGATGCCAGCAGCTGGACACCAAGTTGGCTGGACTTGACAAAGCAAAACTGGGGGAAGCTGGAACTCGTGCCCCATCTCTGCCAGCCTGACCCCTTGCCTCGCTCTGCTGAGCCTTGAAATCTGACCTTTCCCAGGAAGGTGGGGAGGGTGAGGCAGGGGGGCAGCTTGGGGTGAGGGCCAAAGCTGGCCAGGGAGCCTCGTCCGCATGGAGAGGGAGCTGAGTAAACAGCCCTCCCTTTCTGGAAAATGACCCTGCTGATCCCAGAGTTAAAAATAGAGGCATATCGATCGGGGGCCGTGTCCAGCGTGAGTTATCAGAGCTTCATTGGCAAAATGACTGGCTTGAGTCAGCTCCTCAGGTGATTTATTTTTCCACTCAGCTGGCCAGGGAGCATCCCCTGCATATCCAGGGCTGTGCAAATGAGGCTCGAGTGTCCCCAACACTATGGCTCACTCACCAGGTGCCTGAACCCCGGGAGGAGGGGCTGCCATTCCATTCCTTTCAGACAGTGCTCTGGTTCTCCAGTAATTGATAACTCTGGGAAATGTCTGCTTTGAAGACCTATTTCACAGGCTAAGGCGACCAGCTCGCAGCCCCCAGCCCAAGGCTCGGAGCTCAGCACGCCACATCGCGTCCTCTCCCGTCATGACCTCGGTGGCCTCACTCCTGTTTGGTGGGCACCATGCTGGGTGCCCTGGGCCCTCTCTGGGTCTTGGCAGCAGTCAGACCGGGGCCCTGGCCTGGGTGGGTTCCCACACCAGTGGCTCATGCACTGAAGGCTCTGGGCACAACCCGGGTTCCCAGCCTATGGGTAGCCCCTGCCCCCTTCGGCCAATTTCTTCTTCCCTCAGGCCCTCACCAACAAGCATACAGATGTTGCCACTTAGCCGGTGGGGGTTGAACAGCATCCCCACAAAATTTGCATCTACTTTGAACCTCAGAATGTGATCCTATTTGGAAGTAGGGTCTTTGCAGAAGTAATTAGTTAAGGTGCAGTCATACTCAATTAGGGGGAGTCCTAGATCCAGTGGCCAGTGTCTAATGTAAAGAGGAGAGACACGTAGGGAGGAGGCCTTTGGAAGATGGAGGGAGAGATTAGAGATACCGTTATAAGCCAGGGAACTCCAGGGATTGACGGAGGCATCAGGAGTTGGAGGGAGCCTGGGAGGGGTTCTCTCTCAGAGCCTCCAGAAGGAACCAACCTGCCAACATCTTGACTTCAGACCTCTGGCCTCCTGAACTGGGAAACAACGTGTTTGCATAGTTTCAAGCACCCCCCCCCCCATCTGTGGTACTCTGTTATGGCAGCTGGGGGTCAAAGTCCCCCAATTGGAAACTCCATACAGCTCATGTCAGGATGGCGAGGGAAGCTGCCATGGCCCTGGAGCAAAGGCGGAACCCCTGGGCTGCGGCCGATGAGACAGTTCGCTCTTGAAAGCCTCAGTTTCTCTGACCCTAAAATGGGAATAATCTCCTCTTCCAGGGGGCCTTGCACATCCTGTGAAATCTCTTGGTCAAGTCCACTACGCCGTCCAGCTGCAAGCATGCTGTGATGGGGACGGTGGGATCCCTGAACTCTCAGGGTTCAGCGGGGTGCCTGGCCCATCTTCCTGCCCAGTTTCCAGCCCCCTGCAGGGCGCTCACCCCCGTTCCTGCATGCCGCTCCATTGGCTCCCAGGATTTGAGGCCTGGTCCAGGGAGAGATTCTTAGAACCAGAAAGGTGAGTACACCTTAAAATGAAGATGATGCTTTCTAGCAGAACACGGACCAGGAGTCGGGCCGTGATGAGTTCAGCCTCCAGAAGAGCTGGGGCCGAGAGGGAAGCGAGGGGGGCATCTGCACAATAGCTGAGGCACAGAGTTGGTTTTTCATCAGACAAGCCCTCGGCCCCCGTGGCCTTTCATTCTGTCTTTCCTTTCCCTCTGCCTTCTTCAGCAAATTCCCTTTCCCTTGGAGATGGTGGAGGAGGTGAGGATGGGGCAGGTCGCTGCTGGGCACTCATAGGCCTGGTTCTGGGAGGGACACTGGACGTCTCCCACCCCACTGAATTCTCACAGCATGCCGTGGACGCCCTCCCCCGCTCCAGGGCTGTAAGAAATACATACCTATGGTGGAAGCCCCCACAGTTTATGTTTCTCTGTTGCAGCATTCTGAGCTGACTAAGCCACAGCACTACTGAGACTATGATGATGGCCTCTGTTTGCAGTTGAGGGAACTGGGGGGCCAGAGAGGTAAAGGAGCCCCCTGATTTCACCTACCCGGTTCATGGGGGAGCTGGGTTGAATCTTTCCCTGGGACCCCCAAGCTCCCTCCACTCTGTGGACCCTGGCAACAACAATTTTCCCTCCAGGGCTGAGGGTGGTGGAAAACACAAGCATACATAAATAAAATCTTTTTAAAAATGGGGAGGGCCACCTGGGAGGCTCAGTGGTTGAGCATCTGCCTTCAGCTCAGGTCGTGATCCCAGGGTCCTGGGATCGAGTCCCGCATCGGGCTTCCTGCATGGAGCCTGCTTCTCCCTCTGCCTGTGTCTCTGCCTCTCTCTTTGGGTCTCTCATGAATAAATAAATAAAATCTGAAAAAAAAAAAAAAGAAAGAAAACAGAAGCATGGCCCATTGCAGCTGCCAGTGACTGGGCCTGGGGAGGGGGAGGTGGGTGTCCTGGGCAGGGCCTGTGCTGACCCCACAGAGCCCATGAGTACCTTGACCTTGGTAAACAGGGCAGCGCCAGGCTCAGAGCACAGACCAGATTAACTGATCGTCAAGGTGCTACTCTCAGAACAAAGTTTAATAGCACTAAACAAATCTCCTTAATTAAAAACTAATATCAGAACAGTTTCCAGGTCCCTGGCTGAGGTCACATGCAGCCAGACTGCCCCTCTGCTGCTGACTGTGGACACCCCGGGCTAGCCGTGGGTACATGCAGGGACTGGCAAGAGTGTGCCCCTAGCTACCCCCCCTGCACCCGGCACCACCCCCCCATGCTTCCTCTCTCCATCTCCCTATCCCCTAAGTACTAAGCTCTCCCACCTCTCTCTAAAAGGGCCCTAATTCATACAGTGCAAATGACCCACAGTAGAATATGGGAGTCCTGTCAAGGATCATATTTCATCAAAAATCACAGCCAGAAGCTGGGGCAAAGGAGTTCTCCTGCATGAATTTTAGGATTGGGTCAGAGGAAAGAGGTAGTGTGAGGGACATCAGGTCCTGCAGAGACCCTCAGGATCCACACAGTGCCCACCAGGAGAGCCCTGTTCTCCCACCAGAGGTCTTAGTGGGATTAAGCATGGTGGCCCTGACGCCTCCCAGGATCCCTACTTATCAAAGCAAAAGTAATTTTTTTTTATCACTCTACTGCCTTTAAGAAAGGTAGAGAAATGGACACATGATTTTAGAAAATTTTCCACTGAGTTAAAAGGATTATGCAGGGCAGTTAGCTGAGTGGGAGAGCTCGTTGTCTGTGCATCTCCTGACTAAGGGGACTTGGCCATTGTGGCTGTGATCTGGGACACATTGTCTGCACCGAGATGCTGCAGTGATGGTGATGGTGGTGACGGTGGTGATGATGATGATAGGAGGGCACAGGGAGAGTCAGGTCCTGCCACCCTGCAGGCCCCAGCTCTGCCCACCACCTGAAACAGCCACCTGCAAGCACAGCCCGGCTCTGAGAACCTGCCCCCTGTCCCCTGCCTTGGAGAAGAGTTGGGCCAGGCTGGGAAGGGCTCACTGCCAGCAGCCAGGCAGAAGGTGCTGCAACAGACCCTCACCTGGACTCAGTAGCCGCTGGGGTCAGCTGGGTCGAGGACCCGTGTGGACTCTGGCCATTTGCCCACTTGCCCTCACTACCCGGTTCATGGTGAGGCTCATCCAGAAGGGAAGGAGGGAATGGGAAGGTGGGCTGGGCACATGCTGCCTGGGTGCCTGAGGGTAGCAACATCCTTGGACAGACGATTGGGATACTCCAGCTCCGGGCTGAGGTCACCCTGGGCATAGGGGTGGGACAGGATGTTTCCAGGGGCCTCTGCAGGGTGGGCAAGAGAGAGCTCTCTCTGGAAGGCAGGGAGGGGGCACTCACAAAAAGTTTCTGTGATGGGCCTGGTAACCCCAGACCTCATCAGATTTAAGGCCACTGGGGTGGGTGGTCCAGGAGCTCTGGCTAACCCTGGAGCAGGAGGCACCAGGAGATTCAGCAATGTATGCATCTGTGGCCTGCAGGGGTGCTGGGGCTTCAAGGGCCAGCTGCTGTCTCCCTTGGGCATCACTGGGGAGCAGAAAACAGGGCTGGGGAGCCAACTGTCCGGCCTTGCAGGGGTTAACGCCAGATGCAGAAACCAGGCCTTCTCTGGAGCCAGCCTGCGTTAGATAAGCCATCAGAGCAACATCCTGCAACAACTCAAGTGTCTTTTCAAACGGCAGTGGGTGACACCTCCGAAAAAGAGGAGATAACATTTCTGGAAAGTGCAGGTAGCATGACAGCAGAGTTACGTCAACCTGTCAGGGGGCCTAGGTCGCCGTGAGGGGGAGCAGGAGGGGCTGGGGTGCAGAGGGAGCCGGCTTAGCCACTCAGCCAACTGGGATGAAGGCAGAGAAAGAAGCAGAAGTTTCAGGCGTCGGCGCAAACAAAGCTTAAATTACCCAAACTGCCGGGTCTTCCCAGTCTGCTGCTAGGAGCCGCTGACACCTAACTGAGTTATGCCTCTAAACTATGCAGGAAAATGCTGAATTAAACAGCTTAGTGCCTTTACATATTCAAACCGAGGCAAACACCATAAAATATGCTGAGTAACAGTTGTCTAATGCACATTCCTTAAAGTTTATTTTTGTGTTTGCAATGGCAGGTTGCGGAAGCCCGGGACGCAGAGGCAGCAGGGACCTGGCCTCTTGCATAGACAGAGGCTGCAGGCAGGCTGGAGGCAGGCATGAGGCCGGCAGGGGGCCCTGGGCAGTTACTCCTAGGGCAGAGCGCTTCCTCTGAGCCCCATCTCTGAGCCACCATCTGGGACACAGCTTCTGATGGGGGAAATCTGAGTTCCACTTCCCTGGCGCTCTCTCCAGACACTGCACTGGCTCTCAGAGCCAGGACACAGCCCTGGGCAGAGAGAGGAGTGATGGAACCTCAGAAGCGGGGTGGTTGGGGACAAATGCTTGTGACCTCTGCACTGATGCTGCTTTCGTCAGGCCAGGGTGCAAGCCCAGCTTAGGGCTTAGTCTCTTGGACCCACAAGCCCTCTGACTCTGGGAACTAGGGAGGAGTCATTCTAGGACTGTGGCCTCTGGGTCCGGGGAAGGGGGTCCTTCATGCCCAGCCAGCTCTGCCTCCCAGTGCTCTGTGGAGGGGCCTACTGTCTCCTGTCGTCTCCCGATCCCTCCCGGGCCTATGGTGAGTGCTCAGGGAAGGTTCTGCTCATCCTGCAAGATGCAGAGTACCCTGCGGGGACTGGGAATGGTAAGAGGAGGCCTCCTGTCTGCCGCCTGGCTGCCTATCCCTCTGTTCCCCCCTCACCCCCACGGGCCTCTGGAGGCTCCTCTGAGAGTGCTGACCTCAGCCTCCATGGGTGAGTAGAGAGCAGAGGGGCTCTCCAGGGCCACCATCAGATATGCTGCTGGGGGGTAGTGTGGAGGGACACCTTTACCTGCCCACTGGTTACCCCCAACCAGCACTTGGCTGTGCCTGGGATATGCTTGCCAAAGTATGAAATGTATGAAATGAGTCGCTCGGCCTAGAAAGTGAAGGGTAGAGATTTTCTTTTCTTTCCTTTTTTTAAAAATATTTTATTAATTTATTCATGAGACACACACACACACACACACACACACAGAGGCAGAGACACAGGCAGAGGGAGAAGCAGGGTCCATGCAGGGAGCCCGATGTGGGACTCAATCCTGGGACTCTAGGACCATGCCCTGGGCCGAAGGCAGGCACTAAACCGCTGAGCCATCCGGGGATCCCCAAGGGTAGGGATTTTCAGTGCAGACCCTGGCCCTCACTCTTGTATTAACTGCAGTGGCTACTCCTATCCCTAGGCCTCTGGGGTGGCTGTTGTGAGGTTGACACGCCACCCCTCCTGCTGGCAACCTCCAACACTGCTGACCCTGCTTCTCTAGGCTCCAGTTCCCAGCCCCCATGTTTCTCTCTTCCCAGCACCTGCCCAGCCCATTTCCCAGGCTCTCGATGCTCTCTGTTGAGGGCACAGCCAGGCGCATCGGATAGAGCAACTCTAGTGGTTTCGTTAGTGAGCAGATGGTGGGTGACACTGTCTTAAACCAGCTGAAATGCATATCTGCTTCGTGACCTTCAAACTCATCATCAGGTCACACTCCGGCTCATGCTGCTGGTCCAGCCAGCCCTGTCTGGCCCTGTGCATCCGAGGGCCCTGATGGTGGCTTTGGGCAGGCTGGGCCTCGGCTGTAGCTCAGATGGCAGGTCTCCTTGGGGTCTGATGGAGTCATGGACAGCTCATGTTGTCCACAGAAGAGGGGACCGAAAGCCAGAGGGGACAAGGAAAGCTCCTGTCCTGGGCCCTGGCTCCCTGCAACACCACATGAGTGATCTGCGGGTCACAGTAAGCCTCTGTGGGGCTCCAGTGGGCTCAGGGCTAGAGGCCTGGGCTGCAGGGTATCTGGGCATGTGGGCCCAGTGTCCCCGTCTCAGGGGACACGAAGGGACACAGGGGCAGTGGGGCTGCAAGGAAGTGGTGGCAGGTCCCCATGCAGGTACTACCTACGCCTGGCTCCCTCACCTCTCCCCTGGGGCCAAGGGACCATCTGGGTGTGCACCATAACCCCACAGAAGGTCAAAGGGAGAAACCGCCCTGCCGCAGCTGGACATCAAATCCCATTTAGATTTACTGTCAGCCTGGGCCCAAGGGTCTTCCAGTCACGAGTGATTTTGGAGGAATGTGCATTTATTTCACCCCAAATCCCCAAATTAGAAAAAATTGCATTTTCCTATGAAGAGCAGAGAACCAAGCTTTCATCCAAGAAGCCAGACATGTTCTGAAACTCACTGACCTGTGCTTCTTTCTAGAACTTTCGTCCAGCCAGGACCCATGTCTCTGTGTGTTCATTTACCTCTCAAAGGCTGGATGTTCAGCCTGGACCATGGCGAGCTTCTTCAGTGAAGGTTCCAAACTCACGGGGCTCTACTCTGGACCCCCAGGGAGCCGTGGGTACCCCCACACCGCCTGTGTGGCAGAGGCAGGCCCCCCCCACCTCTCCAGATTGGCCTGTGGCTGTAACAGGGCCTCTGTTTCGTTCCAGGCTCTGCTCCCAGAGAAGACAGGAATGCCACAGCCAGGCTCCCTGATCCCTCTGCTCCCTGATCCTTTAATCTGAGACTATTAAAACTTCATTCCACTCCTATTGGTAAACCATCAATCATGGTCAGCAAGCAGCCTCTGGCTTGGGCAGCCCAGCGGGGGAGGACAACCGGGAGGGGAAGCCAATGCCATTGGGGGCGTGAGGCCTGAGGGAGGCCGGCAAGCCCCCTCTCCCGGGCACATCCCTGGGCTCCAGAGAGCTAGTATGACCTTGAGAAGGACAGGGCTGCTGGGCGACAGATGGGAGGCAGAAGGCCTGTGTCTGGGGACAGAGAATGGCCCAGGGCTCCTGAGAGCCACCACTCAGGGCCCATGTCAGGGGGGTGACAGCAATGCCCATGTCTGGCCTCCTGGGCGCAGACGGCGCCATCCACACCAGCTGCCACCTCCCTCCTGAGCTGCACTGTGAGGGGTAGACCTTGGCCCTCTCTCTCTGAGCAGCCTCCTGCTTCCTTCCTGGCCCAGACCCCCAGACCCCCTCGTCCCTCTTCCCACAGCCACCCTGGCCTCAGCAGGGGGGACGGAGGTTCTGGGGCCCAGCCCCCAAGGTTAACTTCTGAAAAGGCAGCACCAGCCCGGTGCTGGCAGGATTATGGGTCTTTTTCTTAATTAAAAAAATCCAATTAAATTAAGATATCAGAACTGAATAACACTCGAGTCATTAGCGCGACTTTTATCTTAATGACTACAGCTGCCGAAATCCTTCTCTGATTCTGGTGGCCTCCTGCCACAGCTGCGGGATGGGTTTTGCTGGAGAGGGGACGGAATGGCCTGCAGACACAGTGGGGCTGGGTGTGGGCTAACCGGGGAGCCCCTGCTTTCTTCTGGGCGCCTCTTCCATCCTAGGGATGCACTCATGGCCAGTCAGCCCTGGTGGATGTGAGGCAGTTTTGGAAGGGACAATGGGGAGTCCCTAAATGCATTTAAATAAGCCTCCTCAAAAAAAAAAAAAAATAATAAGCCTCCTCGCCCCACCCCAAAGCATTCCCTCCTCTCTGCTGGGGTCAGGGGAGCAGAGGCCTGCGCTCTGCAGGTTCTCCTGCTCTGGGTGGACAGAGTGCTCCCTCCTGGCCCCCAGGGCCTCCGTGAGGAGAGCCCAGTACAGAGGGGCTCCTGCCTGTTCCCCTTTCACCCCCTGGAGCTTTGATCCCTCTCTTCCTTCTGGGCCCAAACAGAAGCTCCAGCTATTCCAGGAGAGAATCCAGCCTTGCCCAGAACTGTGGCCTGGGGCTGGGCGGAGGGATGGAGGCCAGGCGCGCTGGGGCTGGGGTGAGCAGGACTCTGGGAAGCAGGAGATAAGAGGCTGCTGGGACCCAGTGGGCCTGGAAAGCCAAGTCTCAGTAGGATGGCTCGGGGAGCCAAGCATGCAGGAGTCCTGGTTATCACTTTGCCTCAGGACTCCCTACAAGGGCAGGGAGAGGGAGTCTGAGGCTGGAGAGTGGGGGCACTGCCGCAGGAGCTCTGGCTGTGGTGGGGTGGGCAACACTGGAGGAGGAGCTCATCGGGCTCATCCTCTGCCTCCTTCCTGCCTCTCCCGGCTGTGGCCCCAGGCAGCTTCCCTGGCCTGTTCCCTCCTTTCAGATGCTGACAGACAGGGCAGGCTCCCCCAGAGCCCGGCACGGCCTTGCTACCACTTTCCACCTCTAGACTTCAGGGGCTGAGTCTGTAAGTGCACTGAGGGCAGGGTCGGAGTCCGTCTCATTCACAGGACCCTCGGGTCCAGGCCAGAAGCTGGCACGCAGGTGCTCAAGAACTACATGGCAACCAAATGACTGAAAGGAGCCGTGGGGAGACATGGACTGAGTCTTCCCACTGACTCCTATCATCTTACCCTGAAAGGTGTATTACTGCACCAGTGGTTGTTAAAAGCAATGGCAATTACATCTTTCATTGGCTTTTCTGCTGAAAAAAGATAAAGACCTATGAAGAAAGAGGCTATGGATCATTCTGGACCCTAGAACATCACAGCTGGGGAAAATGCCTAGTTTAATCTTCACTGTCTGCCAGGAAAGTGAGGCTCAGGGATGGAGAGCTGGGGGTAGGGCTCCAGACACCCCCCAGCAGAGGCCTTTATGTGCTATTACATGTCCATTTTGGACATTGTGGGATCTGATGGGGCCCATGTCAAGGCCACTCGGTGCCCCAATGGACTGGGTTGAGTTGTGTCCACCCCAAATTCATGTCCACTTAGGATCTCAGAATGTGAACTGCCCTGGAAAATAGGATCTTTGCAGATCTAATCAGTAAATTAAGGCAAGGTGATCCTGAACTAGGGTGGGCCCTAAGTCTAGTAGGACTGGTGTCCTTACAGGGAGAAGGGGATTTGGATACAAATAGAGAGACACACAGGGGGAAGACCACGTGATGAGGGAGGCAAAGTTGTGTCTATAGGCCAAAGACCTTCTATGGCCACCAGAAGCTGAAAGAAGGAAGGAAGCATCCTTTCCTAGAGCCTTCAGAGGGAGCATGGCCCTGCTGACACCTCAATCTTGGGTTTCCAGCCTCCAGAACTGGGAGGCAATAAGTTTCTGTTGTTTTGAGCCACACAGTGTGTGGGACTTTGTTAGGGCAGCTTAAGGTCATTAATATACCTCCAACCAACCTGCAGCATGAAAAAAAGCCCCTCCATCGGACCCTTCCACCTCCACCTTCGGATACTGGTTTTTCTGTTGCTCAAAATAGGATACAAGAGCCTGGAAGGTGGGTTCAGGGTATAGCATAGTCTCCCTGGAGGCTGGGCCTTGACTATCCCCAAAAAGGATAACCCCTGGGGGTAAGGACTGTTAAGGGGCACATTGAGAGGTTATGGACTTTTAAAAAAAGATTTATTTATTTATTTATTTGAGTGGGGGGGGGGTGGCCCCATCCAGTGGGGTGGGGAAGTAGCAGAGGGGGAGGGAGGGGGGCCAGCAGACTGCGCTGAGCTGAGCAGGGAGCCTGGAGTTCACAGCCTGCAGTCCAGGTATAGGCCTTGATGCAGAGCTTGAACCCACGAGCCATGAGATCATGACCTGAGCAGAAACCAAGAGTCAGATGCTCAACCGACTGAGCCACCCAAGTACCGAGAGGTTAGGGACTTTGAAGTAACACCAACCTCATCTGAAACCCAGGCTTTGTTCCTTTCTAACCACATGACCTGGAAGCCATTAAATCTTCCAAGACTCAACTGCTCATCTGAAGAATGCGGATAAGCAGGGATACCTACCTTTCAGGGTTGCCCACAGGTTTAGAAATGTCTAGGGAGTGTCTGCCATGAGCCATAGTCTGTGATAGTTGCTGGGGATGCCCTGGCAGGTGCACAGTCTGGTGGGATCTGGATCTAGGACTCACACCAGCTGAGGCCTCACACCCAGGGACAGGAGCTTGGTTACATGAGCACTGTTCTGCAGGGATTGGAAGGCTGAGCAGTGGCATGAGGTCCAGGCTGATGGAGATTATTCCAGGGAACGCGTGCATGTGCACATCTCGATGGAGCACACTGGAGAACCTACCAGCCAGCCAGTTGTGAGAAGTGGTAAATGACTAACTTGAGGGCACAGGTTTCATTCATATGAGACCAGCTGATCGAGAGCAATGCCCCCCAGCCCCAACCTCTTCTATCAGGCTGTCACATTCCAGGCCACTCTCCCCTGCCCTAATCATCCAGTACCAGGTATAGACAACAAAAGGGCCCCTATGCCCCAGAACCCACTGAAAATGCTCAAACCAGCCAACTCTAAACCTACCTATCCTGCCTCTCCTGTTCTTCTTACAAAACCACAATGAAGACTCTCACTCACATTTCCCTTAATCCCTCTGCCTCCTGACTGACCTTGGTCCTCATCCTCCCATGGCCCATCGTGGCCTGGTGGCGTGCCCCAACTGCCTTGGGAACTGTGAGTAACAAAGTCTTTTAAATGGCAATAATCTCCTGCTCTGTTGGCCTCACCATACCCAAATATCAATAAAAGCAACAATTGGAGGGGATCCTGTTAGGATCTCAGAATGTGAACTGCCTTGGAAAATAGGATCTTTGCAGATCTAATCAATAAATTAAGACAAGGTGATCCTGAACTAGGGTGGGCCTTAAGCCCAGTAGGGCCCTAAAAACCAGTATCCGAAGGTGGGGGTGAAAGGGTCCAATGGAGGGGCTTTTTTCATGCTGCAGGTTGGTTAGAGGTGTATTAGTGACCTCAAGCTGCCCTAACAAAGTCCCACACACTGCGTGGCTCAAAACAACAGAAACTTTTCCTCCTAGTTCCTCCCTCTACTGCTGGGTGGCTCAGCGGTATAGAGCCTGCCTTTGACCCAGGGCATGATCCTGGGGTCCCAGGATCAAGTCCCATATCGGGCTCCCTGCATGGAGCCTGCTTCTCCCTCTGCCTGTGTCTCTGCCTCTCTCTGTGTGTGTGTCTCTCATGAATAAATAATTAAAATCTTTTTTTAAAAAAGCTACAATTGGAAACAGAAGAATCATGATTGTATGGATTGGGGCTGATAGTGGGCTGCAGAAAATGGCTGGATTTGAGCTTATGGTGGGGGTGGGGGGGAAGCAGGATGGATGGATGGACCTGGTGGTGACTTGGGGATAGAAAGTGAAAGAGGAGTGGCAAATGTCTGGGGTTTAGGCCCGTTGTGGGGGGACATGTCCAGGTGCTTGGCTGATGTGCTGGGGCCATGGCTCCGTCCCCTATGAAATGGGGACAGTGTCGGCCTGCAGGAAGGTATCGCCTGGGTTTCAGGAAGGAAAAGAGGTGAAGGCAGAAGAGAAGAGCTGCAGGGGTCACAGGTGGGCAGGGGGCCAGGGGGCTGCGCTGGCCTGGTGGCAGCAGGAGGGGTGGAGAGGTGTGGAGAAGCTCTGGTCCCAGCCGCCCTCCAGGGTCCTGCCCACGTGCTCTCCTCGAAAAGCGTCACTACTTTAAAAATGGAAACAAACGGTCCCTTGCTTTTTGTGGTGTTTTATGTCAATCGGAGCTGTCGGTCTTCTCTGGTTCTAAATAAGGGAGAGCTCTGCGGGCCCCATAAATAGATTTCCAAAGCTGTGGTCCCATCGCGCTCCCGGAGCAGCCCCACCCCTCCGCAGGCCTCCGGGGTGCTGCCGAGGCTCGCCCCCTTGGCTGGAGAGCAACCGGGGCTGCAGGTGCTTGGGAATATCTGGAGGCTCACAGTTTACTGTGAGGTGCCAGCTTTCGCACATCATTACCCGATGTTGACAGAGGCAGCTGATGACTGTGTGAGCCTTGTTCTCGCCTCCATTAGCAGATTGCTTGAACAAAAAATCTGAAAAATTCAGCTCTCAGATGTGAGTCCCCACCATCTGGCTTGGGAAATCAGCTGGGTTCTGTTTCTGCCCCCCAAGAGGTCTGGATCCTGTTCTTGGCGATGGAGCAAGCCAAGGATAGGGGGCCTGGGAGCTGGGGACGCTCTGGCAGGTCATGGAAGCTTATGTCCTAGGGGAGGGGGAGACCCCAAGTGATGGTCAGAGGGGGCTGCTGAGGAGACTTGGGAGGGATAGCTCAGCGTTTGTGTGAGGTTGGAGAGGGGAGAAAGAGCACAGGGCCAGCAACAAGCTGTCTGGTGACAGTGACAGGAGGGGGTAGGACCAGGGAGAGTCAAATGCTTCTATTTTATTCCCAGCTTCTACCAAGCGCTGCAGGGCCAGGCTGAGAAGGATTCTGGGACTGCATGCAGGCTGAGCAGGAAAGACTGCTGAGATCCATTAGTAATGCCTGCCCAGGGCACGGGAGGGGTAGGTGGGAGCCAGCGGATTCCTCATCCCTGAGCTTAGGGCAAGTGGCTCAGAACTAAGATGGGAGACAGCAGTGTCGCCATCCAGAGCATCCTTCCAGGTGCCCCTGGAATGCAGGGCTAAAGTGGCGGAAGCTACCTGAAGGAAACATTGGGATCTCATCTCTAATGACTTCTCGCCCCACCCAAAATTCCCTGAGGCCAGGCCTGCCTGAGTTACAACTAGGATGCTGTCCGGTGCCTGTAGGTCTCTGCAGACACTCACAAATGACTGGTTGCAGGTGCCACAGGGTGGAGCAGAAGGGGAGACCAGGTTTGGGGAGTTCCTGAGCCCCAGGCCAGCCAGGGGGATGCCGTCTCAGATTGAAAGGCACCAGGAAGGCCTCCTGGCCCTGCCTTTTTTGTTGAGGCATTTTGGGGCTCCTACCTACCACCCGGGTCATCCTCGATGTTCACTTCCCTCTGTCTCCTTGCAGACCCCTCCCTGCAGTTGCACTAGAAGAGAGCACCTGTCCAGGGAATTCAGGGTGCAGAACTGGTCACAGTGTGCCAGGCTGGAGGACCTAAGGACACGTTCCCCGAAGGTAGGCGGTGGTCATGCTGGTCCCGGAGCTCGCCACAGGCCTGTCGTCTAATCCTCGACCCTTGAGGGGCTAGCTCAGACCTGGCTCCCCCTCACTGCAGAAAGTTCCCTCCCTTCTCCTTGGATCCCATGCCAAGCTCCTGAGCAGAATCTCTTCTCGGAGCCGCTGGCCCAGGGGTCCTGGCACTTTCCCTCAGCACTCCCAGGGAGTGACCTATCCTGTTTATCCCAGCTTCTGGGCTTCAAGCTCTGAGCCAGGCTCTCTGAAGGGATGGGGACACATGGGGGCTAAGAGGGCAGCAGACATAGCCCAGGCATAGAGCTTTGGCCCTCTCCCACCCTCACCCTTCTCTGGACCAGCTGCAAGCCCCACTCTGGTGGGGGTGCTCCCCCTGCCCTCAGGGCAGCCAGTCCTACAGCCCGGCCTGTGCACAACAGCACCCAGGACAGATGGCAGCCATGAACGGATGGCTTCGGTCTCCTTCCCTCCCTGCCACCATGCTCTTCTCCTCCACCGCCCTGTTCCCTAGCAGTTTACTGCTTTGCAAAGGGGCCAGACTGTGGCCACTCCAGCCCACATGGTCCGTACGTCCCCCAAGCCTCCACAAAGGCTTCCTGCTCAGCCCCTGCTTATGGCCCACAGCCCCCGAGGGCTGTCACTGCCATAACTGGCCTGGCCCCCTCTTGGTGCCTGTCGGGCTCTGGGGAGGCCATGCTGGAGGCCTGCTGTGGGGGCCTCACCAGTCCTTGCTCTGTCACTTACTCCTGTTTGCTGCATTGCATCTTCAGGGAGCTGTCAGGCTTTTTCAGAACCCAGAACCTTTGAACGTGAGTAGGAAAGCCAGACCTCACCTGTTCTGTGAAAAGAGGAACCTGCTGGACTATGCAGATGGCAACCCAGGGTGGATGGGACTCCCAGTGGCTGGGCCAGGAAGGCCTGGTGGCCAGCCTCTGAGCCTCCCCCCACCGCCACTCCTGCTGGCCGGTGCTCTGTTGCGGTCCCACCCAGGGGTTGGGGCACCGAGGTTGGGTGTCCAGCACTGTTTCCTTCCCAGGTGTGGCCAGGGCTGGTGTGGCCACTGTTACCAGTACACAAGACCAGCCACTGCCCCTCGGAGGGTGGAGGCAATGGAGGCACCATGTGCCTCCGCATGTTTTACCAAATTTGGAAGAAGGCTGAGTGAGGTCAGGGATTAGGAGTCCAGAGACACTGCCTCATGTGGCAGAAGAATCATTTCCTCAGCTCCAAAGCTATACCAGAGCACAGGGGGCACTGGGATGGCCTTGGGAAGGCTACTTGTGGAGAGCTGGGTCTCTGCTCCTGGCCCTGCTCCCTGCTCTGCTGAGGGCATGCACTGGGCTCAGGGTTTCAATCTCAGCTCCATTCTCTCCTGGCTGGGTAACCTCTGGCAAGTCACCAAACCTCTCTGAGCTGCTCTTACCCCATGTCTGGAAGAAGGATATGCCTACTTCCAGGATTGTGGTGAGGATTGGGCAGGTCTACACTGGAGTCCCAGGCCCACGTAAATCTCCTTCCTTAGGGCTCTTCCTGAGGTGGGCTCTGGGCTGGGGCCACAGGCCTACAGGAGAGCCTAAGATGTGGTCCCGGCCCCTGAGAAGAGCCCTGCCAGCTGGAATCAGCTGATCAGGGAGTCAAGCTGCAGCAGGGCTGTGCCAGGGACAGGGCCCAGGCTCTGAGGGAGAGCCCTAGCTCCCTCCCTTGGAGAGTCAGGAATCTCCTGCAGCCAGAGGTCTCCAAGTAGGGAGGGGCTGCTGGGAGCCTGGGGTCAGGGTCCCACCCATCAGTTAGAGGGCAGGTGCTGGGCCTCCATCAGGAGGAGGGGGGTAGACAAGGTCCTGGGAGACTGGATGCTGGGGGGTTGCTGGGTGGGTGGCATGTCCCTCTCCCAACACACACTCACACACCTCTACACACTTTCCGCATATGGGTGTCCACACCCCCCACACACGGGGGCACCCACACATACTCCATACACACCCCCCACATGGGTGCACACACACTACACACATGGGCACACACACATACACCCCCCCACCCCCACATGTGTGCACACACACAACACATGCCATACACCATACCACACACACTCCACATGGGCACACTCACACACACACAGGTGCACTTGCCCTGCAGCCTCTGGTCAGCCTCCAGAACTCAGCTTTGGCCTCAGAATGTGATGTCCACCTTTTCCCGAGCAGAGTGGGAGTTTTGAGGGGTGGGGGAGGCAGAACAGCCTGGGGTAGAGAAACGGGAAAGACCACAGGAAGCACTGACTAGTTGAATTCAGACATGTTTCTCTGTGTGAGGGTAAAAGTCACATCTGGCCATTCCAGGCCAGTCTGTTCTTTTCCAGAACATTCAGTGAAACACCCAGGCACAGACAGTCCTTGTACCTGTTCCAATCAGTAATCAGACAAGAGTCTACTAAAATGAACTGGAGGTGCTCCATCCAAGGGCTCCTTTAGTGGAAAGAGGTTTTCCTTTGTCCATACTCTATGAAGGAAGCCAAAAGAGACTCCTCATAGGGAGAGGGCAGAAAGGGTTGGGCTCCTCCGGGTTGAGACAAGAACTCCACCTGCAGTTGATGGATCTGGGAAGAAGAGGTCTGGGTGCAAGGGGTATGAGCCACTGTTACCTGGCAGGGTCAACTTTATTCTTAATAAAGTTAGGGACTTGTTAGGACTTTGTTAGGACAAAGTCTTGTTAGGGACCTTCCCATTCTACATAAGAGGGGCAGTGAGCTGGAAAGAAACCAGTGAGGGAACTTTGTTGTGACCTACAGAGATTAAGTGTGACCCTGACAAAGAAGGTCAAAGATCACAAGAACATACTCAGAACTGTGCCTTCCTGGTATATCCAACACATAGGATGACCAGATGACCTGGTTGATACCTATTGTCCCCGTCGTAATTATCAATGATGTCTCTGAAAATTATATGGTCATCTATATAATATGGATGCTCCTATTGATTACCCTAAGTCAGAGGTAGCTTATGCATGGCAGACTGCTCCATACATCCTATTCCTTGATCTGTGGCAGACATGGCTAATCGATGACATCACTCTTTTCCCTGAGCCTGCAGACTTCAGAATCCTTCTAACAATAGCATTAAGGCATATTGGTGGGTGAGGAGAGTGTGCACATTGGGGAGGAGATGGTGGCAGAGATGTGAGATTGGTTGTAAACAGGGAGATTGATCAAAAGTGTAAGCATATTTAAGGATAATAGGAGACAGGTTTCTTACTATTGGAGGAGATAGTTACAAATATCACAAGGGAGAAAGTAAGAATGAGTTCTCTAGTGGTGTACTGGAATCAGGTAAATCAGAATAAACTAATGGTTTTCAAAATGTTTACCTCCATGCAGAAATATAGATGTAAACATGTGTACATATTCACATGCTTGTATGTATTATAACATATATTCCCCGGCTCTATCCATTGAGAGGGTTTGGGAGTAGTGACATTCCAACAACAATGAACACACTTATGCCCAGATCTTGGCTTCTGAATACCACCTCCCGCTAGAAGGAACCAGGCTTCTTGGGAGATATGTTGATTCCAAGAGAGGTCAAGATGTTCCTGAAAGATATTGTTCAGAAAGCAAGGAAGTTCTCAGAGAATGATGTCCTATGAAATGACACAGAAGCCAGCCTGAATGAGCACCCACCAAGCATCAAAATAAATAATGATAGAACCCATGGAATAATGACATTAGGAGTCCATAAAATTATAAATAAATAAACTAAAGGTTTGATGAGGAATAGTATATTTATATGGGCTTAATGGACCTCCCCACAAATACTTATGATAAAGGGGAAAAGGGTAGCTTTACTGTGGGGAAACCTTGAGACACCACCTTCATCAAGTGATCTGAGTGAACATGAGAAGAAGTACGCAAACAGAAGTCCTGGACCACCCAGCAGATCTCAGCATCCCTTCTGTGAGATTCCTGCCAAAGATGCACAACCTGAATCTACTCACGAGCAAACATCAGACAAACCCAAACTGAGAGTTAACCTACAAATAACTGGTCTGGAATCTGCAAAATGGCAAGATCCTGAATGTCAAGGATAGAAAGAAGAACTGCTCCACACTGAAGGACATGACCACTAATGTGACATGTGATGCGGACATTATTGGGACAATTGGTAAAATTACTGAGGATGAGGCAGTAGCAACATATACGTTAGTTTCCTGATTTTGAGTGTTCTATGGTTATGTAGGAGAATGCTCTTGTCTGCAGGAAATATGCACAAAATTGTTCTCAGGTAATGGGGCATCAGATTGACTGCTTTCAAATAGCTCAGGACAAATTTCTTTGAATTATCCCTTCAACCTTTTAGTTAGCTTGTGATTGTTTCAAAGTTTTTTTAAGGGGGCAATTAGAAATTCCAAAGAACACAAACAAAATGCTGCGTAGGCAAATTATGGTTCAAATAAAAAGCAAGATAAAATGAGACACACATGACCACAGTAATATGTGCATTTTTTGGTGCTTTCACGGGAACAAAAGGCAAGACCCTGCACAAGGCCCTGGATGGCCAGAGATGGCCCTGACGCCTCCACACCAGGGGAAAGAATGTTCCATAACCGCTACTGGCTACAGGATCTATGGGGCCCGGTACAAAATGAAAACATGAGATCCCTTGCCGAAAAATCATTAAGAATTTCAGAGATGTGATAGCAGAACGTTAAACCTAGTGTAGGTTGCACATGCAAACTGGCTCTTTCAGGAATATTTGCCACCGGCTGTTGCATTAAGAACTTGCCCTTTTATGGGGAACCCTCTTGCACTGTTGTTGGGAATGTGAACTGGTGCAGCCACTCTGGAAAACCTGTGTGGAGGTTCCTCAGAGGTAAAAATAGACCTGCCCTACGACCCAGCAATTGCACTGCTGGGGATTTACCCCAAAGATACAGATGCAGTGAAACGCCGGGACACCTGCACCCCGATGTTTATAGCAGCAATGTCCACAATAGCCAAACTATGGAAGGAGCCTCGGTGTCCATCGAAAGATGAATGGATAAAGAAGATGTGGTTTATGTATACAATGGAATATTACTCAACCATTAGAAACGACAAATACCCACCATTTGCTTAGACGTGGATGGAACTGGAGGGTATTATGCTGAGTGAAATAAGTCAATCGGAGAAGGACAAACATTCGATGGTCTCATTCATTTGGGGAATATAAAAAATAGTGGAAGGGAATAAAGGGGAAAGGAGAAAAAATGAGTGGGAAATGTCAGAAAGGGAGACAGAACATGAGAGACTCCTAACTCTGGGAAACGAACAAGGGGTGGTAGAAAGGGAGGTGGGCGGGGGGATGGGGGGGTGACTGGGTGACGGGCACTGAGGGGGCACTTGACGGGATGAGCACTGGGTGTTATGCTATATGTTGGCAAATTGAACTCCAATAAAAAAGAAAAGAAAGAACTTGCCCTTTTGTGATACTTGGGCATGAGATAAAAGATTTGTCAATAAGAATGTCCGTCAGACTATTATTCATTGCTGAACACCAGAAGAATCACAAATGTCTAGCCATTTATTAGAATGAATAATAAATTATAGTATCTCTATGAGATGGAATTTTATGCAGCTATTAAAAATGTTTTAAGGAATATTGCATGACAAGGGAAAAGCCTGTTGATATAATGGCAAGTGAAAAAATATAAAATATGAAACTGCATAGATTTCATATTACAAATTTTATAAAAACAATTGACATACATGAGTATGGCAAAATGATTGACAGGAACTATGCCAACACGTGAACAGGGGTTATCCCTGGATGATGGGATGATAGGTGATCTTTATTATCTTTTTAATAGCTTTCTGCAACTTATAAATGTTCTATCATGAGGGGCACCTAGGTGGCTCAGTTGGTTAAGCATCCTACTCTTCATTTCATTGCACGTCTTGATCTCAGGGTCATGAGATCGAGCCCCATGTTGAGCTCCGCTCTCTTCTCTCCCTCTGCCCCTCCTCCTGCTTACTCTCTCTCTCTCTCTCCCTCTCTCAAATAAATATATAAAATCTTAAAAACATTGTTCTACCACAAGCATATCTAACTTTAATGGTTAGAAAAGTATTTTTAAATATTTAAAAATAATTTATTAATTTGTTATAATGATTCTGTTTGCTTATGTAATTAAAAAATTTCAATAAAGGGTAAAGCTTAAAACAAGGCCATTCATTCACATTCAACTGGTATTTATGGAATGCAAACTCCATCCTGGCATGATGCTTGGGTCCGAAGGAACATAGAGGAAGTGTTAGAAGGACAGGTGGTATCTGACTCCATGGGCTTATCATCTTGTTGGTGAGGAGAAAACAAAAAAGCACTCTGGAGCTTCCCACAGACCTCTGCCTGGGATCCAGGAAGGTCCCAGAAGGGGAGCGGGACCCTCGGTGGGCAGCCACTAGTGCCAGCAGGCTGAGCCTGGAGGGGTGAGCCCGTGATCACAGCCACGCTGGAGGGCAGCGAGCCCCTGGAACTCCTGTGTGTATAATAGTGCACGCCGGGGAAGTTATTCGTTGGGCACATCACCCTTTAATAAGCTATAACTTAAAAAGCAATGGCAGGCTCTAGGTAATCAATACCGCATTGTAATAATTTCAAGCACACAGATTTATATTCTGTGCACCTTGGACAGCAATTACTTTATTCTTCTAATATACTTGCGAACGCTGCTTTATTTTCACTTAAACCATTTGCTTTATTGACCAAAGCAAGTCCGATGCCCATAATACCAACCTTTCTCCCATCCTCTAACTCAGCGAATCTAGTTCCCATCAATAATTATGACAAAGGTGGTGATTCTTTCCCCCAAGCCCAGACAGCACTGATGAGATCTCTCCTGGGGGGTATCACTCTCCCCTCTCCCTTCAGGGAGCAGGGGAGGAGCAGGCAGGGGGTCAGACAGCAAGTTCCGAACAGAGCTTCACAGGGAAGGAACAAGGAAGGTGGCAGGGGTAGGGGTGGGGGTGGGGTGACGGGAGGGACAAACATTAAGAAGTCAGAGAAGGAAGAGAACAGGAAATCTGGGCCACAGACAACTGGGGTAGCAAGGAAGGTCACCTTGTCCTGCTCGGCACAGCCCCTGCATCTCTGCTGGTGAGAGGCAGTGCACAGGAGGACCCCGCCATTCTCCAGGTCGATGTGGTAGGGCAGTTGGAAGCAACTCAATGGGGCATGCCATTAGCCAAAGACCAGTGACCTGCTCTCTCCTCTGGGCGGCGAAGCAACTTTGTGCAACTAATCAACTAATTCATTAAACTTCAGAGAGGTAGGTCAAAGCCTCTATGATTTAGTCAATTAATCAAGGACCAGAGTTTCACTTGGTGTTTGGATCTTAGCAATAGTTTTCTTGACCTTTCTTGGACTGTATGACTATCCCTCAGAAGCCTTTAACTTCCTGCATTTTTCATCTTCAACTGGTCTGTGGGTTCCCACCTGCACAAATAGGAAGGGCCAGCAATTAGTCCCGAATGTCCGGGCTGGTGGTGCCCGTGAGAAATAGAGGTAGGAGGGAGGGGAACTAATGCAGCTGTCCTGCACAGATGAAGCCCTATGGTACTGCCTGCACCAATTATAAGCGTCCTTGAGAATAGAAATCTACTGAAAGCATGGCCCAGGGGGGCCAGAGAGCAGAGCAGATACCTGGGCAGCAGGACTGCTACACTTCAGCTGCTACTCCCCATAGCTAAGGCCACTGTTTTGGGTGGGTGGGGTGGTGGGATACAAGAACTCTCAGCCAGGAGCTCAGAGATTTAGTGGCAAGGTTCTTCTGGTGAAACCTGGTTCCAGAAATGAACCTACCCTAAGCCCTGCTTGTACTCCAGTTCTAATGCTGGGCTCCATTCTCTATGTTCTCTCTCCATCCATCCATTCATCCCATCCTTCCTTCCACCCATACACCCTCCATCCACCCATCCCTCCATCCATCTCTCTATCCATCTGATTAACAATTAATTATTCATTGACTCCTAGCCACGCACTAGCCCACGTCCTAGGCACTGGGGACATAATCCTGGACCAGGCACATGAACAACACAGTGGGCCAGATCATGTCAACAGAAATACAGTACACAGAGGAGCACGCACAATGTTTGCTGGGCAGGTGCAGGATTCTGAGGAAGCCCAGAGGAGGGCATGACTAACTCTCTGGAAGGTAAGACTTCCCAGAGGAGACAGCATCCTTGCTGGCTTCTGTAGGAGGCCCAGAAGTCAGCCTGGCAGCCCATGCAGTAATAATGATGCACCCAGCAGAGGGGGCTGCTTGGTCCCCTGCCTGGAATCTCACCTCTGAGGCCATCTAGTTAGCACCCTCTTGCCTTCCAGGCCTTTCTCATGATGCCAGTGGAGGACCTTCCACACTGGGGCTGCCAGTCTCTGGGTCCCACTCTCCCCTGTTTGCTCTCACCATGCCTCACCAGAATTTCCATGAGAACTTGGAGGGTCTGCCCACACGCATGAGTGAAGTGGGCCAACTATGTGCCAGAGCAATGGCATCTGGAGCGGAATTATTTTGACATCATTCCTCTTTGCACGGTAAGTACACAGGAACCAGGGAGTGCAGGCAGTGTGGTGTGCAACCGGGAGGCGCCGCTCCCGCAAACATGGATGTGAACGTGTCCCCTGGATGGTGCAGTACAACGGTCCCAGGAGGAATATTCTTCACTCCCACAGAGAAATATGCCATGCACATTACTCTTGAAACATATGGACAGCTTGCTCTATCTTTCATTTCCCACTTTTGAGAGAAGCCTGGGTCGAGGGAAATATTTCTCTAAGAGAAACCACAGTGCACCATGAGAAATGGCAGTTACTTTTTGGCCCAGGCGTCGGGATTGGTGGGTGGGTGGATGGTGCGGGAGGATGGAGCATGGAGGACGTGACCTGGGGAGCTGACGGTCCCCATCCCATCTCATGGGGTTAGCAGTGGCTGCTCAGCAATTCCTGTCTACTGCTGCCCTTAGGGGATTCAGGCCAACAAGACTAGGTCTTCTGGGTTTTCAAGAAAAGTCTGAAATCTAAGTGTTTGTGTGAAATCTCCTGATTTGCATATGTTGGCTCAAATCTTTATAAAACATTTTGTAAGCCAAATGTAGTGGGAGGCCTGAGAAGTCCAGGTTTGCTATACTCGCCCTGGAGGGTGTGGGGTACAACAGGGTTCTGAGCATCGGGGAGGCTGGCAGAGGTATAAAGCAGGTTGCGGACTCAGGATCCAGACCCTTTGAAATGGGACTTGCTAAGAAATGTAGCCCTTCAGAACTCCAGTGTATTTTCAGGAGGTTCAAAGGACTGGAGGCTCAGGAACCCCATCCTTCTCAGTGTCAGAGTAGCATATGGGGGCTCATCAGCCACTGCCAGTTCTGTGATGTCTGGTCTGAGCACAGCCTGGTGTGCAGCCATCCCTGGGGAACCGGCTGGGTTCTCACACTACCTTTTTAAGAAACTCCATCCCTCCATCATAATAAGGGGCAGATTCAGTACGTTGGGGTCTGAGTTTTATACAACTTGGGAGGCCTTTGTTAGGAAAAAGAATGCATAATTTAGAACACAAAATCAGGGGCCATGTCCTGGAGAAGGTATGTAATAGCATTGCTGGTGCTGGTCAATTATAAGTATTTCTTTCCAACAGCACTCCGAGACATCATGTTGGTAGCCTGAAATGGACCATGGTGGAGTACTCTACGGAAAATTGGAAAATCAGGGATCCCTGGGTGGCGCAGCGGTTTAGCGCCTGCCTTTGGCCCAGGGCGCGATCCTGGAGACTCAGGATCGAGTCCCACGTCGGGCTCCCGGTGCATGGAGCCTGCTTCTCCCTCTGCCTGTGTCTCTGCCTCTCTCTCTCACTGTGTGCCTATCATAAAAATAAATAATAAAAAAATTAAAAAAAATTAAAAAAAAAAAGGAAAATTGGAAAATCGGCAAGTGATACAAATCAGCCCTCCCCCCCAAAAGAGAGCCAATTGTTAAACATTTACCAGCACAACCAAGTCCAAATGAGAGGTGGGCTTAAGTTTGGTCAGGGCCCTGATAAATCTGCCTCTGATCATAATACATTCATTAGATAGGAATCCACTGAAGGATGGAGGGGGGTGGGTAGGTGGGTAGAGAAAAAATCCAAAACAGTGCTATCAAAAAGGAGGAAGAATTTTTTTTTCTAAAATAGAAGAAAACAGGAAAAGATCCTTCTGAGAGGAAAAGGTTTTCCCTTCTCAGTTTGAGCTGGGGGGGAAAAAAAAGGAGAGACAGAGTGAGAGAGAAGTCTTTTTTCAATTCCCCAAAGGCTCCACTGAACCCGGAGTTTCCCTTTGAAAAGTGCATGGTTTTGGGGCATTTGTTGAATAAAATCATCCCAAATTAAAATCTCATTTCTTTCAAGAGGCTGGAGAGTGTGTCTACTTGTCTGGGACTAAAGGATTGAAATTCATTTTCAGGGAAGAGATTCATCAGTAGGGACAGGCTGAGAGTCTTCTGGGGAAAATACTGCTCCAGCTCCCCCATCCTGATGCCCTTCAGCAGAGAGAGGGGCTTCTCCTGGGGAGCTGGGCTGGAGGCCCGCACCTGGGGACTTGCCCCAGGCCAGGCTCCTGGGAGACAGCCCCACCCCTGGGCTCAGCCCTGACCCATCTCTGCAGCGGGAGAGCACAGATGCAGGCCTGGCACAGCAGCACCTTCAGGAAACAGGCTGTCGGGCTTTCTGCAGCCAGGGCTGTGCTGCTTGCTGCCAGGAGGGGCCTCTTTGTCCACATCGGGCCCCTCAGAAGCTGGAGGGGCTCCATGTGTCTGCTGGCTCCTCTGAGATAGCAGAGGCAGAGGGGTTTGGGGCTCAAAGCATCCTGCAGGTGAGGCTAGGGGGTGCTCTGCTGGCTGCTGGAGTTGGGGCTCTGCTGGTTCAGACCTGCTGCCCAACAGGCAGAGGGTCACAGGAACAGTGTCCCTTTCAAAGACAGCCTTGATGTCATCCACTTAATCACGCTTCGCCCCATAAACCGTGGGGCAATGCGTCCCTCCTGGTTAGGCCATATGCCTCGGCTCTCCGAATGCCGCATTTGTCAGCTGTGGGGGAGGAGGTGGCTCACAGCCTGCAGCTGCTGTGGAATGTCACCCCCTGCGTGTTCCTGGGCACCTGCTAAGCGGCCACTACCCACCGGCTGGACAAGGAGCTTGTGCCCCAGCTGTGAGGCTGCAGGGAGGGAAGCTGGGACTGAGGGTACCAGCTGGAGGTGGAGGAGGGAGCCCAGTCTGAGATGTGCCAGAGGGACCAGGAGGGACTCCACAGGCTGAGGAGGGGGTGAGGAGCAAGCAAAGCTCTGACCAGCATGGGTTCTGGGGAGTTGTTCAGGGACCTTTAGGGATTAGGGTTTTGAGCTGCAGGCCAAGGGGCAGTACTTGGGGTGGGGGGGTGTCGAAGGCCTTTGGCAGACCTGCTATTTAGAAAGCACACTGGGCTGATGCCCAGAAATCTGCACCACTGTGAGCACCTGCCCTGAGATCTAGCCATGAACCTGCCCTGGTGTCCCACAGAGACAGCCCTTCACACGCTTGGCTGGAGAAGAGCTGCATCCCAGCACTGGCCCCTGCCTGAAACAACCCTGCCTCTGGGAACACTAGGCTCTGCCCTCCCAAGGCCTGCCCACCTCCAGCAAAACCAGATCCTCATTCTGGGACCTCCAGCTGCCTCTCTCAGGACCCCTGAAGGCCTTGGACAGAGGAGTTACAGAGAAGCAGAGCAGAGCTGAAGCAAAGGCCAGGAGCCAGCCGGTGGGGTCACAGTGAACTCGGGGGTCTTGTTGCCTCCGCTTGTCCTTGGATGAGGCGCAACGCCCCTCCTCACCACCCACCCTCAAAACGCTGAGTCAGACGCAATAATTTTTTAATGAAAATGCAGTACAATTTATTTTGCATAAGAATCTTCAACTATCTGCCCCATGGGAGCCGGACAGCGGTGGGGAGAGAGCCATGGGGTTTTATGAGCCCTGTCGTTTAATACATAGCCTCACTGGCGGGTGGGATCTGAGCTCTGGGACCTCCAGGGATGCTCAGCCCACCTCTGCCTTAGTCAGCATTCAGTTTAATGCCAGGCGGAGGTTGTTATAGGCCAAGTCTATAAATAAAGGATTTACAATTAAGGTTATTAGCATCAGGTGGAACCTAAACTCGGCAACCTTGCATTGAGTGCACAGAAACAAGCATGTAGTAATTTTTGTTCTGATTTTTAAAAAAATAATGCCCAGAGCACATGAGAGCTGCCCTTGCCAAGACATGGCATTTCCATCATGTGGGACGTATGTGGGTCCTCGTAGGGTAGCACCCTTTTGCATGATGCCTGTGGGTCTCAAAGAATCACTGGCTAGCTGGGTGTCACCTCCTGGGCACCAGGGCTGTGGCCAGAGGGAAGTGGTTGTTTGTCTAACCTGCTGGGTCTGCTGACCCAGGCACCGAGTTGGTCTGTCTCCATAATAGATCACAAGGATTTCTCCAACTTGCACATGGTGACTAGTTCCCAGTCCTGAAACTGCGAAAGCACTGAGGTCAAGCAGTTTTGCCCACCTCTGTTGGGTGACTGAGCCCGCCCCGAAGTATAAGTCAGCAAACCAGCAAGCTTCTGTAAAGATAAGGCTGGCTTCAAGAACGAGGGGCACCCTTCCTGTGACCCCCTTTCCCCCCGGCCCTTAGTAGGCATCACCCTACAAGGGGCTGGGGCCCTGCCTGGGGTGCCTTGTATCAGAAGACTTGTGCAGGCCAATCAGAGCATCGTGTACCACACTCATTAGCTAATTAATGCATTAAAATTCATTTGGACCCAGTCCTCGTTCCTGGCAGGGACTGGCAGCTGTGGTGTCTCAAAGGCCTGTGGGTGGTTGGCCTGGGGCAGGGGCGCTGGCCTGGGGCTCCAGCCACCTTCCTGTCACCTGACTCCTCATTCTTGGGTAGAGTTTCCTCCCCTCCCCCCTTCCATTCTCTCTCTCTACTCCTCACCTTTCTTTCCTTATCTTTTCTGAGACTGAGGCAGAGTCGTTTGTAAGAAGCAGAGGCAACCCTCAGGATGAGCCATAAGTAATGATTTCCGCTGCCCTCTCTCCAAAGCGAGGCCTGTTGGAGCCCCGGACAGGCCTCTAGGTCCCGGCTCAGCCACCTGTGGCCTTCCAGGGTCTCACGGAGAAGGAGGGAGGAAGCCCCACTGGGGCCGCTGCCACTGCCATTTGGCAGTCACAGGAATAAGATGCGGGGCGTGGGTGGGGGCCGGGAGGGGCTGCAGGGGACAGGGGAGGAGAAGCTAGCACCCCACGGGGCTTTGCCTCAGGTCTGCTCAGTGCTTGGGAGGCTGGTGACTGGAACTTGTTTAAGGGGAAATGGATTTTGCATGAAACGTGACACAAATTTATTTGGACAAATAATACACCATTTTAAGCTGCATCTCTTGCTTGGCGGCCTCCCCTTCTCGGGTGGGTGGCGAGCTCTCCTGATGTGGGCAGTGAGGCACTGGGGTGTCAGGAAAGATTTCATTCCTCCTTCTCCCAAATGAATGTTGGAATGGGATGTTGTTGCGATCTAAAAATAGCCCCACGGCCCCCAGCCTGGGCCTCCAGCCAGCAGGGTTTTGCCCAATATTATGATGATTCTCACGTAAAGAAAAGACTAATGGGTTTCTTCCTTGAGGCAATTAAAAAGTGATTTGTCACACACCAAGATGTATGGCTTTGTATTGGCAGATCTAAGGCTATGGAAGGCGGGGCAGGGTCCTCAGGGCCTCTGTGTGGCCGAGGGGGGCTCCCAGGGGCTCCACTGACCAAGGGCAGGGAGGAGGTGAGGGGGACAGGGACAAGGAGCTGGGGTCAGCACACAGCTGTAGGCCCAGCTCAGAGAGGCTCCCCTGGCCTTGCCACCAGGCTTCTGGAAAGGCCCCTCCCCAGCTTCAGGGAAGAGGTGGGTCTGAATGTTTTTCTAACACCTCAGATGGTTGGCAAGGTCCCGGAGCCCTTGGCCCCTGCCGCCATCTGTTCACACCTCCCCTGAACCCCTACCCCTGGCCTCTGCCCCACCGACTGGGGGACAGCTGGGATCAGAGGGCTGGACTCAGGGGGCCCTGGCTCCCCTCCTTGTGCTCATTCCTTGAAAAGGAAGCCACAGAGGATGGGAGACACCCTGTCCCCCCGCCCCCATGTCTTTGGCTCACTCACAGACTAGGAGGGAGTCTCCTGACTCAGGAGTTTGAGAACAGTACAGGGGCATGCAGGGTACCTTACCCACCCACTGCTGCCCCACACCTGGGCATGTCCCATTGCTGCCCCACACCTGGGCATGACAGCTCTGTCAGGAATAGAGCCAGGTGATCATCTCTACCTGCCTTACTCTTGTCTCACTTGATAGGCTCAGAACTCAGAGGGGGAGAACAAGGGGCTAGTTGTCCTCCCAAGTGAGTTCCAGACATAATCCCTCCTTTCCTGAAGAAATGCCCATCCTGGCCCCAGAGGACTGAGGTCTCAGGGTTAGCTTCACCTGTTACCTCCACACTGCAGGCGACCTTCTCTTTCCGTCATTCTGTCCTGCCTTCTCCACTATGTACTACATGTCTCTTTACTCCTCCCTCATGCTCCAGTTGGCCATGGCACCCACCATCTCCGTCCATGCTAGGCTGGTGGAGCTGGAGGTGGGGGTGGGGTGGCGGAAGGTACTGCCTTCTAGAACTCCAGAAAGAAGGTGAGGTCGCCAAGCCCCATACCCCACTGAGCCTTGCCTACTGAGCCATGGTGTGGGGAAGACGCTGAGAAGGTACGCCTGAATGGGGTGTCACGGCGGTGTTGCTGGGCGGGGGGGCACTAGAGGCAAGCAGCCTCTCCACCGGGACTGAAGTGGCACAGGAAGGAGGGAGCCATCCTTGCTGGCCCTGTGGGATGCAGGGGGCTGCCCCTCGGGCCGCTGCCTGGGGCTGAAGGACTCCCCACCAGCTGGCACTCTGGCACCTCAGGGAGGGCCCTAGAGCCTCTACTTGTGGTGGTGCCTGACCCCTCTTCCTCTGATCACTTCATCCTCCCTCCTTCTCTTCTACTGCTTTCATTTCTCTCACGATCTCAGACACCTAAGGGACTAGCATCATTTGAAGCCACAGAAGCGCCAGCAGTTTGGGGCATTTTGTAGGTGGATTAAAAACCTTTTCATCCACTCTGAAGCCAGTGTTCAGCTCAGAGTTTCTGTGGCTGCTCCAGATGGACACTCAGCTCATAGGGTGACTTACCCCCTGAGTCCCCTGAGTCTTGGGGCCCTGGTGACTGTAGGCATGGCACGGAAATGCTTTGCTTGTCCTGGGATGCTGCTCTAAGAGACCCTTTGCTTAGAGGCAACTCAGCCCCCAAACCATCAGGAACAGAGAGGCAGAGGCACCCTGATCAGTCTGTGTCCTGGGGCCAGGCAAGAGGGAGCCCCTCTTCTCACATCCCCTGAGCTCAGGGGACCCGGGGACACCTCTCCTGGGCCTGCTTCTGGTCTGGAGCTCTGGTGGATTCCTCTTCTGGGGCCCCTGGAACCTCGAACCTCTGTGCAGATTTGCAGCATGATAACAATGGCTGACAACAACTGGGGCTCATTCTGTGGCTGCAGCAAGTGCATCTACAGCATTAGCTCATTTCATCCTCCCAGTAACCCAATACATTAGGTGCTATAATAATTCATCCCATTTTACAGAAAAGAAAGGCAAAACATGGAGATGCAAAGGAACATAAAGACGGAGAGTTTGGAAGATGCATAGTAACATCAAGTTTGTAAAACTGACTCTCTTAGAGCATGCCACTCTGCTGGGTACTCTGACCAGGACTTCCTTCCTCCTTCCCTCCTTCCCTCTCTTCCTCTCCCCTCCTCCCTTCCTCCTTTATTCCTGCTCATCCATCCTTCCATCTGAACATTAATGAGCATATTAAGAATTTAGACTCTGTGCTAGAGATACTTTAGTGAATAAAAAAAGTCCATGTCCTGTTCTCATGGATACAGGGCTTACATCTTGGGAGGAAATACTAACACACATTAAACCAGTCCCTACTGTGTGCCTGATACACAGCCCCAAAGTGGCAGAGACCCAGACTCAGACAGATCCAAGTTTAAATCTTGGTTTTCTCACCTACTAGTTGTGTGGCCTTGGGCAAGTTCCTCAACTTCTCAGACCCTCAGATCCTCATCTATAATATGCCTCTGAGTGCTGCTGGGAGGGAACTTGGGTTAGTAACATTGTGAGGCTGCAGAGCTCCCTGGTGTGGGCTTGGTTTCCATAAATCACGAAAACGAACGCATGTCCCTAGCTGCTAGGGACCAACCAGAGCGCCACTCCACAGCGAATCAATAGACTTAATATTTAATAATAATCCGCTGAAAGGCACTTTGGTCAGCTCAATGCATCAGTGCCACACTAATAACAAATTACCTCTTAAATTATTAGCTTTGGTTCCTTTCATGAAGCTCTGGTTCAGTTTGTAACAGGGAAAGAGAAGGATGAGCCCGGCCCAAGAGGCCAGGGTGGTCCTGCGTGGGCTGAGCCGTGCGAGCCTGGACCCTCCTGTGGGCAGTGGCCGTGGGCAGTAGAGTGCACCTGGGCAGATACCCCCTGTTCTTGGAACCTCATGCCCAGCCCATTCTGGACACAGTCCCAGACGTGCCCCAGGACAGCCTTGCTCCTGGGGCCCATCCTAATCACAGCCGCCACTTGGTGAATGCCTACCATGTACTGAGCTTTACATAATGTCACTTCATTAGAAAACCTAACAGTGTCTGTATGAAGGGATTGTTTTCCCCAATTCACAGATACAGAAACCAAGGTGTCTTCTTCAGGGCCAATAGCTCAAACCTAGAGATCTGAGGCTTACATCCGAGCCAGTAGGACCAGTAAGGGAATGTCTATAACCTTTGCATAGAGGAAGTCTCGCAGAACAGTGAGGAGTATGGGCTCCAGGCCTGTTTGCATGGTTCAAATCCCAGCCTTTTACTGACTTGCTATGTGACCTCGGGTAAGTTCTGAAAGTACTCTGTGCCCCAAGTCCCTCATCTGTAAAATGAGGGTGGCAACCATAGCACCTGCCTTGAAGGGTATCTCATACGGACTAGGTTGAGAGTGTCTAACAGGGTCTGGCACCAGGCCAGGGTGATCTGTTATAGTCCTACCTAGAGTCCCATCTTTCTGCACACTTTCTGTACCTCATCACTGCACATCCCCACGCAGGGCTGGAGGGGAGGGCTGCGGGCCCTGGCCCATGCAGGAGGAGGAAGAGGGATCCAGACTGTGCCCCATCCCACAGGGAGAAGCAGGTGTAGGCACATCCAAGGTCACAGTGACTTGGGGCAAGTCCGTCCCATGCCTGTCTCTGCACCATGCCTCCCCAGCACAGGGCAGCACCCACTGGCGCACTGGCTCATGATGCTCCTGCTCCTCTCCACCCCAAGAGTGACCCTGGACTCCTGTAGAATGTTTGATCTTTGACCTGGAAGGGGTCCAGGAGCACAGCACGGGCACGTGCCCTGCCCTATAGGAAAGCTCCGTGCGCAGACCCATGCAGGCACTCGATGGCAAGATATCCAATACAAATCTGATTCAGAGGGGAGTAGCCAAAGCCCCGGGAAAGGAGGCTAGCTCTCTGGGGCCATAAAGGAGACCCATGGTTGTACTTTTCTTTACAAAGAAAGAAATTTTACTGAAATATGAACCACGCTTATCTTTGAGGGTTGGGCTTTGAAGCTACTTTAGTTTAAAATTAGTCCTGTCTGTTTCATCTGCAGTTTGTAAAACTTCATCAGTGAACATGGATTTCTAGTGTCATGAAAATGAGAATCAAGGGGTTGAGGCTGTAACCCCTCCAGGCTAGTTTCCTTGAGGGCTGAGCCCTGAGACCTGAATTCTGTTTTTTCTGCTGCCAAAAATGAAGAGGAATCACATGGAACTGGTAATGACCTAGATGAGTCTCCTGCAGAAAGTCTCGGGGGCCTTCTTGCTCTCCTGCCAGTGAGGCCGGGCTCAGTCCTCCCTGCGGGGCGGGCTTGGCAGCTAGGAGGTGTGGGTGCTGCCCATGGCCCCCAAGCTCTGTACCCTCCACAGTGAGGCCCAGGGAGGGTGCAGAGACTCAAGTCTGTCTTCTCTGGAGTGGGAAGGAAGTCCTTGGCTCCGGAAGTGGAGCAGGCTTGCTCTCTGCCCGGCAGCTGCAGAGTCCACAGCCCCCAAGGGAACTCAGTGGGGGCATTTCTGGAATAGGGGCAGAGGTGTGGGTCCAGCAGTGTGTGGGCCGGTGCTGCAGGGGGAGCAGGGGAGGGCACCCCTCCTCCAGGCCCCCTGCTGTCTGTGCCCTACAAAGCTTCCCCATCCTCTAAGAGCCATATGTTCAGTTTTGGTGTGGCTGTTTGTTCTAATCTCTGGTTATTTTCAGAGAGAGAGGGGTCTGAGTGGGACAGACAAGCACAGGTGCAAATCTGTGGGGCCCGAGGACCCCCATCAGTGATGGGGCTCTCAGGAAGAGCCCTCTCCCCTCTCATGATTGGGGCATAAAGGTCAGGGCTGGACCCTCACAGATCCGGCTCTTGGGACAGCACCTTCTAGTGACTTCCAAGAGGAAGGCCAGATGAAGGTCTTAGCCTTTTTTACATCCAAAAAGAGGGCCTTAAGTCAATGGTGCTATTTCCCCTGCTACTTCCTTTGACCTTCCCCTGTCTAGAGCACCTCTTCAAGGTCAGGCTTCAGGCTGTACACCATGCCCTTGGCTCTCATCCCAGCACGTCATACAGCCCTCCTGTTCCAGGGGTGAGTTTGAGGGTCTCCATGTTCTGGTGAACTAACTTGGGAAGCTTTTCTGTGTTTTGAGGCCAGAGGTTGACCCCAAGCTGCCCATCTTCCTGCCTGAGGAAGAGCCTCCTGCATGGTCAGGGGATGATGACTAGTGGCTAAGAGTATGACCCCATTCAGATCCTGACCTCTCCGTAACAGGCAAATTTGGCCAATGTTCTGAGTCTCAGTTTCCCTCTCTGAAAACAGTCATACCTTCTTCAGGGGGATGTCGTGAGACTTACAAAGATCATTATCTATCAAGCTGACACAGGGCTGGGATCCGGGATGTGGAGTCGGCAGGCCTGGGACCCTGCTCCTAGCAGGAGGGAAGAGCCAGCTGGCCAGAGACAGGAGGAGGCAGGCCTGCCAGAGCCTGATGACAGCCCTGGGGGTGGGCAGACATTCCTGGCACTCAGAGCCCCTGTTTGAAAGGCTGGTTTCTGGGAAACACAGGCCCCAGCAGCTGAGCGAAGAGGAAAGTGGTCTGATGCCCAGTGATGCAAATGGGGTTGATTATTCAGAGTTCCTGGAGATGGTCAGGATCCTGGAGGCAGCCAGCCTAGGCTCAGCAGGGGCTGGAGTCCAGCCCCATCTGCTGCTGGAGCACAGGGACCAGAAAGCCATAGTCCCCCATTTCAGCTAGGCCCCCTCTGGGCAGGCCCTGGCCTGGCCCTGGAGGCCCTGGGGAGGCTCTGGTGGCCCACTTCCAGAACCAGGCTGGTGGTCTCTAAGCTAGTGGCTAATCCTGTCCTGGCATGTTGGGAAGTACATGGCCCTCACTGCTGTGAATCATGCCCAGAGAGTCATCCCAGGTGGAAAGGCCCCTGCCCCCACATATACCCCAGTGGCTACTTTCTGGCTTGTCCTGCCTCATCTTACCTCATCTGGTACAGCCTAGGCACTTCCTCTTAGAAGTCACTAGAAGGTGTTTTTACCCAGAGCCAGGATGCTGAGGCTCCTGCTGTAGCTTTATGCCCCACTTGGTTAAGGGGAGAAGGTACTTTATTTCAGAGCCCACCCTCCTGGCCTCCCCCTACAACTGGTTTGGGCTCCCAGGGCACCCGGCCCAGGAGCTAGAAGTGTCAGGGTTGTGACCACTCAGAATGTAGAGTGGTGTATCAAATAATACCCCCCTCAAACGTCCCTGTCTTAATCTCTAGTTCCTGTGACAGTGACCTTAGATGGTAAAAGAGACATCACAGATATGATTACGTTAAGGATCTTGAGATGGGGAGATTATCCTGGATTATCTTGGTGAGCCCATCCTATGGGCCCAATATAGGGAGTCATGGGGGTCCCTGTAAGAGCAATGTAGAGGGGGCAGAATTGGAAAAGGTGGTTTGACAATGAATTTGGAATGATGTGAGGCCACAAGATAAGTAATGTAAGCAGGGGCAGCCTGGGTGGCTCAGAGGTTTAGCGCTGACTTCAGCCCAGGGCATGATCCTGGAGACCCAGGATCAAGTCCCGCGTCGGGCTCCCTGTATGGAGCCTGCTTCTCCCTCTGCCTGTGTCTCTGCCTCTCTCTCTCTCTCTCTGTGTCTCTCATGAACAAATAAATAAACTCTTTTAAAAAAAATAATGTAAGCAGTTTCCAGAAGCTGTAAAGGCAAGGGAACAGATTCTCCACTGGAGCCTCCTGAAGGACTGAGGCCCTGCCCACACCTTGATTTGAGCCCGCAGAGACCGATTTTGGACATGTGACCTCCAGAACTGCAAGATAATAAATGTGTGTTGTTCTAGGCCCTGCAACTTGTGGTGATTTGTTTGAGCAGCCACAGGAAACCCATGCAGGCTGTTCTTGCAGGCGTCCTGTCTTCAGAAGCTGAGGAACCTGATGAGATTAGCCCCACTTGCATGGTGGGCCTTTCCGTTGGGGGTACTGGCCACTTCTAATGAGCAAGTGTCTGTCAGAGCAATGCGGGCATAGGTCTTCAAAAGATTAACACCTCCCATCTCAGGTGACTCAGGAATGGAGCTAGGGTAGAAGAACAGGAAGAGGGAAGGCACTGTACAAAATATTATCCTCATATTCATCACCATTTACCAAACACACCTACTGCGTGCTGGCCTCTCCCTTGGACGTCATCTTGTACAAAAGCTCACGTCACCTCACCATGACCTTGGGAAGTAGACGTTGTTCACCCCATCTAACAGATGATGAAACCTGTGCTGAGGGAGGATCCTGTAAGAACAGGTAATAAGTGGAGGCAGCAGAAGTTGGCCAGAGGCTCTGCTTCAGGATTGGTGTAGGGCCAGGTGGGGTCTCCAGCCTCCATAGGCCCACAGGCTCTGATCGTGCAAGGGTCCGGGTGGGGATGGCAGGCCCCAGGTTCCTCCTGCTGCTCCCTTTCCTTGTGTTTCTCTTCTCTTGCCTGTACTTCAGCCTGCAGTGAAGACATCCCTTCTCTGGAAAACTTCCCATAGGCTTTCCTGTCTTTATTTGCACTTTTGGTATTTTGTTTATCATGGATCTTTTGCATTAATTTTGACTTTAAAAAATATTGAATTTTGTGCCCAAGATGAGTGCCTTGCTCTCTCACCATTGTCCGGGCCTTCGGAGGCCTCCCGAGTCTGGCACTGGGCTTGTGGAGCTGTGGGACTGGCCATATATCCTGCATTGTCCTGCCAGCTTCCCCTTTCTGACTGAGCAGGACCAGCTCTACCTCTGCCCACCTGGTCTGGCCAGTAATTGGCTTACACAGTCAGTAGGTGCTTAGTAAATGCTTACGGAGGGAGGGCCAGGCTCTGGCCACAGCCTGAGACAGAGGAGGTGCAGTATGGAAGGCAGGGAAGGGTGGGGTGATTTCTCAGACATTCAAATGAGAACATAATAGCCAGGTATCTCTTCATACCTGATATCTTCCCAGCTGGGACTGTTCAAGGGGAAATGAGCCTCCCTCTGCTCCCAGGAGCCTGCATGATAATGCTAAAAACCATAAACTCAGCTGCTCTCCAATTCAGCCAGACTCTGCCTGAGGCCACACTGATAATAACATTATTATTATTATTGAAGAGATTTGCATATAGAGAAATTGTTCTCTTGATTAAAAAAAAAAAAAAAACCATAAGAACATCAATAGTACATCATCCTCTGGCTGTGGGGAGTAAGGCAGCTCATGGCTCTGCAGAAAGTTCCAGTGTCAGGAGCTGGGATGGCAAGAGAAGGCCTGTCCATCCTTTGCTTTCTGGGGCCTGGAGGCTCTGGTTGTGCAGGAGAGGGTGGTACAATGAGGGCCAAGGGCCAGCTGGCTGTTCCCACCCAGCTGCGGGGTGGCTGGGGGTGGGAGGGTAGGGCTCTGGGGGATGGTTTGGGATATATGCTTCCTGGAAAAAAGAAATGGCAGAGTGGAGCTGCAGCCCCAGCTACCCTCAAAGGTGGAGCAAGGAGGTGGATAATCATATATAAAGTGATGGGAGCTAAGTGGAAGAAATGGACTTCATGTATTAGACTAAGTTTCTCAAGAATGAAATGTGTATCCTCCAGGGTCAGGCCTAGGGGTCAGAGCTTGCTGAATGAATGAGTGGGTGAGTAAATGAGTGAGAAAGTGGCCCTGCCTCTGGCTGGAACACCACACTGAGGAGGGGACTTGGCAGAGCAAAGAGGGATGGGTGGGTAGGACATAGGGTTTAGAGCCAAAATGGGAGCTGGGAGCCCTGGACCCTCACCAGCCACTGTGAGCCCTTGAAGGTCGAATGAGAGAGCAGCTGGGAGGTGCAGCATGTGTTTGGGACAGACTGGAGATTCCCAAGGTTTCAGATTTTAAGGACAGCAAAATTTAACAGATGAAGGAACTCTCTTGGCAAGTTAGGAATGCAAGGAAGTGATCTCAGCTTGGTAAAATGTATCTACAAGGAGCCCACCCGCATGGTATTTAATGGTTAGACTGAATGCTTTTCCCCTAGATTAGGAATAATCCTAATTAGGAACTTACCCAACATGGTGCAGGAAGTTCTATGGGTATAAGGCAAGAAACAAATAAAAGGCATACAGATTGACCAGAAGGAAAAAAAACTGTCTCCATTTCAGATGACATGATTGTCTGTTTAGAAAATCCCGAGGAATCTATAAAATCTACAAAAAGATCTCCTAGAGCTAATAATTGAGCGCACTAAAGTCATAGGCTACAAAATCAATGCAGAAAAAGCTATTGCATTTCTATATACTAATAACGAACATAGGGAAACCGAATTTAAAAACACAATACCATGTATAATCTCTTCAAAGAAAAATTTTAAGCATATGTTTCACAGAACATGTACAAGATCTATATGTTGACAATTACAAAATGCTGATGAACAAAAATCAAAGAAGATGTATTAAATAAAGAAGCATACCTTGCTCATGGATTGGAAAACTCAACAGGATTAATGCGATTCCTATCAAAATCGTAGCAATATTTTTGATAGTCATAGACAAATGTATTCCATAATTTACATTGAAAGACATGGGCCCTAGAATAGCTAAAACAGTCTTGGCAAAGAAGAATAAAGTAGGAGGAATCACTCTACTTGATACTGAGAGCTAACTATAGATATGTATACACACCCACACATATATACTATATATATACTATAAATACACACAAAACAATCAAGCCTTTGTAATTCCGAAGGAGGAATAGACACATAGATCCATGGAGTATGATATAGAACTCAGAAATAGCCCCACACAGATATGCCCATTGATCTTTGACAACAGTGTAAAAGCAATTAAATAGAGGAAGGATAATCTTTTCAACAAATGATGCTGGAGCAATTGGACATCCAAAAGCAAAAGGTAAGAAAAAAAAGAAAGAATCTTGAACAAGGTCTCACTCCTTAAACGGAAATTAACCAATAGCAGAGCATGAACCTAACTGTAAAATATAAAATTATAAAACTTTTAGGAAAAAACACAGGAGAAAATATTAGGGATTGAGAGCTAGGCAAACAGTTCTTCAACTTGCTATTAAAAGCATGACTCAAAAAGGGAAAAATAAATAAAGTGGACCTTATCAAAATTAAAAACTTTTATTCTGCAAAAAGCCTGCTTGAAGAGAATAAAAAGATGCTACAGACTGGGATAAAGTATTTGCAAACCACATAACCCACATGGGAGTAGTATCCAGAACATGTAAAGACACTCTCAAAATTCAGCAGTAAAAGCCATCAAGCAATCCAAATAGAAAACGGGCAAAAGACGTGAATAGACATTTCACTGAAGATGATATACAGATGGCAAGTAAGCACATAAAAAGATGTTCACCATCATTAGTTTCAAAGAAATGTAAATTAAAACCATAATGAGACATTACTACATACCTATCAGAGTGGCTCAAATAAAAAATACTGACAACATGAAATCCTGATGAAGAAGTAGAGAGACAGGACCCCTCCTGCACCGCTGGTGGGAACCCGAGATGGCACAGCCACTCTGGAAAACGGCCCAGCAGTTGTTGTTTGTAGAGCTAAACGTACAGATACCGTGTGACCTGGTGGTCGCACACTTGGGCATTCATCCCAAAGCAATACTTACATTCACATAAAAACTAGCACGTGATGTTCACGGCAGCTTCAGATGCAGCCCTAAGCTGGAAACACCCAGAGGTGCTTCAGGGCGAGAATGGTTGAATGAACCGCGGTATCTCCGCACCTCAGAACACTACTTGGCAACAAGGAGTGAACTACGATATCGTGACAACGTGAAAGAATTTCCAGTCAGTATCTTGATTGTGGCACTGGGTCTACTAATGTGCACGTGATGAAATTGCATGGAACCACACCCGCACGGGCACACACACTCACACATGTGTACAGACTCTCTCACACAGTGCACACACACGCACACTTTCACACACGCACAAGTCTCACACTTGCACACACACGTCTGTACAACTCACACACATCATCTCACACGTGTGCATGCATGTGCATACACTCACATGTACACAGGTATGCACATGCACACGTGCACAAAACTCTCACGCACATTATTACACACATGCACACATGCAGCACAACCCTCACAGTTGCACACACGTGCGCACAACTCACACATAGTGCACTCTCACATGTGCTTGCGCACACGTGTGTGCACACATAGAACTCTCATACGTGTACACACGCTTGCACACAATTCTCACATGCGCTCACACGTATGCACACACATACACACGTATATACATGCATGCAGACACTCACACGTGCACAACACTCATATGCACACTCTCATGTACATGTGCACATGCACGCACACGTGCAAGTAAGAACAGGTAAAACTAGAAAACTACGATTGGGGGATTGTAACAATGTCACTATTCTGATATTGTACCTTTATTTCCTAAAATGTTAACATTGGAGGAAGCTAGGTAAAGGGAAAGGGATCTTTCTGTATCATTTCTCACAAATGCATATGAATCTACAATTAACTCTAAAAAGTTTCCATTAAAGATGGGGGAACTGGCAGAGATGTAGCCTGTAAGTCCTTAGAAAACAGTCGCCGCATCACTGTCACCGTGCTTTCATAGGAGAAAGGATGCTTTAGGCATAAAAAAGGCAAGGAGGTCAGAGTTCAGAACAAAAGATAGTCCTTCTAAAGTGAACATTTAGCTTATGAAAAGCTTGCCACATTTTTCATATTTCTCTCATTCTCCGTGGACTGATAAGAACTTCATCCTAGGCTACAAAGGATTGAAGACAAGCATTTGGGAGCCACTAGACTTAAGTATCAGCCAGTTAGATACTATGGGGAAGGTGGTGTGTGTGTGTGTGTGTGTGTGTGTGTGTGTGTATGTGTCTGGACACATGCGCACACGAGCCTGCCTGTGTACAGGGGATTTTGGATCTCTAGCTGTGCTCAGGGAAGGCTGGATCAGACACCACCTTGTGACACAAGGTGTATAGCTCTCTGCGTTCTGAGCCTGGGAGCCCGATGGTGGGGGGCTGGGACGGGGTTGTGCCCTCAGCAGCCAGCTTGCCCAGTATGGTGCCCAGTGAGATGCCCCTCTGTCCCCTCGGGCAGCTGCCCCAGCAAGGCCTGCAGGGAGACTACCTGTCCCCATGTCCTTCTCTTTAGCTGCAGGGAATGGCATCCCTTTTAGCTGGACCCTCCCTGGGGTGGATCCACATTTGCCCTGTGACACCAGTGACTGATGGCTCATGAGACTGGAAAGGATGCTATGCCTGGCTTGCCCCTACCTCCCTGCCAAGAAGCTTGTACTCAGCACTTCTGAGAGGGCCTCACTCCGGTGCCTGGCCACTAATTGAATAACTTTCAGCTCCAAGTTATTCCATTTGGCCAGAAATTAGATGTCGCTCAGCCAGCTCCAGAAACTGTGTTAGCAGAGCTTTAGAGAGGAGGGTCCCTGGAGGAGGCCACTATCAGCCTGCATCTACTGGAGGTCTGCTGACAGAAACCGGCCCCACCCTGAATATAAGGCACACCTTTGCCAGAACTTTTGTTGAGTGGACTTTTTGTGTGGCCGAGGCCCTGAACTCACTATCCTCAGGTGTAGCGACCGGCAGGCAGGATGATGGCAGTTGGGGACAGAGTTGTCCTCGGCTAGCAAGACGCCTGCTGCCCAGATTCCCATATAATGCACCATCTTGTAGGGGTGACCATGCTTTGGCTCAGAAGCTGGAGGTGAGTGCATTTCCTGAGCACAGACGTGTTCCTTCACCCAGGCAAGTGGCCCCCTGTGAATTCATCCATCCACCACTCAGCATTTACCATGTACTGGCACCAGGACGGAATCTCTCAGAGCCATGAAGAGCAGGGGTTGGAATCCCAGCTCCACACCCACTTGCTGTGAACGTAGGCAAGGCTCTCAGCCTCTCAGTGCCTTGTTTCCTTATCTATGAAGTCGAGATAACAACGGTACTATCTCCCACGGTAGTGATTTCATTGGGGTAAGGAGTTTTACCACAATGCGGGAAAGGGTAAGCCCTCAAAGAAGGTTAAGCACAAACGAACGCAACCTGCATTCAATGCTGAGGCACAGAGGACAAGACCCCCTTCCTGGCCCCTAAGCAAATTCATAGTCAATTAACATCTAGTGATGGCAGAGGATGGCAGTTTGAACGCAGCAGGGAGAGCTGTTGGAAAGGCTGAGTCGGGGCTCCACCAGCAGAGGCTCTGATCCTTTACCACCTCAGTGGGCTTGGGACTTTGTATTTTTAATGAGCCCCCAAGTGCTTCTGATACAGCGGTCCACAGACCCCACAGCAGCCTGGGGGAGGCAGGTTCAGAGTGCCTCCTTAGAGTGGGGTGTCCCTGAGGTGTTTCTTGAAAAGAGAGGCATGGGAAAAGGAGGAGGAGCAAAGTCTGGTGCTCCTGGAGGCAGAGCCGGGCGCTGGAGTCCATGAAAAGTGGATGGAGCTTGGGGTGGGGGTGTTTTTTCTCCTATAGGACAAGGGCCTTTGAAGACTCTTGGGTGGGAAATGTGATGAAATGACATCTTTTGGAAAGACCACCACTAATGTTGCTGTGGCCCATGGAGCACGAGCGACAGCTGATGTCCCTGAGATGAGCAAAGATGGTGACAAAGGTCAAGGGCAGAGGTGAAAGACCTGGGGAGGGCATGGCCCTGCAGGTAGAGAAGCGTGTGGGGGCAGGGAACAGACTAGGGGAAAGATTGGGATAGAAGGACAGGTGTGAGCTGTCCATGGTGGGGTGAGAGAGGGAGCAGAGGGGGAGCACAGTGGGAGGAGAGGGCTGGCTGATGAGAGCTCAGCAGGACCCCTACAGAGGGGAGGTCCCTGACTGTCCCAGGGAATGTCTGCGGATCTGCAGCTCAGGGGTGGCTTGAGGCTGGAGACAACCACCTGTCATCTGCGGCCCAGGTCCCAGAAGTGGGATGGGAGACTCAGACTGATGTACAGGGCGGTGGGGAAGAGGAAGGTCCTGGCTGAGGAACACTGAAGGGAGCACTCACAGAGCAGGGTAGAAGCTCTGCCTCTAGATCCCAGGATCCTCAAAGGGTTGTTTGGGTTGCCACCTGCACACAAGGGCTCCAGGTGTGTGAAGCTTTCTCTGCCGAGAAGGCCCGAATGGCGGCCGAGCAGGAAAGCCACCTGTGGAACGTCATGAGCAGGAGCTGCCCACCTCTGAAGATTGCTCCTGCCTCTCCTGGCCCCTGCCCACCTGGTAAGGCCGCAAGATGATAGGTGAGGATCCCCCCCAGAGTCCTCACCAGCACAGAGCTCCACACTGGCACCAGAATACCTCTGCCGCCTCCCCTTGTAAATGAGCTTTTGATGATTTGAGGAGACTTCTAATTAGAGCATGTTTATTATTTCAACTACAACTGCATATTAACATTTTTTTTCCTTCTGTCTCCCTGTTCTTCTGGAAGGCTGTCTGCAGTAGTGGGTGGGAGGAAGGCTGAGAGATTTCCTTGGGGCCCACCTTCGTCTCTGGGGCAGGGGTTGGGCTTTGTCCCTGGCATTGGGCCAGGGCCCCTCCCCTCAGCACCTGGGCCATCCCCACGCACAGGGGCTGGCAGGCATGCAGGCATCACAGGCTGGTTTTCAGAATACTTAATTGGGGTATTGCTAAGTTCAACCTCCGAAGGGAGATTAGTATTCACCAGGCTCCCTGTGCCCATAGGATGTGTGGGTCCTCATGAATTTTCGTGGGGACATTTGGCTTTTAGAGAGATGGTGGCAGTGAGTGATGGGCACTCTTCAGGAAGAGTGAACTGAATGGAGCTGTCAAGCACACCGTCCTCACGGGGCAGGGGTTAGGGTCTGCCTGGCCCCTTATGCAGACTCTACTCTGGGTGGATGACAGCTCATCTCCCTGAGGGCAGGTGGGAGGGACCAGGCTCCCTACCCATCAGGCTGCCCAGCCTCATGCTTTGTTTACTCGCTGACCTCTCCAGAGTGGGCTGGAGGTGCATCTCCTATTGGCAGCTGCCCCAAGGGGACTCCACCCACATGGACCTCTCTGTCACCTGCACTGGGGCTGTCATTTGGGCTCCTAATCAGCTGATATGGATGAGGGTCAGGCCCAGAATAGAGAGGCCCTTGGAAAAAGAAGAAGCAGCATTTTAGGAAAGGGGGCTAACTCAGCCTCTAGGAGGTCCAGCCACATCTCTGGAGAGGGCGCCTAAGAGCTCTGGATATCTTAGTGCCAACTTCATTTTACCAGGTGTTTTCTTTTCTTTTTTTTTTCCAAATTACATATGAAAGAGAGTCTATAACCAGCCCTTTGAACTGCCCATGGTCCCCTCTTCCTGACATGTTCTTCCTAAATATAACCTGACTCCCTGTAACTGCCCCATGCCTTCTCATGCCCCCAGAGAAGCTTCTCTGAACCCTAGCCCTCTCCTCCAGGACAGAACATCAAGAGTATTTCAAAGAGTCTCAACCTCAGAAATGGCCCCTGTATCACGCAGGACCAGGTACAGGAGGGCTCTTCCAGGCCACCTGGGGGAAACACCACCTTCCATGGCAGGACTTCTTTTTATAGGATCTTGGCTCAAGCCTCTGCTGGGACTGACTCCCCTATCCACTCTGGGATGGGTCTCATCAATAGAAAGTAGGTCCCAGGTCCCAGGACTGAATGGATACCATGTTTCTCTCTGAATGGGGGAGGGATAATATAGGGCACACGGAAACATGTGTTGGTTGTCCTAGGCTCCTCTGACCTAGAAAGCTTATGGACAAACCCCAGACATCACTCCAGCTTGACTGGCGTCCTCACCCACTTGGAACTTAGCCAAGCATGTCCTAAGCCTGCATATCCTTTTTATTTGTTCTTCCCTTAAGATAATACAATGAGAAGAGGTAATATACACTTACATGTTTTGTAAACTGAGAATTGGCACATAATGTTCACAGATTAGAAGCTAACCTTTAGCAGCACCTACTAAGTGCCAGGCTCTGTGCCAGGTCCTGCCACCTTCGACACAACTCAAAAGAACAGATTTATCATACTCATTTCACAGGTTGGGGGCACAGCTTCAGGGAAATTAAAATACTTGGCCACATTGCAAGTAGAAGTGAACTCAAATTTTTTTCCTACCATCAAGAAGTCCCCCTGGGACCCAACAAATTCATCTCTAGAAATCTGTCCCGAGGGTACAGCCAGATCAACACAAAAAGCATTATCGGAGGAGCCCTGGTAGTTAACTGTGAAAAATTACAAATAATTACACATAATCAAATGGCCAACTACCGGAGACCAGTTAAAGAAATTATGGCGCATTTGTGTAATAGAATATAATGTGGCCACTAAAAAGGTTCATGTAGATCTGTATCCATTAGCCTGAAAAGATGCTCACAAGATGTTGTTTAGTGGGGGGAAGAAAGCAGATGCCAAGATGGCATTATATAATATGAGTATTTTTTTTAAAAGTCCACAGTCATGTGCCTAAAAATAGCTTGGAAATTGATACACTAAAAGTATTAAGAGTTCTCATATCTGGATGGTGGGATTTCATATGATTTCTACTAGCTTCCCATTTTTCCTATTGTTGTATCTTAAAGCACGGGCACAGATGATTTTCATAATTAGAAACTAATAATAGAGCTGTGTCCATTCTACAGAGAAGAGGCCACAGAGCATCTTGCACATGGATGCCCTTCCCTGGCAGATAGGGCTCCTTTCTAAAGGGATTTGTCTAAAAATATGCACCATCTCCTGCAAGTGGGCCCCTTTCTCTGGACTATGGGGAATGGGAGCAGGTCTGTGGCAGATGGGTGGTCCTCTGCTGCCCCTTGGGACAGCCTTGGTCACTTCTGTCTCTCCATGTGGGGCTCTCAGGACAGTTCCCTGGATTTCCTCCCATCTTGGAATGAGGGAATGAGGAACAGAGACTCCAGAAACATCTGAACAGGAAGGAGCCTTGGGGAGCCATCTGGTTTACCCTTTCTCCCATTCTAGCAGCCTCTACTGCCAGCCTGGCCATTGGAAGGGTCCAGCTCTGAAGAGGCTGTGTGGCAGCCTGGAAAAAAGCTTCTCCCAGGCCGGAAGAGGTGTGTGTGGGCTCTGGAACCTGGCCAGGGAGCTGCCTGGTCACCACTGGCCGCCCCCACAGCCCCTACCTCCTCCTAGCCCCCCAATTCCAGTGTGACTCTAACAGGAGGCTTCAGGACAGCAGAACAATTTAAATCCTATTACAGTATAAAAATTAATAACATTAAAATGTCATGATCATCCCACACTAATTAAGCATCTAATGAATAATTAGCTGTGGACACATCTGACATTTTTGGTCATTAATTTGAGCAAGTGTTTTAAGTTCCAAACAAAACCCCTCTGTGGTGAAGCCTGCAACTCTGTGTTAAGTGGTAGAGCCTCGCAAGGCAACATGCATTCCCCATCCAGGCGGCGGCGGGAAGGGAGCGGGTTTTCCACCCCTCTAGCCTGGGAGACTCTCCTGGGGAGGGAGAGAGCCCCTGAGCCCCTGGGTCTGAGCCACCGCAGTCTCTCTGCACGGGCTGTTCCTAGCCAGAGGCTGGAATCAGGCAGTCATATGGGACCTTCTGCTCCTCTGGACCTGTTAAGTCTCAAGGAACAGCAAGAGCCTGGGGTCACTCAGCAGACCTGCAGATCCCGGGCAAAAGGGGAGTCAGGTCTGTCTGAGGTTCACACGAGACGTAGCTGGGCAGGGGGCGAAGGAAGAATTCGTTGGGAGATCCCTTTTGTCCTCTGGTGCCTCTCACTTCAAGATGAGCTGGCTAGGCTGGAACAGGTCACCCTTGGTAAGGGGCAGCGTGATGTCCCGGCAAGGGCCCTGGAGGGCAAAGCCCTGACTGAGCACCTCCCACAGCCACACTTGAGACAGGCGCCGAGTCCCGCGCTCAGTGCTCAAATATGTAACCCAGGAGGACACAGCAGCACAGAGAGGTTAAGTGTCTCACCCAAAGTCACACAGCAGAAAAGTGGCAGTGCCCAGGTAAGAATCAGGCCATCTGGTATCACAGTCTGTGATTTAGATGCTGCTCCTCATGACCTACTTTCCCTAATGTCCTAAGGAACCCACCCTCAGGAGAGCAAGGAACTGCCAGAGCCAGATAAAAATATCCCAGGAGTGATGCCATAAGGAGACACCGTCTCAGGTGGAGCGATTCTGCAAAGACCCTTCTGGGTTCTCCAAGTCAAACAGAAAGCAACAGAGCTCTTGTCCTTTGATTTTTCTTCCAGGTCTTGAATCTCGGTCACGAATCTCAACTGGTGTGTTCTGCGGCGAACACGGGGCAGGGGGGAACCCCGAGGGTCCGGTGTAGAACAGCCTCAGAAGCCCTGGGACTCATCACTGTTGGATCTGCACCCAGGTGCTCCTGCGGGACAATGGGTCCCTTCCACCTACTGTCGCTTCACAGCCCCGTCTCTGGTGACAGCTCTCTGCCTGCTTGGGGCTGTACCCTGCAGCCTGGGCACTAGGGCTCTGTCCACCTCTGCTCCCCAGACCCTTGTTTCTGAGCAAAGAGCCCCTTTTCCCCCCATCCTCTCTCCCCCTTGCCTGTCCCACATTCCATCTGTCCTTCAGAGTCTTTCCAGGGACCACCCTCCAGCCTTTTCCCAGACCCTAGGGCTCTCTCTGGTGCACTCTCAGATTCTCCGAGGTGCATGGCACACAGTAGGTGCTCAGCACTGATGGAGACAACAAGAGGATGGCAGACTTTCCCCACTTATGCGCATCCTTTCTGGACCTGCCCAGCTGCCTCAGGTATGCCTTCTGGGGGCAGGGGCTGGCTGGAAGAGCAAGGTGTCCCAGGAGAATCCTGAGCTCCCTCCCTCACCCAGGGAGCTGGGAAGAGGCCCCTAGGCCTGTGATGTGAGTCAGATAGGGGAGGCCTGTGAGGGGTCCGCCAACTGGGATGTGCCCCACCCCCTAAATCCATACGTCAAAGTCACCAGTACTTCAGGATATGACTAACCCGGTAGCTCTGGCTGCTCTAACAAAATACCAACGTGAGAGCCTTAAACAATAGACACATATTTCTCACAGTTCTGGAGGCAGGAAGTCCACCACCAGGGTGCCGGCAGATTAGGTTCCTGATGAAGACCCTCTTCCTATATCCTTGCAGGGTGGAGAGAGATCTTGTATCTCTTACTCTTCTTATAAGGACACTAATCCCATCATGGGGGCCCCACCCTCCTGACCTCATGTAACCCAATTACCCCCCAGGGGCTCCCCTTCCAAATACTATCACCCTAGGTGTTAGGGCTTCAATACAGGAATTTGGGGGAGATGCCATCATGTAATCTGTGGGGTGACCTTACTTGGGAACAGGGTCCCCGCGATGACACTGGCTAAGATGAAGTCATACTGGACCAGGATGGGACCCCGATCCAATATGATGGGTGTCCTTACAAAAAAGGAGAAATTTGGGCACAGGTGCACACAGGGAGAAGGCAAGTGAAGATGATGGAGGAGGTCAAGGTGATCCTTCGTAAGACGAGGGACACTAAAGATTGTCAGCAAAGCAGCAGAAGCTAGAGAGGCGCCCGGAGCAGCTCGTCCCTTAGAGTCGGCAGGTGGGACCAGCTCTGCTGTCACCCCCAGCTTGCTCTCCCAGCCTCTAGCACTGGGAGGGGACAGCTCCCTGTTGTTCAGGTCACCCAGCCCGTGGTGCTCTGTGACAGCAGGCCAAGGGAGCTAGTGCACACGTCTACAGGCTTCTGTGATGTGAAGTCCCCGCAGCACCTGTGATCCCCACAGCCTCCATCACGGTTGGCAAGACCCCTGCAGGCAGCCCAGAAGCTTCTCTTTCTCTAACCCCACACCTGCTCAGCCAGCAGACACCACAGCTATGCCTCAGAATCCATCTAGAATCGGTCCCTTCTCTCCACCCCATGGCCGCACCTCGGACCTGCTATCTTCTTCACACCTGGGTTGCTGAAAGCCCCCACCCTGGCCTTCTGCTTTCACCTCTTTGTCCCCACAGCGATTCTCTGATGAAGAGATCAGTGGGCAGGGTTGGAATGTAAGTCACTCAAAGCCCACAGTATCCCCACCTCACTCAGAAAAGGTGCTCAAGGGGTTGCCACCATCTTCTTTCTAGAACCATCCCCCTACCCTGCAGGGCTGCTCACTGTCATGAAGAAGCCAGGCTGCCTTGAAGCCTTGGCACAGTCTGTTCCCTTTGCCTGCATGTTCTTCCTGCTGTCTGATGCCTCCTGTGCTCCTCTACCCCCCACTTCCCAGGCTTTGCTTCTGCGGGGCCCCCTGTGTTGCAATGGGGAGACTGCACTGCCATTCAGCAAGCATTCCTCCCTCCTCTCTCTACTTCCTCAGCCACTGCTTCCACAGAACCTTCGGCTCAGCCACTACAATGGAAATACCTGTTCCTGTCAACCCCCTAGACTCCCAGGCTGCTTGTCACACAGGAGCATTGCAGCAGGCCTGACTACCCCCCAGACCTTGAAATGCATCCTCCTTCCACGATCTCCTAATCGCCTCCTTATTCCACTTCGCTGTCACTTTCCCACAGCATGACAGTCTCCTCTGTGCTATATAACTTACTTATCATGTCTGTTGTTCGATGTGGTCTCCCTTTTGGGGGTGAGCCCAGGATGGGTGCACTTTGGGCCGCTTTGGTCTTTGGTACATTCCTGACCCCAGGGACAGTAACTGCATGGAGCAGGTGCTCAGGGAACATTTTTGAGTGTATGAATAGATGGAAAGTGCCCTCATGGGTTGACAGCTGGCACTCCACCGAGGAAAAGCCTGGGCTCTTTGCAAACAGGGGTCCCTGAGTAGCAGCCTGGCTCAGAGATGGGCAACCCTTGGATGTGATTCTGTTTATCCAGGCAAACCCATGACTCCCACATCTGGGCCCGAAATCCTAGAGCTTCAGAAGAAATTGGAGAGAACAAGGTGGGCTCTCTGCCACCTGTTCCTACAGCTCCCGGGAGAAGGTTTAGAAGGGCCTCCCTCGGCAAAGTGGCGCTCAGGGACCAGACAGCCACCATGCCCCCCCCCCCCCCCAGTCTTAAGCATATGCAGGTGCCCAGGGCCCCAGTGACAAGAAGGGATCTGGCCGTGTTTGGGGGACAGAGGCCCCTGGAAACATCACTTTCAAGGTCTGACTCCAGGGCTGGGACTTCGCCTGAGGACTGTTGATTGTTCAGACAGCCCCAGACTAATCCAATCAATTCCTGGGGGCGGGGAGGCAGGCACTGCATTCTTTTACAAGCTCCCTGGGCCTCAGAACCGCTGGGCTTCATTCCTTCACTTTGCAAAATGTGCTACTCTATAATCAGCTCCTTAGTGAAAACCGGAGTGTGACATCCAGCCCTATGGTACTCAGCGTGGACACGTGTCCTAGGGTGGAAGTCGGTCTGAAAGGTGTCTCTGGGTCAGTGGGCTTGCCAAAAGGGGACCCAAATGGCTTTGAAGGAGGCATTTCTGGGGCAGAATGACAGTAAACCCAGGAGACTCCCTGGCAGGCATACATTTTCACCCCATCAGTGGCTCTCCCGCCCAGAGCACTGGCCTTGCTAGCTTGTGACAGTCCTTTACTGGCAGCCGTCTGGAGCGCACAGCTTGCTGGCCAGCAGGAGGGAGGCCCCGTCTTTGCATCCTCAGGTGTGAGACCCTCCTACAGCAGTCTCCTTTGTTCTGCGGCACACCTGCTAGATGTCCCTGCCTGGAGACGGGGCAGGGAATCAGGCGGCTGCGCATGGTACAGCCTGAGCCTCAGGCTTCGGTGCCTTTTTATGGCCAAGTTGTAAACCTCTGAGAAATGGGGTTTATAATGGAAACTCTGACACCACCTAAAATATATCAGCACTACTGGGTGCTCCCAGGATACAGCCCTAATTTATAAACCACTCAGGGATCCTGGGCCATTTCGAAACTTACAGACAATAATCCAGAAACAGAGTAAACCAGGAGGAGAAAAAATGGTACAAGTGTCCACAGACTATAAAGTCTGTTGAGGCCAGCAGTTCAGAAATCAAATTGGTGTCACAATGTTTGGTCCCTACCCTGAATCCTGCAGTCCTCCCCACCCCCGAGTGACACCCGGCCCTGGGGGAGGCCTGTGGCCCTGTCATCGGGTCCGATGCCACTTTGTTCGTCTTCCAGCGTGTTTTAGTGTGAGGGTTGGGTAGAGTGGGCAGCAGGGGGTGGGGAGAAAGCACCTCCCATTTGGATTGCTGGAAAAGATGTCTTTGTAAGAAGGTTCCGGTGCACTCTCGTTTAAACCGAAACACTGGCAAGGTGAACTCACCGTGGACACAAGTTTATCACTAAATGCTTTTGGGGTTGCCTGTTGTGCTGGGCTCGGCAGCCCCCTGACAGGCCTCATTCACGACTCCTCTCCTCTCTTCTACCTGGGAGGATTCTGTAGCAGGACAGCCCGGGAGGGAGCCTGGGTCAGCCCTGGCAAGGGATACTCCTGCTCTGGCCCCCCGATAGCATTTAGCTCTCATCTCAGGCCAAGGCTATCTGTTTGTGTGTTTTTCAGCAGTCTGCTGACCCTTTGGAAAGGCCCTCACTTTCTTACATCGGCCGAGCCCGTGGCAGAAATCAGGAGAGAGATGAGGGCCCTGGGGGATCACCACAACCTCCTCCTTTCTCAGGGCTAGGGATGGATGTCCGCTGACATTCCCGCCCGCTCTGCATCCCAGGAGTCTCCCAACCAACCTCCCTTCCTCCCTCATTCATTCGTTCCACTCAACAAGCATTTTCTGAGTCTTCCCTATGAGCTGGGCTCAGTGCTGGCTGCCGGGGACACGCAGTTGACTCAGGGGGCTCATGCCCGCAGATGAATAGAGGCACTAAAGCAGCGTTTCTCACCCATTTTAAGCCGGGCCCCTTTTTGCCATTCTTCTTTAGTGTCACATGTAATTTCAAAATAACTGTCATGACTAACAATGAATCAAAGTCACAGCCATTTTGAGGACGCTTTTTCAAACCACACCAGCCCCCATCCCAGCTTCCTGAGGACTCTTAAATGCCTCTTCTGATGGAGACGTAGCACCCTCTCCCCACTGCTGGCACCCACAAGGAGTTGACCATGGCCAGGACAGGGGTCAGTGGGCGTCCTGGGAGCCATGGGCCTGGCACAGCGTGGGCCATGTGGAGGGCCCGCCAGCTTCAGAGCCAACCTGGGCCAGAGACCCCAGTCCAAGCCCAGTCCCGCTTCCTCTGAGGTGAGGGGCTGCGGCTCTGTGCTCCAGCTTCCCCATCTGCTATGTGGTGGTGCCACCATTTCCTACCCCATGAGGTTGTTGGCAGATTTTCTGAGATAATACGTACAGAGCTTAGCTACCTGTCTGGAAGACAGCTGGGTGATCACAGTATTGTGGGATCTGAAGGAACCGGTGAGGGAGGGAACCATGCGAGCAAAGGCCCTGAGACACGAACCAGCGTTCAGTCAATGAACACTTGTTGAATGGCTGCCGTGTGCCATTGTGTGACCTACAGGAGAGGATGAAGAGCCTTTCTAGGATGAAGCTTTTAGGAGCCTGGCACAGGTGGCAGGCAGGCCTGCCAGCTCAGGACTCAGATGCTCTCTGAGGGCTGTGTCAGGGTTGTGTCCTTGCGTGGGGTAGGCTGTCCCAGGGAGGCGACTGGGGACCGGGCCTCTGCTCTGGGCCCAGAACTCTGTGTGTGCCTGTGTGGTGCCAGCTTTCGAAGCCGCTCCGCACCCCCACCTCCCTCCCTCCCGCACGTCTGTCTCTCACGGCTCCTCAGAAAATGCAATTTGAGTCAAGCCACTTTCAATTACTGCGATGCAGTGTTCTGAGCCCACGAGGTAATAAAGGGCCTGTTTTCCCTCCTGGGAATGTTTGGGGTTTTCCAGGCGCCAAAGGAGAGAGAAAAAGGAAGTGGAGCTAAGTGCTGCTTGGAGGAGCAAATGGCTTCGCTAGACTCAGCGCTGGGCTTGGGCCCCTCCCGCCCTGCGAGCTGCGGGCGCCGTGCAGGGGCCGCTCTGGAGTGTGGCGGCTGGTGGCCTGAGAGTATGCGTGAGCATGTGTGTGCGAGCGCGTAAGGGCAGGAGAAAGGCAGAGTGTGGGTGCATATGAGCACGTGAGAGCATGTGTCAGTGTGGTGGGAGAGGATGTGTAAGCATGTGTGTGCAAGGGTATGAGGAAGGCAAAGTGTGTGAGTGTGAGCATGTGGGTGTGTGCTACTGAGTGAAGGCAACAGATATGTGAGTGTGTAAGCGTGAGACTGTGTGTGAACACACAAGTGTATGAGTGTGAAAGGCAATGAATGAAGTATGCAAGTAGTATGTGATCACGAGGGTGGGTGTGCCTGTGTCTGTGAGTGTGTGTGTATGCAGGGTGAGCTGGTGTGTGTTGTGTGTTGAGGGTCCTAGTGTGGAGCTGGGCACTCATGCTGCTGGGGGGTGGGCTCACCTGCCTCCTTGGGGTTCCTGGCTCTGTTCACCTGGGACTCAGCCCCCACCGCAAATCTCCCTCAAAGCACTTAGGAGTATTCTTTGGTTTTAGGAACATTCATCCCCTTCCTGCCTCAAATCCTGATGAGGAAGGCCAGTGGGACCTGGGAGGCCATGGGGCCTGGGAGGTCTGTGGATTTCCTTCCTCTCTGTCCCGCCACCCACCCCCCCGCCCCCCGGTCTGGTCTGTTTGCTTCCTACAGACATGACATGGCATGGCCCACCAACCCCTCCTCTCCTCTGGAGCACGTTGGCCAGGCAGGCAGCTGGTGGACCCTGTCACCTGAGAAGTTCTCCTACCCAGGCAGGAATGGTCAGGAGAGGTCATGCAGGGGAAGCACCCCAGGGCCAGGTGTGCCTGCTGGGACCTTAGTCAGGGTTCACTGCCTGTCACCACCTAAACCCTTGCCTTCTGCTACCCCAGGGGACCCCCAGCATCGGGGCAGGATGCCAGGTTCAAGAGGGACTGAAACATGCCTCCAGCCTATTTGGACCCCCAGGAATGGATGTGGGGGGTGGCCTGGCAGACAGGCTCTGTCTGGCAACAGGCTCTAGGCTGAGAAGGACAAGGGGCAGCTCAGCAGGCTGTGACATCCCCCTCTGTTGTCCCAAGGACAGTTCCACATTGTCTGTCAAGACTTCTCCCACCCTTCTCCCAGGCCCCTAACTATTGGCTTGTTCAGCTCTGGGTGGGTTGTCATCTGGCCTAGTCTCTCCCTGACAAGTAATTATAGCTCCAGGACAGAAGGCCACCACCTGGGCACTTCCAGGTCTTTCACTTCTGGGAAGCACATCTTCCTTTACTGCTTTCTTCTCACAGAGCAGCTCCAGGGGATGTGCAAAGGGACACACAGGGATGGAGGTTTGCCCACCTATCTTACCTCCTCTGGGGTGTAGTGCCTGCCTCATGGTGACCAGTCATCCTGCTTTTGCACTGAATGCCTGAGTCCTGGGAGACCCTCAGTGTGGCCCCAAGGGGATCTTGGCAACCTCAGTGTTCACAGCAGGCCTCGAGACCAGAGGGAGCCCCCGGCCCCACTGAAGTGGCCCATGAGCCAGGGGCCACAGAAGGCTTCCTCTTGGACCACCAGCTGTCTCTGAGCTCCAGGAGCTCAAGGAGGATGAGGATCTCATGAGCAGGATAGGAGGCTTCCGCTTTGGGTCTGTGCAGCGGGCCTGTGTGAGCGTCAGCAGTGTCCATACATGTGTGTGGCATGGGTGTCAGGTGAGCGTGTGTGCACCTGAGTGTGTATTCACACATGTCTGATCTGCAGGTGAATCATGCAAATCATGCATGTCCCATGAGGTACATGCAGGTGTGTGTGTCCTGTGTGCCTGTGCAGAATGATACTGAGCCTTCCCCGGTGACTCTGAATCTGGGCGTGGGTAGATGGGCATGCCACTCTGAGAAAGGATATCCATGTCACCTTGGAACCTACATGTCCCCTAGGAGAGTGTCGTCTGCTCCCTGAAGTGATCAGGACCCATATTCCTGCTGGGCATGGAATATCTCCATTCTACATGCTGGAGCAGGAAGGAGATGGAGGACCACTGCTCTGGAAAGTTCTTGACTTCCCTCACCCTCTGTTGTTGCCGACATGTGGACTGTCCTTTTGTGCATCCCCCCTTTCTTCCTCCTGCAGGTCAAGCAAGGGCGGTCAGCCTCTCACAGCCCTGTGAAAAGCTCTGTATGTTGGAGTCAGTTAGCGGAGAGACCAGATAAATTTCTGAAGGAAGCTGTATGCAGGGGCCTGTGGGGCTCATACAGTCTGAGGCTGAGCAGTCTGAGCTTGGTCCCCTTCCTCCCTGAGCCAGGTCGGCCAAGTTGGAGGCCAAGCCCAGGTACCAAGGGAGGAGGACTGGCTGGAAGCAGCACACTGCCCACATCCAGGTACCCAGGACCTGCACCTGGCTGTCCCTCGGGCCAAGAGAAGCTGTGGCCACAGGATCCTATTTCATCTGAAGCATCCTGGGCAGCAGAACCACACGGACCCCAGGAGGCTGACTGCTGGGGCCCCTCACTCAGCCTGTGCCTGTCTGTCCCCACACTTGGGGCCCCAGCAGCAGTATATGTTGTCACCTGAAGTCTTGGGACAGGGGCTTTTTCCTCTGGGTTAGGATTAGGTGGTAATGGCTGATGTGGGCTGTGGGGGCAGCCCTTTTCTGTCAGGAGGCCCCCTCTGGCTGCCTGGAAATCGTCAAGCCCTCTAGGGTCAGGCAGTCCCATCACATCACCTGGATTTTTTCTTCATGGGCCCCCTAGGTCCTGCTTCTTCCCAGCTCTCCATCCCACTGCTGCCTCCACTTCTCCCTCCATGGCTCTGTGCCCCCAGACAGAAAGGGGAGCACACAGAGGTGGCTCAGGGGAGGGGCCTAGAAAGGCCTGGATGCATCACATCTGCAGGGGATGTGGTCGGGAGGTGTTTCCAGGGCAATTCAAATGGCAAAAGGGCAAGCCTCCCTCAACTCTGACGGCTGCATGCCTAAGCGACAGGGAGCCACGGTGGACCCGGGTGGAAAGGGAAATCACCACAAGAGAGAAAGCCGGCAAAGTTCTCCAGAACCAAAAGGAGAGCCCAGCATAGCTTACAGCTTTGGGTTTTGCTGACCACCCAGTACGGCTTATAGATGGGGCTGAGGGCTGAGTCTTTGCAAATGCCGTCCCATGGGATGCTCACAGAAGTGTAAATTGGCTCAGGGAAGCCAAGTTTTTTGCTGGAGGCTGCCCAGTAGGTGCCATATCTGAGATTAGAAACCCTCTTCTGTGTCCTTGCTATGAGCCGTCCTCACGATCTGCCTCTGGGAGCCGTGGGTGAAGGCAGCGGCCAGGGCTGGTCCAAGGCAGATGAAGGCCAACTCTCCTGGCCGCTCCCTGGGCTGGTGGTGTTCTCCCGGATGAAAGGCTGGGGAATCACCTGCTCTGAGGCCTGAGAGCCACTCTGCAAACATGCTCTTTGGCTTTTTAGTTTCCCTTTTCCACCTACATTTCCTGTAGGAGAGGCCTAGGCATGTGGGGCCTTGATGCCGTGTCAGCTGCTGAGCTTGGGAGCATTTTTCCAATGACCTGGCACTGCTTCACCAGGATGAAGGTGGGGTATTGGGTCGTGCTTGGAGATTCCTAACAAGCCAGAGGGTGAACAGTGAACAGAAGACTCCTCTATCTCTGAGGGCCCATGGCGTGGCTGTCCTCTCTCCAGTGCCACCTGGCACTCGCTGGCCTCACTCTCTGTGCCAGGCCCAGGCTAAAAGCTGAGAATAGAGAGGTGAGTTGAACCCTACCTCACCTGCAGGAAGCTTAGCTTCTAGCACACATTTCCCATGGGATGCCTGAGCAGGGCCCACACACCTGTCTTCAGCCCTGGAACTCTTCCCTGAGTGCTGAGCAACAAGAATTGTCAGAAGATAATAAATGAACAGTTACTATACTTCCCCCACTAGTCGCAGCAATTCATTTCTATTCCTTAACTGACTTTAGGTTTCCATACACACCGGGTCCCCACTGAGTGTCTGGCGCCCCCACGTCCTTATGACGGCCCAACTCCAGAGCCCCCAGAGCCCTGGGACTTTGCTCCTTCTCCAAGAGGCTCCCTACCCTCCAACCTGGGGAAGCAGGGGGCTGCGGGCAGGTCTGGCTCCAAGGGACCCCGGCTAAAGAGAGGCCATTTGCAGACTGTAGCCGGGCTCCTGCCTAAGCCAGGGACCAACAAACACTTGGAATTCGTAAGGAGATTCTGCTGAGCTGCCGGAGCCCATCAAATTTTTATTGAATGCATTTCCTCTGGAGAACTTGTGTACTAAATCCTGCCCAGGCTGTATTAGAGGAATAAAAATTCCATGCACAGACTTGACTGCAAATGTTCCTTCCCAGGGCAGAGGACACACTTTCTCAAAGGCCACTTCTTTGCACAGAGGCTGGTTTGGGCTTGTCCTTGGCTGGGGGCCAGAGGGAAGCTGAGAACTAAGGCTCTTGGGAGCCAGGCTTTTTCCTTCCATCTGGCAAGGAGTAAGATGGGGACCACTTTGTGAATCCTACCAGCCCCCATCCAAGGCTTCTGTTGACCTTGGACTCGTCCTAGTAACCTGCAATCTCTGTAGCATGGTACCCTATGTCCTCACTCACAGCAGAAACCCATCAGCCACCTTGCTTGGGATTCTCCTCCCTTAGAGGCTTGGGATCACCACTAAGACAGAGGGCCCCCCCCGCCCCCCTACAGCCTTCAGAGGCACAGGCTTGCTGCAAGGACAGGAGCCCCAGCGCTCCTAGCTGGAGGCCCTGGGAGCTCAGGGAAGACTCTGTAGGGAATGGGGACCCCTGCAGTGCTACAGGCAGTGGAAGAATTTCGGTTCCAGTGGGTGTTCATCCATCATATAATCACCAAACTCTACTCAGTGCTGAAATGGATGGAAAAGCAGAAAGAGGCACAAGAGAAAAGCCCACAGCAGAGGGCTTGCCAGATAAGATAGATGATACCAGTTCAACTGGGATTTCAGAGAGATAATAAATGCATGTTTACTATAAATATAACCCAAATATTGAGTGGAACATGCTTACGCTATTTTTTAACTTGTTGTTTATCTGAAATTCAAATGTAACTGGGCATCTACAAATTTCACTTGCTAAATGTGGCCACCCTACACACCAGCCTCCAGGGTTTACTGCACAATCTCTGTCTCCTTGTCCTGCCAAAACCCACACCTCACTGAGCACAACGTTATAAAGAGGTGTCTTCAGCAAGGCTCTCGAAGACAATAATCTGACACGGCAGCCTGAGAAGACCTGCAGCTGGGAGGGCACATCTGGTTTGGGATCCTGTACCAAATCCCCGTTATCAGGCTTCTCCCTTCATCTCTTGCATCAGACCTATGGTCCACACTTGTACTTAATCTCAGCAAACATTCTCCCTCCTGCCCTCGGCCTCTGTTACTATTTCTTCAGACACCTGCCTCTGGGATGACTGCTTGCTGGAAGGGCAGGTGTGAAGCAGTTTTCCAGGGAGATCCTCTCTCTTGCTATACTTCCTGGCTCTTGGGCAGTGGCCGGCAAAGACGCCAGCACTTGTCACAGATGCCTGGTGATAGCTAGCTCCTGCCTTCCTGAGGGCTCCTGAGGGCTCCTGGTGGCTCTACAACCCTCTCTCCCCCATGGCTCTGAGTCCCTGTCTGGGACCCCTCTTGTCAGACAGGTCTGACCAATCATGTCTGAAACCCTGACACTTTTGAGGGTCTGCGGAGGCAGGATCTCCACTGGGCTGCACGCAGCATCACCAGACTCACTGCTTCAAGCCGACAAAATAAACGGGGAATCTACATCCTTCTCCCAGAAGACAACTGCAAACCCCAAGAGAAAAGGAAAACCCACAGGGGCTGTCAGTCTTGAGTGGAGCCAGCCCTGACCTCTGACTGAGTCATGGTATTTGACTCTGGGCTTCCTTGAGCATAAGAATGGTTGGGTGAAGGAAGACCCACGAGAGGCTGCTGTGGCTGTGGTTGCAGATCAAGGGCAGAGCCTGGGATGCCTGCCCAGAGGGTCAAACCACATCCTCAGGGTATTTCTCTTCTGGGCTCTGACTCTGTGTGGTGTGTCCCCAAAGAGATTAAGTCCCTTGAGATAAGGTGCAGCAGAAAAATGAAAGTGATGATGTCCATGGAATATTAGAAGTATCAGTGGAAGGCCTGCACAATGTGGGAGGTGACTGCTCTAGCATCACACTAAGAAAGTGCCAGGGTGAACCTGCAGAGGGCTGTTGGTGGGCACAGCACCATGGATGGTCATGCAGGGCCAGGTCCTTCTCACTTTCTGAGGGATGGGCTCTGACCTCCGACCTTCCGTGATGAGTGGGGGCAGAGCAAGGGTCCAGAATCAGGATGGGATGGGCTGGGCTCTCATCCATGGGTGAGCTGTTGGCAAGCAGTGGGGGGCTGGCTCCTAGCTCCAGACATCACTTAGGGACAGGGCAGTGCCCATGACCAGCACTGGCACTGATGGAGTGAGAGCCCCTGATGGGGGCCCCACTGTCCGGGGGGCAGGGGCTCTGGCAGCTACTCCAGCCTGATAAATCCTATGGGAAGCCCTTCTGGCAAGTGGCCTCATGCAAATCTGCAGCCACTCTCCTTTCTGAATATCTGGGACAACGGATTTACTGTTTGGTGAAATGAAGGACAGCGGTCTTAGCAGCCTTGGCTGTGCATCCTGACCCTAGGTGCCCTGGGGGTGGTGCCCAGTGAGAATTCTGTGCCTCTCTCCTCAGCCTGTACCCAAGAAGGGAACGTGTTTCTGCAGACCCTTAGGGTGGAGGGTGCTGGGCTGCATCCAGATCGAGGGCACCAGCCCGACCAGGCAGGTGACCAGCAGCCCTGGGAGGTATAGCTGGGCAGAAGGAGCAGTATGCCTGTGGGGTAACTGGCCCACAGCTGTGTGGGAGGCAGGAGGATGGATGGCATGATCTCCCACACATCTTCCTCTAAAGGAGACAACAGGTTGGGGCAGGGATGCCAGTCTCTCTCTGCCTTTATTTCCCAAGCCACCTACTTTTTAATTACGGCCGATACCAGACGAATGAGGCCTGACTTAGATGCTGGTGATCTGTTCCCAGGGAAACATTGCAGTGGCTGTGACATTCAGCACGGTGGCCGACACCAGGGTTTCAAATGAATGCTATACCACTAAGCTCTCGTCTGCCCTGTCTGCTGCAGAGAGGCCTGGACACATGTGTGCGCACATATGTAGCCAAATGCATCAGCCCACACAGGCTGTGAGGGGCCCATGGGCCCTGTCAATGTACACTATATACTCCCCTCCATGCACTCTTGGGGGCTGACACATTCACACCCACACCTTTACTGCTGACTCAGAGTCCCTGTCTGCAGGCCACTCCACACACTCAGAAAGTTGTGCACGCGGGCTTACGTTGTCCCACATATGGCCCTGTCCTATGGAGAGCCTGATACTGGCTCACACACACCTCTTTCTCTCATTCCTGCACACCTTCCCACATGTGGGCTGCTTTTCAAGTACAAAGAAGCCCTAGCCTATTCAGGCGAGCTGTCTGGCGCCGACCTCAAGCAAAGACGAGGCCCACCACATGGCTCTGAGCCGTCCCTACAGGTCCAGACGGCCAGCTCTGCTTGGGTCAGGCCCCGCTGGCTCCCGGGGAGGCTCAGAGAGCTGGCCCTGGCCCAGGAGAGAGAGAGGAAGTGGTTCCTCAGTTCGGAGGGAGAGGAAAGAAGCTTTCATCTACCTGAGATTAAATTATAGCCAGGAGGCACCTCTGAACAAGACCAAAATAGATAACGGAGAACATGCAGCCCTCCTATAAATTCCCAGGATTTGCAGTCTTTCCTGGACTGGTTTATCCTTGAGAAGCTCCGGGAGTAATTTTGTTTGAAAGAGATCTAGGGGCTCCACGTGAAAGGGTATGTATGGGCTTCTGGTTAACAGAATCCTTGTTAGCAGAACCCCCAGGGCAGACACTGGAATCTGTACTCGCCACCTGGCCAGGGGCCCGAGGAGGCTCCAGAGTGGGTCCTTCTCCACCCGGCAGGAGCCATGTTCCACTCCTGCCATGCTGCCAGGCCTGATTGGCCCTCGGAGCGAGAGGCCATGTGTCCAGGGCTCGGCAGCCCTGAAGCCCTACTGTGCTCAAGCCGGGTGGACGCTGGTTGGTGGTCATTGCAAATCACTTCTCGGTGAAACACTGGGACCGGAAGATAAATGATCTTAGAAGGGGCCCTGACATTGCAGAGAATGCACTGCTCCCTTGCCCCCATGTCCTGAATTTGACCCTTCCCTCAAAGAACCCAGAGCACAACTGCAGGAGACAAGTGAACCCTAATACTAAGGACCAATGCGTGACAGAGCCAGATGAGAAAACTCACGAGCTAACAGTTTGTGGGCGTACTTCGTCTCTCACCAGGACGCAGGCTTGCCGTCTGGGTGGAAACAGTGATTAGATTTTTAATCATTCATGAGCTTGCTTCTGTCACTCCTCTCTGGGCAACCAAAGACGAATCTGATACGTTTGAAAGAAGATTTTAAAAGATGGGGGCCCTCTCTTTTGGGGAAACAGCATGGCGCTCAACAGAGGCTGAGGTCTCTCTCATCAAGAAGCAGGAGCAGCATTGGTCCAAGTCATCACCATCCTTGGCCCCTGGCCCTGCTCCAAGAACACACAAGGAGAGCAGGGTCAAAGTCCTCTATCCCAGGATGAAGCAAGCCTGCCAGTCAAGGCTGCCAGGCTGTGGGACCCTCACTGTTGTCCTTCCAGCTGACCCCCTGCCTCCTGTGGGACCAGGGTCTCTTGACCCTTGACCTCCATCCCCCACCCCAGCCCAGCGCAGCAGCCTTGCTCAAACACCCTCATGGCTTCTACTTCCCAGAGACTGCCTGCCCACCCCCCGCCCCAACCCACACACAACACCCCTGCCAGTGACCATCGGCCTTTCTGGAGGATGTCCACAGCTCAGGAGATTGAATTCATTCATATTTCCAGGTGCTATACATTCAGATGAAGTTCTTCGGATCTCCTGCCCAGAAAAGGATAAATATTTCTGATCTATAGCAAATGTGTTTTCCTTTAGCTAACATCTTGGCAGGCAAGTACACTAATCTCCCAGGAAAATCTAGGGCCTGAATAGCAAGCAGATTTTTTTTTTCCCTGAGTAAATAGAAATTCTGAGTTGCTTTTTTAATGCTGCCTTTTTTTTTTTTTTTTTTTTTAAACAGCAGATCTGGAGAAAAATCACAGTCCATTAAATCTGCATCTCTTGAAAGAAAAACCCACAAGGCCACCTCCCCATCAAAGGCAAAATGAACAGAGTTTGGAAGTGTGTTTAAAATGCACCAAGGGAGCAGCGGCCATCCTAAATTATCCTGCTCAGCCTAGGATGGTGGGGGCTGCCAGCATTCCCTACGAGACAGAGCAGGAGAGGCCAGTAGGTGCTACAGGGGTAGGGGTGGGGGTGGGGTGGGGGTGGGGGGTGGGGACAGGGAAGCAGACATAGGAACAAAGCCACGGGTCTCCACTTGCCCATCTGTCACTGCCACAGCCTCAGTAGCACCCCTCCCCTCTAGGTGCCATGTGACCCCAAAACTGGGCAAAGAGCACACATAGCAAGACCACAGACTCCCCATAACATCCTTATTTCGCATTCCTACATTTTATGGGTTCCTTCTGTGGCCAGACTTAGATTAGGAAGTGGCCCCAAGGATAAACTCCATCCACCCCTGTCCCCAGGGGGATGGGGGCCATGCTTTTGAGTAATGAAACAAAGGTCAGAGAATGACTTAACACAATGGATCTGCTCTTCTGTGCAGGCGCTGCATGACACTAAGAAGCAGGTGTTCTCTTCCTCATTTACTGCCATGGAAAGTTCTTTCCATCCCACTTTGCTGCCTCCAGACTGTTTTAGGTTTCTGTGAGAGGGAAGTGGGCGGGCAGATTGGAACTGGTCCTGTGCACACCTGAGCAGAGCATCCCTGGACTTGCAGAAGGCACACTACCCATATCAGCTCAGCCCAGCCCAGCCCAGGCCAGGGCAGGGCGGCTCTTCATCTAGGCTCACTGGGAAGTTCCATGTCTGAGTCTTTTCCTCTAAAAGGGAAGTTGGCTGCTCCAGCTGTACTCAGTACACAGGAGATAGCCCTCCCCAAGAGGACTTGCTCAGTACCTTTTAAAGGGGGTGACCCACCATGTTCTCTTTGGGGAGGGAGCCCCTCAGCCAGGTGGGAGAGTGCCCCATCCCAGAGGGGAGCCCTCCATGCTGGAACCAGCTGCTTGCCTGGAGCCTCCAGCTCGCAAGCTCAAGCCAAGCTGGATGGAAGTGGGAGCCAAGCTGGATGGAAGTGGGACATCGACAATGTGTGAAAGAGACTTCAGCCTGAGCGCAGCATCAGTGTGTGTGTTTTGTTGAGGAGCTCTGAGGGCTCTGCAGAAGGGGGCCCCTTTAAGCTTGCATTTCCATCACAGAGCAAGTAAACAAACCCAGAGGAAGAGCTGCCCATCACTGAGCTGGCTTCCCGACAGGAAATGGTATGAGTGACTTCGTTTTTAAACATTATTATCCTCTTGAAAGCAAAAGATAAAGGACGCCTTGGAGCAGCCAAATTGCTTTGGCTCAAAAATCATTTTAAATACCATTTCCTTTAACAAGCCTACTGCCTGGGCAACGGATCAACACTATTCATTTTAACCTTAGTCAGTGGAAAAAAAAAAAAAAACAACCTCTGAAGTGTTTATAATTATTTAGGTCTCTCTCTTTCTCCCCACCCAGATATGTTAACTAATGACCCAAACAATGCGCAGGCAGGTCCTATTTCAAGCAGTAGAACATGCGCACACATCCGAGCCCATTTTCTCTCCTGGCCACTCTGAGCCAAACACTGGAGATTTGAGGCCTATGTTCCACGCTGCCCAGACAGTGCTGGAGACATCCTTCACCTCTATGGCTTTGTGTTTGTGAAAGCACCAAGTTCGAGTGGGAGCTCACCTTTGCCCTTAAGACGAACAAGCACTGGGAAAGTCTCCTCCTTGAGATGTCTTTATGAGCAGGAAAGATGGCAAGTGGAGTCCATCTGCCTCTGCCTGGGGTGGGCCAAGTGTGGAAGGGGCTCAGGCAGGGGCAGGGGTGGACAGAGCAATCTCTCAGGGTGCCGTGTAGATGGAAATGCTATTAAAAAAAGAGCTTGGAGGATTTCAGATGTGTAGGTGGAACACACATTATAGTCTCCTTTTTGTTTTGGAAAGAAAAAAAAAAGGAGTTTGCATTAGGTTATTTGCAAACAAACAAAGAAGTAATGACAGTCACAGAAGGAAGCCTGTGTTGGTGAAATGGGGTTGAATTGATGGATTCTCCCTTGGTAGGGTCAGAGACACATGCAGAGAGGGGACAAAGTGCCTTTGCTGCTAAAACCAGGAGGCCTGACTTGCTTTTGGGTCATAGCTCCACCTGGAGGGCTCTGGATCTCCCCAGGGAAGACATTCTCACCCAGAAAAGGGCCACTTGTCTGGTCTGCAGTGTCCAAGGAGGCCATCTCCATGTCTAAGGACCCAACTTAGACATGTCTAAGACCCGACTTGTGGGTACTTCGACCTCACAACCAGATTGGAAGTCCCCTGAGGGCAGCAGCAGCTTCCCATAAGACCCCAACAGGAAATGGATGGGCTTTGGTGCAAATGCCTCTGGTCTCCCCTTCATCCCCCACCCCCCGCCACTCCTCCATCAGGCCAAGGAGCGGCTCTTAATGCCACTTCTTAATGCCACTCTTGGTAATTATGGTTTGGGCTGGCTGTTGTGCTCCTGGGGATCACTTGAAACAGTAACTGCCTGCCCACTTTTAACAAGCCCCCAAAACTGCCCAAAGAGCAGACATGAGGCCAGGAAATCCGGCGAGGGAAGCCTGGCTTCAGATTTCCTATGAGGACAGTGTGCTTCTGGGCGGGGGTGGGGGGGAGTGATTTGCCCCCAGGGCACTCCATGACATTTCCCAGAATGCCCGGGACACTGGTAGAGGAGCACGCGGTCACCTGGGGCCGGGCTTCACCTTCAAGTGCCTGGCGGGGCTGGCCAGTGAGGCTCAGCATCCTCGCAAGCGTGTGAACATTTCCACTGGGACCCACGTGCCCTCCTGTGCCTGCTGAAAGTCACCCCATGTGCTGAGCAGCCGGAAGCAAGCTGATGACGCCAGTACCTGTCGTTCCTCCCGCCCAGGGGACCAGGAATGGAGCAGTGTGCAGGGATGTGTTCCCACCTCTTCTAGGTCATAGATGTCAGCTGAGGGCCCCAGGGATGAAAGCTGTCCCACCTGGCAGGGGCTCCCTGTGGGGAGTGGAGGGCGGGACTGGCAGGGCGAGGGGTCATCCTCTGCCTTAGGAAGCTGAGTGCTGCTTCAGAATCTTTATACATGTCTGCATCTGCAGGACGGATAAATCCAGGGCGCTGCACTGGGCCCATGAGCGTGTGTGCACTACGTGTGCCATCCCCTGCATTATAAGCTCCCCGAGGGCAGGGGAGCCATCGTCCTGGCTTCTCCCTGCATCCCCAGCACCAGGCGGAGAGCCAGACCCTTCGTATTTGCACTGTGTATATGCCTGAAGGCTGCCTCCTCCAACGCATTTCAGACAGGATCTCAGAGCCTAGCACGGCGCTGCAACACCACGTGGGGGGCTGATCTGTGCCTTTTCTAGGTGCAGCTTTGTCCTGAAGGGCTGCCTCAAACCAGCCTGCCCAGGTCTGGGCGGCTCTTGCCCACCAAAGCCTCACGAAAGACCTCTTGCTCGTGTGTTTATCTGAACCCTTCTGGAAGGTGCTGTGTAGCATGCCATCCACTGAGCCGAAGGGGACAAATGGGAGAATGCCTTGGGGACAGCAGGGTGTCACTGCCCACCCCCAGGTCAGTCCAGCCGCTGAGGAGGCCCAGCTAATAGGGTTTCCTGTGTGCATAGGAGCCTAGAGGCTGTTCCTGCAGGGGCTGGAGCACACAGAGCCACTGAGGACCGAGGTAGACTCGGCAGAACCAGACAGGAAGGAGGGAAGGGAAGGGAGGTGCCGAGGAAGAGCAAGAGGAGGGAGGCCTGTAGACCCTCAGGAGCGAGGGGGTCAGACTCACACTGCTTTGCTTGTTTTCTCAGATGCAGGGACTGAGGCCCCGAGAAGGGGAGGGACCTCCACAGGGTCTTGTGGCCAGAGGAGCAAAGGGACCCACATTTACTGTGTGCCAAGCTTCATGTAAGTGATCACCAATCACAAGGTCCCTACCAAATGGTCCTGTGTCACCATTTTATAGACAGGGAAGCCGAAGATCCGAAAGATTAAGAAAAACGCCCAAGGTCTTGTGGCAGGATGGCACAGGAGGGAGGTAGGCAGTGGAAGATGGTCAGGAGCCACCAAGTGGCACAGCATCTGGACAGCACGCTGCCTCCCCATTCCTTCCACCGGGGGGGGATGGGTCCTGGCACCCAGGAGATGCAGAGCAGCTATTTCACTTAGCCCCCCACCCCACAGACCACTGGGAGACCACCATCCTGCACACCTCCCTCCCCTCCCCCCAGAGCAGGCACAGAACTCATCTCCAGCATGGGTGGACAGAACACAGGCAGGTGCATGGCGGGGTCACTGCAGAACAAAGATAATGTGCTCCCCCACTCTGTCAGTGAGCCCCGAGCCTCAGGAAAGCTGAAGCCCATTCTGGGCCTTCTGCTGATGGCATGACTTCATTTCTTAAGTCCAGAGGGTTTTTTTTTTTTTAAGATTTTATTTATTCATTCATGAGAGACAGAGAGAGAGAGAGAGAGAGAGAGAGGCAGAGACACAGGCAGAGGGAGAAGCAGGCTCCCTGCGGGGAGCCGGACACGGGACCGATCCCTAGACTCCAGGATCATGCTCTGGGCCAAAGGCAGGCACTCAACCGCTGAGCCGCCCAGGCGTCCCCAAGAGCTTTGAATACAGGCTATTCACACGCCCATGGAAAAGTCTCAAGTGTCCACTTGGGCCTGATTTCCAGCAACTTCAGGAGGGGAGGGCTGGTCACATGCATGATCAGATCTCCAGGACCAAGCCTTCCTCGTGTCCCTGTAGTCACCTGGAATCATGCCTGGAATCATTCCTGACGGGCCTATGAGTGTCAGGGAGGGGACCGTGGCATCACAGGGCCATGGGAGGCCCTGTAAGGTGGTGGTTGGGAGTGGCCCCTTCGGGGGAACTGGGAACTCTCGGGTTTGTGGGCTGTGGAAGACACGTGTGACTGGGAAACATTTTCTGGTTTCTGCAAAGGCTTCAGCAGGAGCGGCTTCCGAGCCGTTTGTGGCAGGACAGAACAGAAGGCTGCCTAGGAAAACAAAAGCAACAGACCATGGGCCGAGGCCCAGGCCAGGCCCTGCGGGGAGGCTTGGCAGCTTATCTCTTTTCCTGTATTCTTTCAGAGAGGAGGCAGGGGACTAGGAGCGACATTGGAGAGCGAACAGGACCTAGTGAAGGTGGCCGGCAGTGGGGATGGGGCGCTGTACAGGGAGGCAGGCATTTGGTTCAAGGCTTTGCCAGACCCTGGAGGAGAAGCTGCATGACCTGGGGGCCCCCATCGTCCATGGCAGAAGGGCCCTCCTCAGCTCTGGAGGCAGGAGAGGGAGAAGGGTCTTCCTGCATCCTCCCAGTCACCTCTCTCCACCTCCACCAGCTCTGGGACTCCTGCGTGAGATGTGTACAGTGCTCCTGAGGGCTCAGAAGCAGGGCGCTGACCCCCCAGCCCAACGCACCCCCCTCTTCCACATCTTTCACGCCAGTCACAGAGCCCAAGAGCAGTTTCAGAAGGGACCCCCGTCGTCCCCTGGGGCAGCCTACCCCCCCACCCCGGTCCCCCAGGCCTGTTGTCTACTACAAATACCCACACCTTCTGCTTGATTTTGCAGAGCCGGGCCTGACTGGGACCCTTTAGAAGCATGTTCCCGCTGTAGGAAGCGAGGACTCTGCCTTAGCGGCTGTCTGGTGAACTTGCTGGCTCCCTGCGGTCAGATTAGTGAAGCCACAGCGAGGGCACAGCCTCTGCCTCCGGTTTGCGGCCCCCACGCCCCGGCTTCCTCCTGGCAGCCCGCAGTGGTCTCTCAGTTCAGGCCGAAACACCACACCGGGCAGGCATGATCAGCAACGGGCAGGAGCCGGGCCTCAGCGGCAGCTCCCCTCCACAACTGGCAGCCCCTCCACTCATCATAGCCTTTCTTGTGAGTTCCTGAGAAAAATGTAGCCTAAGTGTTAATAAATAATGTATAAGCATCTCAGCGATGGAAACACTCGTTCTGTGGAGTGTTTTCATCTCTGAGGGAGGACCTCCCTGGGCTTCTTCTTCCCTCCCTCCTTCTTCCCTTCCTGAAGCTGGGGCCTTCTGCAGGGGTGTCAGGCTCTCCTGGGGGCAGGGTGTATGCGTGTGTGGGTGCGTGCGTGCACACGTGATGACATGGGTACAAATGCTGGGGGCAAAAAGCTGAGGTGCCGTCTCTGATGCCAACCCTGCCCCAGGTCTCTTTGGTCCCAGAGGCTTGAGGAATGAAGACTAGGGTTTATAGGCTCTTTTGAGGGTGGGGCGCTGGACCAGAGTCTGGACCCATCCCTGGGCCTACCCATCCCATCCAGCCCTACCTCCTGCCAGGGGCATAGCCAGCACTTGGGCCCAGCCTGCAGGGAGCTGCTGGCCTCTGGATCTGACCGTGGGAAGGCCCTGGTCACCTGAGTGGCCCCCAGGCTGAATGATGAGCATCAGGAGAGAGTCAGATGGTGGATAGGCAGAGTCACAGGAAAAAGGGAAAATATTCTAGTAAGAATATTTAAGAATAATAAGTAAGAATAGGCTGTTGTGGTTTTAGCTCCCTGGAGGAGGTGTGTGGAGATCATGGAAAGTGACAACATGTATGTTTTTTATTTTTGCATCCTTTGGGTAAATACCTAGCAGTGCAATTGCTGGGGCATAGGGTAGTTCTATTTTTAACTTTTTGAAGAACTGCCACACTGTTTTCCGGAGTGGCTGCACCAGTTTGCATTCCCACCAGCAGTGCAGGAAGGTTCCCCTTTCTTCACATCCTTGCCAACACCTGTTGTGTCCTGTGTTGTTAATTTTAGCCACTCTGACAGGTGTGAGGTAGTATTTCACTGTGGTTTTGATGTGTATTTCCCTGATGGTGAGTGATGTTGAGCATCTCTTTTCATGTGTCTCGCCATATGGATATCTTCCTTGAAAAATGTCTATTCATGTCTTCTACCCATTTCTTAACTGGATTATTTATTTTTTTGGGGGGTGTTGTTTTAGTAAGTTCTTTATAATTTTGGATACTAACCCTTTATCAGATACGTCATTTGCAAATACCTTCTCCCATTCCATAGATTGCCTTCTAGTTTTGTTGATTGTTTCCTTCGCTGTGCAGAAGCTTTTTATCTTGATAAATTCCCAATAGTTCATTTTTGCTTTTGTTTCCATTCCCTTTGGGGACGTGTCTAGTAAGTAATTGCTGAGGCCGAGGTCAAAGAGGCTGCTGCCCGTGTTCTTCTCTAGGATTTTGATGGTTTCCTATCTCACATATAGGTCTTTCATCCATTTTGAGTTTATTTTTGAGTATAATGTAAGAAAGCGGTCCCCTGAAATTTCTAGCAGCAATGTCCATGATAGCCAAACTATGGAGAGAGCCCAAATTTCCATCATCCATGACAAATGGATAAAAAAGATGCATTACACACACACACACACACACACACACACACACACACACACCAGAATACTACTCAGCCATCAAAAAGAATGAAATCTTGCCATTTGCAACGATGTGGAGGGAGCCAGAGGGTATCATGCTAAGCAAAATAAGTCAGAGAAAGACAAATGCCATATAACTTCACTCATATGTGGAGTTTAAGAAACAAAAGAGTCGACCATTCAGGAGAGGGAAAACAAGAGAGAGAGAAGGAAACAAGCCATAAGAGGCTCTCAACAATAGAGAACAGACCGAGCGCTGATGAAGGCAAGTGGGTGGGGGAGAGGCTAGAAGGGTGATGGAGATCCAGGAGGGCACTTGTTGTGATGAGTACCGGGTGTTGTATGTAAGTGATGAACCACTGAATTCTACTCTTAAAATCTGTTATTGCACTGTGTCTTAACTACCTACAACTTAAATTAAAAAAAAAGAAAAGAAAAGAAAAGAAAAGAAGAGATAGTGATCACAGCTCAGGGAATGGCTCAGAGGCCCTTGAGCCAGATCTGGGTGCAGATCTTAACTGAGAACCCTCCAGCTGAAACACAGCAGAGAGCCCAGGTAGGGGTTGGGCGGGGGGTACAGGAGGCAAATGTCAGGGCCAAGGACAAGCCCAGGCCTGGGCCCCTGCTCTGGGAGCATAGCTCTGAGAGCACTGGAACAGCCTCAATCAGGGGTTGGAAACCTACTCTGAGCCAGGCCCTGGACCTGGAAGGCTCTGTCCTCATGTGTCCTGTAGGCCACCTGAGCTTTGGCATCTGAATGTGGATTCTTCCCAGAAGTTTTCTTGAATCATCCTGTCAGGGATACTTGTGAGCAGGGGCTGGCCCTTGGGGCCTAGGGTAAGGTGATGAGCACTCCTCTTGGGTGGCAATTTAAGGGGCACCCAGACACTCAGCCATCAAGACAAATGCTATTTTAATGTAACCTTTGAAAAAAAAAATCAAAATTAATTCAAAAATCCATGATGAACCAAATATCAAACTTTTAAATAAAGACAGGATTGGCATCACTGACTTCCTCTTTTGCTTTAAGGCTCTGATATGGCTTGGCAAGGCCCTGGAGCTGGAGGCAGCAGCTCTATCCTGAGCAGTGGTTTACTACCCCAAGTGCTAGCCACCTAGTCCCGTTCTGGTGGCCACACGGCTTTGCTCCATGGGTTAACCAGGAGATCAAAGAGCAACCAACGATTGCTGAGGTGCCCTGGCATATGTGCCACAGGAAGTGAAGAATATGGCAGGTGCCAATGGCCATGCGTCACACTCTACCTTTTCCATCATGAGCTCCCATTTATTGAGCACTTACTAGGTGCCACATCAAGCTGAGTGTTTCACGGGAGTTAGGGCTTTTGTTCTTCTCCACAATCCCCTGAGACAGGCACTATTACCATCTCCCCAGCGCAGGTGAGGAGAGGTTATGTCACTCCCCGGGGGAGGTGGGGGGAGGGCAGGGCTGAGGTTCATGCCCAGAACTTGGGTGTGGGGAAGGAAGGCCCTGCTCCTGCCTCGGGTGAGATGAACAATGGAATTTTCTGAGGCAAGACTTCGCCTTGTGAAGGTGCCGTCCTGGGAGGAGGAGCTGGGCTCACTCAGAGTGGAATTTTGACCACCAAAGTGGGACCAGGTGCCAGCACTGCCACAACGAAAGTCCACCTGCATAATCCCAAGCATGGATGAGGGGACAGGAGGGGTGGAGGGGGGAGGCTAGAGCCTAGGTTGGCATGACATGGGAAGCTCATCAGCTGCTATGGGACAGTTGAGTGACAGAGATCATCCTGAGGCCAGGTCTCAGATGGCCCAAACAGGCCCCATTCTGTCTCAGAAATCTCCAGCTCACTTGTGCCAGCGGAGACTCAAAAGGGAGACCCTGCCTTTTCTTCCACGGAGCAGGAGCCTCAGTGTTAGACAAAGAGCGGAGAGGCTCAGACAGTTCTTGCAGTGTGGGACACGGGCCTCAGTTTCCATGTCTGTGCTAAACTGAAATAATAAAGCAGGGCTGTGTGGCTTATACTGGCTTCTCAAATATTCATGAATGTTGCAAGCCAACGGACATCAAATTGATATCTTGAAACCAGCTATGGTGGTTTGTACCATGGAAATCGGTGAATGCTACTCATCAGGCCTTTGGTTTTTCTAGACTGGTTGTTAAAACATTTCCCAGCATGCCACGATGTCACAGGACAGAATCTTTGCACCTACCAGCGCCCGGCCATGTCTCAGGCGGCCACAGCAGTGGACGGGCAGCTGTGTGTCTCTTCCACAAAGAGGCAGTTAGCACCCCAACAGCGGTTAAGTTCCGACCTCATTTCTGGAGCTGAACGCTCAATCTGTCTCTGGTAGCAGGACCATCTTTGATCTAATTAAGCTCGACTTGGGCTGAAGTTGTGAGCCTCACTCTCTGACCAGACACCAGGGCTGTGGCTGAGCTGTGCTCTGGGCACCTGGAGGGCTGGCTGAAGCACTGTGCCTCCCTACGGGCTCCCCTGGAAGGGGTGTCCTGCAAGGAGACCTGGCCTGGCTGTCAGGAGGCAGCATTCATGCCCAGCTCTTCCTGTGACTCAGGGACCCAGGGAAGTCATCTGGCTCCATGTGACAGCTTTCCTATGTAAACAGGGGGTTGGGCCAGCTAATTTTCGAGGTCCCTTCAGGCTCTGCTGCCAATGGAGTTGAAAGTCACCAAATCAAGCAAGGCTGGGGCTGGGCCTGGGCCTGGCTCATCCTGTGTCACTTCCCCAGCCACCCTGCCACCAAAGGCACCTGCTCCCAGGAAGCAGAGAGCAGCGGTGTGTCAGGGAGCATCATGGTGGCTGTCAGCACAGTGATGCCTGTCAGGAGGGCTGGCGGAGACGGGCCTCCTTCCCCTCTCCCCTGGGGCAGTGGAGCTGACTGCTTGACACCCAGGAGAGAGGGGTATGATGGAGGCAGGGGTGACACATGGCAGGCCGCAGCTGCCTGACATGTGCCCATGCGGGCTGGCAGTTTCAGTGAGAGGTCAGGAGTGCAGGAGGGCACTGGCCAGGAGAAGGTGGGGCCGTGGGGGTGGCCTCGAGCTCAAGGGGCAGGTGGGTGAGAGCGTGGGGCAGAGTTCCTAAATCCTAGCTTATGTGAGACAACAGAGAGAGCTAGTCGGGTCTGGGTAGCCCTGGGGACTTTTTTGGAGTTAGCTGGGCCAGGCACATCCCATGGTGAGCCTGGACCCAGCCCCGGCCAAGGTCTTTGGCTGTGAATGCCAGAAGCTGGAGGCTTAGCCAAAGCAGAGCAGGAGACTCTCGTGATGGTCAGGGCGGGAAGGACCCAGAGCTGGGGCTCTGTGAGGCCCAGGTGGGAGTAGGCAGCTCTGTTGGGGTCTGGGTGGCTATACTGATCCGGGTTCTAATCCTGTTTCCAAAGTGGCCTGGAGCTGTGGCTAATGAATACATACTTGGGGCTCAGTTTCCTCACCTACAAAATGGTGCAGTGCTGTTGTAAACACTCAAAGAGGTTTTAAAGTGTTTTGCATCAGGTCTGACACAGGCAAGTGCTCAGAGAGTCGTGCTATCATTATTACGATTGTCACACTGTTAGAAACCCAGGGCTAACACTGACAGAGGTGCAGTCCCGAGGGGGAAGGACTGGCTGTCCCCAGTGTCACCATCCAAGTGACTGAGTGTGGTGGCTCCTTGTTACTAACACGGGGCTGTTACTAACAGGTTCCATCTCCTGTTTCTAAGTAATAAGGCCCTCTCAGGCTGCCCGAGGCCAGTGGGGGCTCCATGCCCATGGGTGCCCGAGGAAGACCCCAGGTGCTGGTGAGCACATTTATGGTGCAGATCACCCCACTTGTGTCCCGTCCCCATCCTCAGATCTTAACCAGATCAGGGATCTGGGCTGGGGCCTTCGCATAGGAGCCTCCTGAACCCTCCTCCCTCCAGCAGAGAAGCAGGAGCAGAGAGAGAGAGAGAGAGAGAGAGAGAGAGAGCAAGCCAAGAGACCCATAGGACCTCATGTCTTTGCAACTGACAGCATTTTTCTGAGAACTTTGTCTCCAAATTAAGCAATCTTTTAGCAATTCAGGATCAACAAAACTTTCTGCTCTGGATTTCCTTCTCAATCCTCCAGGATAACGTTACAAATTCTCAAGCCTCATGTCTCCAGAATCCCCTTTCCTGGATGTGCCACAGACTCCGACATCTCTCAATATTATGACCAGTTTAACTAGGTCTCTGAAGAGCAAACCTTCCCCCTCTCTGGGAGGAGGGTGGAGGCAGGCTGAAAGGGAGGACGGGGTGGGCTATTGATGAGCTGGTCCACTCTGCTGTCTTTACCCAAATCTGATACCTGTTCTTATTGGGCATAGCTGGGCCAGGTGCTTCCTCAGGAAGCCTGCCTTCTGGTTGAGGATAAATGCACTTCACACACACCCACCAGATACAGACCCATGGGCCAGGCACAGTTCTAGACACTGCAGAGGTAGCAGCAAACACAGCATGATGCCCCTGCTCTTAAGAGCTCACTTCTGAAGGCTGGGGATAGGGGCGGGGGAGAGACAAGAATGAACCAGCACGGTGGTGGTGTAACAACCCGCATGAATCGCAGGAGATTTTGCTGAGTGAAGGAAACCTCACCCTAAGAGGATGAGGACATGCTGTAGGATTCCATTTATATGAAGTTCTAGAACAGGAAATACGAATCCAGGGTGGATATTCAGAGCTGTGGTGGCTTCTAGCACATGGCGTGGGAGCCAGCTGGGAAGGGACATGGGGGGGGATCTCTGGGGTAATGGAAACCTTCTAAATCTTGCTGTGGGCTTGGGTTATGTTGATCACAACTTGTCAGCTAGTACATTGACATCTGTGCCTCTAATTGTTTCATTGTGTGCCAATTTTACCACCGAGCAAAAGCAGAAGTGCACATACCTTGAGCTGGGGTTAATGATAATGATACCCACACTGACGTACATGGGGGAGGTGTACTGCTGTCTGAAACTCAGTTTAAAGTGCATGAAAAATAAATAAGATGGATGGAAGGACTTATAACTGGTGAAACAACATAAGAAAATGTTAACAGTAGAATCTGGGTGCTTAGTTACAGGATGCTTGTAAAATTCCTTCAACTTTTCTGTATATCTCAATATTTCATTGAGTTGGTGATGGGAACAGAGTGATTTTCCAGAGAGCGAGGGAAAGTTAGATGGGATATCAGGAGGACTCTGCTGAAGAGTTGAGGGTTGGACAGACACCCAAATCTTAGTGTCAACCATGGAAGCCCAGTTTGGCCTCCAGGCAGCAGGAAGAGTAGGTGCAAAGTTCGTGAGACCAGAACGCTTGGCTCAAGTGAGGGGCAGGAAGAAGTCAGCATGGCTGGAGAGTGCTAAGGAGAGGAAGGACAGGGTTGGGCTAAGGGTTACCTCCATGGCCTGGTAAGGGTTTGACTGTTACTTTAACTACTATTCAGACTTTGGGGCACCCGGGTGGCGCAGTGGTTGAGTGTCTGCCTTTGGCTCAGGTGGTGATCCTGGGGTCCTGGGATCGAATTCTGCATTGGGTTTCCCACAGGGAGCCTGCCTATCCCTCTGCCCATGTCTCTGCTTCTCTCTGTGTCTCTCATGAATAAATAAATAAAATATTTTTTTAAAAAAAGATTGCTTAAGTGCTATGTAGATTTACTGAACTTGTTGAAAGCATGAGCCTTGGTATGATTTGGGATGAGAGTGACCCACTCTGGATCCTTTGTGGAGAATGGACCACATGTTCAGGGGAGAGTCACATTGGTACAGGAGAAAGCTGTGGCTTTAACTTGGTAGCAGCAGAAGAGAGGGAGATGGGAATACAGTTGAGATACATTTCTGCTGGGGAAGAGGACAGTGGCAAAAGATGGGGACCAAGAATGGCTGGCTCAGGTCCCGGGTGGCAGTGCTGTGGTGGCTGCAGTGGGAAGGTGAGCACACGGAACAGATCAGATTCTGCTTTGGCTGAGGGAAGCCCGAGATGCTGATTCTGCACTTGGGTGGGATGCTGAGTGGGTGGCTAGATGTGATAGCCTGGTGTTTAGTGTGGAGGTCAGGGTGCAGGTGTCAGTGTGGGAATCGTCAGCATAGAGCTGGAGAGTGAAGCCATGAGGGTGAGTGAGATGACTCAGGGAGACAGTATAGACAGAGAAGAGAAGGCTCAGGAAGCCCAGGGATGTGCCAACATCTAGGGGTGGAAGAGGAGAGGAGTCAGCAAAAACAGGCAGAGGGGGCGACAGCCAGGGAGTGTCCCTGCTGCAGGAGAAGAGAATATTCCAGAAGGAGAGAATGGCTGACTTGGCAATTGCTGTCTGGAGGTCAGGAAAGGGGATACAGTGACACGACCTTTGGATTTCACAGATTGGTGAGCATGGGTGAGCCTGAGCTGGCCTTGGTGTGGCATGTGGTATGGAGAGAAGGGAGCAAGGAGGGAAGGAGAGCCTGAGGCATAGGATGGGAGAGAGCAGGAATGGGGCACATAATCTGAGGACTCCTGCTGGAAAGGGGAGCATTTTATTAAGCAGGGAATGTGCCAGTGGTTGATGGGGATAGGGAGAAGCAAGAGGGCAGAGTTGCAGGAAAAGCAAAGAAAGACACAGGTAAGACCGCTAAGGACGAGGACCATGTGAGGCCACCAGGTTCTAGAGACTTCTGCAAGGGCTGCTCTGCTGGGCTATGCCTCTTGCTTTGGGCCCAGTGAAGCCTGTGTTAGGCAAGAGAAGGCAGGCACATGGCTGTCATCTCCTGCTAACCAGGTGGCCAGGAAGGTATGGTTCCCCATCACCCAGGAGGACTCTGGTGTGTCTGGAACAGGAGAGGGGAAAGTCCTCAGGATGTCCTGCCAGGTTTGGGAGTGGTGGTGGGGATGGTAAGAAGTCTCCTTTGAGCTTCCCGGAACCCTTTACAGAGAGGAGAGCAAGAGAACTGAGAGGGGAGGAGCGAGGAGTAGTGATACCTGTGTTCACCTGTGCACACCTGTGCAAATCTGTGGGTCTGGAGTGTGTGGTGTCTTGCATGGGAATAGCTGCGTCCTGAGGACTACTGGACCATTATGGTGGTAAAAGCAGTGACAATGCCATGTCACAGCCTAGAGTCTATCATCTGCCCTGGCAGGTCAGCTCCACCAGCTGGGGGGACACCTGGGGGCCTGAATGAGCACCTGACGGTCACCCAGGGAGCTTGTCACCGAAGGCTCACAGTTACCATTTCAGTCTATCAAGTTACATCCAAATTTCACTCTTGGCCCTTTGAGTTCTTTCAGAGGGAAAATAGAAAGTGTTTCCTTTAGGCAAACTTTTGTCTTTCGCTTTGGAAACCACCCTTTCCCCTTTGCTCCAAAGGAGATTAGGGTATTGAGGACAGAATGTCAGTTGAAGATTACATGAAAAGGATAATTAAACAAAAGCCCCACATTATACGACATCTAGAAGGGAAATTAAGCGGCTTTTGCGTCCTTCCCGTCTTTGAAGGATGCTCTGTAGAAGGGGAGCAGGGATTGTTGGACTCGATAAATACAGATAGTAACCAAACTGTACGGCCCATTGTTCTCCCTTTCCATTAAAAGCAATTGCTTAGCCAAGCTGACAATACACACCGCGGAGGCATAACCCCCTCTGCAGACGGAAGGATTAAGAGCCTGACAAGTCCTGGATAATAAGACTAATTAATAATTTCCATCTCCAAGGAGCGATACCTCCTTCTTGCTCTGTCTTCCAGTCTGGTCCGGGCAACTCGGTTTTCAGAGGGCTGAAGGACAGAGGAGGCTTTGCAGGATGGACCAGGCTAGAGGGTGGCCCTCCCCAGCAAGGCAGGGAGCCGAGGGGACATGGTGGGGGCGTGGGGTGAGCAGCGCACAGATGGCTACAGCGTGGAGCTTCCCTTTCACTAAGTGAGCACCAAACTCCGGCCTGAGACCACAGGTGAATTAGCAAACAGGACCTGCTACCACACAAGCACATGGGAGGGACCTAGAATTTTGCCACATGAAAGGTGGTCTGGAGGAGACCTTTCAGACCTCCGGAACGACAGCCACCCACACCGTCCCCAAGAGCCAAAGCTGCCAGTTATAGTCATGGAGGGGTGATGAGCAGAGTCGCCACTGCCAAGCATGACATGAAGACCCACAAATAAGCCTTGGCTTATTTCTTCCTCCCAGTGACCTCACGAGAGACATCCTTCATTCCTATTTCACAGACAGAGAAATAAGATTCAAAGACGGTCATTCACTTGGCCAGAGTTGGTGGCTAGGGAAGTGCAGAGCTGAATTTAAACTGAGCCCTGGGGGTCCCCGAAGGTAGCCACTGGGAGCCTTTCCTGGGGCTTCAAGGTCTTCCTGCTGAGCACCTTCCTGGTCCACGAAGTGGGGGCAGAGGGTCCCACTCCCCCTCTCCATCCCACACCCCTGCCAACGTGGGCTCCGGCTGCCCAAGCAGCTGAGATTTGCAAGGCAAGGGCCCAGTAGCTAGGACCTGATTGCAGGTTGCTGCCCCAGCCCCCAGAGAAGGGGATCAGAATGAGGGAATCTTCTGGAAAATACCCAGTGACTTTCCTTGGAGAGAATAATGGCTGCTTTGGGGAGATGGCCATATTTTTCTGGAGGCTTTAGGTGGGTACAGCAGAGGCCCTGGCATCATAAATTGCAATCAAGCAAAGATGTCTAAAAAGGAAATAATACCCGCTCTGCTGTGCAGCCTGGCAAAGATCCTGAAATCTTAATGGAATTGAGCAATTTTTTGCATAGCACCGTAAATTCCTAGTGTCTACCTTATCTTCTCGTCACGTTATTCAAGGCACATTAATGGAGAATGGAGTGGAAGCTGCTAGTTACAAGAGAAGCAGCACAAGGAGGCAGTTGAGGAATGAGCCCTCGGATCCCGCGGTGTCGCCCGCAGCTGCCTTCTCCATACCTGCCCCTTCCCCGGCCGCAAAAGGCCTTCCCCGCTTGCTGCTCATGTGCTGTGCTCCCCCGAGAAAGAGCCGATAATGCTTTGCTCCGTTCCCCTGTCCCACAGCATCTGCTTTGCTACCTTCTCTCCTGGGGCGGGGGAGGGCGGACTCCTGCCATCTGCAGTATGCCCTCACCTCTCCTCTCTTCCCCCTACGCCACCCCTGCTTCACGGGGCTCCCTCCACTCACCTCTCCTTCGGTGCCAACACCTCCTGGAGCCCCATCCTGTTACCCATAGACCCAGAGCTTCTTTCCAGGACTTGCCTGCTGCTACCATTAGCTACCAACACAACCGTTTGCTGGGAGCTCCTCTTTCTCTGGGGCCCCCCTAAGGCACTTTCCCTTCATACCCCAGCCACACTTCCATAGGGTGATGACAAAGTCCAGGCCTCACGGGCCTGCACAGGGCTGCCTGGCACCTGGGGCCTGGGAGCCCACTACCCACGATGGCTACTGTTTCTCTTACCGATGCCGATAATGCCAATAACCTTCGTCAGCCTGGGGAAGACTCCATGGCGGTACTGAACCTACAGCCTCCTGTGGTTTGGCCCCACCTCTCCTGCTCTCTTCCCCTGGGCCCAAGCAGAGATGGGGGGTCGGGGCTCTCCCACACTCCCTCCAAGTACTTGACTGACACCAGGGCCTGAGACTCTTGTCCTGAGGACTTCTTGGACTGTGGGGCTGCAGCCTGTGGAGCTGGGACCCCCACACGGCCTTGCTAGCCCTACCTGTCCCTGTGCTCTGCGGCCTACGCCTGCCACATGTCAGAAAGGGCACGGAGGACCATCCCACCTCCTTCTTCCATCCTGAGCACACCTCCTCCTCCTCCAGGAAGCTTCCCCTGACCACCCAGGCCACTTGATTTCTCCTTCTCTGGATTCATCTCACCAACCAGCTTCAGATGCCACCTACTGGGCCAGCCAGGTGCCCCTAGGCATGTAAATTCAGGGTTGAAAGTGACCTTGATGCCATGGGGTCCTTCAGCTGCCACTCCACACAGGAGTGCTCTCCAAATGCTGACTCTTCCCCTGTGTTGCTCCATCCCTGGTTTAAGGAGCCTGGACTCAGCCCTGTCTGCCCGTCTTTGGGGGTTCTTTATTCTCCTGGAACCTGTTTCTCCATCTGTGAAAATCAGGGTGAATTCACTCTGCCTTGATTCCCCCAGGGCAGCTGTGAGAACCAAAAGACACTGGACTTAGAGTCCCCACCAAGTGCTGAGGGCCAGCCGGGGCCTGGCTGTGGTATCTGTCATGCGCACCGTCAGGAGACCCTCTGCCTAGCCCAGCCCACTCCTAGCATCTCCCACATTCTCCTCTCTCTGCAGCTGATGGGAGGACACCAGCGCTGTGCTGAGCTCCGGGCTTTCCAGACAGCATCTGTGCGATGAGCCCAGAGGGTGTGGCTTGCCTGGGCACCGTGTCCTCCCCACCAACTCAAGCCTGGGGGTCAGGGACCCACTCAGGCACCAACTCACTTCTCTTCCTTGAAGCATGTGGGTCAAAATGCCCCCCCTTCTCCCCCCCCCCCCCCCCAACGAGGACAGACAGCCAGCCTGCTGACACTGCCTCCTGTTGCTCTAATTCCCATCAAAGCCACATGTCATGGCCAGGCCCACGAAATCTCAGTCTGGGTAACGCAAGACATGTTCAAGGGACCACATGCAGAGCATGCTCCGGGACACTTTATTTCCCAGCCACTTCTATTCCACCCCAGTGACACATAAAAACGGTTACTGAGCAAGAAGACTTGAGTATTTTTTATGAAGCTATAATATCTTCCATTAGAAAACAGGATGAAAGAAAGAGAGGGGATGAAAAGAGGGAGGGAGGGAAAGCAGGAAGGACAGAGGGAGGGGGGAGGGAGGGAGGGAGGAAGATCTCTCTTTTGCTGGACTGTCTCCTGTATCTTAGGGATGGCCCACTGGTAGGGTCCATCTCACTCTGAGTGGAGATGTCCCCACCACTAGGATGAGCCTGAAGGCTGAGGGGTGAGTGTGGATACGCTCCTATAGGTGCTTGGTTGGGGATTCTGGCCCCTTCTGTGAACTAGCTCACCTGCAGGGCACCCCTGAGGGCTGGGGATGTGGTCCCAGGTGGGGCCGCACTTCCAGAAAGAGTGAGTGGATGTCGGGGAGAGGGGTAGCTGGGTCACAAATTATAAAAAAATTGATCATTCCCCAGATGGATGTCAAGTCTTTTGGGGGAGGGCAAGGGACATTTATAGTGACAACAGCGCTACCACTTTGAGAATGCATCTCCCTCAGTGTCCTGCTGCAGAGGAGGGGGGCTCACAGGAAGAGAGACACTCTGGCTAGCCTGTCCTGCCCAGCTCACGCACTGGTCCCAGCTCCCTGCAGCCTCACTGCACAGGGAAGGGGGTGATGTGGGTTGGGGGGGGACACTAAAGCTTTCTCAGGGGTATCAGGTTGCTAGCCTACAGGTCCAACCCAATGCGGAGGGCAGCGAGCTATGACCAATGGGCACTTGCTGTGTGCCAGGAGCTGGCGACGTGTGTAAGAGCACCATGTTACTGTCCCTGTTTACTGATGAGGAAACAGATGCAGAGAAATTAGGTGAACGGTCCAGAGGCAGCTAATAGGTGCTTCCCTGGGTGACCCACCCCCACTATTTTAGGGGGTTAAAATAAACACCATCCCAAACAGAGGGCCGATGGCGTTCATTCCCTCTACTCTGTGCAAAGTGGGTGCCCCAAAGGGCAGCCTTGGGGGCGATGTGCCAGGGACAGTAGCAGGTGTTCTGTGACCCTGCAGAATGCCTACCCCTGACCCAACCGTGCCATCACTTTGCCACTTTTGGGTAACAGTGATCTCTGAGGACCCTTCCTGGGGAGCCAGAGGTAGTACAGAGAGAAATACATATGTATCAGGACACATTGCACCCCCACAGGGGTGCCACAGCCTGATGCTGGTGAGGAGGCCTGTCTGCCCACAGCCTGCTCCCTCCCCTGCTGGCTGGGGCTGCCTGGGTCTCAGTGCACCCTCAGACCTGAAGGGCAAGTGGGGAGGCCCCAGTGGAAGGGAGGCAGGGCTCCCTTGGAGTGTGCTGGAATCAAGGCCTGTGTCTGGTGGAGAAGCTGACATGGAGCTGTTCCTAGCGACGTCCCCAGAGCGGGAGCAAAGGTGCTTCTCTGGGGCCCTGTCTGAGAAGCTGCAGAGCCCTGGGTCAGCCTGGGGAGCTGCTGGCCCCTGCCTCTTCTTCACGGCTGTCATTTCAGCCTCCTCCTCCAGGCAGGAGAAATTGCAGGATGCAATGCCAGCTGTGGACTCACAAGCCAACAAAGGGATTTAGGGCTTCAGCTCCACCTCCAGGCCTGACCGACCAGGTGCAGAAACATGGTTCTCAGGGCACTCATGAGGGGAACCCAGAGCCCTGCCCAAGCAAGAATGTGGGTCTCCTTCTTCTAGAAGACAGGAAGTCCTATCCTCCCTCCACCTCTGGGCTGGGAGCTGTAGTGGGGTGGCCTGGAGCTAGCACCCCGTGAGCTGGTACCCCCACCCCCTGCACTCCTCCAGGCTGGCACCATGTGGGCCCCCATGCCGCGGTACTAAGTGTAGACAGCTCCACTGTACCTGCTACTACGGTGGGCGGGGTGGTGGTGGGCTGGGCTGGCTGAGCTCAGGAGTAGGCAGGAAGCAGAGAGCATGGGGTGACAGGCCCAGAGATGCCTCCTTTCTGGCCCTAAGACCCGGGACCAGGTGCCCAAAGCTGGCTGTCTGCAGCCCCTCCCTATAAGAAAGGTGACACTGGTGCCCCGGGGAGGCAGAGAGGGCAGCAAGGGGTGCCCTCTGTGGACTGGGTGACCATGGAACGTCTGACAGTCTGGGCTTCTTCTGGGTGACTCCGGGTGCATGGTAAGGATCTGGTGCTCTGTCTGGACAGGACTTGGTGTCTGTGGTGGCTGGCTATATGGTCACAGCTTCCGATGCAGGTCGTCAGGGCAGAGCTAGAACCCAGCTCGTCCTTGGAACCCAAACACCCGCCATTCTCCAGTGATCTAGGAGCCCCCAGTCCTGGGGTCCCACCGAAGTCCGGGTCCCGGCGCTTGCACAGCAGGGCTGTGAGCCCACAGGCCTCCATGGGTGCCACTGCAGTGGGCCAGGAAGGAGAGCTCCTCGCTACCTCTGCCCCAGTGAGCCGGCCTCCGCAGCCTAACAGCCCCCCAAATGGCAGTGGCAGACACAGGGACACACACCCTGCTTCACTCAAGCACAGAAAACATTCATTAAGCATTTTAGAGGACAGGGCACAAAGAAAAACACTCATTAGAAGCAGAAATAGTTTCCAAATGAGCCATACAGAATCTGCTGGAAAGTCTAGCCTGAAACAAGGGCCTGTTCTCCTTGAGGCTGTGGACAGGGGAAGAAATGGCCAAACGGATGGAATGTGGAGGCCCAGGAAGGGGATGCAGGGGGCGGCAGGAAGGCCCCACGCCCCAGCACTAGAAGATCCCAAACAGGAGAGGTTGTGGGCGGCAGGGATGGAGCCTGAGGCCCGTGCACTGTCTGGCTCACCCTGGGAGCAGCCCAGCGGCAGGAGCGCCCACCTCCTCTGGCGCTCAGCAAGGCTCAGGGCCGGGATGACTGCAGTGATCACTGTGTTCAGGCCGTTGGAGGCAGAGGCAAGGAATCAGGAGGCCTGCCCCCAGCTGGCCCTGTCGCTGACCAGCTGGGTGACCCTGGGTCTGGCCCTGTCCTCTCTGGACCTCTGTGTCTATCTAGGAAATGCAGCAGCTGAGCTCAGGGAAGCCTAGGGGACCTGCCAGCTGTGACACATGGAAGCCCCAGTGTGCAAATGATGTGACAGATGAGGCAGGTGTCCCGGGCAGCGGTGGTGGCTCCTCGAGGCCCCAGGGCAAATCCCCCAGAGGCCCTGACCCAGCTGGGCAGATGACCTCGTGTGGTGCATGCCAGCCGCGACAATGACCTTATGAACCCTCCACTCTCAGGCAAGGCTCTGGTTCCTCACTTGTCTCCCTGCTCACATCTTAATAAAATATTTATTAGCAATGGACAGGGGGCAGGGTAGCTTCCTCCTCAGAAAACCAGGTCACTCAGAAACTTTTAAGTGTTGTGTCAGCTCCTGTCCCCCTCCTCTCCCTGACCCCCTGCTTCTGGCAGGGGTGCTGACTCTGGCTCCCACCCCCGGTCCTGACGTGGCCGGCCCCTCCCTGGCCCCTCCCTGGCCGGCTGGGACTCTGTGCTGGGCTCTGGAGGGACGGGGTGGGGGTGGGGTGCGGGTTCCTCCCTCAGGGACCTCATGGTCTGGCTGCAGAAGAAAATCAAGTCTGCATGGGTGGAGGGCCCTGCTGCCCTAAGTGACCTTGCGATGAGTGGTACCAGTTTGGGATCCCAGAAGCCCCCGCTGGCTGCTGGGCTGGCACGACAGTGGGGGGGGGGGCGCCCCTTGAACAAACTCTCCTTTACCCAGAAGCTCGCTTTCCCTTGCTGCTCCCCCAAACCCCCTTCCTCTCAGGATAGCTCCCCGTGTCCCTCAACCCCTCACACACCACTGCCATGAGGGGTGTGGTCAGCAGCTGGTGGCTTCAGGGGACCAGGCTGGCTTCCAGGGAGCCAAGGGCTCCTACCTCACCCACTGCCCTGATACCTTCACTCCCACCCAATCTTTTTTCCTGGTAATTGGTGTCAGAGACAAACTTGGGCCAATTTCCATCTGGGCCAGTGTCTCATAGCTTCTTTCCTATTTAATATCAGAGAAATTAAACCTGGCCACACCGTCATTATCCTGGTGTTGTAATTAGCACCGGAACAAATTGCCCTGAGCCGTGCCGACTGCCGCAGTGTCTATCAAGCTCATGCGGAAGGGGCACCCCACTAATTGCTTTGGCCTTGGCTCCTTAACCTGCTACTGCCCAGCATGGACCGGGGAGCAGAAGCCCCCACCCCTGTGTGTATCCCTTCCGGTCACCTGCTCACAGAAACAAGGGCAATGCTCTAGAGTGACCACTCCCCGGGGCTGGAAAGAGAAAATAAGGGGGCCCAGATCTACCTTTAAGAAACCAACTAGTTCCTGTGATACTGGCCTTTGGGGACACGGGCTCCCCTGCCAGCTGGAAGTGACAAACCCAGATGAATGTACATCACCCCAGGTATGTCTCTAGCACATAGTGGCCAGGACTGAAGCACCGGGAGAGAGGCGGGCTGGGACCGCAGACACTCCCCTCCAACCCCGACCCCTGACTTCCCACCGCCTGACTTCTTCCCTGGCCCCAGAAACAAAATCTGAGTGGAATCCAGTTTGGACGGTAATGAGCTCACACCCCATGGCTGCCGGATGGTGTCTGATTCTAGGAAAGTAAATTTAGTGGAATGAAAAAGCCACAAGCACGTGATGGAATGAGAGGAGACAGGCGGAGGCGTGGGTGTGGGAGAGCAGGCCTGGAGGAGGGAGCACCCCTGAGGAGTGGAGAGTGGGCTGCAGGAGAGGCTGGCTGGCAGGAAGCTGGCTGGGGGCCCTGCTCCAACAGGGGGCAGTGGCGGCCAGGAATCCCGAGAGTGTGCCCAAGGGGTGTTTCAATAGGGCATCAGACTATAAAGAAAAAAAAGCCAAAACAGGCCCTGGTGCCTTTGGAGGAGCAGGAAGGAGGTGACCCGGGTGCAGGCTGCTCCGGGTGAAAATATTCCTCGGCAGGCAGCGTGTGACTCTGGGGACACAAGGACCTGCTCCAACTGCACCAGATCCCTGCTCTTGGGGTAGGAGGCCCACATTCTACTCCTGCAGCCGGGTAGAAGAGAAAACCTTTCGTGTTAACAAGACCAAAAGTATCAGCCCATGACCACGCGGAAGGCCCCTTTCACAGGAAAGCGAGGCCGAGCAATTAGGAGACGGTTCTTCTAGGCCAGCCTCCCAGGGAACTGACATCCCCGGAAACTGACAACGGGGCAAGATGTCAGGGAAGCCGTGTCTTTGCAAATCAGCACATCCTCGGACAGTCTCAGGCGTCATCCACTAATGAACTTGCTGAACCACAAACAATTATTTCTGGAACTGAGGGGCAAGGGCGAAGCTTGGAGGCAGGGCCTGGGCAGGGCCTCCACATCCACACCAAGGTGGCTCTGGGCCCCGCAGATACCTTCCAGGCCACCTTCCCTGGGACCAGTGGCCCCTTTGCTCTCTCTGCTCCCTGAATGCATGCTGTGACCTTGGGCATTTTCCAATCTGTCAGACCCCTCCTAATTGCACTGCCAACTGCAAGCCAAGGAGAGCCTCTGGCCTCTGTAGGAAGTAGGAAGAAACTGGGGCAGCGGCGCCTGGCCCCCAGGGAGGTGGGGCCCACAGAGAGCGGCTACAGATCAGAGGACATGCTTTGCAAAGAACCCAGGTCCAGCCTGACCGATAGATCCCTCGGACCTTCCCACCCACAGGGCAGCACCCTCTCCTCAGCAAGGTGACCACCAGCGACCACCAACGGGGAAGAGGCTGGGCAGCCACGCTGCTGAGCCAGGCCCGACTCCACCAGGCTGTGCACCAGCACCACAGACTCTCATGGGGCAAGGGTAGCTGGGGGGCTCCTTCACCCTTTTCTCTGTCCCACTGCAGAGCAGACATCACAAATCGATTACTGGGCTCCTTCCCGCTGAGTCACGGGCTCCTCCTCTCCCAACAACCATTCCAATCAATCCAACTGCCACCGGCATGCCTCTGAGAGCCGATTTTCCACAAGTGCCGACGACTAACTAACCCACAAGGGAAAACGAATGTGCAGCTTTCAGCCAACACGCATTTTGCAATCAGGGGCAAGATGCTCAGCCTTGTTTCCGTCCTCATCAAGAGGAAACTGAGGCACCCTGGAAGCACCTGGTGGGGCTTGATTCTCCTGGGGCAGGAAGCACTAGCCCCCCCACCAGGCCTCTCCCCTCCCTGGCACCTGACAGCCACCAGGCCAGCCACACGCCCGGCCTCAGCACCACACGCCAACGCCCCTAGCTCGCCAGGGAGCCTCGGCCCCGAGCTGCTGCACGCAGGAGCCCCACGCCCGCGCAGCTCCCTCCGCACACATTCCCCAGCACCGGAGACGGAAGAAGAATCCAGTCCCAGCCACCTACCTGAAGGAGCCAGTAGCACCTCCGGTGGAAGGTGGGGATGATGGAGGAATGGACATAGCAGCCGTACAAGCACTAGGGAGAGAGGAAAAACGAGAATTCAGTTGGAAAGAGGGAAGGAAGGGAGGAGGACGGCGCAACAGAGAAGGAGCCAGAAGGGGCCACGGACTCTGCCAGCACCCTGGGGCCTGAGGGCGGGCGCCTCTGGGCCTGGCTCCAGGGCTGGGACTGACGCCTGGGTCCGTATCTAAGAAGCAGAGTTGGGAAGCGCTAGTGTGCACACCCTGATGGACAGCTGGGGTGCTTTCCCCTTTGGGGGCCATGCAGGCATGTGTGAACCCAGAAAAGCCAGGGACCAGGGGAACACACATATGTATACGTTTTGCCCATAATATTAGGGGCTCGGAGTTACCCTGAAGGTTCATCCACAGAGCCTAGGTTAAGACCCCTTGGTGCACAGGGAAGGACCGGAGGCGTAGGGAATTGATTCAAACACATGTACACACCGCCCATGCCAGACCTTTCCTGGTCAAGGGCATCGTGCCAGGCAGGCGAGGTGGCCCTGGCTGGTGGGACCTCTGAGGCTGGTGGGGGTGGGCTTCCTAGGACTCTGACCTCTAGAGGCTGAGAGGCCCCTCATGCACAACCCACGTGCAGGCTTTTATTTAGTTTTTCATTCATATTTTTTGTTTGTTCTAAGGTTCAAGCTGCATCCTTTGCAGATGGATTTGGTTTTGGAGAATCAGGTAGGTGTGTGTGTGTGGGGGTGGGCAGTGGGGACTCAGGTGGGTGGAGCTGCCCGGTGTGTTGTGCACACAGCACTGGGCCCTGTGGGTCAGGTGTCCAGGCAGAGGTGGGATCAGGGATCGGTGAGAACAGACCTCTCAAAACCCAACTCTGAGAGTCTCAGGGGGACAAGATTTTGCCTTTTCTTTTGTAGCCTCCAATTCTAAACCAGAAACTCTCTGTTTCCATCTCCTGCAGAGTTTCCCTGGCTTCCCAAAGCACACGTTCCAGAATCGGTGGGGCAGAGAGTGCAGGCAGGACCCCAGAACCTCGCAGGCCAAGGATGAGCACAGTCTCCCCTTGACCTCTCATTGCTCATTTGAACCTCACCATAGCCACCCCCTCCCAGCACCGGTGCTGCAGGGAGAAGTGGCCAGCAGCTCTGCATTTAAAGCACCCCCCAAAAGACCAAGTACAATTTGCTTTTACTAGGAGTCCATCTGAGCCCTGCCTGTCTGATTAGCCGAGTTGAAGAGAAATCAGTCTGGACTATGGGATTCTGGCTGTAAGAAAATCAGATTTCCAATATGTTAGAACTTTTACAGATTGCTGTCAGCTGGGACTAAACCCTGTACAAACCAACCAAACAAAGCGGAAATTAATTTAAACGATTCCCTTGCAATTCTTGCCCACGAAATGTATTTATTATTAAGAAGGCAATATTCTTTCCTGACTTTTCTGGTTTTTAATACACTGTGTTTTTCTTTTCTCACTTTTATTTTTGATAACTCACTCCTTCTTGCAGAAAGAGATGCTTGTTTGGACGTTTCCTGTGACCGTTTGTTTGCCACGAATGAGCAACCCACCTGCAACTCTAATCAGCTCTTTTCCTTTGGAATTTGCATATCCTCATGGGCAGTTTCATTACTCTTACTCATGTAATGAGCCAAATGGAGAGAGACATAAATTGTTGAGAGAAGAACTCTCTCCCGTCTCTTTGAAATAAAAGGCTGCACATCTGCTTTTTCCCACTGTTCGTTCCTCTTGAGGGTTTGCAGACTTCCCCCCTTCACCTGTCTCCTTCTCTTCCCACTGCTTTTTCTCAAACTTGAAAAGAATGTGGCTGATGTGCAACTTCATTCCATTCCCCCCAGTTCACTGCTGAGCAGCCTGGGTTGGGCTGCGGCGTCTTTGAACCACACACGAGGACTCGCTGGGAATTTACCCAACACCTACTGTGTGTCCCTTCTGAGAGTCCACAGGAAGGAAGAAGCATGCGCCCACCCTCCCCTGAGCCACCCCTGCATGTGTGGGCAACCTCACCTGCCCAGAATTGCCCAGAACCATCCAATAAGCAGGATGATGTTAAAAAGAAACCGCCGTTTCTACATCAAGGCTCATGCATTTTAATCAGAGGAACACTCGGGGCCTCACTTAGAACCTAGTTACTCTATTTTTAGATATTACTCTAACCACCCTGGTGATCTGATGGCTCTGGTTTCCACAGATGAGAAGCACAGTCTAGGAAGGCTGGAGAGAGGGAAAGCGGACCATGATGAGATGAGAGCGAACCATGTCAAATAGCATCCAGGGAGGGAGGGAAAGCCCCCCCAGAGAGCCCCAAGGACTTTAGGAGCCCAAGGGCATTGCCTTCTCCCCATGTCACCTTGTGCAGCACACGGGGTCACCACCCCCACGGTTCACTGCCCATCTCTACTCCCAGGACTGGGAGCCTCAGACCCTCTGAATGAAAATAACTAGCGACCATCCCACTGGTCTCCACAGCCTGTCACAGGAAAGGACCCTAAGCCAATAAATGTTTCATTTTTGCTTGTGGTATTCCGAAGGCTCAGGTCTCTGAACCATGGACTAAAAAACCATCCTAGAAAAATGGCTCCTCATTTAATGCTTAAAGGGCTAAGCTTCGGTTTCAAGGAACTCTGACTCATGTTGAGTAGCTGGCTTATTGTCCCTGTGGTGAAAGAAGTTTCCAGTAATTCACCCTTGGTGAGTTGAAGTCGGTAAAGACTCCAGCTTCTGGAGAGATGGGTCCTGCTTGGGGAAGGGGACCTGCTGGGAGAGTCCTTGTCCTCCTAGGCTGTGAGAAGGGCACCTTCCTCCTCCTGTCTCCTAGGTGGCTGTGAGGGTGAAGAGGAGATGCCCAGGTGGGATGCTCTGGACAGTCCCAGAGGACAGTGGGAGAGGGGGTCAGATTTAAAGCAGGGAGGTCAGTTCAGGTCACTATAACTGTGGGGGCCACGGCCAGGAGCTTGACTTGGTCCTGAGACATCATGAGCAGATCTGCCCTTCAGAAGCTCACTGTGGTATGGTGTGGCCAGGACACAGAGCTGAGGAAGCTAAGGGGCCCCAGGCCAGCCACGTGAGCCTGGAGACCCACTGGCACTGGATGGTGGTAGCAGTAGAATTTGGGTGTGGAGAAGCAGCCACGCTTGCCAGGTATAAGGACGGTGCTTCGCTTTCTGGCTGTACAGACAGATGTGTGTGTGTGTGTGTGGGGGGGGTGGCGGGCAGGGGACAAGTGGTCCTATCCATGCTCCAGGACAGGAAACTCCAGGGCTGCAGCAGCGTGGGGTGGGGGAGGGGGAGAGAGGCTGATTTCAGATTTCTGCTTGGTGAGGTTGAGGAGCTCGTGAGACATTCAAGTGAAGACACAGGGTGGAGCAGTGTGCAGGGATTCAGTGCTCAGTCTGGGCTGGACACAGCAATCTGGGCATAGAGACAGCGTTGGAAGGCAACAGAGAAGCCGGGGAGTGGGTGTCGGTTCAGGCTGGCTTCTCCACTCTGGTGCTGGTGAGGCGTGAACTTGCCGACACTCGGCAGGTGACTGGCCTGGCTCGCCATGGGCCGGGCACCCTGGGCCTCTACACTTTCGTTCACGGCACGCCCCCAGCCAGGCCCCCAGCCCTGACCTCAGACTCTCTTGCCAGGGCCCTTTGTCACCAGGTCTTCACTCTGAAGCTCTTCGTCCATGACAACGTCCTCACCAAGCCACCTGGGGATTAACTGTACACTATTTCGTGAGGCAACATATCAAATCCGTTCTTTTACCTGCTCATCAAAAAAGCAATCAAGTTTGTCTGTAGTGATCTGTGTTTTACAAACTCCTGGTGCTTTTTGATCAGGCCTGGGGCTCCCCTTGGGGCTCTGTGGGTTGAGTTTTTCGCTTGGGGGCCGTGATGTGATTGGAGGGAGAGTCACTTCCTAGGGCTGGTGGACACAACTGCATGTGTGTGCGTGTGCACACGTGTGCAGGGCTGTGTGCAGGACAGCGTACTGTGAGCCCCTTGTTTATGCATGCACACAATGAAAGAAAAAGAGAAAGCAACTAGCTATTTATAGGAAAACTCGGGAGAACCTCACCCCTAGCTGGAAGCAACTTTCAAATTCGTTATATTTGCAGAATTAAGGCCTGACACCTTCCCTTAAACGTGACAGCTGAGCAGGGAGGAATTTTTTCTTAAATACTCAAAATTGCTTTTATGACACAGTGGGGCTTTTTTTCCCCTTTTTAATAAAAAGGAAAGATACATTTACAGGGAAACCAACAGTAAACAGGAGCTCCCTTTAATTCAAAACAAACACTTCCTATAAAGAAGGGGCACACTGGCTGCGAATCTTGTCCATTGGATTTCTCCCCAACAGACTCAGCTGCTGGGGGTCTCCCAGGTGCCAGACAGTCTGACAGGCTTCAACACCCAATGGTCTCAGTGGGCAAAAGAGGGTAACACCTCTGCGTGATGAGCAAGGCTTTACTGGTTGGGAGACTAGGACACCGTCAGGTGCTCCCCTCTTCTGTTCAGCTCTCAGTGGCTTCATGTGAGCAGCTGATTATCCACCTCTCTCTCTCTCCTCTCCTCTCCTCTCCTCTCCTCTCCTCTCCTCTCCTCTCCTCTCCTCTCCTCTCCTCTCCTCTCCTCCTCCCAGGGAAACCCCAACCCTCTGTCATCTCCTCCACTATCTGCTGGGATTCCAGGACACGGATGCACTGTCCCCAGGCCAACCTTGTGGCTCCCATTCCTGTGCTTCTCCTCTTGTGGTCCCACTACCCGTGCAAACCCCACCCTGCCCGAGACATCTAGGTCCTCCCTCTCCAAGGAAGCCCCTTGGAAGCCCCTCCTGACCAGGCCAGTGGAAGGAGTCCCTGGACAGGGACAGCCATGAGGATGTGGGTTCTGCCCCAGGTGTGATACACACTGCCACTGTGGTCTTCAGTCCTGCTTCCTGTATCGCGGGGCTGGCACTTTTTGTAAAGGTCAGATAGTAAATATTCTTGGTCTGTGAGTAGATGGTCACTGTTACAACTGCTCAATCCTGCCTTCATAGGGCAAAAGTAGCTTTGGATAATAGGTACGCAAATGGGCATGACTATGTCCCAACAAAACCTTATTTGTGGATATTATAATTCGAATTGTGCATAATTTCACATGTCATCAATATTCTTCTTTTGATTTCCCCCTCCCCAACCATTCTACAATGTAGAAACCATTCTTAGCTCAGGCTGAACAAAACTAGGTAGTAGGAAAAAAAAAATAGGTAGTAGGCCACATTTGGTCCATGGGCCATGGTTTGCTAACCTTGACCTACCAAATAGAGAAGAATGTGAATTGTATGGTCCTTTGTAAAATTCCCCACAGTGATTTCCACCTAGCAGATGCTCAGTACACTATGCTTCATTTCCATGTGATGTGAATATGTAAGCATGGCAAAGAGGGAGCAGCAAAGACCTAAATGTGTGGAAGGTACAAATACACATGACACGGGAGACTACAGGATAGGTCACGTCTCTCACCATCGTCCACGGCAGTTTTCACAGAACTTGGATGTCTTTCAAACTGCACTTAATTGTGCTTTTGTTTGTTTGTTTGTTTTCTGGGCCTGAGAATGTTGTGTATCACCCTAAATGCCTTATAGGAGATTAGCTGACACTCAGGTATGGTGCTTGGATCAGAGGACTTCTTGGCATGTAGTAGGTGCCTATGAAAACATGGCTTCCTGTACCTGTCAAGCACCTTCTTATTAACTAAAGCAGAATTGAGTGAGAGAAATTACAGAAATCTGACTGCAGCTACCTCAGCATTGGGGACTTGGCCCTTCATCTCTGTGGCCTCAGCTGCCAATGGAATTTCTTCTCTGCAGGAAACATTTCATTCTGTTTCCTGAGGGCCTCCTTCCACAAGAGGCAGGGAAACCCCAAAGCCAAGTTTGGCTGTTGACCTCCCTCTTTGGGAAAGTGTGAGCCCAGCATCTCACTGCATGGCTCCCCAGTATTGCTTGCCAGGCCTCTCCAGAGTGGCAGTACCCAACATGGCAGCCACAGGCCATGTGTAGCTATTCAGATTCACATTCACATTCAGTAGAATGAAAAAAAATGGAAACTTCACCTCCCCAGTCACTAGCCTCACTTCAAGTGCTCGACGGTCACATGCACACGTAGTTAGTGGCTATGGTGTGGGATGGTGTGAAACAGTCTGTCATCGCAGGGAGCTCCATTGGACACTGCAACTCTAGAGAACAAGAGTGGAGATCCAGTGCAGAGATGTCTGGCTGAGACTCTTGGAGCCTGAGACCCCAATGGCTGGGATGTGGGGGATCCAGGGTTTGGAGGGAGATGGCACGTCGAGGTTGGGATTTTGGATATTGGCTCCACTTTGGGGAGCTGGAATGTCCACGGGTTGGTACATGTCATTCTACCTGGGCCAGCTTGAATCAGTCCACAAGTGTCTCCTAGAGCCCCTGTGCCGCCACAGAAAAACTTACTCCTAGCCTCTCGCCACCCAAAGCCTTCTCTGATGCAGGCATAATTCCTGCTGTGTCCTTAGACTAGGGTGTTTATGGCATATCGCCATTTATAATCCCAAGAGCTGGATTAGGCTTGTGTTGGCAGCCCCAAGTCCCCCCAGTGGCCTGGCCTGGTCTCCCCCCCACCCCAGGTGTCTGCACAACAGCAATCTGAGTGAAAATAGATTTTTAGGTGCTTGGTTTACCTTGAATCTGATGTTCACATGACAAAGATGAATAGTTTTAAAAATGTGTCATGGTATAAAGGAGACAGAAGACAAAGAGGTGATAGAAGGGAAGGGGGAATCCGCCCAGAAGATAACAATTTAATCCTGCTCTGAAGTGATGAAGGCGTAAGGGGCCATTTGTTCAGAATATTCTGGGCTGAGGCAGGTGAGAGGCAGTGCCAGGGCAGATGGGGTGACAGGCAGACCCTCCAAGAAAGGGCACCCAGGGCCGGGCCGGGTCTTGGCTCGGTTGTAAGAGGGGGGCGTGGAGCCGGATTCTCCTGAAAACAAGTTCTCACTTTGTGGACTCTTCCCTGTTGTGGCCTATTCCCCAGCCCAGTCCTCCACGATCCCCCATGCTCCCCTGTGGGAGACAGGAGCAAATCAACAAAAGCAGATCAAAACAGGCCTGATGCTAAGTGCAAGATCCCCAAGACAGGTTGTGATGGAGGTCGGGGGAGGGAAGAGTCTCTTTCTCATGCTGATGGTCAGCCAAGTTACCTAAGAGGAAGTGACATTTGTGATGAATCAGAAAGGGTGAGTAGCAGAAGGCTGGGGCATAATTGGTGGAAAAAGCCAGGGTAGGTGCACAAGAGCAATATCTTAAGTGGAGGGATAGATGGCCGAGTCTATGAGTCGCAGACTGTTCTGCTGTCCCCCCATGGGACCTGTGATGAGCGGCTGGCAGATGGCCTTGCATGGACGCTAAGGCCTGGGATTTTTATGGCTCTGCCCTGCTGCACTGGTCCAGGCTCTGCATGCCCAGGCAGGTTTCCTGGAAGGACTGTGGGGAGCTCTGCAAATTCATGGAAGAAGTGCAGATGCAAGATTAGAACTTTGGATCTGGCCTTACCAGCTTTCCCTCCCTCCCTCTGTCTCCATCTCTCCTTGCTATTTGTCTTCCTGGTCCTTTCTTCTCTCTCACTGCAGCTGGGCAGGTAGCAAGAATCCCATCCTTCCAGTGTGACCCCAGAAGCACGAAAGTGTCTTGCCTGCCTGGGCCGTGAGCCGGCCCTGGGACTCTCAGGGGGGCAGGAAGGCACCCGAGCAGGTGTAGGGCAGAACTGTAGGGCTCCCAGGTGGGGGTAAACATGGTTCCTTTGTTGCTAAAGCTTTGACTTCCTGGGACAAGCAGGTGCTCTCCAAGGAGCAGGTAAAGGGAAAACCCTCCAGGACCTCCCAGATCTCCCTGGACCAGCAGCAGCTGCTGCAAGCTACATAGTCTGCTGCTCCCCTGGTGCCCTGAAAGCTGGAGCTGATCCCGGAAGGCACTGCTAGAAGGTCTTGTGTGCGAGTGCTGGTGGGGGTGGGGTGGGGGGTGACACAGACTTTCTCCTGTCTCTCTTCTCTAGCTCTACATTGTCCGGCAGAGAGACATCCTGGGGAAGGCTGAGGCTGGGCAGGATAGTGGTTTGTCCAAGGTCACACAGCTGGGAAGAGGCAGAGGGAGACTCAGACCCATGCCTGCCTGACCCTGCCCAGCGGGTCAGCCCCTGCCAGCTTACTCAGGCGTCCATGCCAATGGCTGAGGGTCAGGCCTTCTGCTGGGCCTGCCTGTGTCAAAGACAAAGGGGTGAAGTCCCGGGCTGCTCCCAGGACTGTCCTCACTGAAGGATTTGGTTCGTATTAATCTAAGATTAGACCAAATGATTCAATTCGCATGCTGCCTGCAAAAGCACTGGGCCTCAGAACTTGTTAAATAGTGAATTGCTTTAAAATTAGTTTGAGCTAAATGGATTGCAGTCTGATTTGGCCTCCGGGTTGGGTGACAGGAGAGATCTGGAATATTAGATCATCATTGACCCGGTCTCCATCTTGGCCTCTCTCCTAAGACAATCAGCAATGGCATCTCCCAATATGCTGAGGCCCTGCCACAGCAGGGGACGGAGGTCAGAGAGCAAGGGGACTGGCCGAGTTTCCCAACCTGACACCGGCGGGTCACACAGGCAGGTCCCAGCCGTGGTCACCCTTAGGTTGCACAGTGGAACCAGACCCTTCCCTGGAGGAAGCCCATTAGCCCCATAACTTCTTGTGGGGTGTGGGGGTGTGGGCTCTGGGAAAGGGTGGGCAGGATCCCAAAGAGTCATCTTCCAGGGCCTCAAAGGACTCCTCCTTGAGACTGGTTACCTCCAGGACTGGGATCCTGGTGGCTTGCTCTTCCAGGACATGAAGTCAGTCATTCTGCCAACTAACAGAGAGTCTCTTGTGCTTGGTGCTATAGGTGATCTGGGGGCCTCTCCATTACCCTGGAAGGGGGTGGTAGGATGCCCTCTCTGTAGATGTGAGAGCTGGGGTTCAGAGATGCTAGTTTCTTACCCAAGGTCACAGGGACATGTTAAAGCTAAAATCTGAACCCTGGGAATTCACTGCCATCTCACGGGCAGAAGTTTCGGTGCACGTTCCAGAGGAACACTGGGGACCAGGTGGCCCAGCTGGGCTGTGGAGGTCAGGTCCCCAGAACTGGAGGAATCAGGGGGCAGACACAAAGGATTGGGCAGCGAATTTTGTAAGGCAGGCGGCTCTCTGCCCTATCCCCCCAGATGGGCAGTGTACAAGGGAGAGAGCCAGAAAGAGGGGGTGCCCAGCAGGCCTGGGGCATGTGTGTACCCCACCCCATCACCCTGTAGACAGTTCTGTGGACCCCCAGACCCTGGGACAGGAGTGTCCCTGGGCACCGGCATCAGCAGGAGCTTGGCGGAGGGGGTGCACAGGGGTAGCAGGACCTTAGACAAGCAGAGAGAGTCAAAGAGACCCTCTGGGTGGGGGACTCTAGGCAAGGAAGGAGGAGACACTGTCCTCCGCACCCCCAGGCTTTGGGGCTTCTGGGTCGGGGTGAGGAGTAGAGAGAAATGCTGAGAGGTGCTCCAGGGGAATCATGGAGAGGGAGGCCTTACACTAGAGGCTCCCCAACATCTCCACAGAAACATCTAGATCATCTTTATAGCATCTTCAGGTGTCCAGTAAAGGGACCTGAAGGGGAACATGAGCAGCAGAGGTCATGGGACAGTGTGAGCTCGAGAAGCCCCTTCCAGGGGTGGGGGGAGGGGACGTCCTGCCCCAGGGCCACAGCAAAACTTCAGAGGCCACGGGGGCCTTGCCCTGGCAGCCCTGCACCCCCACCTGCCTCTGCTCGCTGAGCTGCCTCCCCAGGGACAGGCTGAGCATCTGCCGGACAGCACACCCGAGCAGGGCCGCGTCGGCCTAACTGCGGCGACATGAGTGAGAAGGGCAATAAAGATCAAATGAATTTTTAGATAAAAAGGCATAAAAATCATGTTTAAAGATATAAATAAAATCCTTGGAGCTTCAGCTTTATTGTTTTTTTGGGGGGTTCCAGGATTAATAAATTAGTGGATATAAAACGGAGTAATAGCTAAAAATTGATAATGAGGTAAATTTAGATTTAGGGAAGGAGGTGATCTGAGACATTGCTCTCCAGCAGAGAAGGGGGGCTGGCAGCTTAACCCGGGTCCTCCTGGCTGGCCTGCGGGCTCTGCTCTGGATTCCATGGCCAAGTGGAGGGGCTTCAGCAGGGGGTCCGGTCCAGACACCTGGTCGCCCTTACCTCCTCGCTTTCCTGCCCTTGGGACCTTCAGCCAGATGGGTGTGGGCTCCTGTCCATCCTCTGCCCTCGACAAACAGCTGTGGGAACCAGCTGCTCTGGGGCATTCTCACGTCTCAGAAGGCCCTCTGGGCACCTGGCCCCCCACAGGCTGTCAAGGGTGTCCCTTCCACCCTGCTCCCCCTCGCTGGGGAGTGCTAGGCAGCTCTGCCCCCGCCCCGCCCCGCCCGGGAACTGCCAGCAGGGAAACTATCCTCACTATGTCTATGTACAGACCCACATCCTCTGACTCAGCTCCCTGCCTACACTCACAGTCTTACTCTTTGAGCCTATTTCAATATATATATATCTGGGTTGTTTCTACTTCAAATACTTCCTAAAAGTACTGGGCATAAATAATAAATAAATAAAGTGAAATTTCCTTTCTCTCATCAAAGCGTATCGCTGAGACCTCTTTCTTGGTGCCCTGCCAGTGGCTGGAACTGATCTAGAAAGTCGTTTATAGTGATCAGGGCCTCCCTCCCTTCCTCTTGTGCTAACGGCCATGGGGTCCCCTGCGGGGAACCAGGCACCCCTGTACTGAGGACTCTGAGGAGGAGAATGGACTCCCACAAGTAACTCTTGGTCTAGTGCCCTCCTTGCCAAAGGGCCAGCTTTGCACATTTCAGCCAATGCAAATGCTAATGGGGGACACTGAGCCTCTCTAGGGGGGGGCCAGTCCTTGGTCCTTGGTGCTAGGGGTTTTCAGTATATGATCCAGGTGGCTGGCCCTTGTCCTTACTCATGATCCATCCCGTGGTCCCCGTTCCCAGAAGGTGCAGGGGCTTGATGGATGTGGAACACACCAGGACTCGGCTCTGAAAGCCCCCAGAGGCCTTTATAGGTGGCACAGAGGCCAAAGGGTTGCCCAGAAACCGGCCCTTGCTCTACCACCTGCCCTGCTCGGTACTCTCGGGGCTGGAGTGCCCGGCTTTCCTGCTGTAATTATTGCTCTGCTCCCGGACCTGCTAGAACCCGGCTCTTGGCACCGCCCCACCCAGGTACCCATGACACCATCCAGATACCCACGGCGCTCGGCAACACACACGGCTGCGTGCAGCAAGGAGTCTAAGAAAGGGATTCTTGCTTACGACAGGCAATGGGTTTTGTTTATTAAGAAGGTGGAGGGAAATGCCAGGACCCAAGTCTGTGGCCATTTTAATGTGAGGCTGGGCTCCCTGCCAAGGCATTAAGTAGAATCGAATTCCTGAAACCAGCTTTAATCAGCAGATTTTTAAGGTTAGAATTACTCTCTCCTCTCGAAGCCTTGCCAAGGTTAATTTGGGCCTGAGCATGCAGAATTAATGGGCTGGACAGAGGGAATCGGCCTTTTCCCGATTTTTTCTCAAGTTCACAAAAACATCACTACAAAGTGGGGGGTGGCAGGGAAGAGCCCTCCTGCAAAGGGAGCACCCCTGGCTTCGGACGATTGATCTGAGGGCCTGTGTCAGAAACACACCCAAATGGGATTACACCAACCAGCCAGCTCCAGCCAGAGATGCCGGGATGGGTAGCAAGTCTGATTGTCCTGGGAACCTATGGGATGTACTGAGCAGGATCTGAACCTGGTCCTAAGGACCCTTAGCGTCCCTCAAAGAGTCCTGAGCTGTGTCCCTTCCCCAAGAAACAAACATGTCAAAAAAGCGTGTGGACATCCCACCCTTGCCAGGCCCTACTTTCAGTGCCTCCAAGGATCTAAGCACATGGGATGCCCCAGGGCCCTGCTGGCACTCAGCTGCCATATGGACCTGAGTCACTAGGTGCCCTGGTCTCAATTTCCTCATCTGTAGAATGGAAATATAATAATGATGGTAACAATAGGAGTGAGGTTTGAACAGTACTGGCCACCCAAGGAGGTACCTGTGGTTTCACAGTTGTGACCTTAGAGGAGAGCCCTCCATCCTTTGATAGGATGATCAGGAGTGCTGGTCCTTGTGGGAGAGCAGGGTGAGGAGGGAACGTCCCTGAGGAGCTCCAGGCCCTCAGACGGAGAGCCTCTGTCCAGCCTGGGGCACCTCTGTAGGAGGACAGGGTGGGAGGGGGGCTGGACAGAGGCCCTTCCCTGCCCTTCCTGATCTGTCCTGGAGTCAGGGTGTAAGCACTGGAGCTAGACTTGGGTTGGAAACTCCCGGGCAATTCTTAAATCACGCAGAGGACTGAGAAAGCCTAGGGGTGGGTGGTGGGGGGCTTGGTCTCCTTGAATCTCAATGTCCCTATTAGTAGAGGGTGGGGACTGATGACTCAGATCTTGCAGGTTCGTTGAGTCAAATGAGATTAGTGACAACATGTTTTCTGTATGGGGGTATAGGAGGTCTTCCTCAGTTTCCCTAGATGTACCCTCTACTCCCCAGCAGGGACACCCCTTCTCCACCACAGGCCCTGCGAGCTCCCTAGCTAAGTGGGCTGCTCACTCTCCTTGTTCCCTAACAGACACACAGTGCCTTCCGCCACCTTCAGTCCCTTGAATGATGTGGGCACTTCGTTTCCTGGAGCCTGGGAGCTGATTCACACATCTCTTTTGACCCTTGTAGAGAAGCTGTGGGCCATCCCTCAAAAAGTGAAACACAGAATTACCATATGACCCAGTCACTCCCAAAGGATTCAAAATTCAAAGGATCCTCACACCAGCACATGCATACACACTCACTGCAGAGCTCTTCGCAAGAGATGGAAGCAGCCCACGTGGCCATCAGCGGATGGGAGGAGAGACAAAATGTGGCACAGCCACACACTGGAACATTGTGCGGCCATGAAAAGGAATGGAGTGCTGACACACACCATGACGTGTGTGAACCTTGAAAACATTGTGTGGCGTGAGAGAACCGGACCTGGAAGGCCACATAGTGTATGATGCCTCCATAGGAAACATCCCGAGTAGGCAAAGGCACAGAGCCAGAAAACTGTTTGACCCAGGGCAGGGGGCCCGGGGTGGGGAGGTGGGACGGAGAGGGGGAGGTGATAGTGGCATAACCCTGTGAATGTTCTAGATACTGCTGAATTGTTCACTTTAAATGTGTCAATTTTATGTTATGTGAACCTCACCTCAATGAAAAACAAAACAGGGCAGTCCCTGTGGCTCAGCAGTTTAGCGCCACTTTCAGCCCAGGGTGTGATCCTGGAGACCTGGAATCGAGTCCCACGTCGGGCTCCCTGCACAGAGCCTGCTTCTCTCTCTGCCTGTGTTTGTACCTCTCTCTGTGTCTCTCATGAATGAATAAATAAAATCTTTAAAAACAAAACAAAACTGTGGCTCGGGGAACAAATGAGAGTCAGGGACTCCATTGCACCCAGTCCCTGGAGACGCTGCCTTGGCTTCAGGAACTCGAGAGGACCCAGGAGATAGAGGCCCATCTGCACCGTACCTATTCAGCTGGCATACACTTGCTGAGCATCATCCTGTGGGAGGCCCTCTCAAGGCACTGGGCAGAGCTGAGCCTGCCGTCTGGGGCTCATATCTCGGGGGAGGGGCTGGCCCACCCTGCTTGCCTGGTTTCTTGCCTAGTACACCTGCTGTCTAAGTCTCAGCCCTGAAGTGAGAGCTGCCCTACCCCTTGGCAACCCATCTCTTCACTTTCTGAGTCCTGTCTTCTCAGTGAACCTGTCTACTCCTCATGGGCAAGGGCTTGACCTTACCTTTTCCTTCTGCTGACAACCTCCATCCCCAACCCCAGGTCCTCACAAGGCCCAGCACAGAGGACGTAGTGGGGAATGGCACATTGTTGGGACCCAGCTCAGAAGGAACAGGATTGCAAAGGGAAGGAGGCCAAAAGGCCGTCTGGGTGGGCTGGGGATGACTTGCCCTGTTAGTGCTTTGTGGACAGACGCTCTGTTCAAACTCAGCCATCTATCCCAGGCCTTGTAAGGAGCCTCTGCTGAGGAGGAAGAAAGGACAGAAGGCGTCCCTCCCCCTTGAAAAGCTTCTCAAGGTGGTTTGGACTCACGTTCCTCTATGTCTCCCTAATCCTGGCACTGAATGTTCTGGTTGGGCCAAGGATGGACGGAGGAAAGGTTGCTTAGGAGAGGTGGAGCCTGAGCTTCCAGCAGGAAGGAAGGTTCCTCATCTCTGCATCCACAGAGCAGACTCCTCCCTCCCCTAGTAGAGCCAGGCAGATGCCAGCGGGAAAGGAGGTCCCATGAGGCCAGGGCCCAAGGCCTGAGCTGCTCTCATTCATCTAGGCAATGGCAGCTTCTCTGCATGCCAAGATCTGAAGCTCTGGAAACCCACTTTCCAAAACCCACCCCTGTAGGTTCTGAGAGGTGCACTCTGCAAAGGAGAACATAAATGCAAATAGCTCTCTACTGGAGCAGAGGCCGCTCCCACACTTGAATGGGGCTGGGTGGGAGGACTGGTCTCCCTGGACCAGAAGCCTAAGCACAGTGGGGGTGGGGGTGGTCTCCAGGCTCAGCAATGTGTACTTAAGTCTAGCAGCGGACCCTCCATCCATTAAACCAAGGCCTTGCCTGGGCCTCTGTAATTACACCTGTATCTCCCGGGCAAGCGCCTTCCCCAGCCTCTCCGGGGAAATAACAGATTGTCCTGCAGCCTCCAGGAGATGAGCCTCCCTGGGGGTGGAGGCGGTGGGATAGATTCTTAATGGTGAGAGGCTGACATCCTACACTTGGCTGCTTTCTCGGGGCCCCGTCAGAGGGGCTCTGACCCACAGCCCTGCATTTTATCTGCCTTGTGAGAGATCTGCAGGTTCTAGAAAGAAAGAATGCAATATTTTAAAGTGTGTAATGACATGCAGGCTGCATGTGGTACAAATTTCCTGGGTGTATAAAATGGGAAAGAAACAGGTTTTCTGTCGCCTGCAACTATTCGGCAGCGTTAAAATATGACTCGTTGGAATCCAATATGCTGCTAACCTGCAAGGGGCGGTATTGAATCTTGCAGGCAGAGCGGAGAAGTGGCGGGCTTGCAGCCCCGGGCACCTGTGGATAATTCAATCCCACCTGTCTCTGTTCTGCATCTATGCCGCTTACAAGGCCAGTGAATGCCGCCGCTCCTTCCCTGCCCTCCTCGCCCCTTCACACCAGAGGTGGGCTGAAGCCTAAGGCCCCTTGCTTTCCCTCTGGCTGCGGCTGATAACAAAGCCCCCTCATGTGGTGCCACGTTTTCCGTGTTCTGCAGAAAGCTCGGCTACCTGGGGCATCCCCCTGGGCTTTCGCACGTGTCTGGTCAAAGTCGCCTATGCACGTGCCACCGCATGCTGGCTACAGGCACACGTCCTTCCTCTGGCCTCACAACCACCCATCAGGGTGGGAATTAGCACCCCCGCTTGGTGGAGGATGACCCCAAACCTTACAGAGGCCAAGACTCTTCCAAGTTCATTGGGGATTCTGATCAGGGCTGCCTGGAGGGTGGACTTAAAGCCAAAACCCATGGCCCTGAGCATCTGGACTTGGCAGGACTTCACCCTTCATCCTGTCTCCCCATGCAGGACACTGAGCCTTAAGGGTAATGTGATGGCAGGTTCAAAACTGGAACCCAGACCCACCGTTCTATCTTAGTCCCAAGCCAAGGCCTTTTCTCATCAGCCAGGGAGCAGCTTTGAGAGGACAGGAGGAACCAGCATTTACTTAGGCCTGTATTCTGGGAGAAGACCTTGAGGCCATGGCCATGAAGGGGGATTCAGGACCAGAGTGCAACAGTGGCTGCACCTGTCCTTGGGGTGCTCTGGCCACATCCTCATTCATCCTTGTAAGAGCTGGTCAGTCTCCCCTGGTGCCCTGACATGAGATGAGAGTCAGGAGCCTCATCTCAGGAAAATGGGGCCCCTGCACCCCACTGTGGGCACAGTTTCAAGTTAGGAAACCCTGGGCCCACCCTAAGGAGGGGAGCCAGTCTGGCATCCCGAAGTGTCATCAGTTCTGTGACTTGTCCACAGCATGCCCCACACTCCTGGGGTCAGCCTCTGCCATCTTCCTTAAGAATGTGTCAGCAGTGGTTTCCGTCAGGTTCCCTGAGCCTCTGGCCATGGCCCTCACCACCTTCTAACTCAAGGTGTCTAGACAGGCCACGTTGGGAACACCATTCACAACGGGTTACTGGCCATTGTGGGAAATATTTTGGTTCTCTACCTCGAAACGCTTTTCTATCTTTGTGCGTAAAATATCCCCGATAGCTGTCGCAGAACAAAGGGGCCCCTCTGCAGGAGACCTCAGCCAAGTTCCCCCAGCCAGGCACCAGCTTCTCCACTGGCACGTGGTCCTTCTTCCAGGCCTTGGAGGCTCAGGCCCCCTGAGGCATGGGATTTCACCCTCTCCTGTCTGCTGAGCCAGTGAGCTGGAGCTGGAGGCCCTTGCAGCAGGGGTCACTTATCAGAACTCTGCCCAGGAGAGCCTTCACTCCCATACCTGCTGCCAGTGGGGAGGAGCCCCTCAACACCTGTGGCCTCCTCCTCACTCCAGAATCTGTCCAGGGAAGGAGGACAGAGGTGGGAGAGGCCTGGGCATCCAGACCTTCTGCTCTGCAAATGCCCAGGGCTGCTGTGAGGAGGGAAGAGCTGGTGGCAGAGGTGAGGTCTGTGCACTTGCTGGTGACAGTGACATGGGTAATCAATGGGCTGGTCTGGTCATCCTTCTGCTCCTTGAATGTGGGAAGGGTGTTAAGGGGGTCCAGAGAAGTCAGGGCTGGGAGGTCAGGGAGCCTCAGTGTGGCCGGCATGCAGTAATGGCTCCATGGCCTTGGGGTAAGGGCCCTGGTGGGGGAAGTCTAGAACAGGCAGGGATAAGGGTGGAAGCCACCAGCTCTGAGGACTTCAGGGAAGATGCCACGTGGCACCTGTGAGCCAGCCCTGTGGTCACTCAGGTCCCGTGCTCAGCAGCCCCCACCTGGCCTCACAGGCCTGTACCCATGCCCACACATAACTGGCTCTATGCTCTGACTCCAACTGGCTTGATTTTGCCCTCCCTCCAGCCAGCACCCAGCCATCCACACACAGCAAGTGTTCACTGCCTCTCTTGAGAGCAGAGTTCTCAACCTGGGGTGGGTTCACCCCCAGAGGACACCAGGCAATGTCTGGGGCCACTTCATGTAGGCATGATGGTGCGGCGGTGCTGGGGAGTGCACCCTGGGGTGCCAGGCAGCCCCCACCACGAGCAATGACCCAGTCAGCAACACACAAGTGGAGAAGCACCGCTGTAGAGCCTCAGCTCTATACCTGGGAGGTGGGGGCACACCACCTGTGCTGCCCGCAGAGAGCTGCTTATACTCCAGTCCTATAGACCAGGTGCCCACAGGAGCAAAGGCAAGGCCATGTGTACAGTTTGGGAGAACCCTGGAGAATACCCCTCACTCAGCCCTCAGGAGGGCCTTCCAGGTGTGCAGGACAGAGGGCCCCACAGAGTCAGCCCTGGGGGAGAGGCAGCCCTGGAGGAGAGCCCCCCACTGCCGGCTCAGATCCCAGGAGTCCCCCCACCCCCAGCAGCTCTGAGGCCACGTGTCACCTGGGGTCCCTGAGGCCGGTCGCCTCCCGAAGCGGGATTCCCTGTGTCCCGTGGGAACTGAGCCTCAGACAGATTCTCACCCTCTCTGAGCCTGTCAGGCTGTGCAGCTTTTGTGATCAAATATTGTTATATTTACCTAAGGATCGGTTAGGAAGCAATTTTTGAGATGATGAATATTTAATGCAATATTTAAATATTTAATAGGAACTTTTTCAAACCTGACTTAATAATCCATGTCTTAGGGAGAGGAAAATGGGGGTTGTGTTTTAACATTTTCACTTCCTCTAGTACTCTCCATGTTTGCCGGGCTTATTTTTTTTTTCTTTTTCACGGCAGAGTTTTAATTATACTCAATATTCCAGAGAGAAATTCTTTTCTCATTAAAACTTAACTCTTGCCGACAGCAAGGTGAGTGGGTGGGTGGAAGATGCATCAAGTTGGAAAGTGTTCAGAGTAGAAAGGGGCTCTTGCTTTCATTTGCGTGCTGGCCCGACTGCCTTATTTTCCAGATGAGGGAAGTAAGGGCTGTCTGTCTGTCTGAGGTTGGGCCAGGCGTCAACGGCCTTGCCCAGAAGTCAGGAGCTCCATCCATGACACCACCTTCCTCCTGGACGTTTGCTCAAGTCAAGGCCCGGCCCCCAGCCCAGCGGGGCTCACAGCAGGTGACACCTCCAAGTCTGGGGCCCTCCACCCCTGGCCGTTACTAAGTGCAGCAAATTGAGCCTTTCACCACTTAAGAAGAGGTGACTATAGACTTTCTTGGAAGAAAATTCAAACCAAGTGTGAGACTCTTCTAACATGAGCGTAGAGGTAGGTGATGAAGCCCTGCTGGAAGCCAAGTCCTTGCCCTGTCCTGCGTGCTCCACCCTCTCCCTGGGTTCCTCTGGCATCAGGAAGCCTGTGCCTTCCAGTTCAGAGGTCAACAAATTCCTTCCACCCTGTGAGGGGTCTTAGGACAAACCCATCACTCCAGGCAGAGCTCCTCCCACCCTGCCCCAGGTCCAGGGTCACCTTGGGCAGTTTTGCTCTGGCTGGCCACTCACAGACTGCAGGCTACCCCAGCTTTGCCTCACAACTCCGTGGGGGCGTCCCTCTGCTGAGTCCCTTCAGACTCAGCTCAGATCACAGCTCCCATGGGGTCCCCACTCTTTACCCACCCTGTCACCACCTCCTTTCTGTGGGCCCTTCTGCAATCTCTTCTCATAGCATCTTCTCTTCCCTGCTTGGATCACCCCAGAGGCTCTAGCTCCCTCCTTCCCAGCACTCTGAATCTCCCACATGGGAGGCCCAGGCCTTTCCCCTCTGCTCCTCAGCCCTTTCTTGGTCTTCTCCATCTACACCAGCCCTGTGCCCCATCTGTTCAGGCCACCTGCATCTGAGTGAATTCTGAGTATCCCTCCAAAGCTGCCTAGGCACATGTCCTCCTGGAAGGCATAGAGGTAATCGCTCCTTCCTTGGTGCCATAGAGGTAGCTGGAAGATGCTTTCACTGGAGCGCATTTCACTTAGCATCAGAGGCTGTTTCTAGCCCGTGTCCCCTGCCAGACTGCAAATTGTACATGGGGTGGGTTCATGTCATGCACATTTCTGTATTCTCAGTGCCTGGCATGGTTGTTGGCAGACATTAGGCACTCATTTGTTTGTGGAATGAACATGTCACATACTTTCAGACTCTATGTCTTTCATCTGTTTTGCTTTGTTTTTGAAGTGTTGGGGAAAGCTCTGTTTCTAGGCTCAGTGAACTCGCATTTGTCCCTCCAGGTGCCGTGCAAACACTCGCTTCTCCTCTGAGCTGGCTCTGACTTTCCCAGGGAGAGCTAGGTGGTCCTCCTCGGCTTCCCTGCCCCTCCCTCCCTAGGTGGGAGCTCCTTGGTGGCAGGAACTCGGCCTCCTTAGCTTCCCTGCCCCCACCAGCCTGGTGCCAGGGAGGGGGAAAGCAACACACAGCTGTGGGCTGGACAGAGGGAGTCCACCTTGGAAGATGGGTGCAGCCCACCCTGCCTTCCCCACGTGTGTTCTGAGATCTGCTCAGGCTGGCACAAGCCCTGGGTCACCTTGAGGGGGCGCTGTGGCAGGAGAGGCCCAGGCTGAGCTGCTGGATGTCCGTACACCGCACGGTGCTGAGCGCACAGTGAGTCTTCAAAAACTACTTGAGATATCTCAGGTTCCAGGGCAAAGGTTATCCTTGGCAGGAGTGCTTGGACACGGCCTCACGGCCACGTGCCAGAGACAGGACATGAGAGATGAAGGGCTGACATCTTTAAGACAGTAACTCTTTTAATAAGGAGTCTTTAATTATTTAGCAAAACAGTGGAAGAGGCCAATTCAGCTAGGAGTGATAGTTTTAATCTCACTGAGCACCAGTGGGTTTCCTCCAAGTGAAGGAATTTAGCTTCTCCCCTCTTTCCCCCACCCCCCTCCCAAACTCTTGCAGTCTCTGTCCAGGGGTCTGAGGGAAGGCTCACATGGCTCATGGGCTGATCACAGGGTGTGAGCCCATGGATGAAGAATGATGCTTCCAGGTCCTTGTGTCTGGGCAGAGGTGTGGGTGGGAGGGAGGCTGGGCCTCCCTGTGGTCTGTGCAGCCAGAGTCCCTCCAGAGGCTGCCTTGAGACTCTGACCCAGATGCCAGGAGGCAAAAACAGACAGACAAAAGGGTGCCAGGACCTGAGGGGCCATGGCAGTTTGCGTGTGCCCACCCTTCTGCCTAGAACCCCCATTCTCACTTCTCCCCCAACTCCTCCATCTCCAAAGGAAGCAGCCCTGGTATCTGCCTATCCAGAAAGTCGCCTACCCCTGCTCCAGGCTTCCCTCAGTGGGACACTAACCTCAGTGCACTGCAGTGATCTCTCTACTTATACACCTCCCCTATCCTACTCAATGCTGCGGGAAGGTGAGAACAGGTTCCCTGAGCCTCAGCAGAATCATACGTCAAGCAGGAGCTCAGTGAATGTTATTTCACTGACATGGTCCAGGACTCGATGCCCAGAAGATGTTGATCTGCATATCGGGGCTGGGTGGTTCTCTACCTGCCTGCTCTCCCTGGCACCACCACCACCATCTCTGTGACACTCCAGAGGCCACCTCAACCCAGCATCTGTGAACTCAGCAAGCCTCTGCTGATGTGCCAGGCCCTGTGCAGGCTCTGAGGATGCCCTGGGGACCGGAGTTGACACGGTCCCTGCCTCCTGGGGTCTACTGCTCATGTGAGCACAGCCACAGTTTTCAGGAAGAACATCTCACATATCAGGGGCAGGTCAAATCTGGGACTGAGTCATGAACAAGAGGCTGCAGTGCTCAGTGGTGGGAGTGGGGGTGGGAGGGTTGTCACTGAGGCTTTGAACTCTTGGGAAAGCAGCACCCTTGAGCTGGCCAGGAGTCAGGGACAGCGTCTCTAGAAGCAAGAACCATAGGAGGCAAGTATGAGAAGATCAGAGAATGGGAAGACACCACATGCCTGGGTTCAGAAGGCCAGTAGAGAATGCGGTGCCTGGGAAGACCAGGGCGGTGGCCAGCCGCTCCCTTCTGTGCCTTGGTGAGGAGACCCCGCTGCTTCCCCAAGCACCACACCAAGCCCTCGTGTGGGTAGTGCTGACTCCTAAAACCCAAATCCTCAACACAGCCGGGAGCTCTGGGTACCAGCTGCTGCCCATCTCCAGCCTCTCCCAGAATATCCTCCACCCTGGTTTGCTGTGTGTCTGGCCACCCTGGTCCTGGATGCCAGCCCTCCATGCCTACCAGTTCCTCTGGCGGGGCCCCATTCATGCCTTTCTCTCCCTGGGGAGCAGTCCTGTGACCTCTCCCATGTGCCAGCTCTTCATACTGCAGCCCTAGGCAATCCTGGGAGCTCAGTCCAAACGTTCCTTCTTCCAGATGGTCGCCCTGCCCCCAGACTGGACAGGCTCCTCGGTTACTACCGCTCTCCCTGACCCTGCTGCGCTCTCCATGGCCCTCGCCACCACCAGAATGGAGCCGCAAAGTGGGGTCTGTGTGTCATGTCTGTTCTCTGCGGGAACACCAGCCCTAAGCAGGGACCACGCTCAGATTATTCCTTGTAAATCTCTGAATGCCGGCACGGTACTAGCAAATAGTCGGCACTTGATAAATATTTGTAGGATGCCTAAAAAGTGCCTCACAGAGGTCACCTTATGTAATCCTAATGACTACCTGATGAGGGAGGTCCCAGTGGTATCCACATTTCGCCAGCAGGGGATGGAGGCTCCAGAGAGGGTAAGAACCTCAGCCGAGTCACATGGTGACTGAACTACGGAGGTGGGATTTGAACCCAGGGCTGCTCTGACTCCAAAACGCATATTCTCAACTGGTGCACAATTCTGACGCCAAATCACTGTGGGGTCTGCTTTAGGCAGAGCAGCTTCCCTCCGGCAGCTGCCGCCACCACCTCCACGAACACAGTCTGGCCATTGGTATGCAAACCTGCACCCTCCCCTCCCGGGCCAACCGCTCATCTCTGCATATTTCTTTATTAAAATGGGGATACTTTAATCTCGGTCTAATTTTGTCTTTAGGGAAGCTCTGTCCCCAGGCTGCCTGCAGCTCGAGCCCTCAGGAAGCGGGCGCCTACTTGTGATTCAGGCCGGCGCCTCCATCTGTCAACACGTTCGTCTCCTGTATCTGCCATCTCTTATTTATAATCCCGCTCAGATTAATGAATGACAGTAGTTCTCATCACAGGAAATTTGATTAATCAATTTAAGTGCTTAATCACCACAGCCTTGTTGAGCGCTGAACATAAGGGATCTCGCTTTGATGTAGATGAATTCCAGAAAGAAATGAGAGTCGAAACCAACCAGTCAGCACTTCTCCCTGGAAACACAAGGGGTGAGGGCAGCTTTGGGGGAAGTCCTGGGGGTCCCCAGGAGCCAGAGGTGGGGGCTCTTGAGACAGCCCTGCTGGCTGGTGCAGGCACAGAGCAACCCTCTGAAATTTCTGGAATCAAGGCCTCCCTAGGCCCTGATTCTGCCCGGAAGGAAGCCAGGTCTACCCCAACAGGAGCAGGTGAGCTCAAACAGAGCCTGGCCAGGTCTAGGAACTGGGAGAAGCAGGTGTGACTAGGCCACGGCACCTCGGTTGGCCGGAGGTGGGAGCGGCGGGGAGGTGTGGGGAGCTGCCAGCCACACTGCAGCACCTCAAGGACTTTATGCCCAGTTATCAAGCGAGGCAAGCCACAGCACGCAGCTGTTTCCTACTGGCTGCCCCCGGCCAGGCTCAGCCCTACCTCAAGCTCCACCTGTGGAGCTGTCCTTCCTCTCAGCCAAACCCAACTCTGCCATCTTTTGAGGCTCAGCTCAGGACCCCATCTTCCAGAGAGCTGACTCTAGCAACATCTTTCTTTCTCTGAGCTCCCACTGCCCCTGCCCAGAGCCTGCCCTCCCCCCCACACCAGCAGCCACTGCGGTACAGCCTGTGTTCACCTCTCTGAGGGCAAGAGTGGGGGGACACTGGCATTGTTCTCTACCACTCAGATCAGCCCAGCCTGGGGCAGGGCACACCCCAGGCACTTAGTGTGACACCAGCAGCGTTTATGCTCAAGCCATCAAGACACAGACACTCACTGACCATCTTTCAATAGGAGTCAAGGGTACGTGCCCTTGGGGGAGCAAGTCAGGATGACCTTATTCACTATTACAGCATTTTTATTTGGGGGAATGCAGAAAGACCCTATTGTTTGGAATTACAAAACAAAACAAAACAAAACAAAACCAAAAAGCAAAAAACCAGAAACAGAACTCTCAACAACAAAACGTCTTGACTGGTAGAGAAACCCAGGAGCTCACTGAGGCTGGCACCTGCCGGAGCAGACAAGGACCCACTGGACACCTCCATGCAAAGGGGACAGGAGTTAAAAACAAGCATTTACCATCTGGTACCAACCGGACCAGTAAAACTGAGATGGAATCAGTGGCCCAAAGCCACCAGGAGGACAAAGAAGGGAGGAGAAGGAGGCTACTAATCCCTGAATGTTTACTGAGCATCTACCATGTCTGAACTCCACATTTATTTGAACCTCAGAATAGCTTCATGAGAAACCCAAACCATTGCGGTCTTGTGGCTGAGGGAACCAGGGTGTGGAGAGGTGCAGAGAGGTGAGGGCGCCTGCCTCCAAGCCACGGGAGAGGCGGCCGTGGCCTCCCTGCGTGGCCTCCCTGCACCACACCTGCCTCATGGACTCTGAGTGCCCGGGGCCAGATGCTCCCCAGCCCCCAGGGTGTGGGTGTCCTGGGGACAGCACCTTCGTCTGCTTCTCCCTGGAAGGAAAGCAAATATCTGCTGCCGACAGGTAAAAAATGCGTCTCGTGCTGTTTGTGATCGCTGCTATACAGAGAGAGGCTAATTTTGGAAACAGATTATTAAAAAATATATCCACTCTGAGCGGCATGATCAATCAGGCTCTCCAGATGCAGATTCACCCGGTGCTCTGGGCCTTCCTGGCAACACGCGCTCCTTCCCGGGCCGCAGTCCAGCCCTGCCCAGGCCTCCTTTCCCCTGGGGCTGCCCTGGCTCTGCGCCACCCCCCTCAACCCGAGGCCGCCTCTCCAGGCGCCAGTGAGGACAGCGAGGGGGCCAGAGTTCCTATTTGCTTACTCATCTGGAGCGGCTGTGACAGTCAGAACTGCAGCCACTTGGGCTCCTGGCTCCCCACCCCTTAGAGCACTGGGGGATGCAGCGAGCCCTCGGGCCCTGAACTGGAAACCTCTCTCCCCCAGGTGGGGGGCACAGAGAGCCCAAGTGCCTGTGTGAGGGGTCTGGAGCCCCTGTTTTCACCTGCGCAGTGGGAACAATGCTGTCTGTGCCAGGGGCTGACTCACCAGGTCTGTGTGGCATGTGTGGGAGCCCGATGCAGGGTCTGCCTGTTTTCCCAGAAGCTGCCTCCCTCCTTTGCCACTGAGACTGGCCTGCTGCACTTCTGCAAAGCCTCACAGAATCCTAGAGGTCATCCCACCAAGGGACCTAGAGCATCTTGGTTTTTCAAATGGGGAAACCAAGGCCCAAGAGGCCAAGCAACTTGCCCATATGCATCACAGAGTGCAGGTGGGTCAGGTGCTCTGAACCTTGGAAAGCACCAGATATCAGGATTTGCTCCCATAATGGGGGAGTGGGGTACTGAGCTCTCTCCCTTCCTCTGTCACCCACACCTGCACCCTGGAGGCCTCCGTGTTCCAGACGTCCAGGAATGGGCTCTGGATTCAGGAGGCTGTGTGGCTGGCTGGCCAAACCCTGCACATTCTGCACCCAGGCCTTCTTGCCAGAACCTGCAAGGCTCAGGAGCCCTGGGTGAGGCAGAAAGGTTTTTGGGACACCTGCCCCACGCAGGCACTGAGCTAAGTCCCCGTTGGGTCCTTATGGAAATACAGAGGGAGGAGTGCCATGCAGCTCACAGATGAGGAAACTGAGGCAGAGGACTGGCCAGCACTCATCGTAGCATGAGACCCTGGTCTGTCATAGTAGGTCAGGCCTTCCTGGCTCTGAAGTCCAGTGCTTTCTGCCTCACCAGGACATATGAGGCCCTCCTAGTTCTAAAGTCCACCTGATTCAGGGTTTGGCAACCCTGTGCCAGGAATGGAGGCCACTCCCCTGCTTCTGCCTGTCTCTGATCCCCCTGCTTCTGCAGGTGGGGTATGTTGGCTATAGCTAAGTGCAGCAGAGAGAAGACAAGCCCTGGAGGGGGTCCTGGCCACCTCCCCGACGGCCTCCTTATTGATTCCTGGGACACAGGGCCAGGCTTCAGTCCCTGGAGCAAGGCTGGGGACTCATGACTGAGCCCCAGTCCTTGGGAGGCTCCCTCTACCTCCATAGTGACGGTCGCCCAGAGTGACCAAGACACTCTCCAGCTCACATCCCTCCCAGCTCCTCGTTGCCCAGCTACCCGGCCTGTGCGTTGTTTCTACTTCTTTCCAGAAGGTTTTGAAAGATCTCAAGAAAAGCTCTAGCTGGCTTTTTCCCGGAACAGACTCCTTCCCCATCAGGATGCCGTTGTCCAAACATGCCCCTCAGACAATGACTCACTGCCACAAAGTGTCCGGGCCGCCCCTGACACGGGGCTGGAGGCCTCTGACCTGCCTGGACTCTGCTCACCCGCCTGCCTGGGGCGACAGGCCGCAAGAGCCACAGTCCACAAGAGCTGGCATCTGCTCCCCCAATCCTGCAGCACTGGGCTTCCTCCTGCCTCCCAGACCCTGTAATTCTTTACCTGTGGTTCTTCGAACCTCAGTCAGATTTCAGCTCAAATGCCCATCTCTCAGTGAGGCCTCTGTTATTTTCTATCATGTTCCCATTTTATTTCATCCATAGTAGCTCTCATGCCCACTTGGGATAATTTTTTATATTTGTTAACCTTTTAGTTTGTTTGTTTGTTTGTTCTGACTCTACCTAGCAAGTTAGACCCAGGCAGCAGAACCTTGCCCACATTCCTCCCTGCTGTATCCCAAGTAGAAGGACCGTGCCGCATGGAGCAGGTGCCAGTAAATGGTTGAGCAGATGAACGAACGGGTGAGTGAGGCCTGCCGGCTCCAGACTTACCCTACAGGGGTCCCCTGGGGAGACAGAGACCCCTGTCAGGGCCCCCAAACCGCCCACAGCTAGTCTTCTCAGTTCTCCCAGGAAAAGGGTGTGTTTCTTTGCTAGTCAGATTAGGAAAACAGGTTGCATTATATTCTCTCGAAATTCATATGCTTAAGCCCTAACCCCAGGTACCTGAGAATATGACCTTATTTGGAAATAGGACCTTAAGGTGAGGTCACAAGGGCAGGCCCCTGATCCAATATGGATGATGTCCTTACCTAAAGGGGAATACTGGACAGACTCACACAGGGAGAACCCATGTGAAGACGAAGGCAGGGGTCAGGGTCAGGGTGGCGTGTCTATAAGCCCAGTGACACCAATGACCACCAGCAAAGTACCAGGAGCTGGGGCAAAGCCTACAACTGATCCTCCTTCATAGCCTCAGAAGGAACCAACCCTGCCCACACCTTGATCTTGGACTTCCAGCCTCCAAAGTGAGGAGAGGTCCTTGAGACCTGTTTAAGCACCCCCATCCGTGGTCCTCTGTTACGCACACTGTACAAATACATCCCCTTATGGGATGATATCCAGAGGCCGCAGGCCAAGGAGGGGCTGGGCCAGCTGGCTGGATGGCCAGAGACAGGCTCAGACCAGAGGCCTGTGAGGAGACAGACTGGAGTGTGGAGGGGCCTCTGCAGGGCCCCCTTCCACTTGGGCAGTCCCCTTGGCTTACCTGTAACTGCTCCCTTTCCCTTTCTGTTCTTAGCCCTACCTGGCCAAGGCTTCCACCTATGCTCAGAGACACTGAGATTGCAGATTGGAGAGATAGGTCAAAAATGAGATCTGTCCTCTCACTTCCCTGCCAGGGACCAGGCTTTGCATGCAGGTCAGAATGCACCCTGCCTCTGTGCCTGGCATGGAGGCCTCCGGTGTCTCTATGTCCTCCAGTGGAATAGCAGGGCCCTCAGCTCTCTGCCAATCCCACATCCCACCCCATACTGTCTGCACATAGGGATCCCAGCCTCAATCCTTCCCAGGTCTGAAGTGGAGAGCTTGCAAGTTCCTGAGAATCTGCATCACAACAGGATCAACTGCCCTGGAGTTAATTATGATGCTTCAGGCCTGTGGGTAGAAGGGACAAGCCCTGGGAATCAGCATTAACTACCTGGACATCCGGGGTGGGAGCAGGGGATAAAGGACCAGGTCTGGCCAGGAAGGTCCTATTATCTGCAGGTGAGGGTGGCCGGAAGGAGGCCAGCCTGCTGGCTTGACAAGAAGTGTGTGTAGCCCAACCCTGTGCTAAGCCCATGAGACAGGACTTCAGGGCTCATCAAAGGCACTGCAGGATCCTGGGAGAATCCCTCCGGGGGGGTCCCGATTTGGGGGTCCTCACAAGTGTGCACTGGAAATCAGTCTCAGAACCAGCCTGCCATCTGGTCCCGAGGAGAGCACTATGGGGGAGACTTGCCAGCTTCGAGTGTCCTCTCCTGCTGGGCCATCTTCTCCCATGCCTGGCCCCCTCTTGACTTCCCTGCTTGGAGAGCTTCCTGGCAGCCCCAGGCCTAGGGGACAAGGCGAGGGCACATCTCTCATCAGTATGCACGCCAGGCTGTGCTGCTCGGAAGCTGAGAATCTACTTGATAAATATTGGGCGAAGAAGCCCAGAGCTTCCCTCTCCTGCTTGCAAATCAGGCTGGTCTCCTGCAGTGGAGGGTGGTAGGGTGATTCCCAGCTCCCTCTCCTGCTCCCTCGGAGCCTCTGCAAGCTGAGGAGGAACCTTTGGTGGGGTGCGGCATGGCCAGGACCCTCAGTAGAGTGCTGTGAGCACAGTTCTTATCAGGCCCCACCAGAAGCCAAGGGTGCAGGAGGAGGGGTGCCGCCCCCTGGGGAAGGTCATCTCGAGGGCCCTCTGCCTAGACCATCCAACCTCCACAGAGCTCAGCCTTAGCACCAATGTGACTATGCGCCCCCACAACAGACCTCCTAACCTCTGCCAGGCTAGGCATGCTGTAGGCCTAGAGTGTACTGCTGCCTACTTTCCCTGGTGATGAGGGCTCCTTTCCTGGAAAACAGTAAGGTTCTGCTTTACTCTATAGATGTCAGGAGGGCAAGGGCCCAGCTGGGAGCTGAGGCTGAGAGCCCCTGTGGAGACACACTGTGGCCCCAAACAGGAATCTGGAGCTTGGGGACTCCATGCCACAACATGACAGGATCCTGGCCCAAACTAGCACCTGATAGAGGAGTCCTGGGGCCTGCTCCCTGTACAAGACTGAGCTCAGGGGGCCAGCAAGCTGATGCCAGGCTCATTTCAGAACATCTAGTACCTAGGAGAGTCCTAGAACATGTCTGGGATCTGGGGGCATTTGCTGAAGGAATGAATGAATATATGAACAAATGGTACACTCTTCCCAGATCCCCTGCTGGGAGAGCCCAGGGTCCATAAGTAGCTGCTCTGGCTGAGGTGGAGAAGGTAGATGTCCCTGCCTGTGTCTGGGCTTAGCCCTGCTCTCTGAGTTCCTGCATTCCGGCAATCCTTGGAGGGGACAAGGTCATGGCTGCCACAGTGAGCCAATCCCTAGGGAAAAAGCAAAAAGTGCTGTAGATGCTCAGAGCTGTCGGGGGCACGCCTTCTCTTTCCTGAGAGCAGGTTTGGAAAGGAGAGGAGAGAGAGAACTGAGGGCAAGGATGCGGGGGTACACTCAGGGGTAGAACTCAAGGCTGGTCCACAGGGGCCCCACTTCCCCTTCCACCAGAGCCTGTGTCCCCTGCACCAGGAGGGCTGATCCCACTTGCCTGTCTTTGGGGCCGAGAGCAGGGCTGCCCGCTGTCCTGGGATTTATGGGTCTCTTTTCCTTCACAACCTGGATGTTGACATTGACCAGTCAAGACACAATGTTCCCATCCCACAAGGGTCCCTACTTGCTGCCCCTTTAGCCACACCCATCTCCCTCCCCCACCACACCCTGCCTAACTGCTGGAAGCCACTAATCCAGTCTCCATTTCTGCCATTCTGTCTTTTCAACAATATTATAGAAATGGACTCATCCAGCCTGCAGCCCTTGGAATTGGCCTTTTGCACGTGGCAACGTCCTCTGGAGATTCATCCAGACATTGAATGGTTGTGGGTTTTAATAGTTTGTTTCTTTCTTTCTCCTACCAGTGAGTTAGCTACCACCAGTGGCCCCTGCATGCTAATGGCTTTGCCGGGACTGCCCTTCCCCGAGAAGCAGGCACCCGGAGGGACTCTGCATCAGGAAGCTCCTGAGTGGTCCTTGGAGACCCCACAGGTACAGGGCTGGAGTCGGCTGGACTGGGCAACCATATAGGTCAAGTGGCTTTCAGAAGCCCCCAGATGCAAATGTCCCATCTGAAGGGCTGCCAAGAAAAGGCAGTGAGGTGTCACGGAGCCCCCAGCCCACCCAGGAGGAAAGGGGTCCTGGCTGTTAGGAGAGAGGCTTAGACAGAGGTGGATGGTGGAAGTGGGCAGGGCAGCCCTTCCTCGCACCCCTACTTCCTTTTGGGACACCCACCACCACCAGCCTGTTGGAGACCGAAGCAGATCCATTCCTGGGGGTGAACCCCCTCAGGGACATGGAGGGCAGGAGGCAGGCAGCCTGAGGTCTAAGGGACCACAGGGGTGAGCACTGGGCCCAATCACTGGAGGAAGGCTCCTATTTCCTTTCGGAGGGGCTGTTGGACCTGGAGACCCTTCTGGGGCCACCTGCCTCATTGCTACCTATATCCCAAGGGGGCTCAGCGCAGGCATCTCCAGCAAAGAATGACATAAACAAGGCCATAAATACCTCCCTCCTGGTGAAGCTGGGAGATAGGGAGGCCCTGGGCGGGGATAACCGAAGGTGACAGCCAAAAGGGGGACAGCAAATTTTGTTGGTGTGGAACTTGGACAACAGAAGTCAGCTGCTAATGGGAAGGAGCCAGCTGCCTTCCCCAGAGCCATGCTCAGGAGGGACTATCACTGTGCCAAAGATCTAGCCCTGTCCTTGGCCCTGCATCCTTGTCCACGTGGAGGCAGAGTGATGCCACCAGCTCCCTCCATCCTGGCCCAGCCATGGACCCTTCCACGAGGCTTCCTCACCCAGATGAGAGCCTTTGCTCATTCTCCCCAGTAGGGAGAAGGATCTATGTCCCCCATCTCTTTCACTGCTCCTGGGACATGCTCCTCCTATCCCTGCTGGCCCTATAGGTCATACTGGAAACACTCACAGAACTACCTGGACCAAACTCCTGGGACCCCACTTGGTAGTCAGGGTCTAAATCACAGCTTCCATACTTCCTGGCTGTGTGACCTTGGGGGGGGGGTCACTTTCCCTCTCTGGGCCTCCTTCTCCTCTGTTGAATGGGGATGTTATACCTAGTTACAAGGTCACAAAGTAAAAGTGAGGCTGAAAAGAGAAGAGAAGAGAAGCATACGCTCAACCAACATTGGTTCTTGTGGCTCCAGCTCTGTCTGGGGTCCCCTCAGCTCCCCACCGCTCAGCCTTGCTCCAGGCTGCTTTATAAGCCTGGAACAAGAGTACGGGGCAGGAATTCACCCAAGAGGTCCTGGTCTGCAGATGGGCTGGGCCAGCTAGAGACATACTGAGGCAGGATGAAGTAGAGGCCACCAGAAGGCTTTACCCCAAAGTGGCTCTCTGTCCAGGGTGAGTAGTTGGAAGTAGCCCTTTGTCCATTTGCCCTGTGGGCTGCCCAGCATGGCACTGAGTCCACTTCTGGGACAGGCAGGGATTGAGGCCCACCAGGTGCCTGAGACTGAAGGCTCAGTGGGAGCTGAACTCCAAGTGGAAACTGGAAATCTGGATGCCCACGTGACTAGATCCTCTGGGGTAGGCTGTGATGACCACCTGGAGGCAGCCAGATTTAGTCAGAAGCCATGGCCAAAGGCTTCCCACTTCCCCCCTCCAGACAAAGCTTCCTGACTGGGCTCGTTGGGCCCTTGACTGCTGATTGGTCCTGAAGGAGACATCCCTGAGTTCTCAGAAATGGCCCAGGAGAAACCCCAGGTGTCCAGTGGCTTCCTCTCATAAGGCTGAAACGGTACCTCTGAGTCGGCAGAAAGCTGCTCTCCCCGAATCCCCATAAAGTGTCCTGTGCTTCCACTAACTCATTGATCCACATGTTTTCCCAGGCCTGAAGATTTCTTAACTGTCATCACAAGGTTAGAAGAATTGTGAGTTGGAAAACCATGCAGCATATTAAAGTCAGGCTGAAATATTGCCACAATACAGAGAAATATTTTATATTTATTCTCTTTTAGAAATTGTTATAAAGGGAATATAATGAGAATGTTGCAAACGAGTGGAATATTTTCTTCTAACCTGACAATAAAAATATGTCAAAGGGATGCATGAAACTCTAATAGGAAACAGCTGATGGGCCCTGGAAGAGCAGGGGTTTAGCAAAGATTTTGCTTGGTGCATTTACTAGCCCACAGGACAGAAAGAGAGGCTTCTAGAGCAGACTTTCCTGTGGGTAAATACACAGAAGATGGGAGAGGAGAGGGCCGGATGGTCTGTGTGCCTGATCAGGGCCTGGCACTGGTCAGATATCAGATAGGCTTACAAAGACCTTAAGGCACAGAGGCTCACAGAGCCTCAAAAGGGTAGAAGTATCTTCACCATCCCCATCATCATCTTCATCATACCCATTATCACCATCTCCATCACCATTCCCATCATTTGCATTATTCCCATTATCATCACTACCATCCCCATCCTCATCATCTCCATCCTCACTTGCCCAACCTTCTCCTCTCCATCTTTATCCCCATCTTCACAATTATTATCTTCTTCATCATTATCCCCATCATCATCTTCATCACTACCACTACCCCATCATCATAATCACCATCATCCCCATCCTCATCATCCCTGTCATCACCACCTTCCCCATAAGCTTATCATCCCCCATCATCATGACAATCACCACCATCATCATCACCATCACCACCACCACCATCATGACATCATCATCACCATTGTTACCAACACCACTATCACTATACCATCATCGTGACAGTCATCATCATCACCACTACTACCATCGTCATCATGCTAAGAGTTTCCATTTGTTGAACACTTACAATGTGCTGTGCACTATGCTATAAGATTTACATAAATTGCTATATTTTAACCTTACAATAATCATGTGAACTACCCTTAAGTTTATGATAAATATGGAAGCCAATGTTTAATGAGATTTAGACTTTACTCAAAGACACACACTCTATGTGAAGCTCAAATTGGAACCCAGGTTATTCTGGCTCCAAGTCCTGACAACACTTGTCTCAAATGGAAGAGCTTTCATGAAACCTAAAAGCATGCCAACAATCTCAGAGTGGCGAGGAATCTTTTTTGTGTTAGGTATATATAAACTCAGGGCAGAAATGACTTATCCCATCACTGTGGACTGACCAGAGGAAAGTCCATTTAGTAAACGCCTACTGAGTCCCTGCAGTGTACCAGCCGCTGGGGCTGAAGGAATCAGACATAGAGACCTCCAGCATGTAAATCCAGTATGCAAAGGCCATGCAACACAAGATATGGGGTAAAGGGAATCCTTCTAATTTGCCACAGGGGTGGAGGTGTTGGGACTTGAATAGGACTTTGAAGAAACTGATACAATTTCACCAGCTGGATATGGGCCAGGATGAAGTCACCCCAATGGAGAAGGTAGTGTGGAAAGTAGAGGTATAGTCAAGAGTTCCAAGTGATTTCAAAGTAAGATTCTCGGGGGGAAGTGTGGGGAGGCCCTGAGGGCTCCACTGCAAAGCCCTGACCTGTGCTACATGGGGTGGGAATGGGGCTATGGACCTGATTCTGATGAGGGATGTGAGAACCACCAAGGCTACTGAGCAGGGCAGTGGGATGAGAGTCCCAGTCCCTGATTTGTGATTGGCCCTTGGCAAAGTCTTAGAGGCAGCAACCTATGGCTCAAACATGCTTCTGTTTCCTTCCTTCTGAGTTTCACCCTAAAGAACTCATTAACATAACACATCCTTATTTGTACCTCCTCCATGCGAGGCACTGTTCCAGGCACTGGGGTTGAAGAGTGAAGAAGCCATTCAAGGTCTGCCCTCTAGGGATCCACCTTCCATTGCACAGACCACATTTCTAGGCCAGGCTGCCCTGACCACCTGGCCAGGGTCCTGCTCCCGTCCATCCTTCCCAGCAATACCGATGTCCCCACAACTCCCCAGGGTCTGTCAGTTGCCTAATGGCCTCACTGACCTCACCTCTCACCCAGATAGCACACCTGTGTGCTAGTCATAGCCTTTTACAGACATATTTTCCGCAGATACCAACTCCAGTGTTGGCTGTTTTGGGTCTGTGTGAGTTGGAAGGGGAGGCTGTGTGGGCAATTGGGGGGTGGGCTGCAGTAAGTCATGGCACCTTCCCTCTCTCTGCTTTGGGGCCTTTCTCTTGTTCCTAGGTCATCTCTGTAATATCTGAGAAATGCAGATTCCAAAGAACAGAGGAGCAGCAAGGTGCCTGGAGAAAACTCTGGAACCCAGAGCTAGCTCTACCTCATGGCTGATCCTGGAGCATGCCACAGAGGATGATTGGCCACTAGTACTCCACTCCCTCCCTGAGGAACTGCTGGGATTATAACTCTTCTCTAGGCTGAGGGATGTGTGCAAAGGGCTGAAGAGCCATCCTGGGGGAAGGCTTTCTCAAATTGACATTCAATTTCCCATCGCTAAAAATATATCTGAAGCCAAGCCACTCAGGATTATAAAAGAGTCTAGAGATTGAACATTAAATACATATGCACTCAGTGTTGGGAAAGGTTTGACCTTCAAAACTTCCTTTCGATGAATTCCCAAAGAAAATACTATTTATACAGCTTAAAGCAAATTATTGTGTAGGCCAGTACTAAATCTTCACATTCCAATTTAGACCCTGCAGACCTTCCCGGAGGTTGGCTAATGCTGGCAAGCACGATGATCAGCCAAGTGCTCAAGAAGACCTTTCTGAACCCATTGCTGTAGAGATACTGAGTGTGGATCGCCCATAATCAACTTATAAATATTGCATTCATGCTCCTCACACCCAAATGGCTGGGCATCAATCCCTTCAGCTTAGTGACTAAATGTGCTGGAATTCACATCGCACAAACAGGAATGGAGCTTTTCTGACATTTGTGGGCCACTCAGGAAGCGGTCAAAAGGTTGACATGGTCCCGGTATGAATTTTTTATCAAAGACGGCCTAGCTCATTTTCAGGATTGTAATAAACAGCCCTCCTTGACTTGGACACCTCCTGACCACCACCTGCTGGCACCCTCACTTGTACCTGGGGGTGGGTACACCACCTCTTCAAACTGTAAGTCGCTGCTGTTTCTAGAAGATTCATCCAGGACAGCTTAAGAGGGATGACCCTGAGGGGTGTTGAGTAAGGAAAATGCGATTCTAAAGGCCATTGCTGAGGAGGAAGGCTTTAGCGGTGCCCTGACAAATTTCTAAAAACACAGGCCAGATTTAAGGACCAAATTTAATCTCAACTTGCCTCCCAGGAGGACAACTGTTCAGGTCTTTCTGATTTTGCAACTTTATGATGGCCCTTATTTATAAGTCACAAGAAGCAAATATGCTGAAAGGAAGCACAAAATGATCCAATTCAGAACCCCCACTTCTCCACATCTCAGGCTCCTCCTTCCCAAATGTGGCCAGCAAAGGAGTTTCCTGTACCCATTCCCTCCACCCCCTGCTCTTTTTGGAGAGTTCTCTCTAGCCCCCAATTACAGAAGCTCCGAGCCAGCCTGATTAATTATGGATTTGCCAAACTTGGAGGCTTTCACTAAGTTAATCTTTTAAATGATCTCCATGCAGATTGGGCCTTGCCCGGTCCCATCCAGGACCCTCTGCTTTATCTCACAAATAGTATCAATCGAATTGATGCAGTTACTTAGTAGATAATGGGCTGCAAGCTGGCAACCCCAGGTCAGCAGTTCTTGGAGTAGATGGCTTTTTCTGGGCCTCTATTAACACCAAGACAGGAGTCAACGCTGCCCCCAGCCAGTCTGCTCCCTCCTGGCCCCATCCCCCACAAGGCTAGGACCCAGGAAAAGTGAAAGAGAGGGGACAGAGACACTACTGAGGATGTCAGAGCTCTGGTGCAGACTCCCTGGCCCCTGGGTCCCTGACTATTAAAAGCAAGGCCTGCAGGAGGCACTCTTCACTTTTTTCAGCTTTTAGATGTCAGGCTAGAAAAGTACCCACTTGCGATGGGGATGGGTGTTAGCGCTAGGGGAAGGAGGGAGGTATCGTACAGATGTCAAGAGCCCCCTCACCCGGCCAAGTTTTCCCAGGGACACAGCTCACCCACGTTCTTGAGGTTAGGAAGTAGTTAATAGTCACTGTGGCCTGCTTTCTAGTCCCTGGCATCATGCCTGGCCCTGATAGGCACTCAGTACATAAATGCATGTTGGATGAATTAAAGCCTAAACCGTGGCCACCAACAACTCTCCGAGGTTGCCTGCTCCACCCAGTGGCTACTGGGACAGAGAAGATGAGCAGCCTGGAGCCACAGTGTATGCCTCTCACTGTACAGTGAGGCCAGAGTCCAGAGTGCAAGGGGAAACCTAGAGTGCAGGTGGGCCCTCGTGTCCTCACCGAGGATGTGGGCAGGTTGCATGATCCCTGCCTACTCGCTTGTCCTCCCAGCAGAGTGAAGTGTGCAGGGGCCCTGCTGGCCCTAGGGGAGGCCCTTGGGCATGAGGGGGTTCCCAAGCCTAGAGGAGGGTGAAGGGGACCTGGCCTCCCTCTGACTATCCTCTTGTGCTTTCAAGCCTCAGCCCTGACCCACAGCCCCTGGAAGCCCTATTTCCACTATCTCCTCTCCCTTTGTCTGCAAGAGCCAAAGGGTTTGTCCTTTTTCACTAAGACACAGCCACTGGGGTGGCTCCCAAGGACTCTGACCATACAACACCCCACCCAGAAAATCCCCCCAGAGGACTGTCCTTCTGCCCCCTGCTGGGATTCATAGAGACGGGTGACTCAGGATCAAAGGAGGCTAGGGCCTGTCCCCACAGTTGAGATGCAACAAGACCACAGCGCCAAGGGCCCCTTTTGGAGCCCCCAGGAGACTGTGCTGTCTCTCTTCAAGGATCCCTGGAAAACCCATCAGATTTGCCATCCAGTGAGTAAACTGAACCTCTGGCTAGTCTTGTGGTTGCCTGAGCCATAGATCTGCCTGATTCTTGTCTGCTGCCATCTCGGTGCCTGGCTGGATGCAGAAATCTGCTCAGCAGATATTGGCTGCATGAATGGTTGGGTACAATAATTCCTGGTTTCAGTCTGCACCTTTCTTCAGGAGGAATCAGCACTTCCTTCTCTCTTCCTGGGGTGTCTTCTCCATGAGATGTCCCATGTGTGGGCAGCAGCAAAGGCCCACGTCCCTGGACAGAGACTCTACCTTGGGGTCTGTGGCCCTCTGAAGCCCTGCAAACAATGTGTGGTGGGCTGATGTGCCTTTCTTTCTTTTTCTCTGAGGACCAGGTTTACAGCTTTGGTCCAGTTCTCAAATACATTCAAGTTCTTCCAGAAGTAAATAAGCACAAATGTCTAAGCGCTTAGATTCGATTCCCTGAGATCTCCTGGAAGTGACTTTGAAACCAACTCCACTCTATCTCCCTGCCTGGGTAGGGACACTCTTCTTGCATCCCCTCTGCCACCTGGAACACAGCATCCTGCAGATGATGCATATGGCCACATGTGAACCTACATATTATTATTTTCACTTCAAAAGGGAGCAGTTTATCAGGCTTGGGGACATCTTCTCACTACAAGTCCTGGACTCCACAGAACTTGATCATGTCCCCACCCATCCTGCCTTAATATTGAGCTGCAATTTTAGGCTATACTTCTCTGGTCCTTGAAGGCACATCCCACCTCCCAGGAGCCTGGGCCATGACTCTGGAGGACTCTGGAGCCACCAGAGTCAGAGCAATGCTGACTAGGCCTGTTTTCTTACCTTCAGCCCATCAGCTGTGCCAAAAGGCTGAGCTTCAGGCCAAGACGAGGCTGCTCCACTAACTTCTAGGTGTGGGGTATAGATCGTAATGTGGTGTCCCCCTCAAACAAGCAGATCCCCACCTGCCCTCCCCTCACAATATAGTCTTCAAGCCCTTCCAAAGGAGGAATACTTTTCATGAAAGACCCCTCACCATGACATACTATGCAAAAATGATGTCTTTAAGGGCTGACCAATAGTAAGAAAAATCAAAATAGTTTCATTATAGAGCAGAGGAAATGGGGGTTTGGGGGGAGCTTTTATTTTTGTTTCTTTTATAAAAATTTCTATTCATGTTTATATGATATGTGACTTTTGAAAGTTTCTTGTTGATACAAGAGAGAAGTAGCTGCCTGCACAGGATGATTGTATCCTAGAGGCTGCCTGGTGGCAGGGAGGGAGCAGATGCTTGAGAGAAGGCAGCCACGATTGCAGATGAAAGGTCCACTTTGATCCATTCTCCCTTCACCAAGCACCTGCCAAGAACCCACTGTGGGTGCAGAGGTGAGGAGAGCCAAGTGCTCACCCCAGAAAACCACAGCCTGGTTCCGGGGCACACCGTGACTGTTACCAAACAGCCCACAGAATTCCCTGAAGCCTTTTTTCAGAGCACTTTCTCCACCTCATGTGTATATAGTGATTTGCCCAATGAATAAATGAATGAATAAAAAAATGCCCACACAAAATGCCGGAAGCACAACACCTGGCTATATAAAGCCTTCACCCCTGTTATCATTATTGACTTAAATAGTAGCCCGAAGAGGTAGGCAAGGCAGGTAGCAGCCCATTTTATGGATAAGGAAACTGAGGCAGAGGGAGTAAACAATCTGACCACTATGGAATTCATGCTAATTGACAAAAACAGGAAATAAAATTGAATATGTAGTATGATCTCATCTAAAAAGGACAACAGGTACAGATTGAGGAACTCCCTCAAAGTGTTGATGGCTGGTTAGCTACAAGAGAGTATGTGGATTGTTTTCCTTCTTGTAGCTACACTTCCAGATGATTTTCAACAAAGTGAACCCAGCCAGGAGAGGGTGGATGCATGCAGTGGCTACTATCTGCGCCCGGGGTTCTAACTACTTAGGTCAGGCTCCAGCTGGGGGCTCTTTCTCCCTGAGACACTGCCTAACCCGTGCTATATCTTCATTAGCCTTATTGGTAGTAATCAGCTTCCCATTGAGATTAAGAGAGAAAATATTTTCAAAGCACTTAAACATGCACTTCCATTAATCTATGTTCTGAAAATTAATCTTGTGGGGCAACCTGTGAAAAGTGCTCATTGCCCCTTTGGACACAGTCCACAGAAGGCTGGCAGAGGGCTGCCTACGCCTACCCATCAGCCTCAGAGCCAGAGGGAATGTCTGTCTTCAGCTCAGAGCTTTGGGACGAGGCAGCCCGGGGCTGGCTGTGTCACTGTGGGGGCTGTGGGGGCCATGCAGAGTTGATAGCCCGGCCCTACTGGTAGTGAGCTGCCTGGCTGTGGTCTCACCCTCTCCAGCCCCGACTCTCCTTATCTGTCAAAGAGGGATCCTAAAACACTTGCTTTTCTCACTTTTATTTTCTTAGTCCATTGTCCAAAAGATGCAGCTTCATGATGGCATCCTGTGCCCTGCCAGGTTTCTGGGAAGAGCAGCAGAGCCCAGGTGCAGAGGTCAGCTGGCTGTACTGCTGGCCCCTCTTCCCACAGGTGGGGGCATCATCCCCACCACCACCACCATCCTTAGGGGCTGTTATGGACTGAACACCTATGTCCCTCCACAATTCATATGTCTCAGAGGTGGGGCATCATTGTGTTAGAAGAACCTGCTTGGGCATCTGAAAGAACCACAGGAAGTATAGGGCAAATTCCAAAGTTGCTGTTTCAGCAGCTAGTATTAGGCCCAGCTACATGTGACAGGAGATCTCCAGGTAAGAGCCTGTTTGTGCAATAGCCATGATGTCTGCATCCTAGCTAGTTGGAGAAAGGGATCGGAGGGTCTCTTTCTCCCCTCCCCCAGCTTTACTGAAGTATGGTTTGTATACAAAAAAAACCCACACATAATTAATGTATATGATTTGATGAGTTTGGACGCATGTATACATTTTACTGCATCACAATCAAAGCAATAAACATTCCCATCCACATTTAAAAAGCTCAAAGCTAAAAGAAAAAAAATTGTATGTTGAAGCCCTAACCCTTGATGTGATATGGAATTGTGGCCTTTGGGAGAAAATGAGGTCTAGAGGAGGTCATGAGGCGGAGTCCCCATGCTGCAATCAGCGTCCTTACAGAAGAGACCCCAGAGAGCATGCTTGCTCACTCGCATTCTCCTGCTCCCTCTCTGCTCTGTGAGCACCCAGTGAGAAGGCAGATGTCTGCAAGCTGGGAAGAGGGCTCTCACCAGAATCAGACCACACCAGCACCCTGATCCTTGACTTCCAGCCTCCAGACTGTGAGAGAATAAATGTATGTTGTTGAAGCCACTTGGTTGGTGGCATTTGTCACAGCAGCCTGATCTGACAGAGATAGAGGCCCAGACGCAATGTCTCCTCTAGGGCAGCAGTCCTGCCCTCACCAGGGTTAAACACCAGGCACTTTTTGGACCCCTTCTTGATCCTCTTTCCTGTGTGGCCCTCTCTCCCCCTTGAACCCCAAGGTGCACACATATCTGTGGCTGCCCCTTGAAACTTAGTGTCTCAAAGGCAGGGCCCACATTTGAGTATAGGACTCACAGCACAGAGTGGGGCTCACCGACACTTGTCCAGCTCTTGCCTGGCGCTTCACTCACCCACCAGGTGGCACTTGGATTTTGGCATCTTTATGCTTCCATGGTTTCTGATACACGGCATATATCTCCCTAGGCTGACTGTAAATCTCTGGAGGACCTTGAGGAGGGTTATAGGTGTGGCCTGGAGATCCAGGTGCCTATCCACTCACATGGTCATCACTCACTGATGGATCACCTTGACTCACCATGCTCTTCTCTAAATGTGGAGGTGGGGTGGTAAACAAAGTCACGGGAGGAGGCACCCTATGCTAAGCAAGATCTGCTTGGTCATGTCTCACCTGCCCTGAGCCATGGAGCCCACTGTGCCAGGTGACCACAGATGCCCAGCCCTGGGAGGGGCAGGACCTTACCTTCCCATTCCCCAAGATGCCATCACCTGATGTCACTGCCAGTGACAACAGTAAGTACTGACACCTGGGGCCCTGCCATGTTCCATCACTGTTTTCGGGACTTCACATCAATTATTCATCATCACAGCCCATGGGGGTGCTGCTATTATCTCCAGTTCACATATGGGGAAGCTGAGGCCAAGAGACATCAAGTGACTTGCCTATGGTGACCTCACCTGTGAGGCACAGCCCTAGTCTTCACATTAGACACTCTGCTGTATGCCTTCTGCTGAAACACACTCAGCCAACACTCACATGACAATTGGGGTCCTCAGCCCTGATCCTAATACTGAGAGTCCCCTAGATGAAGGCCAGAAAGCAGTGAGAGAACAAGCTGCTTTTCTCAGGTGAGGGCATGAGACAGTTGAGACTTGATCCCCAGGGAGGCACATTTGAACAGGTGTCCTGACATCTCCGGGAAGTGCTCCCGGAGGCCCCAGAGAACCTTCAGTCCAGGCCAGGGTGACAGCCCCGTGGCTGGGACTGTACTTCCCAGGATCTGGCTGAGGCCCCTCTGCCCACACAGGCCCTGCTGCACAGATGGATTCGTACTTGAATGTTCTGATCGCTTTGCTACCAATTCGGAGACTCAAAGAATATGCTGATTTGGCTCAAGACACTGCTAATATTTGAACTGTGAGGTTACATGCGTGGATTTCCAGGGGACTGAGCATGGAGCGAAGACTTGTTGACAGAGCATATGCAGCATCCACGGAGAAGCAGGCCGGCCTGGGGCTCTGGGGTCCAGGCAAGCCAGGCACATGTGCCAAGGAAGGCTCCTCAATCCATGCTCTCACTCCTTCATTTGTTAGACACTATTTCCCAAGGGCCAGGCACAGTGATAGACTCTGGAGATATAGCAGCAAACATATCTAGACCCCATGAAGTTCCACTCTTCTGAACAGGCAGACACAGATAAATGACTAGACACAAAGTATTCCAGATAGTAACACAATGCAATGGAGAAGAGTAAGATGGGCAAAGGGGTGGGAAGTGCTGGATGGCTGGGCCGGGCCAGTTGTTTGGTGCAGAAGCAGGGAATGTCTGAGCAGACACGGGGAAGAAGTGGTGGGGAAAGAACAGGCCAGGTGTTCCAGCTGGATGGGGTGGCATGGGTGAAGCCCCCAGGGGCAGGTGTGCCTGGAGCGGTCATGGAGAAGACTGTGGAGTCAGGCTGCCGGGTGGGGCTGAATGGAGGAGGGCCCTGTGGGCACGGTGAAGGTGTGGGCCATGGTCCTTAGCTGCCGTCTGGTGACTTCCGAGCAGAGAAGTGACATGAGCTGATGGCTGCCACATTACAAATAGACTGGGGGCCAAAGGTGGAAGCTGCTGCTATCATGATAATCCAGAGAAACATGACAGCAGAGTGATCTGGAGCTATGCGAGTCATGCAGGTGGCGGGAAGCAGCAGAGTGCTGTGAAGACAGAGTCGGTGGGTGTGTGGAGGGCCTGCAGATGATGGGGGGTGTCAAGGATGATGCCCAATTTCTGACCAAATGACTGACGGGTTAGAGTGGCCAACTCCTGACTCAGCATCCACTGTGAGGGAGGGAGTATATTGGGTGGTGAGGGGTGCCATGTTAGTCTGGATACATAAGCATCCAGTGGGGAGGCTGAGTACACATGGAGGTTCCTGAGTCTAGATTTCAGTGGTGAAACCAAGGCCCTCAGTATGGGCTTACGAGTCATCAGCTTACACATGACATTTAAAACCACAAGACTAAGTGAGCTCACCTAGGAAGTGTGTGTAGACAGAGGAGAGGTCCAGGAAGGACTCTAATATTTACAAGTCAAGAATAATTTGGTGAAACAAGCCATGGAGACTGAGAAGGGGTGGCCAGCGGGCAGGAGGACAACCGAGAAACTGTGGAGTCCTGGAAACCAAGTAAAGAAGGCATTTCAAGAATGAGGATGGTGCCAGTTGGGTAGAGCATCACAGACAAGGAAAGATCAGAAGGGAGTCAGAGCTCTGAGTCTGGTGATACAGAGGCTGCCAGTGACCCACAGGTGGGAGCCATTGCAGGGCTCTGAGCAGAGCAGTGACCCACCTGACCGGTTGGAAGATGAGTCTGGCTGTGGGTTGAGCATTGAGGGGCAAGGGTAGGGCACATGTACCAGTTGGGAGGCTGCGGCAGGGGTCCCAGCATAGGAAGATGGTGACTCAGTCCCAGGCTCCAATGGAAGGGAAGAGCCAACAGGATTTACTGATATGGAGGGGAAGAGGGGAACATAAGGTAGGAGTCAGGGATGGCTCCAAGGTGCTTGGCCTGGGGCTTTAGAAGGATGGGTTGCCACTGCCTAAGCCAGAAAGGCTGAAGATGAGCAGGTTTGGGGAGGGGGAAATCAGGACATACAACAGGGGAGACATTTATTTCACAGCCACGTGCAGACGTGAGGTAAGCAGCTGGAAGCCCCTATATGAGATTAAGGAGAGAGGTCCGAATGGGGGATAAAAATCTTGGAGGTAATGGGATGGAGATGGCATTCCAGGTCCTGGGGCAGGAGATGAGTAGGAAGTGCAGGAGACGAGTAGGGAGTGAGTGTCAATGAGTAGGAAGAAGACCAGGAAGTGGGCTCTGTGCACTTGCTACCCCATTCAGAGTGGGGAGGGAGGGTCTTGAAAAAGAGCAAACTGAATGGTAGGTGGAAGGCCAGGCAGGGGGTGTCCTGGAGACCATGTCAGAGCAGCTGGTAAGAGAAGTGGTCCATGGACTAGACCAAGGCTTCCAGAACTGGCTGAGAAACAACAAAAGAAATGAGGAGGTTGGGGTTGGGGGTTAGGACAGGAAGAAGGGCCTAGATATTCAGACCGAAAGCATGGTCAAAAGTTGGCTTGATTCTACGAAAATCATTCACTTATTCAATCTAAAATGGGCCAAGATTCTCTCTCTTCACTAATCAAAGACCAATAAAGGTCTGTCAAGGATGGCCTCAGCCTTCTGAATCACCATCCAAAAAAGGTCTTCTTCCAGTCAGTGGAAGGAGTCAGTGGCCTTAGGTCTTTAATTTAATCTGATTCTAGTTCTTTCAAAGGCAGTGATTCCCATAAAATCAGTGAGCTGCCTCAGTTGACCAGAGCGTGGACACCGAGCACAGCAGGGTGTGCCTACTTGAGGAAGAATGCTCAGGTGTACCTCCCGAATGCAGAACAGGCAGGGCTGGGGCCAGTAAGATCCAGACACATCCCTGTACCAATTTTCAGACCCAGTCAAGACACTGTGTCATAAAGGAAGCCCACATTTGTGTGTCAGAGCGCAGAGGAACGGGAGGGCTTTGAAATGGCTGAAACTGCTCTCCCAAGACCCAACACAGCCCCCTCCCAACACTCACCAGTCACAAGAGCAGCAGGGCATGGGAAGCTGTGTTCCAAACCAGCTAGCTCCCGTCCTGCAGAAGAGAACAAGATCTGCCACTAGAACCAGGCTTGTGGTTGGGAATATGACCTGTGGACACAATCTGTTTCATTCTCCAGAAAGTTAGTGACACGCACATGCACACAAGCACACGTCCACTCTGGATCTTGCAGGGCCCTGGAGAGATACTACCTTGAGTTAAGTGCATGGCATAGCTAGCAAGTCCCTCTCAGCAGATTGTCCACGTCTGGAACTCTCTGGGTTGTGCACACTATCTACTTTCTGACACACAAAGTAGCTTTGACCTGAGGACTCGGTATTGCCAGCCCTGCCATGTGGGCTGTGGGGATGTCCTCAAGTGGATGGTCAGTTCTTCAACCTGAGCTGAAGTAAGCATCTTCAGAAGCCTGTGGTCCCTGATCACACATATTGGCCAGGACTTTCTCATCCTCTCTGGGGGACGTTTTTGTTGCTTTTTCTCAAAGAGTTGTGGTTTTTATGGTTATCCACTCTTTGAAGGTGTTTCTGAGTCAGGGTCTGTGGCTTAGCCTGTTCTAACACAAAGCCATCTGACTGTCTCTGAGAGTCACTTTACATCCCTCTTGTGGGCTCCTAATCATCCAGAGGCTTGAGCCAGGGGACTGTGGTGGCCAAGACTCCCCTGCAGCCACTGTCAGTGATCCTCTGTTACAGGCCCTGGTGAGCCACATAATCCAAAGGCTTTTCCAGGAACCACTTCTGGAGGACTTTGGTTCTTTCTTTCCAAGTTGTCTCAGCTGCCCAGCTACAATCCATATGGAACAAAACCCCAGTCCTGGCCTCATCTAGTCTTGTCCTGCAGAAGAATCATATTTCCTATTCTTTTGAAAATCAACAGTCACAGATGCTTTCTGCTCTCCTTCAAGGAGGATGGAGTAGAGGGACTCAGGGGACCAGCCAGGTCCTCAGCCCTTTGCTGAAACACAAAGCTTCTAGACACTGTCCCCTCAAAACTGCTTGTCCCAAGGCAGCAGCTGAGCCCACAGTCACAGGGCAGGGGCTTCTTCCTGCTCAGTAAATCTCCTGACCCCTCATTCATGGCCAGATCCAGGCTGGGGCCCTCCGACAGACAGGGAAGGCTCCCTGAGCTCAGAATGCCAGAATGCCATGTGCTAATTTGTCTGCCAACAAAAGAGCTTGGGTGCCACTCTGTCTCCCCAAGGCACCCTGGATGAAAGGTGGGGTGGGGAATTGGGTGTTCTCTCTCTGAGAACAAAAATGGCTTATTTTCATTTGAAAGCTAAATGAAGTGTTTGTCTCTTGTCCTGGTTAAAAGATTTAACTTCCAACTTCATGTACTAGCACACAACCTCGGGCAGTGAGGTTTCCTCCCTGAGCCTGTTTCTTCCCACAGAGACAGCCATCATCCATCCCCAAGGGGAGAGGTCAGTGCCCTTGCACACAGATGCCAAGCAGAGTCCCTGGCACAGGTCACGGTCACTCAGTGTCAGCCTTTAGCATTACTATGGCCTGTGAGGTGCCAGGGGAGGACTTAGCAGGTGAGGTTCCTCAGTTCCTTCTTTCTCTCCAAGGCAGCCTGACTGGGTCCTCTCCCAGCCTGTGGGGTGAAGGGACTGGGGGTTGGTGGCTATGGGGGCAGGGCTGGCAGCCTTTTCCAAGGAAGGGCAGCAAGGCTGGACATCTACAGATGTCTCAGATTGATGACAGGCCCCAAGCAGAAGCCTTCAGACAGCAAGCTGCCCTGTCTTTCCCTCCAAGCTCTCTTCGGTTCCCTCTGTGTCTCTATCTGGGGATGCCCAGTGTGAGCAGAGCCAAACCCAGACTGCAGCCCATCAGTAAGAGGCCCTGTCTTCCCTCTAGGTAGCAGATCTGCTACTCCCAGTGGTTCATTGCTGGGAGGGTAGATTCACTAGGCTCAGTTCCTTCTCCCAAGCCGCTGTCATGACACCTTGGAGGGAAGGCCATGGGCAGGTATGAGGGGCGAGTCATTGCCTGTCTGGGCCTCAGTCTCCCCATCTGCAAACTCCAAGAGGTAGCCTAGATGGTCACTAAGCCCTCTGGCTCCAATGCTGGGCTGGAAAAGGGGTAACAGAGGACTAGGAGCCAGGATGGACACCTGTGGCGCAGAACTCACTTCAGACATTAATGCCCAGAAGTCTGTGGCTACACATACCCACCTGGGACCATCACTGAAGTTGACTTGGGGGGGGGGTGCTGTCTCCCAGAGGGGAGGCTAGCCAGGCTGTGGTGCTGCCTAGGCGGCTTCCTCCTTCCCATCACCCCGTGCACTCCTGTGATGTTCCCATGGGGGGCCCTGGGGTACACAACACGATGACTGCCAGTGTAGGCAGAGGCCGGGATGAGAAACAAAAAAAGGAGGATGGATGGTGGGCAACTTGCCATCTTCTGGCTTAACGGGACCCCAGCTGGGCCACAGGAGAGGGCAAGCTGTACCCCCTCAGCTGGCCTCCGGGACAGGGCGGGGGCTGGCAGAGCAGGTGGTGGGGTGTCCCCTATGAGCAGCAGTCCTACAGCCTGGGCACCAGGCCGGCTGACCTGCCTTGGAGGCCAGGATCTCTGGCTTGCTCCTTGCTGCGTCACTGTATCAGGAACTCCTGGGTCCTTCCTTCCTTCCTTCCTTCCTTCCTTCCTTCCTTCCTTCCTTCCTTCCTTCCTTCCTTTCTTTTCCTTTCTCTTCCTTCCTTCCTTCCTTTTTCTTTTTTTAAAGATTTTATTTATTTATTTGATAGAGATATTGAGAGAGCACAGCAGGGAGAGCTGCAGAGGCAGAGGGAGAAGTAGACTCCCCACTGAGCAGTAAGCCCAATGCAGGGCTCGACCCTAGGATCCTGAGACCATGACCTGAGCCAAAGGCAGACACTCAACTGACTGAGCCACCCAGACATCCCACTCTGGGGTTCTCTACAGATGAAGACAAGTCCTTCTCTGAGAGGTATGACCATCTGTCCTGAATGCAGAGGTGACTCAAAACAAAAATCACAATGACTCAAGGCAATCAAGAGAGCTTTGGCTTCCTCCCCTCTGGGGGTTCCCTGCCCCCAGTGTCCTGGGCCTTGGCCCATGCATCTGACTCCCTGTGGCCACCCCCCCCAAGTCCAGCTCTGATGGCATCTGTTCACCTCTCCTTAGGTTTCTACCCCAATAGCCAAAAGCCCCCCGAGTCAGCCTCCTCATCAATGCTGCCTGCTGACAGGCATTTGTAAGGTAATTAGGTAGCGGCATGTTATTGAAAACCTATGCATGGGATTGTGCAGCATGTCACCAAAATCCACTATAGAAGGGTTTGCTCAGTCAATCTGTCTTTTATTAATCAAGAGGTGTTTAGCAACCATATAACAACTGTCTTACCAAGTGCACTCGCTTGCCCTGCTGGGCTGGGGACACTGGGTTTAAAGAGGTAGGAGATGGAGATATGGGGTCTACAAGGGCCCCCCAATTTAATTCAGCCCAAATGTCCACTCAGTAGAGTGTACCTGCCTGGGGAGGGGGAGGCTGTTTCTGCACAACAAATCAGAAACAAAACAGAAACTCAAGGAGATTTCTTAAAAAGCCCAAATAACTCATCCAGGGCTTGGGCAGCAGCAGACTGCCAGGGTCATAAGGATAAGGTCACTTGCTGCCAGAGCAGGACACTAGGGTGTGGTCCCTTCAGTGTGTGTTCCTCTGTGTGAGGATGATGGTGCATGCACACGGGAGCACCTAAGATGGAGGGAAAAGGCAAAGCCAAGGGCATTGCTGGTGATTCAAGGACATCTTCTAAGTGCCCATTGTCAAGAGTCTTTTCAAAATCCTCTCCATTGTTGGTTGTATGTCTGACTTTGATAATCACCCTGCCCGATGGCATCTGGCCACATGTCTTTCAGGACCACTCACTGCTAGTTAGCTGCTGTGCAAAGGGCCTCCTCTCTCCTTGCAGGAGTCTGGGGGCCTCCATGCTGTGAAGGCTGGGCCACTTTACCCCTCTCCCTGCACCACTCAGGGACCCTGTGTTGGCCCCTCCCTGTGGTTCCTTTTCCATTCTCCTCATCCAAAGGAATCACAGATTGGGCAGGATTTACTTTCCACAGGAGGAATGGGCCCCACCAATCCTGGGCAGCTGCAGAAGCTCCAGCTCCACATTCAGGCAGGACCCTCCATCCTTATGAGGGAACATTTGTCCTGATGGCTCTCCTAACCTCCTAGTGCAGTTCTGGATGAGAACTGGAGTGAGAAAGATCACTGTCAACTGTTAAACCTCCCAAGAGCAACAACAGGGCAGCCGTGTAAGAATGGTGCTCCCTCCGTCCCTCCATAGCAGGGGACGGTGCTGTCCACCTCATCCAACACGGAGTTGCACTTGTTAGATCTCGGTCCAGCACTGGGCTAAGTGTCGTCCTCTTGTTCATGGAAGCCAGGCATGCAAAGTGTGCTGTTATCCCCATTTACAGATTAGGAAACTGAAACTCCACACAAATAACTCACATGTCCAAGGTCAGAGCATGTGGCACCCCAAGTCTGGTACTCATTCGGGGACACCTGAATCCACTGTTGAGGCAGGCAAGGGTCCCAGCTGATGAAGAAGCTTCATGGAGGGCACACTATACCGACCTGCAGGTGAATGGGGAGGACCCCGGAAGTCCTCCCCTGGGACCAGCCCCAGCAGCAACAGTACCTCTCACCTGCGGAGCATAACCCATACAATATGCGTAAACTTTAATGCTGCCCCCATATTCATGGTAGTTCACCTCCGTTCAACTGTAAAATTAATGGTTAACTTATTGTTATACTAAAAAGACCTTTATTTTATGCTGATCATTAACTAGGGAGGCTCCATACTCCAGTTTGGTTATAGAGAGACGTGAAATTGCTTATATCAATCTCCTTGTTCTGCAGGAACCGACTTTTTCAAAATGTGTTTTAAATTGTTTTCCAGTCAAAGGATGGGAGGCCTGCTCTTTCTTGTAGGAGGCGTCTAGCAGCTCAGGGTGGCCCTACAGATCTCTCAGCCTGGTTTCTGACAGGGACCCCTTAGCAAGACTCCTGGGAGACTCCCCAGGGCCCAGGGAGTGACACTGAGCCTACAGCTCAAGCTAAGGATGAGGTCCCTGGAAATCCTGGAGCACAGAGGTCTCCACCAACAAGAGCACACAGAGAAGGCAGCCCTCCGACCCCAGAGCACATGTTTCTCATCAGCCTTGTATTTGGCCATAGGCTAATCTCATGGGTGAGCAGCACAGAGGGGCAGCCTCCACCTTAGGGTACCCACCAGAGGGTTATCAACTCCAGGGCACATCAAAAGTCAGTTCTCTAAACCCCTCAAAGCAGAGTGGGAGCCATTGCAGGGGGGTTTTGGAGAGGCACAGGTAGAAGGGTGAGATCCACATAGGAAAACCAAAGTCAAAGGGAATTTCATGAGGGTGGACTGGTGGGACCAGTGATGGCGTCCATAGGTTGGGCAAAAACATAGGGGGGCACGGGGACAGGCAAAATTAAAAGAGGGGTCAAACTGCAACATGAAGGTAGACTTCAGGTCAACAAGCAAAAAATGAGTCCAAAAGGATACTTTATGATGCTAAAGGATGCAGTAAACTGTTAGGGACCAGATAACAAACAGCAGCCTTACTAAAGCAAATGTTAAAGAGGATGGATGGACAAATAGTGACAGGGGCCTTTCATTCCCTTTCTCTGCCCCAGATAAAGTGGACTGAAATACGGAAGGACATAGAAGACCTCAGCAAGATATGTTTTAATTATCAAATAGAAAAACTACAAATGCATAAGTACCCTCTGCCCCAGCGAGCCCATTTCTGGAATTTATCCTACAGATGCACTTGCACAAGTGCTAAATGACCTCACAGAATTATTTCCCATGAGAATGCATGTCAGAGCAATACACTGGAAACAATAATAAATCATGGTCCGTCTACCCAGTGGAGTACTATGCATATTAAAATAAATGAAAGGGAGAAGAAGAACAAGGAAACTTTTGACATACAATGGGAACACTTTCCAGGATACATCACTGAATGACAAAAGCCAAAGTTCATAATTGTGAATAAATAAATCAGTAAGAAGTGTGAAAAGGGGGAATATGTGCATGTATGTGCTTTTGTACAAATGCTGGAAAAATACAAAAGAAGTATAAAAGTATACTTTTTAAAAATACCATCTTGTTCTTTGAGCCATAGTAACATGGTGGGTAAAATAACAGACACCCAATAATGTCTATGTTTTCATCTCTGGAGCCTGTGACTGTGTGGCCTTTCCTGATAAAAGAGATTTCACAGATGTGATTACATTCAATATCGTGAGGCAGGAAGGGTGTTCTGGACTATCCAGGCGGGCCCAGCAGAACCACATGCATCTCTAAAAGCAAAGACCCTTTCCCAGACTGTGGTCAGAGGGAGATGTAACAGTGGAAGGAGGGTCAGAGATGCAACATTGCTGGCTTTGAAGATGGGAGATGGGGCCATGAGCCAAGGAACAGCGGCTCTAGGTGCTCCAGATGCTGAGGAAGGTAAAGGAATGCATGGTCTCCTGGAGCCTGCAGAGGGAGTGCAGCCCTGTCCTTGATCATAGCGCAGCGAGACCTGCATCAGGTGTCTGTAAAATATGAAATGTGTGTTGCTTTAAGCCAGTAGGTTTTTGGCAATTTGTTGGGGCAGCAGTAAAAAACTAATGCAATTACTGATTTTTAAAAATTACATTGAAAACATCAGGAAAAACATGTTTTAGTTTGTCCCACTGGTCTGACTTAGACATTGCTGGTGGTAAGAGATCCCTGGATCAAAGCTGACCAGGCACACAGCGTGCTGGCATGCCGTAACCTCACCATCCAGGTCGAGAGCGAGGAGTCTGGATGCCCTAGCTAGGAGTTTCCTTGGCAGGGATATGGTCCTCAGAAATAATCTTGTCCTATCGACTACTCCCAAAGCCTAATGCCACTTGGCAACTGGGGCCAGAGTTAATCCAAAAGTGAGTTTATAGGCCTCAGAGTTTCACATGGCACTTCTTTCAGCCAAGCAGCTTTTGAAAGGCTGCCTGGAGGGCCTGCTGACAGCCAGGGACAGTAGTGACTCACAGCCTGGCCAGGCCCAGAAGGTGCCCATGGGATGGGCCTTGCCACACCCTCTTTGGAAATGCCAGTGTGGCCTACAGAGTTGCAGTGGGAAGGCCATTCAATGTGGCCAGCCTGCTGGGGAGGTTGGAACCCCCAGTGGATGTGGCTGGGGCAGCCATGGTCAAAGTAACTTTTGGAGTCAGGTCTGGGCCGGTCAGGTCAGTGTTTGGCGCAGGGTGGCCACAAGCCTGGGTGAAGGGGTCCATAGTGGAATGGCCTAGGGCAGAGGAGGGACCCAGAGTGCCTAGGCCATCATGAATGGGGAAGGAAGAGCATCATGGACTTCCAGTGTGGAGCCTCAGTTACCCAAACCAGAAAAGCCAACATCATCACCATTGGCAGAAGCACCTCGACAGTGTGGATCCCTGGTCCTGCTATCATCATAAGGCCATGTGTGACCATGGGCAGTGACTCTCTCCCAGAGGACTTTCCCTCTGATGGCATAAAGGGCTGGCCAATGACTTAAGAACCAGAGATTTGGGGTCAGGACCAAGAGGACAAATCCTACCTTGTGACCTTAAGGACAACAGGTAACCTTTTGGGCTTCAGTGCTCTCATCTGTAAAATGTAGATAAACCATCCATCTTAGGTTTGTGAGGACTAAACGAGATTAGGGATGCTAGCTGCTGGCACAGTGGGGTACACAGCAATCGATAATGCCACCACACAGTGATCGGGGCCCGGCTCCACCACTGAGAAGCCAGTGGGACCTTGGGAAAGTCACCCCACCTCTCTGTAAATGGAATAACCCCAGAGCTTCCCTCAGAGGGTGTGGGGAGGATTCAGTGAAGACCACCATGGGCTCCCAGCAAAGAGGCCAGACGTGGTGACTCTTATAACTTCTTCCATGGATAACTAATGACTTTCTTTCTTTCTTTTTTAATTTTATTTATTTATTCATGAGAGACACACAGAGAGAGAGAGAGAGGCAGAGATACAGGCAGAGGGAGAAGCAGGCTCCCTGCAAGGGGTCTGATGTGAGACTCGATTCCCGATCCCAGGATCATGCTCTGAGCCAATGGCAGACGCTCAACCACTGAGCCACCGAGGCATCCCGACCAATGACTTTCTACTAACTGTCCCAGTCTGCAAAGCCTACCTGCAGTCATGCAGCTGCTGAGTGTCCTCAGCCGCGGAAGGGCGAGGCACAGACAGACCTCACCCACCTGCCTGTAGCTTGGCCAGAGCAGCAGGCTGCTCCTATGCTCAGGGTGGAGCTGCTCCCGTCTACCACTTCCCCTTCCTTTGCCCTCTCCCCAACACCTGACCAGCTGCTGCTACTCATCACTGAAGGTCTTGTGTCACCTCCTCCAGAAAGCCCTCTTGGGAGCTCCCTCTCTACCCTCCCTACATATATCTTTATCATTAGACTTACCCACACTGTTATTTTTATTTTTGTGTCCACTTCCCTCACTAGGCCATGATATTGTTGAGGGTTAGCATTGTTTCCCACTCGTCTGAGTATCCCAAATACCTAGTATAGTGCCTGGTATGTAAGCCTGGTCATTCATTCATTCATCCATTCATCTATTCATCATCTATTCCATGAGTGCTTACATGGCACCAGGGACTATTTCATGAATGAAAGAGTAATGAGTGGATGTTAGTGGGCCTGCTCTTTCCTCACAGTGGAAGAGAACACTCTGCTGACAGGGTCTGGGCAAGGGTGTTTCTGATGGGGGCCATGCAGGAGGCTGATATGCTGTATTCTGGACTTCTCTTCAGTTCCAATCTCAACAGTAACGTCAAGCAGGGCTCCTGACCTCCCCCAGCTTCTGCTCACCACCTCTTCTTACCAGTGATTCTGCTAGCTTTGCCTGCTGGTGCTTGCTGCCAAGCCAACAGAAGCGCCTCGTAAAGTGACTGCAAACCGTGAGGAAGAAAGGAAGAAGTTGGAACTCCTGAGAGAGGCATGGTGTCTCTCAGTAACATGGCACTCCCACTGTGACTGGGGCACTGATGGGCCCTGTGACAGGCCACAGAAATGAATGTGATGCCCCCCTGATGCCCACAGTATGGGCGTGGGGTGGATAACCAACCCCAGTGAGGACAGGGTACCATTAGTCACTGCCTCAGAGATAATGACAGATGCACAGCCATGGCGTGCTGTGGCAGAAAGCAGGGAGAAAAGGCTCACTTGGGTCTCCCCAATGGGTGAGAGAAAAAAGTGAGGGGAGAAGGTGCTCTCAGGTCAGGGGTGGACACACACAAGGGAGGCCCCCCAGGTCTGCTGAGCCAGTGTGAGAGACTGGTGGGTGGCCACTGGAGCCCTGCAGAGTGTGAGCAGCTGTCTCCTGACTCATCCATCCTCCCACATCATCCACTTTCCCCAAGATTCAAATGATAACACCTGGATTGGAATAAAAAGAAAAATGACTAGATCTCAAGTATGTCAAACTATTCATGTCAGAGTGCCGAGGCCCTTGCTGTATTAGTCACTCATCTTGAACAGTCCTGGGAGTGATGGAAGAGCAGGTGGCTCAATCCTTGTATTAGAGAGAAAATCTACAGTCAGAGGCTGGCGACTCAGACTCGGGTGCTGGGGCAATAACCCAGTAACCCAGTTCCCAGACCCAGTGCCTGGTGCCAAGGAGATAGCCTGGGGGCATGGTGCAGGGCTGAATGTGGAGCCAAAAAGACCTGAACTCAGCTCAATACACAACAAGAGAAATCAATCACATTTCTCTATAATGGCAACACACAATTGGAAATGGAAAAAAAATATCAGTTGTGGTAGTAGCAAAAAGTACAAAAGTTAGGAATAAATCTAATAAAATACGTGTAGATCTGAATGCTAAAAACTATAAAACATTGGTGAAAGAAATCAAGCAAGATGTAAATACAGGCATGTTCCATATTGATGAACCGGAAGGCTCAGTAGTAGTAAGCTTTAATTCTTCCTGACTGAGCTGTAGATGCAATACAATTCCAATCAAAATTGGAGAAATCAACAAACTAATTCTAAAACTGATATGGAAAGGCGAAGAAGTAGAATCGCCAAAACAATTTTGAAAGAGAAAGACAAAGTTGGAAGTCTTACACTACCTGATTTTGAGACTTACCACAAAGCTACAGTAATCAAGACAGCATGGAATTGGCAAAGGGGTGAATATCAGTAGAGTCCAGAAATAGAACCGTATATGCATGGTCAATCGATATTCAGCAAGAGTGCAATGGCCATTCAATGGGGGAAAGGATAGTCATTTTAATAAATGGTGCTGGAAAAACTGGATATCCATATGTTAAAAAAAAAAGAGCTTCAATCCATGCCTCATACCACATACAAATATTCATGCAAAACAGGTTGTAGACATTAATCTAAATCTAGGAAAAGCACAGAAAGTCTTTGTGATCTTGAGTTAGGCAAAAACTACTTAGATATGACATGTTCATCAAAGAACAAATTGGCAAATCTGATTTCATCAAAAATAAGAACATCTGTTTTTTGAAAGACGCTATTAAGAGAATAAAATGAGAAGCCACGTGCTTCTCATTTTATTTAGAAAATACTGGAGAAAATATTTGGAAATCACATGTATGATAAAGGACTTGTAGCTAGAAAATATAAAGAACTTTCAAAACTCAATAATAAGAAAACAAACAACCCAAAGGAAAAGAGGCAATATTAATTTGAACAGACATTCCCCAAAGAAGATTTTACAGATGGTATATAAGCACATGAAAAGATGCTCAACATCATTAGTCATTAGGGAAATGCAAATTAAAAGTGCAGTGAATACTACTAAACACGCATTAGAATAACCTAAAAATGACAATATCAAATGCTGGCAAAGATGTGGAGCAATTGGAATTCTTGCACATTGCTGGTAGAAATGCAAAATGGTGCAGTTTCTTGAGAAACCAGTTTGGCTGTTTCTGATAAATAAACTCACCAGGTGACCCAGCAATTTCACTCCTAGGACTTTATTCCAGAGATATAAAAACTCACATCTATACAAAAACCTATATGTGAATGTTTATAGTTCTTTACTTACAATAGCTGCAAACTGGTAACAGCCCAGATGTCCTTGAGCAGATAAATGGTTACATAAGCCGTGGTATATCTACACAGCAGAATACAACTCACCAATTCAAAGGAGTGAACGTTCGACACATGTGACGATGTGGGTGAGCCTCACAATCATTGTGCTCAGTGAAAGAAGGCAGACTCAAAGGGTTATGGTAACTGTATGATCCACTTATATGACATTCTGGAAAGGGCAAAGCTATAGGGACTGGAAACGGATCAAGATTGCCAGGGGTTGGGATGTGGGGAGGACCTGGCAACAAAAGGAACACAGGGAAATTTTTTGAGCTGATGGAAACATTCTTTATCATTTTAAAAAAAAAAAAAACCCTAGTTAACATCTGTCACTGTACATAATTACAAAGGAAAAAATTTTTGTGTGTGATGAGGGGCATTTAAGATCTACTCTCCTAGCAACTTTCAGATATGCAATCCAGTATTATTAACTACAGTCACCATGCTGCACATGACACACCCATGACCCGTTTATTTTGTAACTGGGAGATTGTACCTTCAGACCCCCAAAATATTCTGTATCTTGATTTTGGTGGTGATCACATGACTATATGCTTTTGCCAAGGCTCTCAGAACCAGACACACAAGGGGATATTTTACTGTGTGTTCATTGTACCCAAGCACTTTCTAGCCATTGGACCTGGGGCAGGTGGCTCAAGTCTCTCTGAGCAGCAGTTTCCCGATCTGTAAAAAGTGGACACAAAAGACTTACAGACTGTAAAGAGTCAGCAGAAGGACCTGCTTATGGGCTCTGTGTAAAAGGTCACATGAAGCATCTAGATATTTGGACACAGGAAACCATCCCAGAACCAGGGAACCAGCTGGACATGTCACCCAGCACCTTTGACAGAGAGGTGATCTCCTTCCTGTGAGTGAGTGCAAAAATGACCAGCTTGGGAGAGACAGCCGTGCCTCCCGAGCACTTCCGGCACTGTAGGGAGAGCCGCCTGCCTCAGGTCCAGGCAGAACTCTGCTGTCAGCTGCAGGGTGTGACACCTCGGGCGGCAGGCTACTCATTCCTCATGGAGACATGAGGCAGATTTGTCCTTTTCTTCAGGGTGGAGGGGACTCCTGGGCATCCCGCGTTCTTTCTTTGGTACCATTGGTACCATTCGGGTCCTGCCAGGAAATTGTCACACATGGGATGTCTGTACTAAGTATATTTTGTTATTTTCAGTATTCTTTATGCCTTGGCAGCTGGGGTCTTGCCCACCTGACCTGGGAGGCACTGCCCTCCCCTCCAGCTAGCTAGTTCTGAGACATAGCAAATGACTCACCACAGAGCATGCCTTTCATATGCAACCAATCCAGAACCCACTCTTAGAATCACCTGCTCTAGCTGGCTCTTACACTCCAGGGAGCAATATTCCTCTGCCCTGATCATCCCGGGACCACAACTAGACAGCATGGGAACAGTCCCTACAGCCCAGAGTGCACTGAGGTTATTCAGATTGGCCAATCCTAAGCCTGCATACCCTGCCTTGCCCATTCCTTCCCACAGAAACCACAGTAAAGGCTCTTGCCCACATTTTCTTCTGGCTTTCTCAGCCTCCTGAATGACTCTGGTGCTTCCCCATGTGGCCCTGCATGGCATTCTGATTCTAGGGATCTGTAAGTTATAAGCTTCTCTATGACACTCATTTGCATGTCTGGTGACCGACCATAGCTGGTTGAAAGAGGTCCTGGGCACAGGAATAGAGATTATTATCAGCCCCACCTTACTCTGGGTAAAAGAGGCCTAGAGAGGAGAACAAAGGTAGGTTCCTAGTGTTAATACATGGTGGGGCCATTCTTGGAGTGCGGGTCTGTCCGCTTCCCAAAGCTGGTACTGCTACTTGCAGCCGGCCCCTCGGACAGACACGGGGTGTCATACAGGCAATGGCACCCACCACCCTGGGTCCAGATGGAGTTCTAGGGGGAGGCTGGTCTGGAGTGTGGGGCCAGGATGCCCACCTAGAGTGAACCCCAGAACAGCAGGTCCCTGCCTTATGCTGGATACTTGGAGAAAGCAGGCACTTGCAGCACCTTGTGTCACCCTCCTCCCCAAACCAGTGAACCCTGACCTTTAGACATGGGAATCTGGCAGGTTCCTGAGGCCCAGACCCCAGCCGAGTTTCTCCAGGTCCTCAGACTGCCAGGACAGGAGTGGGATGGGTCAGCCCTGAACATGCTCAGGCTCTAGGCTCTGCTCAGCCTCCTCTCCTGCACCCAGATCAGCCCCCCAGGAAGCAGCAGGTGAAGGTGAGTCACTAATTCAGAATGCAGGCCAGGCAACAGGTAAGTTTATGAAAAGTAATTGTGCAAATGCTAAAATAGTGCATACTGATAAAAGTGCCTGTGTGCTAAATTAGTTCCCTAGGCTTGGAAAGCAAACCTCCTGGCAGCCATTAGACCCCCAAATGCAGCCTGGACTGAGCCCACCCATGCCCATGAGGGTTAACCTCCTGTCTTCCCCAATGCTTCAGAGGCCACCAGGTTCTCCCATCTGTGCCCCCCCCCCCTTGGCCTCACCCTGTTCCTCTGGGGACTCTGCTTCCACCCATTCTTTCCCATCTAGAGTACCATGAGGGGCTTCTGTAAGCTCCCAGAGACACAGGCTTTCCTGTTCCGCTCTCACACTCCTGGTGCTAAGTAAGATCAGTGACACCCACAGTCTGCCCACATGCAACACACTGGAGGCTTGTTTGGCCTCGTGGCTGCCAATGTCTCTAAGGGACCAGTCTCTAAGGGCAAATGAGCAGAGAAGGTGGGCCTGCGCTCCCCCAGAGACATTCCTGCCTTCCTGCTAAGCCTGGAATGGGTAGAGTCCTTTCTGCTTGTCTCAGTGTCTAGTTAGGAAGCAGATTGTTCTATAGGCAACGCTAAGGGAACTCACTGGGCATGTGTGAGAGGTGTGGACACCTGAGACTCCTGGTACCCAGAGAGCCAGCAGGGCTGCAGGAGGGAGCAGTGGTAGAGTCCAGAACCACCGATAGCCCCAGGGGGATAGGCTAGGAAGGATGGAGCTGGGCAGCCACAGGCCAAGGAGAGACCGCGTGGAAGTGGGGAGTGTCTGGGGGCCATCCCACGGCAGAGTAGACCTGCTCAGGTCCCTCCAAGGAAAGTCGGCCAGGTTGAGGCTTGTGCCGGGAGCTCCCGTCCTCCCTCCCTCCCGTGGTCCTTACTTCCTGCCGCCCTCTCTCCCTCCCTTCCTTTCACTTATGGAGCCCCTACTTAGGGCTTCCAGGCTCCGCATGGCCCTGGGGATACAGTAGCGGATGGTGGTGGGCCCCGCCCTGCCAGGGGCCTCCAGCAAGGAGACAGGCCCAGGAAGAAGGCAGCTCAAGCAAAGGGCACGCCATTCCGACGCAGGGAGAGCCGGCCAAAGCCCCTGCCCCGGATGAAGGTGGCGGAGGCTGAGGCCCCCAGCCTGGGTCTCCGTGTCTGTGTCTGTGAATGGACAGGCCTCCCTGGGGTGGAAACGGGAGCTGCTGACGGGAAGCAACGGGCTCCACCTGACTCTGGGTCTGGAGAGGGAAGGGGCCTTCCTGGGAAGCACATCCTCTTTGGGCTTGGCAGGGAGAGGGGTTGGCCAACCCCCCTGGGGCCCAGCTGTTCGCCAGGCCTGAGAACAGCGTCTCCACCCAGCGCTGGGCTCTGAGGCTGCTCCTTCCAGGAGGAGAGGGTGGTAACAGCCCCCACCGACTGCATGAACATCCGATACCAGTGAGGGGGGCGCATTGGTGCCCCAGCCCCCCAGCCGGGCGCTTCGATGGGCCCCCCCCGCCCCCCGATGGCTCGAGGTCAGAAGGTCCCATGGACAAGCACAAGGAGACACTCTGTCTGTCCGGCTCACCACGGACAGAGCTGCCCCTGCCTCCTCTCTGGGCAGCAGCCTAGACACCTGGCCGCCAGGCCTCCCTTGCCAAACCCCCACCAGCATCCGCGCCATTTCCGGCTGGAGACCTGAGGCCGCCAGCTTGGCCCCGGGCAACCTGTGGCGGCTCCCGACAGCGTTGGGGGGGCCCCCAGCTAGCTGAGGTGGCGCGGGTGCGGGAAGCAGAGCACGGGCTTGTGCCCAGCTCCGCCCTCCGCCGTGGGCGCAGTGGCGGGGACCACAGAACAGCCCCTGGAGAGCGGGGCCCACTGCAGCTGCGCGTTTCCGTGTGCCCCAGCGCCCAGTGCCCCCCGCGGCCCTGTGGGAGCCCCCCACCATTTCCAGTGCTAGAAATGATCCCTAGGATGGCAGTTTGCCCAAGGCTGGGCTTGAAGCTGTGGTGACCCCTCCGCCTGACCTCAGGGGAAGGAGGCGCAGCTCCGAGCAAGGGCACACCTGGGGATGGCTCCAGCAACACAAAGGGCTTTCCGTGCATCATCTGCAAAAAAGCCAAGTGAGGGGAAGGGAGGAGAAAAGCAATAAAAGCAAAGATCAATTGTGTTGAAGACAATGTGGCAGGAAGACAGATCTTGCTGGAAATTCCTTCTGACTGGACTCTGCCAGGATCAGAGTATTTTTCATTCCAAGATTAAGCAAAATTCTTTTCCATCATAACCTCCTACCCATCTGTGTCCAATCTCCCGCTATCATTTTTATACCATGCACAATTTAAAATCTATTTTGCAGCTTTCTCTCTACGTGCATTAGTTGAGGATGCGCCTCTAGCTTTAAGGCGGGCAGAGAAGCACATGAGGCCTCAGGGACTCGCAGGAGGAGGAAGCCCCCCGGCTGGGCCAGGGGAGCTGGACCCTGCCTGCTGCAGAGGTGGCTGCAGCCAGGAAGCTCAGAGACATGGCGGAAAAACAGAACAGACGGGAGGAGAGAACCCAGAGCCTAGTTGGGGGTGGGGGGTGGATTGGGGATGTGGACGGCAAGCAGAAATTAGGATCATGAGGCCTCCTGGTTCAGGGACTGGGTGGATGCCGATGTTGCTGTGACTGTAGCAGGGACTGAAGCTGGACATTTGGTGGTGCTGGCGGTGCTGGTAAGAGGTTCCAGCCAACATGTTCAATGAGAGAGGGCTACAGCACACACGGGGAGTGGGAGGGGGGCGCCAGCCAGGGCTCTGAACTCAAGAAGGGATAAGATCCCTGCCTGGAGCAGAATGCAGGGACACTGGGGAGCCAGGAGGCCAAGGGCAGGATTCTAGGGGATTATGACTTTCAGTAGAAGCCAGCAAAGGAGCCTGGGAACCAAAAGTTTAGTGAGATAAGAGGGACCTGAGAAATAGCATCAGAGAAACCATGGCAACAGGAGTGGGCAGCACCACCAAATGTCATGGGAAAGACCAAAGAGCCACTAGACTTGGCAGTAGGGCCTCCTTAGCCATTTCCGTGGCCTGTGTGGATGTCGGAGGGGGAGGAAGGAGCCTGTGTTTTTCACCAGTTATCTCATGACTCCTCAACACTGTGCAATGTTGAGGAATGTTGCTGTTCCCTTCCACTGAGGCATGGGTGGAGGTCAGCGGGGATTTAGCTACTTGTTGCAGGTCACACAGCTGGTAAGACCTCCCACCCCTTTTGTCGTGTCACAGAGCATGTTCCTCTCAGGCAGAAGGGGGGGCATCACTGAGCTGGAGAGCACCTCGGGGGGGGGCTTTAGGAGAGGTGAGGGAGCTGGGAATGAGATGTAACCACAGGATATAAGGAGAAGCTGCCCAGTGCAGAGCTGAGGACCTGGCCATGGCTGAAAACCACATGTCGGGGCTGGGGCCCTTGGTATTGTTAGCATCACCATTGCCATCACCGGGGTGACTCAGAGCCTGCCATCTCTCAGTGGATAAGGGCCCACGTCAGGGTCTTCAGATACCAGGTCCTGCTCTGCACTGACCAGCTCCGCTGGGTGACAGTATGGCTCCGGAGGCCAAGGACATCAGTGGGACACACACACAGAATCTGAGCTCAGCATCTGAGGTCTGTGACATCCACTCAACACCATGCCCTAGGCACAAATGTGGACCATTCAATTCATACTTGTCCCAGATGGAAATCAGGCTCAAAAATGCAACTTTATTGACAACAAATCATCTTTCAGAGCGCAGCATCCCCAAGAGCATTGTGGGGGGCATTGGTGTCTCTCCTTGATAATGGTCACTGAAATTGGATTTCCCAAGGGGGTCTGCCTTTAACAGCCGTGGGAAGCAAGGACAGGCTTTGGAGGTGCCCTTCAGAGTAAACTCTGAGGGAGGCACAGTGCAATGTTGGGGTGCCAGAGATGTGTGCAGCCCAGAACCTTGGAGTGAAAGAGCTTCATGCATATAGAAAGTAGCTCTACACCACAGTGGATGGAATAGGACCATTAGATAGGCCCCAGATTTCCAATCAGACAGAAACACCTGGAGCCAGAAGGCTGGATGTGGATGGGAGCAGCTGGCAGGGTGGGGCCCCAGCTGAGCTCTAGCAGATGTAAGTGGGTAGAGAGGGTACCCCAAAGTTACTTTGAACACCGGGGACCATTGTGCCTATGGCAGATGGGGGGTGAGCTCAACATGCCTCCGGGACACTGCTGGGCAAGCACCCCATGAAGGCTTCTCCAAATGGCTCAGGGCTGGCCTGGCTTCACCAGAACACTTTCCTTCTGGTCTTTGCTGCTCCTCTTTGTGGGGCTGCTTCTCCTGCTGGCTCGCTCACTAGGGAGTGCTGATTGGCCTCTCAGGACCCTTTCCAGCCTGTCTGGTTCCCCTCACTTAAAGTACTGGCATGTGGGCAGGAAATTTAAATGCCCCAAACATCCCCACAGAGATGCTATTCAAACAGCAGAGCCTAATTAAACATATTCAAGTTGAAACGTAAAACACCTAAAGCAAATGTCTATGCAGCTTTATTTGTTCTGGAAATATTGCATGCTGCTGTACAGCTAAAATCAAGTGTCATGCTAATAGCAAGCAGGGTGGCCCGGACAGTAAGAGGGGATGGAGGGCAGGACTTCCTTCACCAGCTGAAGCCCACAGGGGGAGTACTGTCCCCTGTGGCCAGAGCTCAAGCCTGTGAGTCCTGGATCCATCTCCTGCCAGACCTGGCTGACCCCATCCCCAGACAGAGGCACCTACTGGTAAGGGGAGTCAGAATCCTGCCAAAGTCTGGGAGGTGGTCAGATGTGTCCCTGAGTCCTTCTGTCCCTTGCCACTCATGTTTCACTGGAAAAGATTTAGCCTCTGGATGCAACATCAGGAGTCATGGGACAGGTTCAGGCTCTGACAAGTGTGTGAAGGCTGGGAGCTGGCAGGACCAGTCTTTTACTGGTTCTTACCCTGGAGCTGCTATGTGTGGGTGTGAGCCAGCACCACCACTTCACCTTGGACCAAACGTTCTCCATAGGTGAAGGAGCTGACTTGCAGATGTCCAGGGGCTGGCCAGTCCTGACAGGCTACAGAACAGCCTTCTGGCCAGCCTGCCTCACACCCAAGCCCGGGGCAGGGGCGGGGGGTCCCATCAGGCCCACAGAGTTGGAAATTAAGACTGCAGCCTCCAAGAGAAGAGTGGTAGGCGGGGGTCCTGTTGAGTGTGATCCCCACTGGGAAGGAAGCCTCCCAACTCCACACAAAGGCAGCGTGGCCTCAGATCTCAAGTCTTCAGAATGGCCTTCAGAAGGGGGCATCTCCCCCACTAAACAGTAGGGGGTACTAGACCTTCTTGGGGTAAGCAGCTCTAGGGAGGCTGCAGTCTGGGGAGGAGGCAGGTGTCTGTGTGTGGGGGGCGGGGGAGGACTGGGGGACAAGCTCATTGAGGGTCCCTGCCAGAAGCTGATCCTGAGAGCCACCGCCCTGCCCCTCCTGATTAACAACCACGCCTCAAACCCAGTCACATGCTGAAGTGATTTATGGAGTTTTTTATGGTCTGTGATTTAGCACACCTAGACTTAACTATCTCTATCCTAATTATATTAACAAAAAATTAAGTGACAAAATGGCAAGGAATTACTGATTTATCTAATGTGTGCCCTTGCTGCTCAGATGGACACAAACTCCTTTTAACTGTGAATGATACAAAAGCAAATATCAGGCATTCCAGTTACTTATTTACCAAAAATTTACCAATGGATTCAGAGGAGGTTCTCTAAGGCCAGAGATCATCACAGACAGTGCTGGTTCCTGCAGGGCTGCACAGCGATCAGCTTAGGGGAACAACTGGTCCCGGGCACTCAGCATCACTACCAGGCAAGGTTCACAGTCCTAGAGCCCTGGCCACTTCCAAAGCTCCCCAAGAAGCAGTGAGTACACATTGTTTTGTGGGTGGCATTTCCAGCCAGCTGAGTGGAGCCATGGCCTCCTTTCTATCTGTTGTCCCATGTGCCCACACCCTGCATCAAAGCCTCCCCATGGAGCCTTCCCGAAAAGGCAGCTACAGCTTTCCTATGACCCCTCTGCCTTCCCGAGTGGCTTTCCATGGAGAGTGAGAAGAGCTCTGGTGAGAGCTCCATGCCTTTCTCTGGAGCGCAGACCTCTTGTGCTGTTCCCTACACCCCTGCTGCCCTGTGGCCCTCTCTGGACCCATTTGCTCCTTGCTGCGCTGGGAGTTTCTCTGTGTTCCTGTCTGCACACTCAGCACCAATGGTAGTGACTGGCATGTTGTGGGGGAACTTAATAATCCCCTATGACCATAAGCATCTCCATCCTCCTCCTTTTCCTCCTCATTGTCATCAGTGTCATCCTCATCCTCATCACCATCCTCCTTAGCTTCAATGCATCATCACCATCTTCCTTGTCAATGTCATCATCATCACCAACCTCCTCCTCATCAAAGTCATACTCCTCCTCCTCTTCATCATCAGTGTTATCATCCTCTTCCTCATCAGTGTCATCATCATCACTGCCCTTCTCTTCTTCTCAATGTCATCATCCTCATCACCATCATCCTCATCCTCCTCATCAGTGTCATCATTACCATCCTCCTCCTCTTCATCAATGTCATTATCTTCATCATCACCAATGTCCTCCTTATCAATGCCATCAACAGCAGTGTCACTAACCACCATCCTCCTGAGCCAGCACTTATGTAGGGCTTACCCTGTGCCATATGTTACTCTAAGTGCTTTAGGTATAGTAACTCGCCTCAATGCTTTTAACAACCCTAGGAAGTAGGTATACAATTATTTGCCCTCATTTTACAGATGAGAAGACTGAAGCACATGGAGATTAGTTACTGAGCCATAAGAGACAGAATCAGGATTTTAACCAGTTTGAATATGTCTTCAGAGTCCATGTTCCAGATCACCATACCACACTGTGTTGAATGTGTGCACAGATGAATGAATGTTCAGTGGCTGCCAAGGAGCCCTGGGGAATAAAGGCATTTTCCACTATTTGTATTTGGCAACAATATCCATCTTGACCCTCCTTCTTCATTTCCTGTGGCAAAGATCTCTGTTTGTCAATGAAGTGGGGTTGGGACCCACACTCTCCAGGCATCAGGCTGTTTCTGCTGTGCCATTTATAGGTAAGTGTGCCCTTGTTTTGTGATGATGTGATGATCTTGCTTCTGACCCCCATGGAACACGAGGCTCCATACAAGCACAGAGATGGTCTGTTTGCTCATCGCTATATTCCCAGTGATCAGCACACTGCCTGGCACAGAGGAGGTGCGTAGTAAATAGATATTGGTTGTATAAATATATGAACTAACACAGAAAGGGAAGCATCCCCCACAAATTTCTTAGATTCCACCATTACATAACATATACATATATAATATACATATATAATGTATATTCCTATGTCAGACTATTATATATATGTATATAATATATTTTAAAGATCTTATTTATTTATTAGAGAGAGAGAGTACAGAAAGAGAGGGGGAGAGAGCACAAGCTGGGGGCAGAGGCAGAGAGAGAAGCAGGCTCCCTGCTCATGATTTCAGGACCATGGGACTGTGACCTGACTTAAAGGCAGACCCTTAACCAACTAAGCCACCCTGGCACCCCTATATATGTATCTTGTATATATAGAAATTCCTAGGTCTGTGTTCGTGTGTGAGTGTGTGTGTATCTGGGTGTTTTAGCTAATAAATCACTGTAACAAAGTGGCATGCACTTAATGCTTTATGTCAAATGTTTCCTTTTATTTTTCCTACATGCAGGAAGGTGCATACATGTATAGAGAAATGAAAAGAGCACTGGTTTTGACATCTGAGTGATGGGTCCAAGTTCTGAGACCAACCTCCCTACAGTGGGGGCATGAACACCTACACACTGGGTTATTATGGAATGCAAATGTGGCAAGGTGTAAAGACACAATGTATAAGCTACAGGCTGTAAAATAAATGATCTGGCTTTCCAGCTCCCCCTAGGGATTTACCAGTTCCTTAGTGATGGAGCCTGGCCTCAGACTGAGGAGCAATGATGACTCTCACCATTTCCCAGGCTCTCTCTGTATCTGGCCTTACACCACACGTTGCAGAGTGACTGTCTCATGTATCTTTTAAAACAGTCCTATCAAGTACCTGGTTTTACAGACTTTATAGATAAACATTTATGATATTCTGAAGGCAGATCCTAATTCAGCTAAGGCAAACTATCAGCTTGCATCTAGGTCTTGATGGCAGAGAGAGCTTCTGCACCCTTTTACCCAATCTCTTCTTTGAGAATTAGTTGGGTCCATGGCCACCCAGAAGAAAAACTATGTTTCCTAGCATCTTCTGCAGTTATATGTGGCTGTAACTGAGTTGTGGTCAATGGAATATAGGCAGAAGTATTCTCTCCCCTTTCTTGCTGCTAAAAGACAGACAGTATGGCTTGAGCTCAAGCACCCATCTTGTGCCATGAGGTAGAAGCTGTGTATTGAGAATGGTGATGCTGCGTTATGGGAAGCTGGGATTCTGATCAGCCATGAGCTGCCATGCTGGCTCTGGATCCTCTAACCAATCTTTTCCAAGACAGTGAAATGAAGCTATTCTAGTTAAACCATTGCCATTCAGAGGTTTTGGTCACTTGCATTCTATTCTAATGTAGTCTGACTCCAGAGCACATTTTCTTTTTTTTTTTTTTTCTTTAAAGATTTTATTTATTTATTCATGAGAAACAGAGAGAGGGAGAGGCAGAGACACAGGCAGAGGAAGAAGCAGGCTTCATGCAGGGAGCCCGACGAGGGAATCCCGGATCTCCAGGATCACACCCTGGGCTGAAGGCGGCACTAAACCGCTGAACCACCCAGGCTGCCCAGAGCACATTTTCTTAAAACACTTTCTTTAGAAAGCAGCTTATCTTCATCAACCTTCCAAGACCTTAGGATGTTATGATGAAGCCCTTGGCACAGTCTAGTCCAGATGAATGCTCAATAAATGCTAACTAGCCTCTGTTTTCATTGTTTGGTGGCTCCTGCTGCTGCTATCTGCAAACATGTTCGACTCTGACAGCTTTGCTTAGCAATTCAGAATGACCTGATCAACCAGGTGGGCGGGCAAGGCTGTTTTCAGAAAGCCTAGAGTGCCCACCCCTGCCTGGCAGGAAAGGAGGACCAGTATTTCGTCTCCAGAAAGTCTTCAAACTATTTGTACCAAGCACGTATTTATGCCAGAGTCTTACTTAGCCAAAATGGAATTACGCTATAAAGAAGAATTTTTTTCAGCTCAGCAGCCCCAGTGGAAGGGTGGCCAAAAGCAGTGAAATCTGATCTAACCAGAAAACCTTTTTGAGGACACCCAAGGAGAGGGACATGCCAGGCTGATGGACAGTCACTTTCTGAGCTTGCAGGAAAACTAACCCAGCAGTCTCTCGGGAAATCCTTTTGTGAGAGCCATATTTGCATATAAATAATAGACATGTCGAAACATATGATGTCTGGATTCTGGTATTCATCCTAAGAGTTGAATGCACAATTTGTAATAATTTCCTCAAATTCTAGAGAAGCTCTCGCAGACTGTCCTGAACACTGGCATTGGGCAATTAATTAAATTGCTGTTATATTTCCCAAAGTGGTGACTGCTGATTAAGAATTGCCTTTCCCACCCTGCTTGCTTTGGCAGTCCTGTGTCAGCCTGGCCAAGGCCTCACCGCGTCTGTGCTAGAGAACACAGGTGCACAGACACAGATAGCTTTTTTGGCTCCCCAAAGGTGTGGAGTTTGAAAAATAAAAACACAAGGAAACATTTCCTTAGGAAGAGGAGGTGGGGAGAGGCAGTCAAGCAGACTGAAAGATCAAAGTACAGAGTCAGAGGCAGAGAGAGTAAGAAGTTCAATCCCCTTTCAATCCTGCCTGCTGGTCCAGGCGGCCACTGCCCTGGCCGCTGGGGAATTCTACTGGTGAGAGGCACAGAAGTGCCCCAGAATGCCCTGAAGAGAACCCAACAAGAAGATCCATAGAGACAGCGCTTTGTTTTATGTTTCCTGGGCACCGATGCCAGCAGCCTTTTCTGCCACCAGCTCGAAATATGAGACACTGGTGTTTGTTCTGGGCTCCCTGGATTTAAATTACACCAGGGAAGAAACATCCCGAAGGAAATGAATCCCCAAAGATAATGATCCCTCACAATGGATTTCAAATTGTAATAAAAATATAACTTGAATGTTAAAGGTGAATTTCAATTAAGGATTCCATCACATATTTTGCTCCAGACCACAATAAAGAAAAAAAAAAGAACCTTTTTTTCACTGCCAACAGCAAGTCTCCCGTGACATCTCTTTGAAAACCAACTATTTTTGAAAGCCAAGTTAGAAAAACACATGTGCTCTAGGGTATAAAGAAAGCGGCATTGTGTATAAAATGTAATACTGAGAGGTAGATCTTAGTATATTGACATTATAAAAACCAGGTAGCGATGGGAAATAATATTTTTACAAAGGTGGCAAACATAAATGCCAAACCTGGAGGCAAATTTATAGACTCTGTCATGCAATGTGGCTTTCCACCACCAGGGTGCTAAAGAGAGCCAGGTGAGGGGGTCGCCTGTGGTGCCACCCCAAGGCATGCAATCGGCTGTCAGAACACCTCTGCGGGGGCGGAGAGCAGGGGCCGCTGGGGCACCTGGGGCGCTGGCGGGAAGCCTATGGGGGACACGAGCTCAGAAAATGTGGGAATAAAGTTCTGCCAGGAAACCAGGCCTTGGCCCTGGGGCTCCTCCTCTGAACACCTATAGAGCCCACAAGCCTTCCCATGCAGTTTAGCGCAGGCTCTTTAGCTTTGATCTTTTTAAATCGAGATAAAATTCAGGCAGCATAAAACTCACCATTTTAAAGTGTACAATTCAGTGGCATTAGCACTTTGGCGATGTTGTGAAATCATCACCACTAACAAGTTTCAGAACACATTCATCATCCCAAAAGGAAATCCCGTACCCATCCATTAGGAAGTTACTCCCTGTGACCCCTCCCCGCCAGCACTTGGCAACCACCAGTCTGCATTCTGTCTCTATGGATTTATCTATTCCAGATAGTTCTCAGATATGGGATCACACACAGAACATGACCTTTTTGTCTGGCTTCTTTCACTCAGTGTCCTGCTTCTGAGGCTCATCTATGTTTAGTTCATGTCAGTACCTCATTTCCCTTTATGAATGAATAATATTCCACCCTATGGAGATACCACGTTTGTTTATCTATTCTTCAGTTGAGGGACATTTGGGTTACTCCCCCCTCTGGCTGTTCTATTTAACGTGGCTTTGCTCTCTTTCTCTGAATCAGGCTCTCTCTGGTTGGGCAAAGAGGATAAGTTCCACCTACGTTGACCAAGCTTCATCTGCTGAATGAATCCATGAATAGGATGCGCTAGCATGGACTGAATCCCGTCCCAGCATTTATTCCATCCTCTGCCCCATTATGTCACCCTCATAAAAGTTGAGGCGATTTCCTCTAACATCAACCTCCAATGTAGACTCAGGTGTGTTTAAGCCAGGGTTGGCAAACTTCTTCTATAAAACATCAGATAGCACATATTTCTGGCATTGTAGGCAATAAAGTCTTTGTTACCTTTTTGATTCTGCAGTCATGCACACTATGTAAACAAATGGGCTGTGTTGCAAAAAAAAAAAAAAACTTTATTTACAAAAACAGTAGACTGAATTTGGTCCATAGGCTATGATTTGTCAACCCTTAGTCTAAACTAATTGCATCCTCTCAGCCAAAGTGATTGTTTCCAAGTAGTCAGATGACCTCAACTGATCCAATCAGAGTGAAGCCCATTTTTCCTTAATGGTTGAGAAAAGACAGGTTCTGTCTTCTTTTGGACAGTAGACGATGTGCCTGTAAGGTCTGAAATGCCTACACCCATTTTATTAACATGAGGGAAGCCAGCTGAGGATCAGAAAAACCCAAAGAGGAGGGAATCATAGAAAGCATCACAGAGAACAAGTCAAAATCTTGATCAGGCCATGCCTGAAGTCTCCTCTACATCTGGACTTCCATACCTAACCTATGTATCGACCTTATACATTTATTACTTGTCTGTCTCTCCGTCACAAGGGTTTGTTAGTTGTTATATTCCCAATACCTCACACTTAAGTCCTTAAAAATTTGCCAAATGAATGAACTCTTGGATTTTTTTCAGATCTTTCCTGGGGTAGTGGGTATAGAGAGGAGACGCGAATGAGCCAGAATAGCTCATACTCTCTTGTGGACCTGCCACCCCGGTGCTCTCCATGTGCTGGGATTGGGGTGGGCGCTTGCTAGCAGTGCTATTATGTCACAGAGAGTCCTCTTTAGAATGCCATACAGCAGAGGCCACACCTCCAGATTGATCCAATCTGTGATCTCATTCACAAGAGCCTTCTGACATGGGCTCAGGATAAAGCAGCCCTGAGGAGCAGCACACATCTGGGAGGTGATTTTGCACACGTGGGCAGGAGGTGGGGCAAATGATAATCGATATCAGACACACAGTGCATTGGCTTCCATCTTCAGAACGACAACAGTCCCAGGTTCAGACCACAGGGGTTGTTTGCAGTCGGGAGGGCCTTGAGTCCAGTCTGAGTTCCATGATGCCCCGGTGCCTGCCTGGGACTACAACTTTTTCCTCCACTGACTTGCACGATAAAGCAGGTATACTAATTTCCACCTCTTAGGAGGACAGTATCATTGAGAGAAAGGGCCCCCATGAGCTCACTGGCACAGAAGGACCAGGTCACTTGGGCATGCTGCCTGCCTTTATTAGGCACTGTTTTTGTAGACTAGTTCTAGGTTCTGGTGTCAGGACTACCAAGACAACAGCACATCCCAGCTCATGCTCAGGTATGGTGGCAGCACATTCTCCTCCCGAGTTCCCTGGAGCTATCCTTCTAGAAGGTGAGGAATGAATGCAATGCAGGGTTTCCACTAAGATGCTCCCTGAGCAGGCAGGCAGTTGCCAACAGCAGACAAGCACAGGACCAGCCAGAACAGAGCCACTTGCTGTCCAGTTATGCCCAGACCCATCCAGGTAGCATAAGCAGCAAAAATAAATAAATTCATCATCAAATAAATAAATAAAGAGCTGCATTCTTACTATTCATACTTCTGCAATTGGAAACATTTCTAGATAGAGATGGCCACGATTCTGGAAATAAATAAGACCCAAGGGAGACCTTGGGTGACCTTGAAATATTTATTTGACCTCCCCACTAGTGTTTTAAAAGCTGAGGACTCATGAGCTCCCAGTCCAAGGCAGGCAAGGGAGTAGGGCAGCTGGGAGGCCTCAGTAGGGCTGCTCCCTGCAGGAAGGGCCCACATGGGATGGCAGAAGGTGATCTCTGTCTTTGCCCGCTCCCTTCTGCCACCCCAGGTGCCCCTCCCTATGACACTCCCCGACTCTCCTGTCTTTGCCAACAACGGGGGGGCCTCGAGCTGACTCCATAAGCTTTGCATTAATCAATGGAAAGGTGGTTATGGTGGGAAATTCACAAATTCACAATCAAACCTGTGTCTCATGTGTCTTGCCTGGGACCAGGTTCCCAATATTTAGATATTTAGGAGGATCTAGGCTGGTGATATAGGGCCAGGCCTGCATAGGGGAAAGGCCCAGTCCACCGCTGTTTGGGGAAGGGAAATGAGTCATGATGGTTGAATACATTGCCTGTCCCCACCGATGCAGGTCCCATGACTGGCATTCTTCCTTTCTTTGCCAACATGCTTATTATGTGTGTCTGCCTCAGACCCCCCAGTGGCGACCAGGGAGTTAAAGCCAGGTTGGTGCAGCTGTAATTAGTCTTTGAAGCAGGATTTTGCTTCCTCTGGTCACCAATCCTGCCCCCACTGTAGTCCACGGGGTGTGGCCAGTGGTGGGGAGAGGGCTGTGAGGTGGCCTGGGACCAGGCTGAGTGCCCTTCTCACAGGTCATCTTGGCTTTCTCAGTGCCCCAGAGGAAATGACTCAGACCACAAACTCCTAAGTTGCCTGCTTCCAGAACTTTCTAAGAACACACAGCTCTAGCAAGCATCATTCCCTCTCCAACCCACCTGGCAGGGCTGTGGCTATCTGCCAGTTATTTTAACAGAATAGTGGCCTAGTGCCTGGATCCAGAGGCCTCCCTTCCCCTCCTAGAAGCCCCGATCGCCCTGGCATCTAGTGAGCATGCATACCTATCACTCCCTTCACTGCCATCCCACTACTTCTAAAGGTTCATCTAGCAGCTGGTCCACCAGTTCATCCAAGTCTTGAGAGCCATTACAGTGCATCAGGGAACACCAAGAGACTTCTCAAAACTTCTTTCCCTCCACTCAAGTGAGGCTGACATGCAGCAAATTGCATCTGTGTTCAGGCGAGGCAGCTACTCAGGACCTTTTTGTCACTGTCCATGGCCCCATACCTGCACCGTCTGCCCAGTGGCAGGCTCTCTTCCCGCCAGGCGGAGGATGCAACAATCCCCTTTGTGTGGACTGTGCAAGTACCTCCATTTCCAGTTTGAGGCTATTACTCTGATTTCCCCTCTCTCAGCAGGCTATGAATTCTCTAATATGGAGAAAACCGCGCAAGGCAAATGCACACACATTCTAACTTTGCGCCTCCCTGAGTTGTGGTATCGAATAAAGGCTCAGTGAGATGTTGATCTCTGTGGAGGAAGGAGTGGTTTGGGCAGGGCACTCGCTGGCTGTCGGTGCTGAGATAGGCGGTTTTCCATCAGGGACCGCGCTGCTTCCTGGCAATTTGTCAATGCCATGTGCTAAGTCTGGGCTTCCACCAGAGGCTGCGGCTGTCAGTGCGGGCCAGGAGGCCGACTCTGGGGCCTTCTCCCTTGGTGGGGTCACCGGTCAGGACCCCTGCCCACTCTTCTTGCCTTTGCCCGGCTCGGAGCCACCAGCTGTCCCTGTTCATCCCATCCGTGGGAGCATTCTTTATTACCCAAGGAAATTGAGGATGTCCAATAGTGAGGGAGGAATAAATCATTGTTCTCCGCTAAATGGAGTAGTGCAGATCTGCTGAAAATGCTGCCTTTTATCAGCAGTGCAAATAATGAAGATTCCATGCGCTGAGAACAATGAAATGAGCCACCGCACTATTGATGGGGTATTTGTACAACTCTGTGAGTTATGTTTCAAAACTAGGCTCTATTAAAGATGCAGAACCTTTTTCAGAAGCAAAAAGACTAATATTGCTCTCCAAATAATTTATAAGTTTCCCCACAAGGCAAAAAGGCAAAGTTGTCTGGAAGCCGGCGATCGTTGTTTTGGGTTTCCTGCTGCTCTTGGCTCCTCTGCTCTACTGGGTTCTGGTTGGGTTTGGATGCAACCCTTTTCCTTCCATCTGCACAGGGGAAAGTTATAGCCTGGGGAGGGGCGGTGAATGGAGGCAGAGCATTCCTTCCTGCCTGCATGTGTGCAGTGTCCATGCCTGGGCCTCATTTCATTCAACAGCAGCCAACTCAGGGTGATAGAGTAGTGAGGGGAACCAACATTCCCAGATTGTCAAGTCTTGCACTTGAGCAAATGTCTTCTGTACATTGCAGCTTTGGCAGGGCTCTTCAACCCCAGCGATTTCACCTCCCAGGCATGTTTGGCAAAGTCTGGAGACATTCTTGGTTGTCACCACTTGAGGTGACAGAGTTGCCACCGGGTAGAAATACTCCAGCGGATGGAGACAGGGATGATCTCGAACATCCTAGAAGGCACAGGACAGCCCCACAGCAAAGAATGATCCAGTCCAAAACACTAGTGCCAAGGTTGAAAAAGTTGGGATTAGAGTGTCCCTCTTTCATATGCTCCTGCTGTCCAAGTGCAGGGTGCAGGGAGCCAGCAAGGACCTAAGAAGTGTCCATCTGGGACACTGGGCTGGTGATGAAGCCATTTCAGGGTGACCACCAGGGTGAGGGTGTAGCCACTGAACAGCTTTGTAGGGTGGTGGCTGAGATGATGGGCTCTGGAAAGTGTTTCTGGGTTCAGGCTCTGGTCCTGCTGTTGACTAGCTCTATGACCTGAAGCTTCCCTGAGCTTCCTTCCCACACATTGGGGTGACCCGCACATGCCTGCCACATAGGGCTGCCATGTGGACTGGATTAGCTCTTACATGCAAAGCACTTACAACAGCGCCGGCACATGTGAGCACTCAGTAACTGTAGGCTGTTATAATTATTAACATTGACGTTGATGGCATTGACTGAGAAACACCGATTCATGCTCATGTGCAGGCTAAGTAAGAAAAGGAGACACCAAATCACGTGCTTGTTATATTTCCAGCTCCTTGGGAACAAGCTTGCGACAGACCCCGACCAGAAAAGATGGGTGCCCGCTACTGGATAGTGGGCTAGGAAGTAGGCTTCTAGATATTTGTTGTGTTTTGAAGAAGAAATGAAATGCTAATAACATAAAACAAAACACCATAAACACACCAGCAGGAATCTTCACAAAAAAAATAAAAATCAACATCTTTGTCTTATAATGAGTTTTGGATCTTACCTGGATTTGTGTTGCTTGGCACCAAGCAGGAGGACTGTTGTCCCCATTGAGAGCCTGCAGTGGCCTCACCAGTATTACACGGGAGAGCAGATAGTGAAGCAGGGGATTGGCCAGCCTAGGGCAAGAACTGGCCATGGTGGTGGTTAAAGGTGCAGGGAGACTGGGAAAGATTTAAGATAGGACATGGCCACTCCCTGCAGCCTTGGCCCCAGTGGACCTGGGACTCTTGATGCTGTGGCAGTAAACCACAGCACCACCAGCAGACAGTTCAGGGACAGGCCAGAGCAGGGGGCCCTCAGCTGAGAAGACAGTTTTGCTGTCAGCTCAGGGCTTCTCCAGATTGACAGCTGAGGTCTGGTCAAACATGTGGAAAGAACTGGGTGGACAGAGGGGTGTCTTGCCAGTCTCAACCACTGGCTGGTTGTGTGAGTAAAGAAGACCCAAAACCTTCTTACATGTCAGATGTTACTAGGTGCCAGAAGCACCCTCCCCCCGTACCCCAGGCATGACAACCAGAAGTGTCTCCAGACATCACCAGATGTCCGTGGGGGCAAAATCTCTCCCCACAAGAGATCTGCAGAGCCAGAGGGGGTCTAGGCTTTTTTCGGCCCTCAAATTTGAAGACCATGGACATAGATTGGTATTTCAAATGGAGTTCGAAGATGCGAGCAAATTTCTGCAGGTGATCCAACAGAGGCAGGGCCCATTCCTTAGAGAATTTTCAAGACTTTTTTAGCCACAGAAAGAGCAGAGAGGGTTTGGTGAGGCTGACCAGGAGATTAAAGGACAGGACACTGAAACACACTGAGCCCGGGACCCCAGGACCTGGAGCAAGGAAAAGTGAGTGGCAATGTGGATGACACGTGTTGAAGATGCAGGTGAAAAGTCGGAATAAATTTTTGATGAAATGTTAGAATGGAAAATTGGCATAATGTCTCTACTGATATATTAATTTATGTGGCATGTGGTTTTAAACATACATGAGCAAACACATTCATAAATAGAAAAAGCCCAACAACGTCAAGTATGAAAGCCCCTCGCCAGGCATGCTTTGCTTCCTCGCTTGGCAATATGTTAATCCCGGCACCAGTAACACGTGTCAATAAATAACAGTCTGCAGAACATGAAATGTTAAAAGCGTTTCCAGTAATGTGTGTCTTCCCTCGAATCCGACCTGGATCATAATGGATTATTTTACTCCATTTCTGGATATGCATGTTTCTTACGTATATTTTAAAACCCTTGGGTTCAAATGTACCTTATTACATTTTAAAGTCTTTGGATTGTAGCAGAAAAATGTTCTGCGCTATAAAACATGGAGCATAGTTGAGGTTTGATGGGTTTGCTTCTATTTTCTACCCCACAAAACGCTTTCTAAATGCCATTAAAATTTAGCATACACCATAATAACCAAGCTGCCTTTGTTCCATGTTTAAGTCAATTGGCTTCTGAGTTTTATTTCTTTCATATACATCAAATCAAATACAGTTGTTGCTGCAGCCAGAGGTGAGGAACTTGATGTGGTTCTTGTGTCGACCAGTCCCCGCTGCCCCCATAGAGGGCTGGGTGGGGGCTGTCGCTGCTGGGAGCCTGGGAGGGAGAGAGGTGACAATGTGACAAGGAGAACAACTTGTGGGTGGGGTCAGAAGTTAGGGTGAACCTGGGGACCCCAATTTGTAGGTACTGTCAGGAGTGAGCGTGGTCTTGTGGCTGTCCCCTGACTTCTCACATGTGGACACTGGGAGGTAGTGGGAAGAGCACCAATCAGGAGTCCCAGGTTCAAGTGTCAGCTCTGACCTTCTGACCCTCACCAGCCGGGCAGCCTGGTGTACAGGGCTCGGGTCCGCTGCACTTGGACAGCATCCTGGCTTCCAACCAAGACCAGTAGGAAGAATGGGAGTCCTCCCTCTGCTCCTGAGCCCCAGGCTGAGGATCCAGTTCACATATTTCCCACCAAGGACACCACTCTACCACCTCTAGGTTCTTGTGACAGTGGGGGGTAGGGGAGTGGGAGAGGAAGGAACTCGCCCAACCCGGGACCTGATGGAGCCCCTCTGGGACCTTTACCTTCACATTATCTCCCCTCCAATTTTTAGCAACCTGTCAGTTCTGACCAAACCACCCCCCCCTCCAAAGCAGAGCCAAAAATAGAGGAGGTGGAGGGGTGGCATGTCCTAATGCCTTATGACAGTTGTGGTGTGATGGCAAATCAAGGAAATGGAGTGGTCGTGGCATGGGCTTCACAGTGGGACAGTTCAGGCCAAGCCCGGGCTTGTGTTTGACCAGCTGGGCAGCTGTTCCTCCAGGGGAGAAACTCGTCTCATTTTGTGCTCACCCACTCATTTACAGAAGTGCACAGAGCAACAGGCTAGGTGTTGGGCAAGGTGACAGCAGGAACCCCTGTCCTCATGGGTGTTGGGGGTCTGCAAAGACTTTGTCAGCTCAGCCATAAAGTGGGCACAGAAGGCTGCTTTGCACTTTGTGGGCTGGCTGTCTGGACCCAATGTAACAAGGATCTGCTGAGGGTCTGGGTTGGAGTGAACACTGTCAACAGGGTCTGCTGTGGTATGGGCACCTAGGGCCCTACCCTTGGTCCAACTATTCTCTTTGTTCTGGCCTGGGATTAAGGAAATAGCAGCAGAGTACAGAGTGCAGAGTGCCACAGACCTCCCACTGTCCCCCCAAAGGTGCCATCTCGGGCCTGGCCAGAGCCAGGTGGGCTGAGGACCCCATGTCAGTGGCTAGGACCTCAGTTCCAGCTGCCAGGTTGGCCTCACCAGAGGAATGTGCAGCCACCCTAATGTGTTATGACGGGAAGGTAGTACAAATAAACATAATAAATCTGGCGGAATGGTCATTATGATGTAGAGTCTGAAGTGGAGCTGGGACGGGGGCACTTGGGTCCCTTTATGTCAAGGGAGCTTAGAGCTAGCTCTTCCGTTTTACCTGGGGCTCTGTTCTTTACAGCAAATTGGACCTTTCGCTCTGAAAGAAATAATTACTCTCCGAGGAGAAGAGCGCTGGCCATGAATGCTGATATGACACACAATGTCACCTTGCCAGTCAGGAGAGCTCCAGCTCCTCAGCTTGGGTCCCGTCCAACTCCCCGTTCCTGTCTCATAATGGAGGTCACCTCTCTATAGAATTTGTTGATGATCTCCAAAATGACAAGTAAGAAAGCTCCTGTCAGCAGGATTTTTTTTTTTAAGAGGAAAGAATGGCCCAGAGATGAAGAAGCAGGCGGCATGGGGGTGAGGAGAAAAGAAGGGACCCAGAGATGAGGACAGAGGTCAGTGTTTGCATAACCAGAAGCGAGATGACTGTGAAGCTCCATCGAAAACTAACTTCTGGATCCAGTGACCCAGATGGATGAGTCATATCAGAAATAGGGTGCTGCCCGTAGTCCGTCTCAGGGAGGGAGGCTGCACCGGGAGCCCAGCTGGTGGGTCTCATGTTGGCACAGGAGGCTGGCACTGGTGCCTCTGGTGCCTTCACTGCAGATACCAAGGCTCAGATGCCAGGCTATCCCAGGGAGATGCAAGTGTCCACAGTCACAGCCCTGAGGACCGGCGGTGGGGAGGGAAGAGCTGAGCATTACATTAGCTCTCTGCAGGGAGGGAGCATCTACTTGCCTGCCGCAGCTCATCTGCGGAGCAGGAAAATCTTGGCCCTGGTGGCTGTAAATAATTCCATCTGCCGAGAGTCCAGAAAAGCATTCTAGCCGTGTGTGCACCCGAGCAGTGCCTACGTGGGGGCTACAGAGCTATTCTGAGCCTTCTCCAAGGCCCTGGAGGAGCAGCCCCTGGAGAGGAGGGGATGGCTTTCCCACCAGGCTCTCACCAGCTGCAGATAGGCATTTCTTTCCTCCACTATAACCCCCAAGCAGACTTGGCCACAAGGTCTCACCCCAGGCTGTGACACTAGGATTTGTACCCACAGGGAAGCATACCTCCAGGTTTGGGTCAGGGGAGCTAGCCAAGAACAAAAGGAACCAAGGGAGGAAAGTGGGTGTGCTGCAATTTACTTGGCAGGATGTGTTTGGCCTGGGAGATCCAGAGGTGCCAAAAGCATCACCTCAGCCCTAGAGAAGTCCTCAGGTCACCACCTCTCAGAAGAACCTCTCTCCAAACCCACTCTGCTTTCTGGGTGCTGATGTTAATTCTGACAACTATCAGACATTTTCTGAGCACCGCATGCCAGCAGCTGTGCAGAGTCCACCAGGGTTACTGCGAACAAGCAGATGCCTGGAGGAGGAAGCATGTAGTGAGCTGATCACGTGAGGGTGGCGTGTGAGCCTCATGGAACCTGGAGGACTTCCCCAGGTCACAAAGTCAGACCTGGGAAGCCAGATGCCTCAGTGCAAGGTGGGGGTGCAAGGAAAAGAAGGAGCATTTTCCATGGCTTCCCCTGCCCTGGGGCCTTACCTCCATCTCTCCTGGAGGCTAAGCCAGCTCCCCTGGGCTCATCAGTCAATGGAAAGGCCAAATCGCAAGGTATATGGTTAGCTTTCCCAGCATTGTCTTGCTGGCAAATCACTCCAGAGCTGGCTCAAATCAGTGACAAGGGGAGCTGCCTTTGGGGCCAGGACTGCAAATGAGAATCCTATGCCTAATTATAGCATACGATTACAATCTTATGAAGCAACCAAGGCAGAGGAGTAAAGAGGTGCCCTCCTCCCTGGGCAGGGGCATCACAAGTGGGCCTGGCATCCTGGACCTTGAGGGGCTTTCCTCTGCCACCTACCCTGACAGGCCCATATGTGGGCATTAGACTCTGGGAGAGAAACTTCACTGCACATTTAGACTTTCAGGAGCATACAAAAAAATAGAAAGGTCTGAAATTATTTTTTAAATATGAACAGGAGGTTTTAATCAGAACAGGAGAGAGGAATTCCTTTCAAGTAATAGCCTAGTAATAGCACTTCCGAAAGTAATGAGATTTCAGTATTCAACAATAAAATGTGATCTATTCAGGATTTGAGGAAATAAAACTCTAGAGATAATTTTTAGGGTGATTTTCAGATGCCTGAATTGGTGTTACAGGTTCAGGCCATTAAACCCACTCACGGGAGGGGACAGCCAAATGCTTGATGTCAGGCCTCCATATAGAGTGTGGAAGGCAGTGTCCACTGAGGCCCTCATCCCTGACACCTGTGGGGATCAGGCCCCCTTCCCTCAGCCAGTCCTCAAAGCCAACTATAATGGGCTGGTTGGATGTCACTGTTGCTCCCTTGGTTTGGAGCCCTGGAGAAGGTCACTGCCTGAGATGACTCACAGTCCTCCACCCTCAGTCATACGCAGACCAGAGGTCACTACAGATCTCACCACCACCACCATCCCATGATCGAAGAACTCATGGTTTGATAGGTGGCTCATTCACTCATTCTTTCATTCCACAGATCCATATGGGGCTTCTGCTTTGTGCTGGGGACTCTGGCAGATGTCAAAAGCCACGTTTCCACTGGGTAACCCAAGAACCACAGGCAGGTGACATTCTGTAGCCTCCGTACGTGACCCAGCTGGACATCCTCCTCCCACAACCCCAAGAACATCTATTCATCCCTTAGGTCTTACCTTCAACATCCCATCCTTAGGGAAGCCTCTCCTTTGTCCCTCTCCCCGATGTCCACGGCGGAGCAGCCGCCACTCCTCCTTCACTGCACATGCCAGAGCCATGATGCTCGCTATGCACTCCTGGTTTACTAGGCATCTTCCAGGAGGCCAGGGACCCCTACATCTGTCTTGTTCTTTGCGAGGTCCCCAGGATGCCACATAACAGCTGCATATAGTCAGCACTTGGAAAACGTTTATGAACAAATGAAATAAATCTAGAGCCAACCCATAATGGAGAGTGCTGGGCAAGAAGGCCAGAGTTCAAGATTCAGGTAGAAAATCAGTTACACCCATATGCAACCTTGGGAAAGGCCCTTGACTTTTCTGAAGTACAGCTCCACTCTGTGAGCTGATGGGGTTGGACTAGATAAACATTTTGTTTTTTTTCTGGCTTTAAACTTCAGTGACTTTATGGTTCTGTGACTCTCCCCTGGGCTTTACCTCCAGGTGTCCTGGTCCTTGTGATGCTGGCTTGCTGTGCCTTTGGGGAGGGCTAGCAAGGTGTAAAAAAAAAAAAAAAAAAAAAAAAAAAGCTTTAGCAGAGGACCTGCCTACAGAAGATCATTTGAGAGACACTTACACCTGCCTACCTGGCTCCAGGGCCATCATACTCCACACAGAGAGCCCCTGTTGGGGTCAACAGGACCTTGTCCTGGCTTTGAGTAGGCAGACATAAGACCACATACCTCCCACACTGGCTGGGCCTGAAATAGATATGCTATCACAGGGGCCAAACCCCGCCTAGAGTCCCAGGGACAAGGCAATAGTCTGATGTTGTGTCACCCATCCTATGGAAATATCACTCACTGGCAGGCACCAAACCACCTGACCTGCAAACTGCCGTACCCTGAAAGCCAGAAGACAGTGCAGAAGACAGGATTAAGTGAAGTTCGGCTGACAGATGATGTTCTACAAAAGGTCACCCCCCCCCCAGATCATTCCTCCATTCATTACTTATTAACAACCTCCCAGACATGAGCATTACATCAAAAGTCCGGCACAGGAAAATGATAAAGTAATATTTTATAGCTGGAGGCCTCTTAAAGGTGTTAACAAAAAGCTTACAAAGTGATTTCAATGTGTTACAAAATAATTTATTAAGAATTCACTGCAGCTGAACATTAAAAAAAGATATTAATCACCAAGTAAAATGGACGTAAGAAAAACAGCCCAGCCCAGGTCCATGAGGGGTACAGTGAGTGAGCCACATCCATGTTGATGTAGCCCTTGGGTCAGAGAAGAGCAAAGTACACACCACCCACATCCTGCAAGTTTACAACTTGGCATATGTCTGCATTAAGAAATTTCCTAAAAATGCTCCAACTTCTATAGAGAGCCTTCCTTGTCTAGGTGGGTTGGCAAAAATAGTCACATTGCCCCTGTCATGTTCCACCAATCACCTCCACCCCAAGTACCCAAGCCCACTGACTCCGCCTGTGCCCTCCCACTGTCGGAGGAAGGCTGATAGGATGGAGTAAGTGTACACTACAATGTCATCTGAGTGGAGCATGAAACAGTCCAGGGTCAGGTGGATGGCCCTGTGGGTCACTGGGGAAGAGGTATGACTACTGGCCCCCTAGTCCTGCCCAAATAGAGAGAAACGTTTCATAGTTGGTTTTCTGAGACAGGTGGATTAAGGCCTATGAGTTCTAGGGAGTGAGTGGATACTGAGGACTCTTCCTCAGAGGAGCCAAGGAAGAAGGCCACTCCAGGGCAATGGGAATCAGGTCAGAGGTGCAGAAAGTGAGGAAAGGAAATGGAATATCAAAGATGGACTATCTACATGAACTCTGCCTGGAGGAGGGGGTGGATGGCTCCCACCAGCGGAGTTTTCACGCCAGACTCCTTTAACCAGTAGCAAGTCCTCTCTTGCATAAGAAATTGATTGTGATGTATAAAAGTTTAATGTACCCCCAACCTTCCAGGTTAATATTTATTGCATGAAATGAGATTCACCTTGACTTTTTAAGAAGGCGAGCTGTGGAAAAGTCACTTTGGTGATGGGGTACATAGGACCTGTATATTCTGGTTCCTTCGACCACGTAAACAACGAAAATCACAGAAGTCCTTGAAGGAAGAGAACATAGCTCCTTGGGGGTCTTGGGTTCTGCAGACTCCCATCTCGGCCTGGCCAGCTCCGATTCACCCATCAGGCATCAGCCAGAAGGTGCTTCCCCACAGAAACTTTTCCTCTGTGGGGGAGGCAACGACCACCCCCATACCTGAAGGTTCCTCTGCTTGGTTCTAAGTCCCATGGGGGATGGAGTCCACATCTGCCCTCTTTACCTTTGTATCCCTAGTTCTGGTGACAGGCCTGGCCCAAGCTAGCTACTCAGGGGAGTTTTTGTTCAACAAATGAGTGAGTGTTCAGAGAGGCTATGGCGCCCACCCCTTTTGTTCAACCTAACAGTGGCAGCATGGTTACAATGAGAGGCCTTACGTTCTAAACACAGTGTCCTTCTTTTTCCTGTTGAGGGCACTCCCTTGACCAGGTTGGCAGGCAGCGACAAGAGAGTGAGCTTCTATCACTAAATCTCCCCATGAGCTGGATCCCCTCCCAAGGAGGAAACCTCCAGAGTGATGCGCTAACACCCACAGCCCCGTTTTCCAGGGGTAAGTCCCATTAACAATGGCTGGGTACCAGTCGCCCAGGAACCTCAGCCAAGCACAGATTTATGTGCTGCAGAAAATGACCCTATTAAGTTCAGCAGTAAACTCCCTTCAACCAAGTCGTGGTGTGCCCTGACTGCCAAGTGGCTGTGGACGGATCTGGTAGAAAGAAGATGGCCAGCGTGGCAGGACTCACACATCTTCCCTTGCTGCAGATCCTTGTACCTGCGCTGGCCAGCATTCCTTGAACACACTGCCAGGCCAGGTGAGGATGAGGCTAATGGGGAATGGGATAGACAGAAGCCCCTCAGTGATCATACGGTCTCAGGGATGTGTATGGGGTGGGGGGGCAGACACAAAATCCTTGAGCATCAACCATGTTCCTGGCAGAGTGGGTGCACAAAGATGTTTGTCTGTTATTTTTCTGGCCCCCAGATGAGCCTTTAAAAGGGATGGTTAGCCCCATTTTACAAGCAGGAAATGGAGCACTTGGAGAAGCTAAATCACCCAATGGAGGTCACAGGCCAATAAGCAGTAGACCTGAGGCTTGAACTGTGGTTTACATGGACCGTCTCGCCTGCCCCACACACTCCATTGCCTCAGCACAGGGGGCCCATTGGGCTTGCTCTTAATGGGAATCACCTACTAAACCTGCTTCTTTGGTGAATTCCAGCTTCCATGTCAACAGGGTGCCTTTTCTCTTTTTTTAGCTGCTATGAATTAAATTGTATCTCTCCTAAAATTCATATGTTAGATTCCATGACCCCCAGTTTCTCAGAATCTGACCTTATTTGGATATAGGGTCTTTATAGACATAATCTAGTTAAAATGAGGTCATTAGGATGGGCCCTAATCCAATATAACTGGTGTCCTTATAAAAATGGGAAGTTTGGACACAGACATGCACCCTGAGACAAAGATGAAGGCAGAGATCAAAGATGCCAGGAGACTGCCAGGAGCTGAGGCAAAGCCTGGAACAGAGTCTCCCTCCTGGCCTTCGAAGGACTCACCCCTGCCAACATTTTGACCTTGGGCTTGCATCCTCCAGAACTAGGGGAGGAGAAATGTGGGTGGTTGAGCCTCTGTGTCTGTGGTGCTTTGTTAGAGCAGCCCTAGCTGACCAAGACACCTGCTCTGAAAAAGCCCATCCAGACCCTAGTTCTGAAGGTTGGTGTTTTATCCTGCCTGCTTGTCATGCTCATACCCTGCCCTCTTCCCTTCCAGAGCTTATATTCAAGAAGCACAGAGCACATTCCCCAAACCAGCTCTAAAGGAACCACTACAATTGAGCATGGCCCACTGGTCAATTTGCAGAATGCCCTGTCTCTGTAAATGACAATGGTCAAGAACATTTCTTGCCACAGTAGAGCTAAAAACCAACTGTAGGAGAACAGGGGAGAAAATGAATGAATGAGCTTGTAGCAAAGATTGCAGGGAGAGGTGAGCCATAGGCAGAAGGATAAAGATGGTTCTGAGCCTCAAATCTCAGGGGATGGGAGCACCAAGGGGGCATCAGAAATGCAGGGCTCTCCAGCCTCTTTCAGAGCACAATTCAGTGAGGCCAGCAAACTGCCCCTTCTGTTATCCTCCATGAAGCCTAACACTTACTGTGGCCCCTACTACGCATACCTTCTCAGACTTTCCATGACCCCTGCACATGGCACCGTGACCCCTGCACATGGCACCCCTGCACATAGCACCAGGAAGAGGAAAGGCTGGCCATCTTCCAACCCGAGTCTCACTGGAAAGAGATCACCTGACGCCACAGCTGGGAACAGGGCTGTAGGGATGGAGCAGAAGCAAAGAAGCCCGAGGAGAGCACCCCTCTTACACACAGGTGAGCCTGCCCACCCCAGGCTCTGTGGACAGGGCAACCCTCCCAGAACATCCTAGGGTGGTCCCCATTTCCCTCTGTGCCTTTTGGGTTTCTGAAGAGTGAGATTTTACAATCAAAGCCGCCAGACTCCAGGTCCTTGGGGCTTGTAGCTATTCCATCTCTTCCTTAACTGTTAATGCCAGTCAGAGACACACTTTCACCACAGGGCTAAAGAGACAAAGCCAGGGTGACCTGCCTACCCATAAACAACACATTTCACGGCAAGGAGCCCCATTAACAAAACCCCGAGGCCTCATTTGGTCTGCAAACAGCAAGTACTTCCCCTGACCGTGCGCCTACTGTGGCACATGAGGGTGGTTAGCTGACACAAGCAGGAAGGAAAACATATTGATATCCAGCACCTATGATCTATTTCTGCAAGCTCGCAGAGGTAGCCAAGCCTGAAGAGGAGAGTCTGAGTGCGGTGAAGAAGCAGTAGCGGAGGCAAAGTGGGGAAGGGGAGGCACCAGGCATGGAGAGACCATGGGGTCTCCTGGTGGTGGGGGGGGGGAGTAAATCCAACTCTGCAGTGTAAGCAGCCCCATCCCAGCCTGCCTTAAGTGATGGCCACCCGAGCGTGACTACATCAATAAAAAATACAAACAGTGTAAAAAGTCATCAAGCAGAGATGAGTTTATTACTAATTATGAGAAGCTTGACATGCTCCAACTCCTCGTGAAATAAATGAAGTCCATTTTTAATATCTGCTTCCATGACTTCTAGATAATAGGCAAATTTACTTCAAGGTCACATCTCATTTATCAAGTCAAGGTTTTTAGCTACAGATTCAGAAAAGCAACTGGAGATCCTACCTCCTCCACCAGAGAACAGAAACATGAGGAGTAGGGCTATCTTGTTCCCTATGACCACCAACCACAGCTCTTTCTAGTTACTCCTTTATTGGCAGAGAAAGGTGGAGGAGCCTAGAAAAGGGGATGTTTTCTCTGTCCATCAGCCTCCCAAAGATCTGGGCTCGGACCTTCATTCTGAGAATGAGCCCACAAACTCCCTCATCCTCCCAGCACATGAACAGCCTTGGCACAGCCCAGGAAACAGCAGGCCCTGTTTGTCACCACCCAAAGTTGCACCAAGGATGAGAAAAGCCTTTCGGGGAAGATGATGGATGGTCTCCATCTGGTTTCAGGGTGGGAAGGGGAACCGAGGTGGGGAAGGCATGTCAATACCCTGCTCAGACACTAAATGGAAGCCTACCTGGGGATTTCTCCAAATTAAAGGGAACATGCCCCTAGAAAGGTCCAGAAGCATAACTCACAAGACCCTGGAGGCAACACATGAATTTCAAATAAGAGCCACCTCTGAAGGAAGTGGGGGAAGGAGAGGCATCCTTCTAAGGCAGGGCTATGGGCTGGCTGGCTCTCTGCATGGCTCAGCCAGTAGCCATGTCTCTTGGCAGTGGCATTGAGCACAATATACTGTCATCCAAAATGGAGTGTGACTCTGGGTTTGGCCATCAAAAGCAGCCACAAATAGAGGTGGTATACTTATAAATAATAACCTTCATGTTCACTGAGCAAGTACTAGTGCCAGGTGCTTTCCATTGGATCTCCCAACAAGTCCAGCAGGCCAGAATTCTTATTATTGCTCCTAATTGTCAGGTGTGGAAACTTGGGCAGGAGGAGTTAAGGAGTGCCAAGGAGTGTTAAGTAACTGGCTCAAGGTCACAGAGTCAAGAGGCTGCAGAGTTGGTATTCAAATTCACATCTCCTTGGCTCTAACTGTGCTTAACCCCTGCGAGTGAGGGAGCAGAGATGACAGAAACTTGGGCAGGTTTCCCAGCCAGGCTTCCCACCAGAAGGAGCTAGAAGGGCAAGTAGTACAAGTAGAGGATGGACAGGACGACATAGAAGTGGAAGCAGAATGACATCCTCAAACTAAAAACAATTTTTTAAAAAATTTCAGAAACAAGAACTAAGAAATAAAATTTAAATTCCCTGCCTTTGAGTTCAAAATGCTCTAAGCTTGCTTACACAAAACTGGTAAACTCACTGGATGTAAATTCAGTAAAAGTGCAAAGGACTGTTGCATTTTCTGGGCCCAGAGACGGGTCTCTGCACTTGGGCAGGCCTCGGCCGTGGTGCAGCATGTGAGCCAGGGTGGCTCTGAGACCCTCACCCTCCACCCCCACCAGACACACCAGAACCCCAAACTCAGAGAAGCCCCTTCACTCTTTCTGCCCCCACCAAACACTGTTTCAGAACACTTCCTTGTACCTCAGTTCCCTGGGCAGGGGTGGCCCAAGGGCCTGCCACTAGAGATCCAGCCATTCCCTCCAAGTTGGAGTAGAGTTGACTGAGTTGGTGCACATGATCCAGAAGATGGGCAGCTAGCCCCACAACAAGCATCACCAGGAACATAATGGGAGGAGTTAGGATTATCGGGTATTTTCTGTATGCTGGGTCCTCTGTTAAATGCTGTGGATGTGTCTCATTCACCTCTTAGAAGTACAGGCTAACAATATGCATAAAAATCATGAAAGAAAATAAACTGAAACACTTCTACGGCTTTCTAGAGCCCTCTGGAAAAAAGGTGAAGCCTTCAGGATGGCAGGATGGCCCTGTAGCCTACCTTATCTGGGCCTCATCACTACCCTCCCATATTTGTGAAATGAAAGGACTGAACAACCCCTGGGTGGGAATCATGATCCCTACTTTACAAATAAGGAAGTGACTCACCCCAACTGCCCAGCTGAGAGGGGTGATGTTAGGCCTGAGACCTCAGCATCTAGGCAACTTAGTTCCTCTCTTGTGTTGGTCCTCTCCACCAGACCACCCCCTCCTTCTCACCAGGAGCCCTGGATCCCTCTCATGAAGCAAAGGGACAAGGCTTGGGAAAGGGTGGGCTCTTGAGAATCACTGCTCAGTGATTAGGGGTAGAAGGAAATGGAGAGTAGAGAATTCATAGATGTGTTCTCTCGTCCTGGGACTGGATGCTCCATGACTCTGGATAATATCATAGGGACATTTATTTTATCCCTAAATCCCTTATGAGCTGAAATCCACCAAAGCACTAATAGGGTTTGTGTATAGCAATATCCTTCACCTGGACTCAGAAGATGCTAGAACAGATGGACTCTAGGGAGCCTGCATCAACTGTGAACTGGCTGAAGGGCCAGGTGGGGATGTCAGTGGGTAGGGCCATCACAAAGATGAAGATGTACAGAGGGCTGAAGATCTCAGTAGCAGGTGACATGAACGTGGAGCTCACCCTAGTCCGGGAGGCAGGCACTGCATTGGCCCCATCTCAGAGGAGAAGACTAAGGCTCAGAGAAGTCAAGCAACTTGTCCTTGATCCAGTGAGTGGAAGAGGCAAGATCTGAACCTGGGTCTACATGACTCCAAAGGTCCTGTTCCTAACCAATGTTCTACCATTACCCTATAAAAGCAGCCACCAGGAATGGGGTAGCCCGGATTCCTACAGAGCTGAGCCCTGGCATGGTGGGGGGACCCCTGAGGACAGGGAGCTTGCCTGGTGGCCCATAGGTTTGGGATTCCCCTTCACTTAGATTTGGGGATTTGAGGAGGAGGTAGTAGAAACTGTCACGTACATTTGCAAATTCCCTCAAACCATCTGTAGATTCCACATGCATCTTGAGGAGGAAGAGGCTCTCAGGCTCTAGGAGAACATGCCGTGGGGCCTTCACTATCTCATGGTCTCTGCTTGAGCTCTCTCCCAGCTTCCAGATAGTGAAGGAACCTTTCTGTCCCAGGACCTGCCCAGGGATCCTTCTTGGGGAGACAGTGGGACATTCATTCCTAGCCCTAGATGGGTGCAGCTACTTGTGCAAAATCGGGAGGAAGAGTGTTCTAGTCAGAGGGAAAGGTGCTGGGGGGTGTCCAGGTGTGGCAACCTGAGACCAGCAAGGCTGGAGCCCAGAAAGCAAGAGGAAGCCTGCTGGGAGATGAGGCTGGAGTGAAGGGCTGGCCAGAGAAGGATGTAGGCCATAGGAAGAGTGTGGATCTTACTCTAGCCACAGAAGTGCTCTTGAGCATTTTGACAGGGAAGCATCATGACTTGATCATGGAGAATGGATGGCAAGAACCTTGGCAAAGGGCTCTGCAGCCAGGGCGGACTGGGGATAGGGCTGTCGGGGTTGGCTGAGCCATGACATGAGGAAGAAGAGGAAAGGGCAAAATCCAGGATGCCTCCTTGGTTTTTGGAGAAAATGGGTGGGTGGGTGCGTGGGTGGGTGGATGCGGAAGATCTGGAAGAAATGAGTTTGGTGGAAATTTAGGAAGAGTTCCATTTGGTTGGATTAAGTTTGAGATGCCTGCTAACCCCCGAGGAGGAAGGGTCTGGGGCTAGAGCTAGGTGTCTGGGCTTCAGGAGAGAGGACAGAGCTAGAGAAGTAAGTTGGAGGTTACCAGCATAGAGGGATATTTGGTGTGTCATGTGGGTCAGGTGCAATGCTAACAACGGTGAACAGGTGATGAAACTGTAGCTTCAAGAGGTTAGGGAACGTGGCTGAGGTGACGCCATGACCCAAGCTGACTACCTGGGTCCCTTTCCCCTGGTAGGCAAGGTGGTGCCCTTGAGTGTCTCCTCAGTGCCTGGAACCTACAGATGTTCCACAAACATCTGTGGCTACCTTAACATAACCCCAGGGGGTGGGGCGGGGTCACTCTGGACCTCCCTCTGTTCCACCAAGAGGCTGGCTCACCAGAAGGAAAAGAGACCTTCTCATTAGCTTCCTGCTTTTTCTCTCAAGACCAGGGCTTTGCCACAGGCCATGGGTCCAGCCAGAAGGGAGGTGCACGTTCCAAGGGATCCATGGGTGAGACATTTGGAAAGGTGCCCCCGCCCATCCCTGAGATGGACCTCAGGGCAAGGCCACCCTGAGACCCCACACCACTTCCCTTTCTCTTCCTCATGTGGCAACATATCAGAAGGCCTACCTGCATGCTAAGGGCCCTCCCAGGACCAAGGCCAAGGGGCCCAGAAGACACATGGCTCATCATGGCTGATTTAAAAATTCCTTTTGTGGGAAGGGGACCGTGGGCCAATGGCCGAGGAGCCTTCCCAGAGGAAGTTAGGTAGGATGGCTTCTGAAATAAATACCACCCCCCTGGAGCTAGGAACAGGCATCGCCTTGGCCTTTCTGCCCATTAATGTCCCGAGGAGACGGTCGCATCCAGGGGGTGGCAGGCACCAGGACAGACACACTTGGTGACGTCCACATCTGGTGCACCTGGTCTTTGGAGACTACAGCCTGAGGAATCTTTGCAATGATCCTTTGTAGGAAGTGTCAAGGTATGCACATGGTTGAGCATCCTAGGTGACAAGTGATGTCCCCTCCCCCTAGAAGGGACTAGTAGCTTGGATCAGCAGTGACTGTAGAAAAAAAAATCAATGCTAAGCGCACAAAACCTTTTTCTCTCCTCCCTCCTCAGGGTTCCCTGCGCCTCCTGCCTCTCCTGTTTCTCTCTCCCCCTCCCTGCTTTTCCTCTCTCCTGCCCCTCCTCTTCTTCTCCGCCCTCAGGTCCTCTGTCCTTCCTCCTTCCTCCTTCCCTCTCTTCGGTGGGGGGAGGGGGGACCCGGTGATCCCTCGGAGGCCATGCCAGCTCCCTAATTTCATCAGTGGCGACTTCCGTCTTGGCTGCCCCGACCTGACACTTTCCTAATGGTTTCAATTTTCTGGTCTTCGCTTCCCTGTTTTATAGCAGCAGTATTAAAAGCGGGAGCATATCACTTTGTTCTCTTTTGTATAAAAACTTCCCTCTCACTTGCGTGCACTCTCAGCTCACTGCCTTCCCCCTTGGTCGGAGGCTCATGATTCGGTAGTAATAACGCTCTGCTTATACTTGCTGTAAATGTCAAGCCCAAATAATATGCTACAATCAAATCTTATCCCCGAAACTCCAGGATTTATGTGCAGCTCCAAATGCAGAATTATAAGGCTTCCCAAATGACTGCAGCCCCTTGAGAGGGCCAGGGGCATCCCTGGCAGCCCCGCCCCAAGTGGACAGATAAGCACACGGGCGTGATGTGCTAACCAGGTAGATCATTCCCCCAGTCTGTCTCCAGCCCGAGGACCCTCAGAAACAGGTTCGTGACACAGCCAGGGGGCCGGACCATCCACTGCAAACTAAGCAGAGGCTACCCAAGATGTTGGAAACTTTTCTGGATGGTGGGACTCGCTGCCCCACATCCAGTTTGGAGGTGCTATGGCCCGTTTTAACACAGCAGCCTCATCCATGCATTCTGCATTTCGGCTGGGTCAGGAGCCTGGAGGCATGTCTGGCCTTCATTCTGCTAGAAGTTCCTACCTGGCTGTTTCCAGCTCCCTGAGCGTCTGGTGTAGCACTAAGATTAGAAGGCAGAATGCTTCACCAGCTCTGCACATTCCCCAAATGAAAGTAATCCTTCAGACATCAGGATAGTGCCCAGGAAGGGCATAAGGCCACTTGGATTCTCTCCCTGAGAAAAATGTTCCCCCTGGAAGGTGGCCCTGTCTGGGTCAAGTCCCAGAGGTCATGCTGCCCAGCCCCCACAGCTCCTGGGTGTCCTCAGATGGTGAGGTTTGCCTCCACCTGAGTGCTCCGAGGGATTGCCGGGGCCCTTCCCTCCACAGGCCTGGAGGACACGGCCGCAGTGTGGGCGGCGTGCAGGGACTACCTGCTGCCGAGCACACAGGCATCTTTGCATGGTAGCGGCTCCCACCTCAAGCCAAGGAAGAGAAACAGGTCCTGGGAGAGCCTGGTGGGACAGAGACCCAATTCCAAGAAGTCCTCTATCTTGTGCAGTGTGTGTGACTGATATGCTTATACACACCTCCACATATTCACACATGTATACACACATCGTTAGGATTTCCTTTGTATACCCCCCCCACACACACACACAATTCCATATCAGTGGTTTGATACAAAGGCAGGTATCCTGGGAAACAGATCACAGATCCTTTGGCTTTTCAGACAAAGGCCAGACACCAGCTTCCTACTGGTGACATCACAGAGCCAATTAGACCACCCTTTGCCCACCTTAGATCCTCTTGAACACAAGAGGGGAAAACAAATTAAATAAAAGACAAGATTCCAGGTACCCCCAAGGTCAGGGATTATGTGACTGTGTTCTTAAGGAATCAAGGCACAGCAGGGGCTCGGGGCCTGGGGGTTGGGGAATCAGAGGATGGTGCATTTCACACCCACCCAGGCACCTTTCCCAGGCCCAGGACGAGTGTGTACCCACAGTTCCTGGTGCTAAGCTGCATTTGGTGTGGGGAGAAAGGTAGAGGGGAGGATGAGCACTAGGGCAGAAGGCAGTGGGTACTCAGGGAGTACGAGGGAGGGAGCATGAGGGAGGGAGCACCCCTCCCCAAAGGGCTGCACAGGGGCCTTGCCAAGGGTCATGGGTCCAGCCAAGGAGGGGGAGCTCTTGAAGGATCCTGAGGGACACACTTAGAAGGGCATTCCCCATCCCCAAGTTGGACTCCAGGGCAAGCCCACACTGAGATGCCACAGTACTTCCCTCCATATGAAGGTCCTGTCCAAGAGCAGACCTGCTGGACCGTGGCTGGAAGGCCCGGAAGGCACATGGCTCACCACTGCTGACTTGAAAATAAGGATTTATGTGCCTCTCGCTGCAGTGCTGTCATGGGCTCCACTGCGTCCCCCAACAGGTGTGGAAGTTCTAAACCCCAGTACCTGTGATTGTGACCTTATCTGGAAACAGAGTCTGCAGATCATCAGGTTAAAATGAGACCATTAGGCCTTATTCCAATACAACTGATGTCTTATAAAAAGGGGAAATTGAGACACAGAGAAAAGATGATGTGGAGGCAGAGAGAAGATCATCTACTAGCCTGGAAGTGCCTGAGGCCACCAGGAGCTAGGAGAGAAACCCAGAAGGCATTCTCCCCGTGGCCTCAGAAGGAACCAGCCCTACCGACACCTCAATTTCAGACTCTGACTTTAAAACAAGAACCAGCATACAAACAAGCAAAGGAAGAAGAGAGAGAAAAAAGTGAACTAAGAAACAGAAACTCTCAACTACAGAGAATACACAGATGGTCACCAAAGGACGGGGTGGGGCGGGGTTGGGGGAATAGGTGATGGGGATGAAGGAGAGCACTTATTGTGACAAGCACCGGGTGATGTAGGGAAGTGTTGAATCACTAAATTGTACACCTGAAACTAATAGTACACTGTACATTAACCAAATGGAATTTAAATAAAAACTTAAAAAAAAAAAAAAAAACAGCGTGACAAGCACCCTAGCCTGATTCTGTCATCTTTTTCTATTTCATAGGAAGAGAAACTAATCTAGTCCCAGAAGGGATAAGGGGTTTGTTCTGAGTTACTTCTGAGTTGGTGACAAATGACACGGGCTTTAGAATCAAAAAGACCTAGGTTCAAATCCCACTATACCAGTTACTTGCTGTGTGACGTTGACCATGTCACTTAACCTCTCTGAATTCATTCATTAAAAAATAAAAACAAAAAACAAAAAACAACCCACCAATAACAACCTGAGCATAATCATAGTACATCCTTTACAGGATCACTGTGCAGATAATAAAAGAACATGTATATAAAGATGTAGTATAGTGCCCAGCACATAATAATTGACCAATTTTTCAGATAAAGAAAACTTAAATCTAGCACCCAGCCAGTGCCCGACATAAAGCACGGACACTTGACAGCATCACAGCCCCCAATAGGTTGGCCGCTAATGCTGCCCTGAGGGTGGGAAAAGTTGCCTACAGACCATCTGATTCTCCCTAATCAGGAATATGCCCAACTCCACCCAGAAGAAGTGGGACCATGTGATGTCCTGCCCAAACAAAATACTTTTGAGGTAAAAGGGCCTGTAGGCCTGATATAATTAAGAGCAGCTCCTTTCGAGGGCGCCCCAGTGGCTCAGTCGGTTAAGTGGCCGGCTCTTGATTTTGGCTCAGGTCATGGGATCGAACTCTGCATCAGGCTCAGTGCTCAGTGGGGAATCTGCTTGAGATTCTCTCTCTCTCCTTCCTTCTGTCTTCTCCCCTTCTGTATGGACACATGCATGCTCACTCTCTCTCTCTCTCTCAACTACACAAATGTAAAAATATATATATTTTAAAAAATAAAGAGGTGATTAGGGTAAAATGAGGTCATATGGGTGAGTCCTAATTCAAAAGGCCTGGAGTGCTTATAAGAAGAGGAGACCAGGACACAGGGGTGCACACAGGGATGAACAAGTGAGGACACAGGGAGGGGAGAGCCATCTGCAATGCCAGGGAGAGAGGCCCCAGGAGGACCCTCCCGACCCTCACACTTGATCTTGGATATCCTGCTTCCAGAACTGCAGGAAAGCCAATCTGTTGCATAAGCCCATGGTCTGTGATGCTTTGCCCCAGCAGCCCGAGCAGGCTGATACAGTCTATACCCTTGGCAGCGATTCTGAGGGCACATGTCAGCCCTCAATGGGCCCTGGGATGGGAAGGGATGGAGGAGACAGGCAGGAGAGTGAGTTTCCCTTAGATCCCCAGAGAGGCTGGAAGGGAATGTCAGGAATGACGGGCTCATAAGGCAATAATTAACAGTCGCAGGAAACTCCTCTCATCGGATGCTTTGGGATATTGTGCCAGTCTCCATTTTGCTGACTTTGGAGAAAGAAATGACGATAAATAAATGTAAAGCACACTGGTGATGGTGTGAAATGATGCTTCATCTAATTATCACTATTCCGTGGTGTCATTAACATATACTCGAGGAGAATGGTAATGGCTTTTACGTTTATATCAGCGCGGATTTGCTGTCTGAAGCCCACAGCACAGGGACACGATATTCCCCAGAACGGCGTCTCTTGCAGACAATGATAGGACCGAGAAGGTAGGAAGAGGGCCTCACTGCTGCCTGGCTGCACACGGCTCCAAGCGAACACAGGGAGCTCCGGAAAGGCCCAAAGAAAGACCTGAGAGTCAGGAAATGAGGAGCAGGTAACTGCTGGGCGCCCGGGGAGTTGCTGGAGAGCCTTTCCTATCACAGACATCCCTTCCTGCCTAATGAGGGCTGCAGTGCAGGGAATGTGGCTCCCTCTTCCTCAGATACTTACAGGATCATGACATCCCCAGAAGTTTCTGTTCTGCATCTAAGGAATGAATGAAGTCCTGACTGATACTAGAACATTCCCATGCGGTTGCCTTTTTCACGTTCCTGTTATCTGTTTCTCTCTCCGTCAGAGTGGGGTAAAGCTGAAAATACGCCAGATAACTGACAATGTGACGATGCCATGTGTGGACCCCAGTCCCCTGAAGTTCTCCTACACAAGCACACAGCCACTCTGCACCCGTGTGAGCATCCCGCCCTCCAGCCCGTGCCCACTCCATTCTTGCCCCTTTGGAGGGCAGACCATGGTGATCATACTTGGGACCACAGCCCCTCCTGCTGCCGGCCCAAGAGTGAGCACACAGCCTGGGACAAGTAGTCAGCAGTCTGGCCTGGCCCATGTCCTCTGCATTGCTGTGAGAGATGGGCACACCCAATGGGATTTCCTCCCTTGGGGTCAGACTGGGAAAAGGCACAAGAGGAAGCAATTAAGAGCAGAAACTGGGGCAGAGAAGTGGCTCAGCCTGAGGCCAGAAGAGGTGACATGGAACCAGGAGGAATCAGGATAAGGTCTGAGAAACAGGAAGCAGGAGGATGAAGTGTAAGAAGCAATGGAGACGCTGGCTGGCCTTGAGAAGGCAGAGAAGCAGGAACCCTGAGAAAGCAAGGTGCCCACGAGGCAGGCCAAGTGAGCAAGCATAGCCCTCCCTGTGCCTCCACACCCCCCTGGCCACCCTCCCCTGGCTGCCCCCCCCGCCCCCGCACCACCTTCCAGGAGCCATGAGCAACTTCTAAGGCAGCCGTGTCCTAACTCTGACTCTGTGGCTGTGATCTCACTTGGGAATGGTGTCTTTGCAGATGTAGGAAGGCACTGAGATGACACAATGGAATAGGATGGTCACTTACTTCGTACAAGGAGGATGTCCTTACAAGAGAAAGAAAAGGATATATGAGACAGAGAAGTTGGGGGGAGATGGAGGCAGAGACGGGGTGATGGGCCAGTGAGCCCCAGGTCACCAAGTATTGCTGGCAGACACCAGGAGAGAGGCCAGAAGAGAGGCAGGGAACAGATTCGTCTTCAGAGCTTCTGGGAGGAACCAGCCCTTCCGCCACCCTGATTTGGATTTCTGGCCTCCTAAATTGAGACAAAATAAATCTTTCTTGTTTTAAACCACCCAGTTTATGGTGATTTGCTATGGAACAAATACAAGCGGTTTGAGCAAGTTGTGGCTCCTTGCAACCAAAAGAACACTTTTTGAAAAACATAACTTCATGGCCATGACCCAGAGGGTGGGTGTGACAGCAGAGGTCGGGGGTGACTGGGCCAGATATGCCTTGGGCACTAGCCACTCTGTGGTCTTTCCCTCAGTGGGGTTCAGCTGCCACCATAGAAAATGAGAAATGAGGGAAGAGCTTCAAAGCCCCTTCCTGATGCACAGGCCGGGCCTCACCATAGATTTTTATGGAGAAAGGCTGAATGGAGACGGGCCAGCGATGCAGGGGACAAATTCCAAGCTTTTTTTTTTTTTTTTTTTTTTTTTAACTGATCACCACTCTCCTCTCCAGGGAGAGTTACTCAGACTCAGAATGGAGATGAAGTGGCTGACTGTTTCCTGCCATAAATAGCTCAGAATCTCTTTCCCACCAATAGCTCAGAGTTGGAAAGGGGTGCATGCAGTCTTTCAGAGGCATGCAGCTGAGTTGCTCAGGCCAGGTCACCTCTGGAGGTAGAGGGTGAATGCACCAGGGCTGTCCACCCCATTGACTCCATGCTTCTATGTATGACAGCTCAGGATTGCAACCAGGACACCAAGCTCCCGGCTGCACCCAGGAAAATTTCTGGGTCTCCTGAGATACCTGGGTCTGGATACCTGCCTGAGGTGCTACATGCCCTCGGGCAGGCAAACAACTACCTGCAGCGAGAAGTTAGAGCTCAGAGAGAGCCACCGCCCACCAGGCCAGGAGCTAGGAAGATAAGCAGTCTCCAGGGAGTGAGCCCAGTTCCATTTCTTAGGCCCTAGCTTCACTGTCCACTGTCTCGAAAATCCCACTTAAAAAATATTTCAGGGTGGGAAAAGTGGGGAGATGCTGGTAAAAAGGTACAAACTTCCAGGCATAAGATATATAAGTTCTGAGGATCTGATGGATAGCACAGTGACTATGGTTAATAACACTGTGTTATGTGCCCGTGAATGTGGCTAATAGGGTCCCATATGGTACGTACATGAGGTGATGGGTGTGTTAATTAACTTGATTGTAATCACCACAATAGATATGTAGAGCAACTCATCACTTTGTACACCTTAAATATATACCATTTTCATTTGTATATTGCCTCAGTAAAGCTGGAAGCAAATTTAAGAATAGAAAACAAAACAAAATACTTCAGATTTTCAAAACAATATTTGATGATTGTGACAACTCCTGAGGAAGAAAATCTTACTGGCAAGGCTCGTGTGCACATCAGCCCACCTCTCAGGTGGCAGCCCCTCCCAGGCCAGCCTGGTGATTCTAAACAATATGGAGGTAAAACCCAATTAAGAAGCAAACTTTCTACAAAATCAAAGCACAGAAATCAGTTGCATTTCTACACACAGTGAGACAGAAGACAGAGAAATTAAAGAATCGACCCCATTTACAATTGTACCAAAAACCATAAGATACCTAGGAATAAACCTAAACAAAGGCATTAAGGATCTGTACTCTAAAAACTATAGAACACTTATAAAAGAAATTGAGAAAGACACAAAGAAATGAAAAAAAAACATTCCATGCTCATGGATTGGAAAAACAAATATTGTTAAAATGTCTATGCTACTCAGAGCAACCTACACATTCAATGCAATCCCTATCAAAATACCTAACAAATAATCCCAAAATTTGGTATGGAACCAGAAAAGACTCTGAATCACCAAAAGAACGTTGAAAAAGAAAACCAAAAAAAAAAAAAAAAAAAGAAAACCAAAGCTGGGGGCATCACAATTCCAGACTTCAGGCTATATTACAAAGCTATGATCATCAAGACAGCATAGTACTAGCAAAAAAAAAAACAAAGAAACAAAAACAAAACAAAACAAAACAAAAACAGACACATAGATCAGTGGAACAGAATAGAGAACCCAGAAATAGACCCTCAACTCTATGGTCAACTAATCTTCAACAAAGCAGGAAAGAATATCCAGTGGAAAAAAGATAGTCTCTTCAACAAATGGTGTTGAGAAAACTGGACAGCCACATGTAGAAGAATGAAATTGGAGCATTTTCTTACACCATATGCAAAAAAACACAAACAAACAAACAAACAAAAAAAAAAAACAAACCTCAAAATGGAGGAAAGACCTAAATGTGAGACAGGAATCCATCAAAATCCTAGAGGAAAACACAGGCAGCAACCTCTGTGACCTTGGCTGCATCAACTTCTTGTAGACAGGTCTCCAAAGACAAGGAAAACAAAAGTAAAAATCAACTATATGGACTTCATCAAGACAAAAAGCCTTTGCACAACAAAGGAAAGAGTCAACAAATCCAAAAGAAAACCTACAGAATGGGAGAAGATATTTGCAAATATCTTATCAGATAAAGGGCTAGTTTCCAAAATCTACAAAGAACTTACCAAACTCCACATCCAAAAAACAAATAATCCAGTGAAGAAATGGGCAGAAGATATGAACAGACACTTCTCCAAAGAAGACATACACATGGCCAACAGACACATGAAAAAAATGCTCAACATTATTCAGCATCAGGAAAATACAAATCAAAACTACAATGAGATACCACCTCACACCAGTCAGAATGGCTAAAATCAAGGCAGGAAACAACAAATGTTGGTGAGGATGTGGAGATAGGGGGACTCTCTTACACTGATGGTGGGAATGCAAACTGCTACAGCCATTCTGGAAAACAGTATGGAGTTTGCTCAAAAAGTTAAAAATAGAGCTACCCTATAACCCAGCAATTGTACTACCTAAATATTTACTCCAAGAATAAAACATAGTGATCTGAAGGGGCACCTGCACCCCAATGTTTGTAGCAGGATTATCAACAATAGCCAAACTATGGAAAGAACCCAAATGTCCATTGATTAATGGATAAAGAAGATGTGGTGTATATATACAATGGAATATTACTCAAAATCTCATCATTTGCAATGACGTAGACAGAACTAGAGGGTATTATGCTAAGTGAAATAAGTCAATCAGAGAAAAATGATTATCATATGATTTCACTCATATGCAGAATTTAAGAAACAAAACAGAGGATCATATAGGATGAAAGAGAAAAATAAAATAAGATGAAATCAGGGGGGTGACAAACCATAAGAGAATCTTAACTCTAGGAAACAATATGAGGGTTGCTGGAGGGGAGGGGGTGAGGATGGGGTGCACAGGGGATGGGCATGAAGGAAGGCACGTGATGGAATGAGCACTGGGTATGATCTGTAACTGATGAATCACTGAACTCTACCTCCGAAACTGGTATAGACTATGTTAATTAATTGAATTTAAATATTAAATAAATAAATAAATAAATGCAAGATTTCAGTTGCTTACATTTCAAGCTAAATCTTGGGTTTTTCTTGCTGCAGTCCCATGTCCTTAGCTTGAGACAGGACAGCATCATCAAATACCTGCTGCTGTCATAGATCTGGAGAACACTGGCAAGAGGAGGGCCCAAGAGACTGTCTAGACCACTGATGGCCCCTTGCCTTTTAAAGAGAAGTACTTGACTATCAGAGAGGAAGGATGGCCTAAGGTCACACAGCAAGGACAGGTGCAATTGGGACCAGAATCTAGGGCTTCAGGGCTCTTGTCTCCTCTCAATTCCTGGCTTCCAGGGAAATATCTTCTGACTCACCCCAAGGCTTTCAAACCCTAATACCATACACCTCACTAAAAGCAAGCCCCACATTACCACTGAAGAAGATCAGGCTCTTCTTCAGCTTAACTCACAAATGCAACCACCATCTGGGCTTCCCTGACATTTAGGAACTCACTGTGGTTCTCCAGCAGGGGACCTTTCAGAACACCCAACATGCCTGCTCAGGATCCTGCAGTCCTGATGGTTCTCTCTCTCCCATCTTTCCACAGATGCACAGTGGGCTTCTCCACATGTGGAAGGAGGCAGGGAGGTCACTTATAATATTACAGCCAGAGTGACTACAGCCAATGCTTCAAAAGTCAGCTTAGTGATGACAGCTCCCAGATATTAATACTGTCAAAAGCAAAACTTTAAAATTTCAAGGAAGATTGTGGTGAACATCTCTCTGACTTTGAGAGAGGGAAGGATTTCTTTTTCAAAGAAGATTAAAAAGTGCTAACCATAAAATAAAATATTGATAAATTTGCCTATATCAAAAGTGAGAGAAAAAAAGTGAGAACTTCTGTTTATCAAAAAATAGCTTAAAGAAACTGAAAAGCTACAAACTGGAAAACAAAAGATATTTGCAACATGTAAGGAAAAAGGATTCACATCAGGAAAATATAAATAATTCTTATAATAAAAAGCTGCAACTGAGTAGAAAAGTGGGCAAAAGACTTGAAAAGGAAAGAGGAGAAACACATGGCCAATAATCATATGGGAGATGCCTCACCTTACTCATGATCAGGGAAATGTAGATAAGGTCATGGCCAGATCCCATTTAAAACCCATTCAACTGATACCAACTAAGAATCTGACAAGATCTGCAGAGAGTGGAGATCTTAAGAATCGCTTATGCATTGTTGGGGGACTGTTGATGATGCAATCACTTTCAGAAAACAACTTGGGTTAACTAGCAAAGATGAGTATTCACCTACCCTGTGAGCTTCAGTAAAGATAACCACTTTTGCTTCTCCTCTTCTGTGAAACCTAATTGCTCTGGCCCTGGGACCTGGGCTGACCCAGCAACTTGTTCTACCAACAGAATATGGTGGGAGTGCTGGGCTAAGACTTTAGGGTTAACCATCAGAAGCATCTGGGAAAACCTGCACCAGGAGACCCAAGTTGCCATGCTGGGAGAGGCAAGGTGAAAAGCCCATGAGGAAGGTCCTGGATTCCAAGGAGGGAGAGGTGCCAGACTAGCCCCAACCATTCGGATCAGTGTGGTTGTGTGGGACAGTGGGGTGGTTTGTGTCACAACAGTAGATGGCTGGGGACCCAACCTGGGACTCCCATCCAAGTACACCAGGAGACACACAGACACACACATAGCGGTTCTGGGCAGTGCTGAACTGGAAACAACAAATGCTCATAGGCAAGGGAAAAGTTAAGTGAATTGTGGCAGAGACTCCTGGTGAAATATTACGCAGCTGTGAAAATGAATGAACCATAGCTATAAACCAACATAGCAAGTCTTGGCGTCACAAAATTCAAAAACAGGCAAAGCTAAAAATACCCCCCTCCAAAAAAATAGGCAAAACTATCACACATATTATGTAGAGATCCAGGTATAAGTGATAAGACTGAGACTATCACAATAGTGATAAGGAAAGATAAGTACAATTCAGGATCATGATGATCTGTGGGAGATAGAGAGGTGGGGGAGCGATGGGGTATCCCCCACCGAGCACAAAGGCAGATGCATCCACTATTATAGTGGTTAAAGGAACTCTCTAAAATAAACAATAACAAGTGTCATGAAATAAGATAGTAATTAATCCCATTACTCTAATTTACCTCTGTTTTAAAAGCAAATCCTCCACTAAACAGATAAGCAAGGCTCTGGTCTTACAAGACCCCAGGGAGATGGCCAAGATGGCCCAGGCAGGAGCCTCTAGCTTCGGACGATAGAGCATAAGTTATTAATCACTGCCAGGTGCCATGCACCCCACAATCCAAGAAGCCTGGCTGGCTGGAAGCTCACCACCATAAAAAGCAGCCTTTCCTCCCAACCCCCAAGCCACCTGGAGTCACTGAGCCTTGTGTTTTATTTTACAATTGTGTGCCTACCACTTAACGTGGAAAGATATTATTTATAAAAGATGATTCCTGAAAGGAAAGTTTGGGGTTTTATTATACCTCTGGGCTAGATTGGGCGATCATTGAAGAAATAAGGTTGTACCCTTTTCATTTCCTATCGGCAGGACAATATTTTAGCAGTGCGCAGGGTCAGGGAGAGGGAGCTGAGGACCCGAGCCGTGTGATGCGTGGCAGTGGAACCAGCACCCACAGAGCACAGAAGACACTGGTTTCAGACCTTCACAGGAGCAAGGAGACCCAGATCTGACAGATGCTCCAGGAAACATGGGAAATGCTTCTCGAAAGACAGGCATGGGCTTGTGGAAAACAGCCAGGGAGGTGGTCAGTATGCCCACTGGCCAACCAGGGCTGGGAACGTTTGGACCCTGGCCCCGAGATGGGTCCATCTTCAAGTCACCTGAGCATCTAGTCACTCCAGTGACCTGCTGGGTGAGTCAGACATCACCTCCCCTTCCTCTCCTTCTTCCCCAATCTCCACCTGTTTCCAAGATAGGGGTTGAATTATTTGGTTCCTGATGTGGCTCTGTGGCCCTATGTTCCAGGATTCTAAGTGTTGTAGGATTGTAAGAAATGAGGAATGTTCTTCCAGGGTTACCATGAGCACCCTGCCGTGAGCATGGGGAGTCATTTCTTCCCATCCTAGACCTCAGAGCTCTCCAGCCCTACCTCTTCCTCACGGCTCAAGCCCCATTCCTACAAGCACAGTTGAGCAGGTTCCATGTCAGAGTTGTGGAGGTGAGGGTTCAACAGGGAAAGAACTCAAATTCTCTGCCCTCCACTCCAGGCCATCTGAGATCTGTGGCCACTCAAGAGATGCCCCCATGTGGCTCCAACAGCATTTGGGGGGCAGACTTGGACCCCAGGTCCATTTTCTCAAGGGAAGAACCACTGTATGCCTCAATTTCCTTATTTGTAAAATAGAGCTGCTGATGGCACCTCCATCACAGGGTTGGTGTAAAGATGAAATGAGGTATTACATGTGAAACGGCTCCTAAAACAGAGCAAACACACAATCAATGAAGTGCCTCCCAGCAATATCGAGAATTGTCACCTGTTACCTGCTCTCCAGCATGGTGGGCTCTGGGGCTACAGGGAGCAGAGGACACACAGGCTGGCCTACCTCAGCTCACCCTCACAGCTCCCAGGAGGCCAGCCCAGAGCTCCTTCCCAAATTCTTCCTTTTAATTCTGTCTCCAGCTCAGGGCAGAGACACCACATCTCATTTATCCCATGGGGACGAGACAGTCACGATTCTGAGTTCTGTAGAGAGAAAGCACTGGACCCTGGCCAGCCTGCCGAGCCCAGTCTGTCTGAAGATAACGCACACACAGATGATGTTTACAGCAGAACAATCACGCAGACATTAGGCTGGTGGCAGCCGCGGGAAACCCAGGCTGGCAAATGCCAGCCAGGGCTGCTTTCACCGTCATTTGCAGGGGAGCCAGCTCCATACTGGGCGACAGCTCAATTCAGAGGGAGAAATGGACTCCCCTAACAAGAGAGCTCGGCCTATTCTTTGTTACCGAAAACAATCTCCAACCTACTTTGTTTGCTCCTAGATAACAAAGAGAAAGGAAATATTTTCATTTCATTGGACACAATGACAGCTGCTCTCCACCTCCTGGAGGGTGTCCTGTTCTGCTCAGCAGACATTTGCTGGTCACCTGTTTCCATGGGTGAGAGGACAGAGGTGACTTTGCTTCTCTTCCTCATGACCAGCCCCCTACCCCCAACTGCCAGACACTCCTCAGCACTGTCCCTGTGTCCTTGGGAACTAACTCTCCTTCCCATTCCACATCTCAGGGTATCTAAGGGCCCTGCATAGCTGAGAGGCAGGCCTCTGCATGCCCTGGACCATGATCCAGAGCTCAGGGTATAGGCTGGCCAAGAGACCTATAGAAAAAGCTTGACCACAGAGATACTCTGGAATCAAGGAGCTGGTGTCCTGAGAAAGTAGTCTTTGTTTGGCCTAAGAAGGAAGGGCTTCCGGGGCAATAAGGGCTCTGGCCAACACTGTAGGTTACTCCTTGTCATATCTTTATCACAGCACTCACTCCCTTAGTTTATAGGCTATGTGAGTTTGTCCATGGAGTAGGCCTTGAGAGCAGAAACTGTGTCCTATTCTCCATTGAAGCCCTTTAGCCTACTTCATGGCCTTGTGCTGAGTAGGATCTGAGGACATGTTTATGAATGAGGTACTGCATGAATGGATGTATAGATGGATGGATGGATGGATGGACAGATGATGGAATAATGCAGGAATGTATGCATAGATGTGTGTTGGGGGGAGTGAATGGGTGAGTGGATGAATAGAAGGAATAAGGTAGATATGTACAATGTGTGTGTATGTGTGGTTAGGTGGATGGATGTATGGATGGAGGGGAGTAGATGAATGGATAGAGGGATGGACAGATGGATGAATAGAAGGAAAATGTATGGGCAGCCCACGTGGCTCAATGGTTTAGCACTGCCTTTAGCCCAGGGCTTGATCCTGGAGACCCGGGATCGAGTCCCACTTCAGGCTCCCTGCATGGAGCCTGGTTCTCTCTCTGCCTGTGTCTTTGCCTCTCTCTGTGTGTGTCTCTCATGAATAAATAAATCAAATATTTTTTTAAAAAGGAGAATGTTTGTAGGTGGGTAGGTAGATGGACAAATACATGGATAGATAGAAGGAAGAATGTATGCAGGTATCTGCAAATGGACAGATGGATGAAAGGATGAGGTCATTAGTGGCCCATGGGAGAAAGCAACCATGCAGAATAGGCAGCTTCCTGGGACTTTCCTTTGCCTGGGCCTTTCCACAGAGGTATGTCTGTGTGTCTGCGCATCATCCTTCTGCTCTGGGGGAATCTAGCCAGGTAAAACATCTCACATACCTTTTCCTAGACACACATTGAAGGGGGAGACAGTATTAGGCCTCCCTCCAATCTCAATCTCTTTAGGAAGTCCTTCCTAAAATGACAACCAGATCAGGAGTTGGCCAACAGTGGTCTCTGGGCCAAATCCAGCCTGCTGCCTGTCTCTGTAAAGCTTTGCTGGAGCACAGTCACATCCATTTGTTCACATATCCATGGCTGCTTTTGTGCCATAGCAGCAAAGTTGAAGAGTTGCAACAGAGACCATATGGCCCACCAAGTCTACAATATTTACTGACTGGTCCTTTATAAGACAACTTTACTAACTCTTAGGATGGAGTATTGTTTAGAGCCCTATCATTGGCTGTGGAACCCTAGGTTAGGCCCTGAACATTTGCTTCTCACTGTGTCTGCAGGAAAAAAAAGAAAGAAAGAAAAAAACTAAGGACACCTATAAGAGAGGTGAGTATGAAAGCAGTATGAGAAGGGGAAAAGCAAGCAGAATCCTGAACGGGAGCACAGAGAAGGACAGCTCTGGAGGCAGGCCAGCCTGCGCTTACTGCACAGACCTGCTACTTTAGACAAGTTGGGCAACCTCTTGAGATGCCTCTGAAAAATGATGATAAAAGCTCCCACCAGATGTCACCTTTTCAGAGAAGTCTCCCCTGACTTCTGTATTTGAAATGATCCACCCTCACCTGGTTCTATCTCTCTTTACCCTCTTACACAGCTGGTGGGAATGTAAGCTGGTGTAGCTACTCTAGAAAACAGTATGGAGATTCCTCAAAAAGTTAAAAATAGAACTACCCTATGACCCAGCAATTGCACTACTAGGTATTTATCTCAAAGAATACAACACTACAGATTCGAAGGGGCACATGCACCCTGATGTTTATAGCAGCAATGTCCAATAGCCAAACTATGGAGAGAACTCAGATGTTCATCCTCTGATGAACGGTTAAAGAAGATGTGGTATATATGTATATATACACAATAGAATATTACTCAGCCATCAAAAAGAATGAAATCTCACCATTTGCAATGATGTGGCTGGAACTAGAGTATAACATGCTATGGGAAATAAATCAGAGAAAGACAAATACCATATTATCTCACTTGTGTGTAATTTAAGAAAAAAAAAACAGATGAACATAGGGGGAGGGAAGGAAAAATAAAATAAGATAAAGACAGAGAGGGAGGCAAACCACAAGAGACACTTAGCCATAGAGAACAGACTGAGGGTTGATGGAGGCAGGTGGGTGGGGGAGGGGCTAGATAGGTGACGGGGATCAAGGAAGGCACTTGTTAGGATGAGCACTGAGTATTGTATGTGAGTGATAAATCACTGAATTCTACCCCTAGAATTAATACTACACTATATGTGAACTAACTTGAGTTTAAATAAAATCTTGAAAGAAACAAAATAAAAAATAGAAGATAGCTTTACCGAGATACAGTTCATATGCCGTACCATTCACCCATTTAAAACATAATTTAGAGCTTTAGTTTATTCATATACTCGTGTAGTCATCAGCAAAATAAATTTTAGAGCATTTTAAAACTATTTTAAATTGAAAGAAAATACACCTAACATAAAATGTACCATCTCACCCATTTTTAAGGGTGCAGTTTAGTGGCACTAAATAAATTCACATGTTTCGAACTATCACCGCATGGATCCATCTGTTTGTTCTACTTTATTTTTTCTTCATGCCACTTACATCTACCTGAAAATATATTGTTGCTTATGTTTTATTATTTACTTAATGTCTTTCCCTTGTAAACTCCATGAGGGCAGGACTTGTTCTTGTTCACTGGTTATCTCCAGCACTTGGAAGAGTGTTAGGGACCTAGCAAATGCTCTATAGATATTCAAATAAATGAATGACTAGTGAGCTGATGTGCTGAGTCCATTACTGTGTACATGGTGTAATTTCTGTAAAGGCTTAGCAATGTGTCTGGCACAGAGTCCTATCCACAGGAAGGCAGCCAGCTCCAAATCAACCAGAATTGCACCAGTGTATTTGTGTAGCATCCCTGGCCCCTATAGGCATCCTTCACTGCTTCTTACCTGGCAGAAATCTGCAAGTAGCATGGTCATCTGCAGGCACTTGTTTCCACAGCAGGTGGTGTGCTCTTGTACTGCTCCCAGCCTTTCCTTGTGGGAACTAATAGAGGGCTGGGGGCTAGTTGGGCAGCCAACAAGAGGGTGAGTAGCGGAGTCAAGAGCAGAACCTCCACAATTCTGGAGGAGTGGCACCACCATCCCTGTATTGGTGAGGATTCTCACCTCTGGTGAGAAAAAGAACCAGTAGGATATATACAGAGAGAGAGAGAGAGAGAGATTTCTTTCAAGAAATTGCCTCACATCATGGAGGCTGGCAATTAAGGTAAGAGTTGATGTTGCAGTCTTGAGTCTGAATTCCACAGGGCAGCAGGACAGAAACCCAGGTAGGGTTTGTAGATTGCCATCTGGAGACAGAATTCCTTCTTCTGCAGGAAACCTTAATCATTTTCTCTTAAGGCCTTCAATTGATTGGACAAGGCCCACCCACACTATGGAGGCTAATCTACTTCACTCAAAATCTACAGATTCCTTCACAGCAACTGGTGTTTGACTGAAAACTGGGCACCATAGCCTAGCCAAGCTGACACATGAAATTCAGCATCACAATTCCGAACTACACATGTCCTGTCCCCACTTTCCAAGTCCTTGGAAAGGGAGGAAAAGGGTAATAGGGCAGACTGAGCAGACACCTGAGAAAAGCTACAGAGAGGACCCAGGCCCTCAGTGCCCATCCCTGCCATGAGGTGACAGGTACAGATAAACTAGCTATAGGCCAGGCCTTCTGGGATAGATGGGTGACTGTGGACTCACCAACTTCTTGCTCAAGGATCTGCCACCATCCTCATAAGCCACTCCCCAGAGAGGTCAAGTCCTTAGTCACTTACGGTTGTTGCCTCTGTGACCTCAGGAGCATAAGGCAAATGGAAAATGGGCTTCTGGGCCCTGGTTCCACCATGTTCCTTCTTCCCAGGTGGAAGCTATCCCTCAAAGCAAGATGTGAAAGGAGGCCTTCAGTCCCCTGGCATACACGTGGGGACTCAGGAGGACAGGAAGAGAGAAAGACCTGGCTGAGGCCTGCAGTTGGCTCTGGGAGCTTCGTGAACCAGACCCAGCACTAAAGCCTCAACGCGATGTTCCCATCCAGCCTGCGTTCTCCTTAGGATGTGAAATACAGAAATGTGATCAACCGAGGCCAACTATATGGTACATTGCCCTGGCCTTATTGACCTCAGGTCTCTCTGCCTTTTGTTTCTCAGCAAAACTTTCTGAACCTCTTCGACATTCCCAAGTAGCTTATGAGACAAGCCTGTGCCCATAAGTCAGTTAGCTTTTTCTGGGTCCCAGTGCCCATTCTAATAAGGCTGGCTTCCCATACCCAAGCCCCCCAGGCAACTCTGGGCTGTGTGAATGGCCCCAATCTCCAGCCCTGATGAACACGTGCCCTCTAGTATACCTAGCCCCAGGCTGCCAGCCAGCAGAGCTACCTAACTCAACTCAATGCAGCTTCACTGGGGGCCATCTGGGCACCCCCTTTCTCTCCCCAAACCCCTGATTGCTATCTCAAGTGTTCCAGCCCAACACCCAGTCCAGGGGGGCAAAATCCACGCAGAGAGTGGGAGTGGCCAGTCCAGATAACCAATCTGGGCTTGTGTTGTATGTCCCTGTGGGATAATGAATGGGAAAAAAATTCACAGGGCGCTCAACATAGTGCTGCTTCTTGGGCAGGAAAGCCCAGTTCTCAGAGTTAGTGAGTCAGTGGTTATGTTTTAATTAGCTGATACATAAACTACACCTTTGAGGCACCAGTCTGCCTTTACAGGCTCTCTTTTCCACCACTAATAGGTTAGTCTTATTAACCACATTTTAGTTATGACATAAACCTGGGTCTGTGTCTACACTACGAAGGTTGCAGCAGTCTTGTTTTCGACACTATCTATGAACACATCTGCCTCTACTGACTGGCACCATTTCTGCAACTGTGACTCATCCTTGCGCACTCAGGCAGGAGGAATGTATGTGGGTGTTTGCCCAACCTTTCTGGGCCCAAATCCTGGCCTTGCTCTCATCTGTGTAAGGGCCTGGCCTTGGTTATCTCCCCAGAGCGAGATGTATATGACTCTCAGGTGCAGGGTCATCTTTTAATCCAGAGCATCAGGAAGCCTCTAGCTGAAGCCTGAGCTCAAGGGCATCAGGCTGGGAAGCTGCCGATGAACAGAGCTGAAAGCACTCAGCTGTTCTGATGGACATCTCAGGGACAGAGTGTGTCCCAAGGAACTGACAGGTGGCTTCTGGGTAAACTGTAATTTAACCTATATGTTTACTTTGATAAATGTGCCGATAGGAGCATGCTGCCTATAAATTTCAGTCCTCAGGGAAAGAGTCCTTTCGTTCCCATGATATTGATTCCCGAACATTGCATTCCTCATCCCTTGGCTTTGCAGGCCAGACAAGGACTACACCAAAAGTCTAAGATCTAACTCACTTAGACCAAAATAGAAACTTTCACAGAAAAATCAAAACAGAACCCCAGAGGGTGGCCACTGGCTCTGACTTGCCTGAGCCTTGGTATTGGTCTCTTGTATAGGAGGCACCTGACAATCCTTCTCCTCTGTGGTGTTTGGGTACAGTTGAATCAAGACAGGCGCATCTCAGAGCCTGGATTCGGTTTAAAAAATGGTTTGTCCTAGAGGGAGCAGTATGAGCTTCAGCAAGCAGATCCATCAGTCTAAACTGTCTGCGGAGTGCAAAATCCGAGCTTCCTCCTAAGTCACACTATGACATGTTCTAGTTAGGAAGTGAGCTTTCCTGCACTCCAGATGCCAGGTGATAAGAATTACTGATGCATTGCTTTCAAAGCAGTTGGTTTTATGGCTTGGCAAGACTGGCTTGGAGATTCTGCTGGGCTTCATTTGCATATCGAATGACAGTGTAAGAAAAGGCACCGGAAGGCCTCAGACACAGTTAGCCTCTTCCCTCTCTCCTGCCAGTTATAGGTCATTTTAAACTAACATCTGGTGAGCGTACTTTTAAACCATATCTGTAGCTTTAATTAGGGATCTCCTGGGAGTGTCAGAGGAGGAAAGAGAGAGACATCCCCAGAGGAAGATTAAGACTTTGGCAGTTCCACTGAATCAAAGTCCCGGAAGCTGCCCTGGCCCAATTTCATTATACCATACGATCCACTGTGATAAAGGAGCTCTTTGCACAAGAGGATCTTAATACCAGCTACTTGCTGGCATAAGCAGAAATTTGTTTCCTCATTCAGAAGAACCTACTGCCTTCAGAAAGTAGCTTCTGTGCACCAAGACCTGAGTGGAGGTTCCCCTTATGCAGCCACAGAAACCAAATCTGCCCCTAAGATGCCCCCCAAGGAGTCGAGGTCACGTCAGGACTCTTGCCGAGAGCATTTGTGACAAGGAACCAGTCAAGGGGCTTCTCTGCCCTGCCAGCGAGGATGATTTTTCCCCTCCTTTCCTTTTTCAGCAAGGACAATTCTTGAATGGCACCTCCTTAAATGAAACAGATTTTACTTTTCACATAGGTCAATGAGATTTAATAGTCTCCTTACATATGTTCATTTCTTTCAGTGATGTTTGAGATCTAAAGCACTATTTTAAAATTCTACAAACTCTCAGGGATAGATATTTTAAACCCAAATAAAAATAGCCTTTCCTCTCCTTTCTGCTTGCCTGGCTAAATTGCATGCTTAGCTTACATCAGACCATAGCCCACTGATGAAGAGAGAAACCAGTGGTCTAAAGAGAGGCAGCCCTACCATTTGGCTGTTTCCATCCCCACCTCCTCCCCTGATAAATGTAAGTAATAAAAAAAAATCCTCCATTTCACTGGAATGCCCATTAAAATGTAAACACAGAGAGAGGATTTTGAGTAGGCTACAAAAATGCTTTATTCGAGAGACTGCAAAAGGCAAACCAAATCTAAAGTTGACTTTTAAACCTAGTACATATGGTATGTAAATACGCCGGGCTCCCTGTTTCTAAGGGGCACGCGGAGAATCTACGTATTTATTGGAAAATCTGCAACATGGTGTCGGGGGGCTGTCAAGAACCCCTGCAAAGATGCAGGCTCGGCCTTTTCCCTTTACCAGCTGTCTGTCTGAATCAGACACAAAGATCCTGATGTCCATGGCTACACGCGGCAGGAGCCCCACGGCATGTCTCACTGACAAAATATGGGACCTCTGCCCGGAAATCTCCCAATGAAAAGGGAATTTCAGAGCAGAAAGAATGGCATGTTCTACTTGCACCCCCTCGGGATGCTTTTTTCCAGGTGCAGCCTTGAATGAAGGTGCACCAATGCAATTGCTCTTGCCAGGAGTCCAGGATTGGATCAGAGGCCATCCACAGGTCTTCTCCTCATTGTCAGGAATGACAGATTCCACTGGTGCCAGTGCCCACCATGTGGTAGTAACTGCCAAGAGTCTGGGCTCGTGGGGGAAGTTCATCATCACTGCTAGAGTCGAAATCTGACATGTTTCCCAGGCCTGTCTGAAAGGTGCGAAGGGGGCCATCGTCAAGTCTCCCACAAGTTCAGCAACTACATGCCTATCAGCAGCTGGGTGCCACACTGCTAGAATAAGGGGAATCCTGCTGCTGGCAACCCTTGAAGTGGAGCAGGAAAAAGTGGTCGAGAAGTGAGCGGGAACAGAGCAAGGTCAGCATACTTGCCCTTGTCCCTCCAGCTCTCCAGAAGCTCACAATCCTTGAAGAGGCTGGCCAAAGAGTCTGCTGGAAACTTACAAAACACAACTTTCCCTGTTCATCATGAGAAGCTAAGTTCATGTTTTGTGCAACCAATGGGGGCTACAAGCCTACTAATAGGTATTGTATGCGTGAATCTGTGGATTTGTGCATATTTATATAATCTGTGAGTATATTCTTTATTTTTACTGCCTGCTCTGCTCAGCCTGCAGACAGCACTAAGATCATCAGCAGCCTCCTAAATTATAGATTGGCTCACCAAGTACACTGTGTCACTCATTAGCTACATCATCTCGCAGCTCAGCACAACAATAAATTAAGTAACACAATCGCTGCAGGGAAATTAGGTGAATAATTCTCACATTAAACTAAAAAGTTTGGGACGCCTTTGGTTTCTTCCGCACGCAGCTCCTAAGACAATGCAGTACCATGAATAGACGACAGACAGGACTCTAAATTCCAAGGGTACAATTCTTCAGAGCAAGTTAGGTGTGGTTTACATTAAAAATAGAACAGGCTCCCGCAAACAGACTTGTATTTATATAGAATGTTGCGACAACTGTCATTTTACATTAGTCAGAGAAATCCCATGGGACCGGTGTAAGTATTAAATGTGGCAATTTTTTTTGTTTACCGACAAAACATAATAAAAAGAACACAGCCTCCTGGATGACATTCTGGATGATTTTTTTTCCTCTTTCCCTGAAGTCATTCATAAAATAAACATGTGTTCCCAGTCCTTGCAAGGCTCCTTTATGAGAGTCTCCTGACAGTGAACTAGGGATGACAGAGTGGGCTCCTCCACTCCCCACCGAGACCCCAATCCAGCAGCTCCCACACAGGTCCTCTCACTGCACTTCCATTTGCTGCCCGAAAAGCAATCACAGAGCATAATTCTGGAGTCTTCCTTGAACCGTGTAACAGGATTTCAGTAGGGACATGTGCAATATGGGGAAAGCCAGTCTTTCCTGTACAGATGAATTGGAGGGGGAGTCCTCTAAGTCATGAATCCCAAATAGTTTGCCATGTGCTTCTTGCTGCCTAAATATGGAGATCGCCAGAGTCCCACAAAACCACCCAAACAAGAAAAGAAGGATGGGGGTCAGGTCAGCTGCTTAAATAAATTTGGCAGCCTTTGTAGGCCTACCTTCTCCTGCTCCCAACTTACTGCTGGTAAGGGGACCAAAGAGGCAAAAGACCAGGAGACAGTGCTGACTGCAGCATGACGTCACCTCTGATGGCACTGGGCTCATGGTTTGGACCAGAGCTCCCTCTGGTCAGCTCTCCAGGGCTATACCATGGGCAGAGCTTCTCAAGGCATGGTGAGCACCCATACTGTCCTCATAATGACCCTAAGACACAATTTGCCTCTAGTGGTGCTGTCCAGAGGCTCTATGACATGATGATGTGCTTGGCCTGACAGCTCATGGAACGTGCGATGCTTGTGTTTTCCTGGGTTTCAAAATTCCTTCATTTTTTTTTAAAATGAAGTTTTTATTTTGAATTCCAGTACAGTTAAAATATGGTGTTATATGAGTTTCAGGTGTACAATATAGTGAGTCAGTAGGTCCATATGTCACCCAGTGCTCATCACAAGTGCCCTCCAAAATTCCTTCAGGTCTAACTCAAATACAGTAATATCAAGAGATATAATTCCACAATCTAAAGCTCTTTGAGATCCTCATTGAATTTTAAGAGTAAAGGAGTCCTGAGACCTATACCCATGTTCTCAGGCTTCCCTTAAGGTCCTGCGGTGGGGACCTCACTGAGTTTTAACTCTAACCTGATGAGTCAAACACAACTCCGCCTCCCAAATCCCTGCAACAAGCTCAACCTGCCCCTGGAGGGTGTTCGTGGGCACCAGAGACGCTTCTCCCCTTTCTGCAGACATCTGGCTGCAGGAGAGGATAAACATAGCTCCTGCGTGACCAGCCTTGTCTGTACAGCCAGTACATTAAAGAGAGAGGATCGTCACAGGGGAACTTCTTGGCATTTAATACTTTCCTCTTATAGCTTAACAGCCAATGAGTACAAGTAAGTGTGATTGAAAGTATCTATTTATATTTATATTTACATTTATATTTTCTACTGCATATCCACTGTCTTGCGTAATGTGTTCATTTAAAATTCAGGCACGTGAGACTGGATTTGAAGTTAAAGGTCTACTTAATGAGGCCAAATACCCAGATCCTGCTAGGGTCACTCATGGCTCACACAGGTAATGCTGGTTTCACCTCTGGTCCTAACTCTCGTCTGGGCCAGAAGGATCCTCAGAAGAGCTCACCCTTGTCTCTCAGCCAAGACAGAGGGGCTAAGAGACAAGGGAGCTCACAATAGGAAAGGGACGCACCTCTTCCCCAGGGTTTGCCATACCTGCAGGCCCCTCCTCCCCGGGGTGGTTGTGATATAGAACCTGGGACTTATTCAGACTACCACTGGCCATGTGGCTATGGCTGACCATTTGCTGTCTTGGGTCTTCAGTCTCTTCACTGTGAAATGGAGACAGTAGATCTACTCCACACTGTTCTAGACAGGAAAGGGAGCCTCAGCCTTGTGCCTACTCAGTCCATATGAGTTCCTCCACTTTCCTTCTGACAGACATGGCCCAGAGCTGAATCTCACGACCACCAGTCCTGTCTCCATGTCTGCTGTCTGCCTAGAGGCCAGAGGAGGAAGTGTGGGGAAGGAGGGCAGGAGGGTTGGGACACCCACCACTGGCTGGAAAACCATGTGACTCTGAAAACCAGAGACAGCGTGACTCTTGTTCCCTCTGAGCATGGGTCTGGAGGAGGCGCTGGGAGAGAGATTTTTACTGCATACCTTTTTGTATGGTATGTATTTGTACTGGATCTATGTGTACTTTTATAATATTAAAAAAGGGAAAACCTGTTGTCGTACTGGAATACTCATCACTAAGTGAGAATTTGTTTCATTGTTTATCAAAGTGACATTTTTGCGACACTTGGCATTATAGAACCTCAGTAGCAATGAATTTGGGCTCATACAGAGAAGAGATGGTGCATCACTTCAGTAATCAAAGGGACTCTCTCCCCCATTGCATTATCACAAACAAATAACAGGTATTTGTTGAAAGATACTTTTTCTGGATGCTTCAGCTTTAGGGTGGGTTGGACCTCTAAGGCCCCCTCAGCTCTCAAGTCTGTGATTCCAGAGAGAACAGCCCCAGGAGAAAATTAAAGGAGTTTCCAACTGAGAAAATTAAAGCCTGAGAACAAAACGTGTTGGTTAAAGGCAGGACAAGTGGGCATCATAAAGAGGCAAAATTTTCAAAAAGTTATTTAAACATTTCTTGGTTCTGTTTGGTTTAGAATTTTGGAATCTCTTTCCACTAATGAAAAAGGTCATACATGAAGGGGAAAAATGATTAATTATGAATTCAACTGCAATGTCCTAATTATTAAAAAATATTAAATTTAATTATTTAGAAAATATTTAGTCACAGTTTATGTTCATCTAGGGAAAGAGATCTAAAAACCCCAACACAATTAGAAATCACATTAAGTTATTAATTAAGGGCTCATGGTTTTATTTTGTTTTGGTTTTTTCAAAATGTTACTTCAACTTCTGTGACTTGATTTTCCTGTAGCCCAGAATCTAGGGAAGGTCCTCACATTCCTAGGGTGGCAAGGGCATGTGCAGGAAGGATGAGGATGCCTTAAGTGGCATCACTGCATTTTGACATTATTGCTGGTGCAGGTTTTTTGGCACATGAGGGTCCAAAGGAAGAAACCACTGAGCACAGGAGGAAACAATCCTCTGTAAGTGAAAACCAACACCAAGAAAATCAAGGTAAAAATCAAAACTGCAAAGACCCAGATATGGGAATGATCAGAAACAGAATCTACAACTGGCTTGTTTGGTCTGCTTGCAGAAAGGGAAGCAGAGGGAACTCAAGTAAGATGAGGGAGCAAGAGAAGCTCAGATCGGATGAGGCAGATTTTAGGTAAAATGGAAACAGAACTTCTTGAAACAAAACACAGTGATGAACATTTACAACTTGATGTGGGAAACATTAGACAGCCAGAGAGAGAATTGGTGAACTGAAAAATAAATCAGAAAATATCACTAAGAAGGCGAATGTGGAGGGCAGGTATTGGGAAGGATGATGCGGAGATGAAGGGTGCAGAGGCGATGCCCCACATGAGGGCTGGGCTCATAAGGAGGAGAGGAAAGGTGGGCCGCAGGGGCTGAGCCTGCCCACCAGCATCTGTCCATGAACTCTGAAGGTCCAGAGGCAACCAGCCATCCACAGATCTCGAAGCCCAGTGCATCCGCACCAGGAAAAGCGAATGCAAACCCTCACTAGCTTTGCCACTGGGGGAACTCAGACCACAGAGAGAAGGAGCCTCAGCAGCCACGTCAGAAAAAGAGAAATGACAATTAGACCAGTTGATTCCTCAGCTGCAACAGTAAGTCCCAGGAGACACAGACCTAATATTTTCAAGTGCTGAGAGAGAAAAACTGTCAACCTAAAATCGTATATCCGGAAAAAAAAAAAAGTCTTTCAAGAGGGAGGATGGAATGAAGATATTTGCAGCAGGAAAACAAAAACCAAACCAAACCTGACTGCTGGGAGGACTCCATGAACGAAGCTCCTCAAGGATGTACTTCAGGCAGAGGGAAAACAACCCCAGGAGGAAGGCCCTAGAGCTGACAGTAAGGAGCAAGGGAGGACATGGTATAACTGAGGAGACATTCGAGGAGCTTCTTTCTCACTCATCAAAGATGAACCCTCAGCAGATCCTCACTCTGCTCCATCTCTCTCCTTATCCCTCCTCAGGGTTGAGTCCTGGAAGGTGGCCTGAGGCAGTGGGGTCTTTCCCCCCATGAGCTTCAGGGTGATCCTGGGCTGCTTCTCTCATACCCCCTTCCCTTAGTGAACTGGGTCCTTGGGTTTGCCAAGAATGCGTACCACAAAGTTGGACCCCTCAGACCAACAGGAATGGATCATCTTCAAGCTCTGGAGGCTGCACCGGACTCCAGGTGCTGGCAGGCCCAGGTTCTCTGCGGAGGTTCGGGGGAAGGGTGCTTCCTGTCTCCTCCCCATGTCTGGGGTATGCTGGTGAACTTCGGTGGCCCATGGCTCGGCAGCATCGTTCCAAGCTCTGCCCTCATCATTTCATGCCCTTCTTGGCATCTGCCATCTATCCCCTCTCTTCTTATGAAGGACCCCAGCTGTACTGGACCCAGGACTCACCTTACTTCAGTACATCTGTCAAGGCCCTATTTTCAAATAAGGTCATGGTCACAGGTACTGGTGGGTTAGGACATGAGCATCTCACAGCTAGAAACCCCTCTGTGCTGATGACATATGCATTCATATTTCTGGCAGGGACTTCCCCCTCTCCCGAAGAGACAGTTCTCTATAGATTTAGTAAGCTCCAGTGTCTGGGTCTCTCTTGTATCTGATTTTTAAACAATTTTTCATTTTATTCTGAAAGAAGGCCTTTAAAATTGTAAAAGCTCCAGGCCAACAACAAATGCCTGGATCTACCTTTGAAACCCCAGACTTGGGTATCTGATCGCCTAGCTGAATTGAGACATCTCAGGTTCAGTATATCTGAAGTGAAACTCCCATCTGCCCCTCAAACCTGCTGCTCCTACAGCGTGCCCATCTCGGTGAACGGCTACTCTATCTTCTAGCTGCTCAGGACAAAACCCTCTGGGGTGTGCTTGATTCCACACCACACCGGACCTGTAAAGAAACCTATTTGTGCCACCTTTAGATTAAACCTAGTATGAGAACCCTTATCATCATCTATCTGGCTACACCCTGGCCCCAGTCACCAGCATCATTTGCCTGGATTATTACATTAACCTCCTAACTGGTCCCCCAATGAAGTGGACTGAACGTTTATACTCCCCATTCATATGTTGGGATCCTAACTCCCAGTATGATGGCAGTAAGAGATGGGGCTTCTGGGAGGTTATTAGGTCATAAGAATTGAGCCTCCACAAATGGGATAAGTGTCCTTTATAAAGGGACCTCAGAGAGCCTCCTCACTATTCCCCCATATGAGTATATAGTAAAAAGTCAGTAGTCTGTAACCCACAAGAGGATTCTCACCAGAACGCCACCATGAGGCAATACTGATCATAGACTTCCAGCTGCCACAACCGAGGGGAATTTATTTAAAATTTAAAATTCACCCAGTCTATGGTTTCTTGTAATAGTAGCCCAAACTGACTAAGACACCCTATTCCCATCCTTCTTCCTCTTCCCACAGTGTACTGTCAACACAGCAATGGGAAGGAACCTTTCAAAATATAAAGCAGATCTTACTGCTGGTAGGCTCAGATCCCTCCAGTGATGTCCCACTGCACTCAGGTTAGAAGCTAAAGTCCTTACAATGCACAGCCTACAAGGCCCTCTGGGACCTGCCCCCACCCCATAGACAACTGCACTTTGCATTCCTCTCTCCCTTGTTCTGTTCTTCCATTTTCCCAGGTAGTTTTCTCTTTATAACCTCTTATAATTTACTCATGGATTATGTTTCTGGTTTAGAATCTGTCACCCCTCCAGCTGAAATGAAAGCCCATGAGGGTGGGAATCTTCCTCCGTTCCACCTACTGTGTATCCCAAGTACCTAGAACAGTGCCTGGTGCATAGTATTCAATAAGCATCTGTCAAAGCAAAGAATGAAAATATTAGCTGTGTAAATGATAATGATAATAACATCTATCTTGATCAAAATATACTCAACGCCTTTACAGCAAGAACATATTGGTTGGATGAGGAGGGTGTGGGTGGGGGATGGTCATAACTAAGTCCCTTACATTTCTTGTCTTGTTCAAGAGGATGGCCAAACTATTGATTAACTTCAGGTTCTGGTAAGTCAGTTTAAATGTTAATCCATATTAACATTTGCAAGATAACCATTAAAGAAATAAAATATATAACTTCAAACCACAGGAGTTTTGTAAAAGATGAAAAAGGGAAAAACACAAAGTTCAATTAATCAAAAACATGGGAAGAAAGGAGAATAAAAAGAAACACACACAAAACCCCTCAAACCAATGGAAAGTTCTAGGTGACAAACACGAATTCAATTGATTGATAATTATAGCTAATATAAACAGACTCAAATCTCAAATTAAAACAAGAGACTGCCGGCCTGGATTAAAAATAAAATCTCGTGATATGCTATTTAAATCTCGAAGAAGTAAAACATAAGGAAGTGAACTGTTTAAAGCAAAAAAGATGGAAAGAGATCCACCAAATACTAATCAATAAAATGGATAAAATAGACCTTAAGGCCAAAATCATTTACTAGAGATAAGGAAGGTCACTACAGATTGATGAAAGCTTCAATTCAAGAGGATATACACCAATTTCTGAGAAGGTAATGGTGGAGCAAAGATCTGACAGGGGTGGGGAAGTAAACCATGTGGATTTCTGGAGGAAGAGTTTTCCAGGTAGAATATCATGGAAATCTTCACCCTTGCCATGTGTCTGGAAACCTTAAAATACTCCAAACAAGCCATGGGCCATACAGAAAAAATAAAGTGAAAATTATAAAACACACTGAACTAAGTGCCAGCAGAAATGTTACTGATTAAAACATGTGGGTGTACCTGAAATAGCACTTGGAGGAAAAAATTATATACGTTAAGGGTTATTTTTTCAAAGGAGAAGATGGATGAAAATAATGCATTAAGTAATAGGAGGGAGAAAGTAAATGCAAAAGAAATAAATCAACAAACAGAAAGTAGAAAGAAAAAAATAATACAAATCACAGCTGGAACTTATGACATGGAAACAAATATATAGTAGAGAGGATCAATGAAGTCAAAAGTTGATTCTTTGAAAAGTCTAATATTGACAAATTCCTCTGGCAATTATCAAGAGAAAAAGAGCGAAAGAACATTTAAACAATATTAGGAAGAAAACAGGCACATAAGTGTAAGTGAAGCAAGGATTAAAGAGATAAGAGAATGTTATAAACACCGTTAGCCAGCTAGTTTGAAAACTAAGGTGGAATGGATGAATCACTAGTAAAGTGCAAATAACTAAATGTGACTCAGAAAGCAATAGAAAGTTGCTGTACCATTTTACATTCCCCCCAGCAGTGTCTAAGCATTCCAGTTGGGATGATGGGATTGCATGGCTATTGCCACAGATGCTCTGCAACAGAGGTGAGCAAACAACTGCCTGTAGGCGGCCACCTGTTTTTGTAAATAAAGTTTTATTGGCACACAGCCATACTCATTCATTTATGCAATGTGGTCAAGCTGCTTTCAAAAAAGCAGAGTTGAGTAGCTGCAGCAGAGTCATCACATGGCTTGCAGGCCTAAAATATTTTCTAGCTGTCCCTTTCAGAAAAAGTATGCTGACCCTTGATTTATAGGAAGATCATGAAAAGCAAAGGCAAATAGTAGGCAACTGAAAACCAGGTATGGAGGCCTGCAGGGCAGACCAAGTTTAGGATCTAAATAGACCAAAGGCTGAACCGCAGAGCAGATTAGATATCCAATCGATGCATGTCTGTTATGACAGGGACAAAGACCAAGCTAGGAAAATTGGGAACTCTGGGACACATGGGATGAAGGCATCTGGGGAGATGCCCCCAAAGATTTTGATTCCCCCAAACAATTCGGAATCTTCTGAGCCCACATAAGTGCTCACCCCTCCCTAGGAAGACCTAGCGCTCTCCAGTGCTACAAAAACAATGCAGAGCCCTCAACTCAGGATATGTTCCCACTCCCCCTATTGAATATTGGGTTAAAGAGCACCATAATCCAGGAAGGATTGCCGGCCTGATAAAGAATGTCAGGGATTACACCCCAAAGTTACTGCAAGTCCTGGCCAGAAGTATTGGAGGAAGGAAATGGGGGATGGATTCTGAGGGTGCTTGGTCAAAGAGGCTTGACCATAATTTTGAATAGTGAAGAGCACATGTGGACCTCGGGGCTCTCTCCTGAGATCTAACACTCTGGTGAAGACCCCTGGTGATGGTGTAAACTCTCTACTGAGATGGCCCCTAAAAATATGCAAAGAAGATAAATTTAAATGCCAGGAATGCCCTGGTCAATGGCAGAGGAAGGGATGAAAGGGCCCAGGAAGCAAGCATGCTAGAATGGTCCTAACACCTACGGTCAGAACATCTGCCGGTGAGGATGCTCCATGGGAAGGAAGGACCAGAGGACACACTATACTCTAAGATCAAAAGGAATGTGCCAGTGAGAGGGGCCCAGAAACACTACAAAGTTCAGTGGTGGCCATGGCTCCTTGTAGGCCAGGGCTGGAAGGCTGAAAGAAGGGGAAGCTGATAGAGAACCTGGCTTGCTGATAGCAATGTGGTGATAGGATGTCAAAGCAATAGAGGTGGTAATGAAGAACTTAGAAGCCAGGGGTCACAATTATTGAGATAAGCAGCAAGATCAGAGTAACAGTTAAAGATCTTCAGAGAGTTCAGAGAAGGTCATGGGGCAAGAAAGATGAGAAGCTGGCAAGCTTGTTCAACAGAAGAAATCAGCAATGGTGCCCAAGGAGCTAAAGGCAGGGAAATTGCCCCAATAAAAATTCACAATCCCTTATCTAGTCTCTGGACCTGAGCCAGTTTTTATCCTGAAACCATTGGAAGAAAACATGACCATGCGCCCAAGAAAAAAGATTCTACAATTTCACAGCAAGTATATACAATGGGATGATTCCCCTAGTCCTTCTTACTGCCATTTTTGGGGTTACCTGTGCACATACTGTATATAGTCAGAAATTGGAGGACTGTTGCTAGACATAGAGTCTGAGTTAATATCAAGACTCAGAGATCCCAAGTGTCAATATGTTTCTCCCATTAATGTGGAGGCCTGGTAATAAACGGACTCCTGATCAAAGTCCATTTACAGTGGGTCTGCTGGGTCTGTGATCTATCTGATAGTCATTTCCCCCATCCTCAAGTGTGTGATTGGGATTAATCTACTTGGCAGGTGATGTAGCTCCACGGTGGGCTCTTGGTTTGTGAGGTACAATGGAGGAAAACAAAGTGGAAGTCTTAAAAATTACCCCCGCACCATGCTAGCTAAGATAGCAAACCAAGAGCAATATTATATTCTAGGGGCCAGAGCAGAGACAAGTGTCAGCCTTATGGATCTAAAGGAAGCAGGTATGGTGATCCTATTTATGTTGTTATTTAATTCACCAGTAGCAACTCCTACAGAAAATCGACAGATCCTGAACTATGACTGTAGACTACTACAAGCTCAACTGAGTAGCAGTCCCAGTCAATTCACAGCTACCATGACAGATGTCTTTCCTAGAACAGATTACTATTGCTTCAGAGACATGGCATAGGATGACTGATTTGGTGCCTGTGTTCTTTTCTATCTCAATCAGCAAAGATCGAAAGGTTTTCATTTACATGAAGTAGATAACAATATTCATTTATAACAAGAAAAAGCTCTAAGCAAACTAGGAATAGTATGGAACTTCCTCAATTCAGTAAGGAATGTATTTTAAAACCTTATAGCAAATATTATAATTAAAGATGAATTATTGAAAGTTTTCCTTCTGATATCAGCAAAACAAGGATGTCTGCAATCACCATTTCTCTTTGATATTACACTGGAGGCCCTAGCCAGCATAATAAGGCAGGAAAAAAAACAAAGGTATAAAGATCAGAAAGGAAGGAATAACACGTTAATTATTTGCAGATGACATGATTTTGTACATGTAATATGAAAAAATACAAAAGATTCTATAGATCAGATATTAGATTGAATAAAAGAGTTTAGCTAGATACAAAGTCAATATACAAAAATGAATAGCATTTCTGTCAGCAGTCATAGGATATACAAAAAAATTTTTGAAAGGTAAGATTTAGGGCAGCATCAAAAATATCACCTGCCTAAAAATAAATCTAACAAAATATATATAAAACTTTGTAGTTTGTTTTATGCTCACTGAGGATAAGGACCTTATTTTACTCACTGGTGAATGTTCCCAGCACTTGGAACATGCCCGGGACATAATGGGTGATCAATAATTATTTACTGAATGAATATGCGTATGTGATGCTCATTATACTTTTCCCCTTTACTATCTAACACCCTTCCTTTCGTGTCATTTCCTTGGATAGGATTTCCCTCAATCCTGCACCATAGTAGGTTTTCACGTTTTCATACATCTCTTTTCTAGTGCCCACCACAATTGTACTTAAGTAAGTAATTGTGTAACTGCTCATGTCTGCCTTCCCCACTGGAATGTAGATTCCATGACAAATATACTGATACAAGGAGGTGCCCCCCAAATACTCTTCGACTAATTAATGAGTCACATTTACCTGCAATTCAATAATGTCTTTGAGTCTCCTCAGCTGTCCATTTCTACCCATCCAGCACACATGACTCCGTCCTGCCTCCTCTTGCCTAGTTTACTCACCTAGTACATCTTCACCAGTCACCATTCATTCACTCACTCATCCCACCAGTATATTCTGAGACATCTGCCTATGCCAGGTGCTGTGCTAGGATCTAGGGATGCAGCAGTAGGGCTGGCCTTCATTGGTAGCTGGGGGTGGTCACTACACATCAACGGGGAAGATCTTCTTATCTGGCTGCAGAAGAGAAGGGTTCTTCCTTTTTTCATTTTATGTAATCCCCAAAAGTAGCTGAGGAAAGACATTCCTCCTCTGCCATTTGTCACATCCAATAATCCTTTCCCATGGAATTCCAATTTGGTAGCTCTCTCGGCTGAGCAGTCATCGAAGGAAACCCCATTAATACACGGTCAGAGCCCACACGAGCTGTGATTCATTTAATACCAAAATGAAGGAGAAAAATCAATAATACTTAGCTCTGGTCACATTACATTTTTCTTTAACCAAAGTGTCTCTCATAAATATCCCCCTAAAATGGTTGTGAAACTCACTGCCCCCCTCCCCACTAAGTTTGCCCAGTATTGTGTTTCATTCAGAGTATACCAGTGACCTCCTACAGGAGGCTCCCAACGAAGTTGTCACTGACAAAGTTCACATCCTCCAGTGAAGCTTTTACCAGCCCACTCAACGTGAGAAAGGCGTTATGCCTCCCTATGTCACTGCAGTGCAATTTCTGCCTTATCAGAAGGAACATGGCCTGTTCTTTGCACAGCAGTACATTACAAGCCAGGGAAGGGGCTCCCTGGCACTGAATGGGAGCACTGGGCTCTGACATCAGCTGTACAGATACTTCCTTTCCCTTTCAACCATGTTAGCTCCACACACCTGCCCACTTCCCAGAGCTTCCTCCCACCCTATGCAAGGCAGGTGGCATACCAGCCAGTAGGTGGTAGGAAGGGCCTCTATGAGGAAAGCATTTACCTCTTCGTAGGGCAAGAAATGTGTCTAAGATTGGGAAGAAACAGAAAAATCAATAAAACTTAGCTCTGGTCACATTATGTTCTTCTTTAACCTATGTGGAATGTCTCTCATAAATATCCCCAAAAAGAGTTGTGAACCCCACTGCCCTCTGCCTCCTGGTTAAGTTGTGCAATATAGAGCTCCATTCAGGATATACCAGTTGACCACCCAGGAGAGACTCCCAACTAACTTTCCACTGAGCAAGAGCACAGGCTCAGATGTGACACATGCTACATGGATGCCATTCAGCTCAACTGCTTTCAGGATTTTGTAGTCTTCTCCATCTCCTGGGTTTGAAACCATCTGAGCAAGATTAAGAGACACTGACAAAGAGCTCTTTTAACTCATTTAAAAGCCCCTTTGACTGGGCAGTCTACCAGATGGCAATACAAGCAAAGCCATGAGCAGGTTCAGTGTGTGCCAGGCACTGTTCTCAGTGCTCTACATGTTCTCATCTATCTAATCTTCATGCTGATACTCATGTCGTTCCCATTTTGCAGATGAGGGCAGGTTGCTCCAGAGAGAGTAACTAACCACTGAAAGTTCACATGGATTTATCCAAGATCATTCATCCTCTCAACAGCTGTAGCTAATGGCTGATATAGGCAGCTCCAAGGTTCTAGGCCCCAGGCTGAGGCAGGGTGAGACAGGTGAATGGCTGTTCTGAGCTCAGCTTCCTTGATCTAAGAGCCAACTTGGAAGCCCACCTTGCCCTCCTTTCTACTCAGGCATGCCTATTTCTATCCCTTCCCAATCTGAAGTCTTCCCTCCCTACCCCACTAGCAAGAAGCTCCTTCCCTTCTCATGGCTTCATCCCAGGTGGAAAGGAGAGGAAGGACCATGCTCCCTGTGATAGGTACAGCTTCAGTCCCAGGATGGGGGTCTATATACCCATCATGTGTTTCTCTTCCACCTTTCTTACTCTCAGTGATAGGGCACAATCTGCCAGAGTTGGGGGTCCATGCTACAGCCAAATGAATAAATGATGCTTTCCCTTCTCTTAACTTTTGCACACTGCTGCTCCCTCAGTTGTTTCGGGCTAACCCTTACTCACCCTAAGTCTCATCCCAAAAGCCACCACCTCTGAGGATCTCCCTGATTCCCTCAGGGGGCCTGAGAGCAGCTTCCCTCTTACTTTCCCAACACATACACCCATATCCACTGCAGTTATCCTGCTACAGGTATATTCCTCTTCCCAGAATGTGAGATTCTTGAAAGCAGCAGGCCGTATCTTTCATTTCTGTATCCCTCAGCCTAGCAAGAAGAATGTCTGGCATATAAAGGTCTGTGACTAAATGAATTAACAGAATTGTTATGGATACTAGGAGTAACAGTAAGGCCACCCAGTAAGTGCTCTCTAAATGGTATAAGTAACAATAATAGATACCACCTATTGAGCACTTACTATGTGTCAGACATCACGCTAAATATTTCACATGTGTTATCTCATTTAATTTTTAAAGTATATATACTGGGTTGAATAGCATCTCCCCAAAATTTATGTCCACCCTGAACCTCTAATGTGACCTTATTTAGTAATAGGGTCCTTGTAGATTAATGAGTTAAGATGAGGTCATGTCAGCTTAAGGTAGTCCAGTCACTAGTGTCATTAGAAGAAGGCACAGGAGGATACAATGTGATGACAGAAACATAGAGGAAGAAAGCCATGTGGTAACAAAGGCAGAGCATGGAATGATGTGTCTAAAAGCCAAGGAATGCCAGGAATAGCTGGAAGCCACCAGAACCTGGAAAAGACAAAAAAGGAGCCTGTCCTAGAACCTGCATGGTCCTACTGAACTTTGATGTGGACTTCCAGTCTCCATAACTGTGAGAAAATAAATTTCTGTTGTTCTAAACCCCCCAGTTCATGGTAACTTGTTACTCAGCCCACATCCTAAGGGGTAGAATGCCCACATCTTGCAGGTAAGGTATTCAAGGTTCAAAAGAGTTTTCTCTAGTTTTCCAAATTGATCCAGATAATAAGCAATAAACCAAGTTCAAAGCCATGGCTGCTTCCCATGCTCCATCCTGAAGTGTTAAACCAATCCACACTGGGGGAAAATAGTAAAGAGGGCAACCATCCCCCTCCTTGTTTTGCACATCTCAACTCCTTTACACAGAAAAGAAAAACAGAACCAAATTCTGCCTCCCCAACACATGGACCCAGGCCAAACCCTACACTTCATACACAGAGAAGTGTCTTGAACTGACAACAGTGATAACGTGTCTGTAGCTCTAAGCCTTGAATGTCCTCCTTTTGGCGGCTCAGTGTCCTAAGGTGCGTGGGTAGATCCAACATGAACCTCAGCCCCAGTGCTGCTCTGAAAGTCAACAGCTGACAATTGCTTTCCAGGAGAAGGAGCAATGAAATTGAACCTTTGAGCATGCTCTCATTCACTCTTTGTGCTTGCTGACACCCATCACTGACCTGCAGGTCCAAAACTCCTTCAACATCCTCACCCCTGGCCTTTCTTTCTCTGAATCTAATCATACATCTTGTGGATGTCTCAGGGTTGTGTCTGCCCTTCAGCCAGAGAGTTTCAGGATGATTAAAACTTGGGGATTCTCTCTGAGAGTTGGAAGAAGGGCAGGTTCCCTGGGGGTCAGAGGCTGTTACTATTAGATCTCAGATGTACAGCAAAGTACTTTAGGTTTTCTGCGGGTATGCCTGGAGCTCAGCCCCATAAATATAGAATTGGGGGCAAGGGAGTTATATTCCAGAGGCAGAAATCTATAACTGTCAGAAACATGAAAGATTCATCAATGGCACATGGAATTGGGTACCTAAATTGTGAAACCTCAGTCACAATTCCATTTGTTGTATGATGATGTAAAAGCATAGCTCTCTTCCTCTGCTCTCCTTTTCTCTCCAATCACAGCCTATTTATGCATTCATTTGACAATTACTGGGAACCAACAGGCATATAAGACACTGGGGTTCCATAATTAAAAGAAGCGACAATGACCTACCTGGAGATTGTGGTTGAGGACCATGGACAGCACCACAGACATACTTCTGCTGGGCACAGACCGGCCCCCCAGAACTCCATCCCTGTCTGGCACTGGGAGTTATGTCTTTTGACCCAGGTAGGGTTGTCTCCACACAGCCCCAGAGACTGCCATTCTCTCCAGAACTGGCACACAAGGAGCTGCTGTTGGCAAAATCTTCTGTTGAAGAACTCTGCCTTCCAGTAGAGGAACAGATGACATAATTGTGGAGAGGAACAGATTCGTGGGGATCCTAACTAGAGAATAGCACCAAAGGATACAAGTAGCTGGAAGCTGTCACAGGTCTCTGTGACAACTTGCCAGGAACTGAACTGTTCAGCCCTGGAATGGATCCTCTTGAGGGAATAAACTTCCATTCATTGCAAATAGTCACCTCTTGGGAAAACTGCGGTGGGCTGCCCAGTCTGCCCTGAGTAGGAGTTCAGATTCCTGACACAAAAATGCTTTCATAACATGGAATTTTTTAATTAAGTGGCCCTAAATTGAATTTAAATAAAAATTTAAAAAATTAAGTGGCCCTTTAGTGCTCCAACAGCTCTTTCTGTCCTCATGTGACCCTCTGCTCTGCTTCCTAACTGCCTTCCCAAGGACGATGACAAATGGCTACACTAAGTAGCTCATCCTCCAAGCCCATCTTCTGATTTTTCACATATATTGTCTCCCCACGTACTTCTTCCCTAGTATATATCAAGTTAAATTTATAAAGACAATTTTAAGGATATCTAAGATTCTTGAGGGCAATCTGATAGTATGTATCAAATTTTGATACATATTTTGACAATACATATCAAAATAACCCAATCTGAATAAAGGGGAAAGGAGAGAAAATGAGTGAAAATATCAGTGAGGATGATAGAACATGAGAGACTCCTAATTCTGGGAATCGAACAATGGATAGTGGAAAGGGAGGTGGGCAAGGGGTTGGGGTAACTGGATGATGGGCACCGAGGGGGGCACTTGACGGGGTGAACACTGGGTGATATGCTATATGTTGGTAAATTGAACTCCAATAAAAAATAAATTTTAAAAAATCTAAAACAAACAAACAAAAAAGCAAACAAAATAACCCTATCCAAACTCTGGTTGTAATATGTTGGAGCAAATATGGTATCACTCTGTTCTTTTCCAGGAGATCACTCCCAAACATAACAGAGAATAAAAGAAATACAAACTTTGGCTTGATAGCCATAAAATCTCTCTACTCTCACAACAGTGTCTGCAGAAGGGCTGCCCAATGCAGCACGGTCCAACCAGGCTTTGGGAAAATGCTCAAAGAGGAGGTCTACAACTGAAGATCAGACAAAGCCTGGAGAGAATAGCTCATCACAGGAAAGAGCATATGCCTTAGGACATAAAACGTACTAGTTTGTATTTGGAACAATGGAAACAAGATTCACAGGTAGCAGAGAACTGCCAGGACCCACATGCTGGTCCAGAAAACTGGATGTGGGAGATTAAGAACTAGGAAAATCTCAACTTTCATAGAAAAAAATATATAGATGTTGGAGTTACTTGATCAAGACTTAAAATCAGTTATTATAAAAATATTCCAAAAAAAATATTCCAAAGTTGGGGGTGGGGCACCTGGGTGGCTCAGTCAGTTAAACGTCTGACTCTTGGTTTTGGTTTGGGTCATGGGATCAAGCCTTGTGTTGGGTTCCATGCTCAGTGTAGAGTTGGCTTGGGATTCTCTCTCTCCCTTTCCCTCTGCCCCTCCCCCTGCTTTGATTCATATTCTCTCTCTCTCTCTTAAATACATACATACATACATACATAAATAAATAAATCTTTTTTAAAAAGAAGAGTAAAACACTCTTTAAAATATGTAAACATGAAAAGTCTCAGAAAATAAATAGAAAATATAAAGGAGAATCAAGACATAATAACCCTAACTGTGTATGCACTTAACCAAAGGCTTTATAATATATGAAGCAAAACCTGAAGGAACTGTAGGAGAAAATAGACAAATACACAGCTCCAGTTGGAGGCCTCAGTACTTTTTTCTCAGTAAAAAAATAGAATAAGTTGACAGAAAATCAGGAAGGACTTTAATAAAAACTGAATAACACCATCAACCAACTAAATCAAATTGATATTGAGAGAACATTCCACCCATCAACAGCAGAGTACATTCTTTTTAAGTGTTCATGGAATATTCACCAAGAAAGACCATATACTGTGTCATAGAACAAATTTTAAAAGGTAAAAAAAAAAAACTGAAATAATATGAAGCATGTTCCCTGATGACAATGGACTTAAACCAGAAATCAATAACAGAAAGACAACAGGAACATCTGCAAATACTTGGGAATTAAAAAGAACACTCTTTTAAATAACCCACAGGTGAATGAAAAGTCTCAAGAGGAATTAGAAAATATATTCAACTAAATAAACAATTATAATCAAGATTTGTAGGGTGCAGCTAAAGCAGTACTTTAAAATATTCATAGCATTAAATGCTTATAGTAGGGGGAAAAAAAAGAAAGGTCTCAAATCAGTAATATAAAACTCTACCTGTAGAAACTAACAAAATCAGAGCAAATTAAGCCCAGTGTAGGCCAAAAGAAGGAGATAATAAATATAATCATGAATTGCAAATAAAATTGAAAGCACAAAAACAATACAGAAAATGAATGAAAGTAAAAGCTGGTTCACTGAAAGATAAATAAAAACAAGATCAGTGATTAACAAAAACAACAAAAAATTAGGAATGAGAGAGGAGATATCACTACAGACTCCACAGACATGAAAAAAGTAATAAAGGAAACAATGAACAACTCTGCATACATAAATTCAATAACTTAAATGACTCAATTTATTAAAAACTACAAACTACCAAAATTCACCAAAAAAGAAACAGGTAACCTGAATAGTTCTATCACCACTAAATAAGTTGAACTGTAATTTAAAACCTTCTGAAAAAGAATTCTGCAGGCCCAGATGGTTTCACTGGCAAATTCTACCAAACATTTAAAAAACAAACTAACAAATTCTATATAATTTCTTCCAGAAAACAGAAGAGGAGAGAGCATACCCCTGGACTCCAATAAAAAAAATAAATGATTTTATGAGACCAGCATTACTTTGATACCAAAACTAGACAAAGATAGACAACAAAAGAAAACTATAGATCAGTATTCCTCTAGAATATGGACGCAAAAATCCTCAACAGAATATTAGGAAATGAAATTCAGCAATATGTAAACAGAGTAATATGTCACGAGCCAATGGATTTTATTCTGGGAATGTCAAGTTGATTCAATATCCATGAATCAATGTAATCCACCCTATTAATAGTTTAAAGAAGAAAAACCATATGATTGTATCAATCAATGCAGAAAGAACATTTGACAAAATTCTACATCTATTCACAAAAACAATCTCTTCAAAATGGAATAGAAGGGAACTTCTTCTTCAAATGAACGGCATTTGTAAAAACACACACACACACACACACACACACACACACACACCACAACTACCACTATCTTTAATGTTGAAAGACTGGAAGCTTTCCTTCTAAAATTGTGATCAGGCCAGGACTCTGAAAACTCCCAAAACTCCTATTCAACATAATATGGAAGTCCTAGCCAGTGCAATAAGGCAAGAAAAAGAAATAAAAGTCATATAAATTGGGAAGGAAGAAGTAAAACTCACTATTTTCAGACAATATGATTGTCTACATAAAAAATCCTAAGAAATATATCCCCCAAATTAACCCTCTTAGACTTCAGGTGAGCTTAGCAAGGTTACAGGTACAAGGTCAACACAAAAAAAATTAGTTGTATTCCTATACACTAGCAATGAACATTTAGAAATAAAATGTTTAAATATAATTTACAATATATCCAATAACTTAAAATGCTCAGGTATAAATCTAACAAAAGTTTTATATTATCTGTATACTGTAAACTACAAGACATTGGTGAAAGAAAGCAAAGCAGACCTCAATAAATGGAGATATCTATCATGGTCATGGATTAGGAGATTCAGTATAGTAAAGACTTCAGCTCTCCCCAAAGCAATGTGTAGACTTAATGCAATATCAATCAAAATCTAGCAATAATCTCTGCAGCTATAGACAAGTTGATTCATATCAAAATTCATAACAAAAGACAAAGGAACTAGAATAGCCAAAATGATTTTGAAAAAGATAATCAAGTTGGAGAAATTTTATTACACAATTCAGACTTGTTACAAACCCTACCGTAACCAAGACACTGTGGTATTGGTGAAATGATAGACATACAGCTGAATGGATAGGATATAAAGTCCAGAAATAGACCTTCATGATTTAACAAAGGTACACAGGCAATTCAATAAAGAAAGGGTTCTTTTTTCAACAAGTGTGTGTGTGTGGAGGGGTAACAATTGGTCATCCAAATGCACAAGAAGAAAAAGAAACAATCTTGACCTAAACCTTTATACAAAAACTAACTCAAAATAGATCATATATCTAAATGCAAGATATAGGGATGCCTGAGTGGCTCAGTGGTTGAGCATCTGCCTTTGGCTCAGGGCAGGATCCAGGATTGAGTCCCACTTTGGGCTCCCTATGAAGAGCCTGCTTCTCTCTCTGCCTACTTCTCTGCCACTCTGTCTCTCATGAGTAAATAAATAAAATATTTTAAAAAATAAATGCAAGATATAAAATCATAAAAGTTTTAGAATGAAACAGGAAAAATAATCATGACTTGGAACTAAGCAAAGATTTCCTTAACACTAAATGCAAGATCCTTTTCAAAAATTGATAAATTTGGGGCAACTGGGTGGCCCAGTTGATTAAGTGTCCAACTCTTGATTTCAGCTGGGGTCATGATCTCAGGATCATGGGATTAAGCCCCACCTGGGGCTCTACACTGAGTGTGGAGCCTGCCTGGGATTCTCTCTCTCCCTTTCTCTCTGCCCCGTTCTCTCTCAAAAAATTTAAATAAATTAATTAATTTAATTAAATTAAAATCAATAAATTGGACTTCATGGACATTTAAGAACTTTTGTTCTATGACAGGCCTTCTTAGGGTAATGAAAAGTCAAGCTACAGAGTGGGAAAAAATATTGGCAAATAACATTTATGACTCAATGGTAAAAAGAATTTTTTTTTCTTAATGGGCAGAAAACCTTAGAGACTTCACTTAAAAGAGAATATGGGAATGGAAACCAAGCACATGAAATGTTGCTCAACATCATTGGCCATTAAAGGTATGCAAATTAGAGCACAATGAAATACCAGTATATATGGATCAGAAAAGTTACTTAAAAAAATTCAAAACAATAAAAATGGTTTTTCAGGGATGCCTGGGTGGTTCAGTCAGTTAAGTGTCTGATTCTTTATTTCAGCTCAGGTCATGATCTCAGGGTCTTGGGATTGAGCCCTGAGTCAGGCTCCACACTGAGCATGGAGCCTGCTTAAGATTCTCTTTCTCCCTCTGCCCCTCCCCACCATTCATGCACTCTCTCTCTTGCTCGCTTGTTCTCTAAAACATGGCTTTTCAGTTTCTTATAATAATTAATCAAATATTTACCATATGATGCAACAATCCCAGTCCTGAGTATTTACCCTGGAGAAATAAAAACTTACCTTCAGACCAAAGCCTATACACAAATGTTTGTAGCAGCTCTATTCATAATCACCAAAAACAAGTTTATTCAATGAATGGGTAGGCAAATGGTAGTATATTCACACAATGGAATACTACTGAGTATAACGACTTGGATGAATCACAAAGGCATTCAAATGAATGAAAGAAGCCAGTCTCAAAGGTTCCACACTGTGTGATTCCATTTATAAGACATTGTGGAAAGAACAAAACCACAGAGATGAAGAACAGATCAGTGGTTGCCAGTTTCAGGATGGGGTAAGAGTGTGACTACAATAAACATACCAGCCAGGGTTTGCTTTTAGGTCTGGACACTCATTCTGAAGTTTATTAGAAAAATGAACAAGCAAGAGTAGCCAACAACATTCTGGAAAAGAGTAATAAAGGTGGACTCATTCCATTCATATGGAAATGTATTCTGTAACTACAATAATAAAAAGAGTGCAGCAGTAGAACATGAGCAGACTAATCATTGAAACAGTATAGAAAGGCCAAAAAAAGGTCTATATATAATTGGGAATTTAGTATATCATAGAGTAGGTGCATGCCAATCAATAGATAAAAAGCAGATTAATTCAATAAATAGTTTGGGGACACTTGAATAGCTATCTGGGGGGTACTGTACACTGACCCTACCCCTTCTATCTTAATAAATTACAAATCAATCAAAGATTTAAATTAAGAACAGAATGAAACCATTCAAGTACTAGGATAAGGTGGGGTTTTTTTGTGTAATTTTAAAGTAAGAAAAGCCTTCTTTCACTACGCCACACATCTTGGAAGCCATGAAAGAAATGACTGATTAATTGAACAACTTAAAACTTTTTTGAACAGATAGAAAAAAATCTTAATAAAAAGACTTAGAAATATTTACAATACATATTTTGGAAGAAGGGCCAATTTCTGTAATATATAAAGAGCTTCTCCATACCAATAAGGAAAAGATCAATAATCTAATACACAATATTACAACATGTGAACACATAATCCACAGAAAGAATGTTCACATTCTTAATAATATGATAAGTGTAAAGTCCAACTACAAGATAAATGCTTGCACATGTCAGAACCACAGGAAACAGCATGACAACACAATGTTTTAGTAAGGATGGGAGGAACCAGACATATAACACTGGTTGCAATGTGACTTAATTCAGCATTTATCCATCAACAGGGTGTTGATTACATTAATTTTGGTACATTCATCTGTTGAAGACTAGCTCCCAACTCAAGGCCTTGCCCTTGCTGTCGTAACAGGAAAGCTTCTCCCCCACATTTCCCAGGGCTTCCTGACCCTTCAGCTCTTTGCTCTCCTCTTTCTTTCTATCTCTTTCTTCTTTTTAAAAGATTTTATTTATTCAAGAAAGACACAGAGAGAGGGAGAGTCTGCCCTCTGCCCAGAATTCTCCTTCTGCAGAGGGAGAAGCAGGCTCCATGCAGGGAGCCTGATGTGGGACTCCATCCCGGAACTCCAAGATCACACCCTGGGCCAAAGGCAGGCGCTAAACTGCTGAGCCACCCAGGGTTCCTCTCCTCTTTCTTTCTCGATGGAGTCTTCTCTGACCTCTCAATTTATAATTTTACCTGTTTTCCATGGCTTTTCTCTGATTTATTTTTCTTAATCATACCCACCACCATATATTTTTTTCATTATTTACTGTCCATCTGCTCTCTCTAAAATGTGTGTCAACAAGGGCCACTACATCTTTGGAACCTAAAACAATGCTGGGCACATAGTCGCTGCTCAATAATACTCCTAAGAATGAGGGAGCTCTATATATACTGATGGAAACCAATCTACAAGTTATAGTCTTAAATTTAAAAAGCAAGGTGTAATTCGCATGTGAAATATGCTACATTTGCACAAAGGGAAAAGAAAAGAAGTGTCACCTCTGGAAGGATCAATGAGAAAATGGTAACATGAGGACCTCTGGGGGAGGTGGGGAAGGCAAGATGGGAGGTAGACTTACTTTTTACTATAAAGCTTTGTCTATCTTTTGAATTCTCCATCATGTATTTTTCTTCAAAATTCATATAGAGTTTAAAAATGCATAATTTTTAAAATATGAAAGCCCTTTAGTTCATGATACCATTTCTAGAAATTTATTTTGAGAAAATAATCGGAGAAGTATACTAAAAAATGTTCAAGGATATTCCTAGAAGTACGGGAAGAAAAAAAATCTAGAAACAACCTATTTAACAATAGAGTAGGTCCCTCCAGAGGACTACCATGCAGGTGATAGAAGATATTTATTTGTATTGATTTGTTTTATTTGTATTGATTTAAATAAAGTTCATAGTACAGTGCTGGTGAAAAATGATACTTTTGAATGTATATGTGCCAAAAATGTGTGTGTGTACGTTGGATTTAGGGGGGACTTTTACTCTCCACACATTTTTATATTGTTTGCATTTTTACAACAGGTTGCTTTTGATATCAAAAGAAACACAGTAAATATACTTCCATGCTGGGGAACATACAATGTCTCTCATTCAAACCTTACAATGCTGAAGGCCATGCTCTTTAACAAGGAAGAAAGTGCCCTTGCCGAGATCTCGCCCACTAATTCTGAGTGTTAGACAACAAGAAATCAAGTAATAACAAAGGTGGTTATGATAGTTAACATTTCCTGCATGCTTAATTTGCACCAGGCATCACTCTAAATAACTGCTATTACACGCAGGAACCTATAAAATGCCTCCAACAGCACAATAGGGAACCGGGGATATGCCCCAGTCACAGGTGAGGAAGCTCAGCTACAGCCTTTGTTCAAAGTCATTCTAGCGTCAGAGCACCTGGGTACCCCACACTCTGGGCCTCATCACCCAGGACTGTCATCACCTGGTAATTTATCTGTCCCCTCAATAGATGATGCACATTTTCAAAGACCAATTCAAGTGTGGATCTCCAGCCTGGCACGGTTCGGAAACACGGCAAATGCTACTGAACCTATGTTTACTGAATCCACATCAGTGTCAAACAAAGGGAAAGGCACCACACAGGGCAGCCCAGCACTTGAGAGGTGTCTCCTAGAAGGGCTTCCCTGGAGAAGAATGACCCTCAGGAGGGCCTCCCAGGGGGAGAAGCCCACTGTGGGCTTGACTTGGGGAACAGGTGAAGTCACCCCCTCATTCCGATGTGCATGTGGAATTACAGGTCTTATAACTGCAAATTTATAGGTGCGTGTTTCATTGCTCTCAGCATTGCATATTTATAATTTAGCGGTGTGTAAAAATTTATAAAGGTACAACTAGTGGTTGGTTAATGACAGTTACTGTGGCAGCCCATATTTAGTGTGTTTTTCATGTCACAGAAGTCTGGCCTGGAACAGAATGGCGCATACACAAAGCAGGTGATGAAAGAGAAGAGATGGGCTAGGGGTTTGGTGACTAAACGTTCCTAGACTCACAAAGGCTGGCCTCTCTGCTGTTGCTGAGGGGTGAGCTGCTCCAAAAAGGAGATGTGTGGGTATCTCTCAATGAGCCAGACACATGGAAGCCCACTGCCAGCCAGGCTTCAAAGAGAAAAGCTTTCTGACAGAGAATAATTAAGGCAAGAGGCCCCCAAGAGAAAGCAGTCGATGCTATTGCTGTATTGACAAATGCATAATTTTATCTTGGAAAAAGAAATCCCCTGCCTTTCCAAAAGTGAGTCCTAAAATAGCTGCCTTTCAAGGACCAGCGTCCTAATCAAGTTTTTATTCATCAGTGGCTGCAGATGAGCCAGAGCGGGTCCTGGAAGTTTACCCCCGAAGCCATAGCTCTGGTCTCACAACTCATCAATTCCATGCGCTGGATGACATGGGGCCGGGCCCAGGGGCCGGAATGCCCGAGGCCTGTGATGGAGCTAGAATGGGTCTGCTCCGGGTGGGGCTAGGAACGGGGAGGCCTCAGTGCTGTGGAAGACAGAGCTGGCTGGGCACAGTGGTGCTGGCTGCCCTTGCAAAAGGGGATGGAGAGAATGGCAACTTTGCAACAGGCACCCTGGGAGTCCCTGCCCCACTCTCCAAAGATGATAAAAGGGCTTTGGCTTCTCCCATCCTAGTAACACTGTGGGCAAGAGGCACGTGGACTTGCAGGCAGATGTCATGAAATCTATCCACAGACGAAGCGTTGCCAGGCTCTCCTCAGGTCACACAGGGGCAGGTGGAGCCCAAAGTGCTGCCTCTGCAGGCTTCGAGGGATTCTCCCCAGGCCCCATCTGGGAACCCTCCTACAGTTGCCAACGAAGGCTGAGAAGTCATAAGACCCCTTTGTATTCCCCAAATGCAAAGTCAAGGAATTTGATAAATAGTCATCTATTCTCACTTAGTGCAACAATTAAAGCAGATCCATATTTTCAAACCATCACCCTGAACAAGTCAAACCACACTACAAATCAAAAAAGAATAATTAAAACCTACACTTCTTGCAATACCACAGAGTAAAGCAATTACACCACGCTTCTAATGAGCAATTTATGTAATTTAAAAAGTCAGACCCATAATATGCAAAGAACGTTTCAAATGAATTACTGTCGGGTGACTTGGTGCACTTTGATCCTTGTGACTGGCCCCTGCCCGCTGTGACTTCTCTGTCACCCTCTCTTCGTATTTCTGGGCTCCTGGATAATAGCCATGGAAGATTTTCTGCATAAGCTCAGAATGCGACTCATATTTAGAAAGTGCATTTAATACCGACTTGCATAAAGCATGGTGGGTAATTGCTGCGAGCACCCAATGTGCGCGCTGTATCTCATCTATGATATGCAATTTAGAAGCTATATTCTAGTAAGAGAACTTTATAACTTGCTGTCATGATAAATAAAAGTTTATGGCATAATGGAATTAATATTTACTTTGAGTGCAACACAGACTATTCAAATAAAGTTGCTCTGGAATCACTTTAAACCAGGAGAGTCTGAAAATGTCACCAACCAACATTGGGATCTGAATTCGCTTCCCCTTATTGCCCGCCAATTACTTACAACCTTTCAATTTTCTGGTTCAATCAATTTCTATACAATTTTCTAAACAATTACTGTAGTTAAAAACACTGGCGTTGGGATCCCTGGGTGGCGCAGCAGTTTGGCGCCTGCCTTTGGCCCAGGGCGCGATCCTGGAGACCCGGGATCGAATCCCACATCGGGCTCCCGGTGTATGGAGCCTGCTTCTCCCTCTGCCTGTGTCTCTGCCTCTCTCTCTCTCTCTCTGTGTGACTATCATAAATAAATAAAAAATTAAAAAAAAAAACACTGGCGTTGTTTAGATGGGACATATTAAATGTGGAAGGTATCTAGAGGGCTGACAGCTTGAGCAGGGATGGGGCAGGAGGGGTAAAAGGGAAGGGGAGGGATGGGGTGATTCTGCACCAGGCCTGAGGGAGCTGTTGGAGGGCTCAAGGCAGCCTTGGAAGGAAGAAAATCATGTTTTCTGAATAAGCCCATCTAATGCAGCTGTTTTCAGAAGGGCATTTGTGACTCATTGGACATTCAATCTGTTGTTGCTTTAATGTGAAGGAAATTTTTTTTTAAAGAATGTTATCTCAAATCTGAATTACGCAGTTGGCGGCTTCATTCTAAAATATACAGCAAGCAATTCTCTTCTTTTATTCTAAATTAAAATTTGCTTATGGTGCAGGGAGCAGTTATTTCGAATCTTAAGTGAATCAGAACAATGGGCAGGTTTACCAGGAAGCTAACAGCGTTTAAGCTTCAGGACCCCTTGAGTTGCGTGGACCCCTTCTAAGATACAGGCCTGATCTTGTATTTGTCATTTTGTGTTGTTTATTCTTCTATAGGGCCCCCCATCGTATCGGCTGCGGCCCATAACACTGAAAGCTGCCCCTGATCAGAAATAAACTCACATTTCAAAGCAAAACACAATAAACCCATAAGAGGAGCTGGGAATCCTGTGCCAGGGTGGGGTGGGGACATCTCAAGGTCCTTAGCACAGGGTTCTCTATGTCTGTGGGGTGGGGGTGGGGGGTGCTGCTGCCTGAAGGTGACTAGAGAGGAGATGCGGATGGAGGACTTTATCTGAAGGCTCCAGGAGACTGAGACACAATGGCCAGCTTCTGACTCAGGGGAGCTGCTGGCTCAGGGCAAGGTTGGAAGCTCTCCGAGTCTGAGTCATGCAGCAGCAGGAGGCAAATTGCCCAGACTATAAACAAGTGGGAGAACTGCACAGAAAGTGTGGATTAGTAGGGTGGGCCAGACCCCCCCCGCTGCTCCCCCCACCCCACCCCGCCCCATCCCACTGAGTCACACACAGGATGCTCAAGAGGGGAGAGCCTGCTGACGGCGCTGTTGCAGGAACAAGACCAAAGCTCTGGCCCAGAAGCCAGGATTATTTTAGTAATATTTCTAGATGTACAAAGTGCCTCTAATAAAAAGAAATCAAGTCACTGTTTCATAGGCTGTTTTGCTATGAAGAGCAGCTTTACTCTTGGTCTTCCTAATGACCAGTCCATGAACACAGGATGTGCTAGGCCAGGAGGCCAGGTCTCTGCACCTCCTGCTCACATTTTGAATCTGAATTTTCAGATTTTCTGGAGAGGAGGAGCCAGGCACAGAAAGGAGGAAGGTACTTGGTTAAGGCCACATAGCAGGTCACTGAGAGGCAAGGTTCAAACTCAGGACATCTGACTATTACATTAACCCCATTCATTAAAGCCAGTGACCTCCTGGCATCCAGAAACCCTGTGCCTGGTGGGCAGTACAGGAGAGGCCAAGGGAAGCCAAAATGCTGACTGCTTAGGAGTGCTGGGTCCTAAGAATTTTGGTGACAACTATCTCAGCACATTAGACTATACTCCTCATCTCTCTGAAATGGCCCCTCAGTGCATTTCTGAGGCCCTGGATTGCAGATTTGGAGACCCCAGAACCTAACACGATGCCTGGCACATCTTGGGTGCTTAACAAAATTTGCTGCATAAATAATTTAGAAGTATCTGTTATAGAATGTATTGATAAATACATAAATAATCCCCCAGATAGAAGTGATACAACAGACTTTGGTAACCCAGGGCCAATAAGACATAAAACTCTAGAATTTCCTATAGCATGTGACAGGAGTTCCAAGCCTGTAGATGGGGAACGTACCTATGTGAACAGGCTCCCAGGAGAGAGAGGGCTACATGTATCAGGTCAGAGAGAGCTAAGGGCTCCATTTCAATTCACTGCCAGAGAAAAGACAATCACTGTCCCTTCGAGCAGAAAATAACATTCCTGGGGAACCCAGGGGCCTGGGCAGAACCTGTCAGTGGCTATTCTAGAGCAGAAAAGAATCTTTGATGTGAGGAAGAGGGGATCTGTCCCACATTTGGACAGCCTGAGGGGACCATGCATCTCTGGGGAAGGTTGAGGGAGAATTCATCCCCCACTGCAGCATCCAGGACCCCTGCCATGTTCCCCCTGGTCCTCTCACCCTGTCCCTATCCCCCAGGAAGCCCACCCTAATACTCAGTCCTATGGTCCTCTGTCCAAGGATGTCCCATTGAGCCTTCCCTGGGAACCCTTCCCTATGAGTTCCCTATAATAGACACTAGCAGTCTTGACTATGGTCTTTGTTCATTTCAGATCACAAATTGTCTCACTTGATTTTATTTCAACCAAAAGGACTGCTCCATATCACATAAAACTGTCACCAATAAGGGTGATAGTCTGGTGCTGGAAATGGGAAGAAACTGGAAACCTCTGGGTAGCCCCAGTGGCTCAGTGGTTTAGCGCCACCTTCAGCCCAGGGCATGATCCTGGAGACCCAGGATCGAGTCCCACATCAGGTTCCCTGCATGGAGCCTGTTTCTCCCTCTGCCTGTGTCTCTGCCTCTCTCTCTCTCTCTCTCTCTCTCTCTCATGAGTAAATAAATAAAATATAAAAAAAAAACAAAAAACAAACAAACAAACAAAAAAAGAAACTGGAAACCTCAAATAGGAGTGACTCGGCTTCTAGACACACTTGACCTCCCCACCACTGAAAACAGCTGAACAACTAGACACAACTGTCTGATGCTACTCTGTCTGGGCACCGGACAATAGGAAGTTCAGGACTGTGATCCTATAAGAAGGAAAACCCACAAGATGAGCCCCACGTTTGCCCGGCTTTCTGGACCATTACACAGGGGTCCAAGTGGGGCACAGCCTCCTTGGCTGGAGAAGGCAAAAATCAAAGAACAGCTAGAACTTGCAGTTCTCGATCCTGGAGTGAAGGGCCATGTACAGAAGCAGGCCCCAGGAGTCAGCCTGGGGGTTCCCTGGGAGTACCTGGCTGAGGGCAGAGCTCCCCCTAGGCAGGGCTAGTCTTCACTGTTGCTGTAGCCCTGAGAGCTACACACACATGCTAGAGGTCATGCAGGGCTGGGGGACCTTTGTGGTCTGGCCCAGCCAGACAGGAGAAGCCTGGCTGAGTACCTGGTGCATTTAAGACTCTAGAAAGTCCAGGTCTCAAGACTAAGAACCATGCCCTTACATTAGGGCCAGAAACCTCAAAGGGCAAAACCAAAACAGACAAGCTCTTGTTAGATTCAAACCAAGTGTGACCAGACCAAGAGGAGCTGCCAGCAATTTAACTGCCTGTCAGAACAAACTGAACACCGTTTGCTGGTGTTTGAAAATAACATAATCCAGACATATCTTCCCTAATACCTAAATATACCATGTTTGTGGATCAAAAGTGGTCCACAGATTTAACAATCACAACACAAAGGAGTTGTTTTTTTTTTTCCAGGGAGGAGAAACTATCTTGACCAAATTAGGATGTTTATGAATTTACAGTTTTGCAGCTTTCCCATCCCACCCCCTAAGCACACTCAGGAGGCACCTGCCACAGCTCCCCACTCCCTCTTTCTTCAAGTCCCTCCCACCCAGCTTGCAGATCACCACACTTTGCTGGCTCTCCAGCTGCCTCATGGGCCCCTTTTCTGGCTCTCCCCTTCCCGCCAGACTGCTAAATGTTGCAGGTGATACAGAGCCATGGGGCCTTTGCCTCAGCCAATTTCTCTCTTCTCTTCTCTCCCTGGGTAGTCATCCATGGCCAGTGCATACAAAAGTCTGTATCCCTGGCCTGACTGCTCCCCTGAGCTCTGGGCTTGTGCACTCAGTGGCACCCTGGATATCCACACCAGCGTCACTCATAACATGGCCAAAACGTCACCCTCGGTGTACTCCCCAACACCCACTCCTTCCTGTAATTCTCTGAGCCCATAGATAGTGCCACCCAGCTTCTTAGGCCCCATCTTTGCAATCATCTGTAACGTCTTTCTTCCCCCATATCCCCACATCCAAGTTGTTAAGAAGTCCATCAACACACATCTCAAGTCAGTTCACGTCTCACTGCCTCCGCTATGGCAAAAGCAACTGAGGCACCATCTTCTCTTGAAGATAAATAGGCAGAGCGATGGTGGGAGAGCTGGTGCTGGAGCCAAACCTGGTCCTGCCACTTGCTAGGTGCATAACCTTAGGCTCATCTGTCATAACCAGTTCCATCTGTCAAGTGGGGTTTCTAATAGCACCCACTGCACTCAGAAGACTGGCACCAGAGACTGTGAGTTGAGGGCCCTAGCAGGCTTGCTCTCTCCTCTCTGATGATGTAGGCTGCTGAGCTGTGAGGGAGCCCTGGAGAGGCCCACATGGCAAGGCTCTTCCCAACAACCACACAAGGGAGCTTGGGAGAGGGTCTTGGTCCAGTTAGACCTAGAGACGGCCACTGCCTGGCTGTCACCACAACTGGTCTTGTGACACACTCTGAGTTGGAGGGCCCAGCTAAGCTGTGCCCGGATCCCCAGCCCACACAAATGACTAGATAATATATGTGTGTTGCTATAAGGCACCACGTTTGGGGGCAATTCATTGCACAGAGATAGATAACTAATCCACCCTGCCTTCTTTGTGGCACTAATCACCTCCTGGATTGTAGCTGTCCCTTGTCAGTCTCCCCGGCTGCCAGGTAAGCTACATGAGAGCATGGATATGATCTGTCTTATTCATTTCTGAGTCCCCAGGAACTAGAGCTGGTCCATGGCAAGCACTCAATAAATATTTGTTGAATAGATGAATAAATATCACATAGTGGGCCTTCTCCCGAGTGGCCGTGTGATGCTGAAATGATGAGCACCTGGAAGTAATTTGGAACGGACTTCTTAATCTACACTCCCAGATTCACGGTATCATCAACCACTCAATCAGCCAGCCGGTATTCCCCGGGTTCCTACCACGTGCCCAGAACTCTGCTAAGAGCCTCTGTTCAGGCTGAAATGAAACACAGCACACCTTCCCCTCAATGAGTTACAACCTAACCTGGTCTAAGGAAAAAGGTCAGTTCGTGAGGATGAGTCAGGTGCTTTAGTTCTCAGACTGGGGGCGCAGACTGAAAGATCATGCACGCAGGTGCAAGCGGAAGAGACAGGGCTGGACTGGGTCCCAAGGACACTGAGTGCGTGTGTGTGCGGGCACCACTCCAAGCATGGAGTGCTTGGAGACATAGGAGTGTCCGACCTGGAGACACAGGTGCCAACATGATTCCTGTCTTACAGACAGACAACCAAAGCAAAAAGGAGTTAAATGACTGCTCACGGCCACAAGACAGGTAAACAGTGGCCCCGGTATTTGAACACCTGACATCTGACTGCAAGCTTGTACCCCTTGACTTCCACGTGATAATTGGCCAGGAGGCAAGGAAGAGGCACAAGGGGAGGAAAGTCCACAACAGAATGACCTTGGAGACCAGGTCCAGTGTGAAGGGAAGGTGGGAGACAGGCCTGTGATCAGGGGCTGTGGCTGCACAGCGGAAGGATTTTGGCGAGAGTCGCTGCCTGGTGACTGTGCCCCAGGCAGGGCTTGTCCTCACCTACAGACGCAGAGGCCCCGTGTGATTGCAGTCTGAGACTGTCCATCTTCCCTGTAGCCAGGTTTGTAAGGCACTGGGATAAAATGAAAATACCCATTTATTAATGTCTGACAGGAAATCACTATGCCAGAGACCAAAAAGTTGTATGATTTAGAGCATTCTCTCTGGGAAGCCAGGAGAATAGGTGGGTGGTTTCCATGTTTAACGCATTGGGCAGATGTGGCCAAGGTGGCCCTTCCTCCAGAGCTGGCCTCACCAAGGACCAGGTATGAGCTGGCTGCTAGCCAAGATTGCCTGTTCCCCAAACGCTGCCTCTGAGACTCTCCCTTGTCCCAGGAACATCAGGTCTGGTCCAGTCCTGGGAACCTGAATACTACTGTCCTTTTAGGAGGATGGCATGTCTCTGCAGTTGCCTAATAACTACTGAGAGCTGATGAGTTTGGAAGAAGCTCAGCGTAGCCCCCAATACTGACCCTGCATAAGTTGGGAACAGTATAAACCCTCAAAGGGGTCAGACTTGGCTGAACAGAACAGCCCCATCCATGAAGCCTTGAGGGAGCCTCCTCCCACCTGGAGCTCACCTCCGCCTGCCTCTCCTGCCTCTACCTGAGGCCTTTGTACTTCTAGGGGAATTTGTTCTGAAGTGACCTTGTCTGGTGCCTCCACTCTAGATGACCCGATGCCCTCTGCACAGAAACGAGGGAAGCCTAGATTACTCTGGACTTGGGGCTCAACTGCGTTTCCCCTGGGAAACTACCTGCCCACATTATCTTTGTAAACTTTACCAGGTGGAGAGCATGAGACTGCTGGCAAGGAGCATAAAAAGAATTATAAAAGCCAAATGCTCACGACTGAAAATTCTCCTCCAACAGGCTCCAAAGAACCCCGACGGGGAGCTTCTGAGTCGGGGGCACATCAGAGCTTGGGACTCTGGGCAGCCATCAGGTGGCAGCAATATTATAAGAAGCCCTGAAGATGCTCTTTGTCCTCATCCCCAAGGGAACATGCACACCTTGAGGCATTAAGCTGGGAGAATTCATGTCTAGACTCCCCCCCAGACAATCCTAAGTGCAGTGCAGTCCATTTCTGCCACCCTGCCTCAACCGCATTGAAACAGGAGCATTTTTATTGTAGCAGATGAAAACAGACCACCGCATTACAAAAGTAGTGATGATAAATACATTTCCCAGTGGATGGCCAGAAAGCAAATGACAAACAAACCAAAACAGGAAGGTGCACACATGGATCACAGAACAATCTGGGCCTTCACCCCACAACACTCTGTATGCTCAATAAATCGGCTCATCGTGACTCTTCTGTCTTGGCTGACAAACAACCCAATGGGCTCTGCTCACACTGAGCGCCAGAGAAATGCCAGCCCCGGAACAGTCTCTCTGTGGCCGGTGGCCTGCCAGCACACGTCATCCCCGGCGCTGCGGGCCTCCGGCTGCAGCTTCTGGAGACGGGTCTCTCCTCTCATTGCTGGGACAAGCTGTGCGGGATTCTCTCTCCTTTACCAGCCCCCACAGCTTCTCTAGCGCAGTCCCCTCCCTATCTGCTGGAAAGCAATAAATGGGTGGGATACAGCAGAAAACCTACATGGAAATTATCGGGGCTTTACAAGTCCCAGCAACCCAGTAGGGAGTTGGGCCGCATGCTGAGTGCTTGCTGCTTCTTAGCTTGGTTCTTCCCTCAGCTCCCTGGGAGAGAGAGATCTCTTTTCAAGAGATCCCTCCAGATGTCTGTCTGTAGGGAGGCGGGAGGTGGGGGAGAGGTGGGCAGCACTCTGCAGGATCTCCAATGCGTATTTCCTAAAGATGAAAGCAAAGCTGCAGAAAGTACTTGGCTTTGAATTAGGAGTTCCTCTCCAAGGGAGCTGGGACCATAAAGAGCAATGACATCAACTGGCTTGGGCAGAGTGGCCGAGTGTCCCGGCTGTGTCCGTGGGTGCAGCCTAGCACACAAACGTACATGAGGTCACAGGAGCCCCTAACAGGAGCGAGAGAGACGGCAGCCCTTGTGAGTTTTAAAGGGCAGGGAAGGGGTTTTTTCAGAAGGAATTCAATCAAGGAACATTTCAAAAATGTGAGCCAGAGCTGAGTTTGAGCTTCTGTCTCCTGTGTACTGAGAAGGGGGGTCAGCAGAAAGAAGCAGTACCAGTTTGTACCATGCTTCAGAAGATAATTAAGTCCTCAGGATGAGTGAGGCTGGGGTAGCAGAGGCAGGGGTGTGTGTGGGGAGCAGGGGAAGCAAGGATGTTAATGCAGCCCCCAGCCTCTCTTGAGTGTTCAAGCAATTCCCACAAAGATCCTTAAGAGATACACACATTCGCCAGAGCCGAACTACAAGGTGGCTTCCAGAAAACAGAATGTCGGCTCTACTGTTAAATAAGTTCTTTCAAAGAACTTTTTTTCCCCTTTTCAAACTGCCAGTATGTAAGAGTAGTTCAGAATTGATCCCCAGAGAAGGCTCTGTCCAATAAGCCTTCCTCCAGCTCACATCCTGGGAAGCCTTGGAGCAAGCCACCGCTTTGGCAATTCAATCTCCATATATTTTATTTTTAAAATATTTCATTTCTGGCCACCAGTCCTTAGATCTCCAATTTGATTTGGTTTCTATAAATGGATTTTTCATAGTGTAGGTGGAAAGTATATTTAATTTCAAATTTCTGCAAACTAAAATATTCAATATAAACGTCAGGGTGTGTTTGTGCCATACGTCCTCCCCACGACGCACGCGCCAGTTTTGAGATGGGCATGTATGCCCTTGGACGGCGTTTTCAGATGTTTCCATCCACGGAGCCCAGTCAAAACAGCGGGGGTGGCTCACGGCTGGTTCTCTTCCCTGGTTCTCTGCATCACTTTCTGCTTCCAGACAGTTGTTGGAGAGAAGAATGCACCTCGAGAGCTCCAACTAAGATGCCAAATTTGGGTGACAACCAGAAATGTCTGACAGTAATGCCGCCAGTGGAATGGAGCCAGGCTGGCTGCCCTGTCCACACCAGCCACCCATTCCTGGGCTAAGTTCATAGCCTCTCCACTTCTGCTAGCACAGAAAAGGGACGTATAAAGCCTTGTATGGGCTAGAGCGGTTTGGGCAGCTGAAGTAGTCCCAGTGAGCATCCCTCCAGCAACCACTAACTCATTGCTAGGAAATACCCAGAGCCCAGAAGACCCACAGGCCATTTGGTAGGTGTGATGGGGAGGATGCACTTAGAGGAATAGTCAGCCCACTGGGAATAGGCACTTCACATGCACCTCCTCTCAGCAACTGCCAGGAGTTCTGCATTAGTAAGTCTATTTTAGATGACAAAACTGAGGTTCAGAGAGGCCCACTGTCACTGCATGATGACTGCGTGGCAGAGAGAGGTCGTGCTGGTCCCAGAGTCTGGATTCTCCTCACCAGCATGGTGCCCTCCGGTCAGGCACAGCGCTACTAATCCCAGCCCAGCAGGAGGGGTGGTCCCTCCCCTGAACTTCTCTGCCTGCTCTTGTCTCCACCTCCCCAGCCCTGGGGCACCACATCTGTTCCTGGAGCGGAGGCCCACCTGGGGCTGTCAGTGGGTGCAGCCTGGGGAAAGCAGAACATTCCCCACTCCACTCCTCCTGCACATGGCTCAGCAGCTTCCGTGGCCCCAAAGTTAATAGCAGACTCAGAAGAACATGAAAATGAACTTGGGAGCTGTACAGTGCATCCAAGAGCCAGGGGCCAGTTCCCATCCCGCTACTGAGAGCTGAGTGACCCTGGAAGAGTCACTTCACCCGTGGGTCAGCTTCCTCATCTCCTACATCAGGGGAGATTCCAAAACAGTAAAGTCTAAAGGAACCTCAAAGAACATGTTGGTAAAAAGCACAAACTGAAAACTGTTGGGGGTTTTCCAGGGATTGGGAGTGTCACTCCACTGCTCTCATCCATCAGAGAGGGGCATGTGAAAGATGCTGCCTCACTTTCCCAGTGTGATACTGATGGCGATGACGGACACAACGATGGTGACAGTGATGGTAATATAACAGATGAGAAGGATTTATATGGACTCGAGGAAGGAAAAGCTGAAGACAGCCACTTTTAATGTGGAGAAAATATGTAAGATTTATTTCGATGGGAGCGGGAAGATTAAGGCAGCAAGAGTTCCAACACATCCATTTGGAAACGTGGACCAGCCTGGACATGACCCGGGGGCGTGGTACTGTCTCCCGAACATCACGCTCCCCCAGTGGTTGGAAGGCAGGCGACGTGCACCCCAACTTCGGCACTCTTTCCCAGTCCAACGCTGAAGCAGATGCACTGCTTCTACTGAGACTGCAGGCAACCAGTAGAAGGAGAAACCATGTTTTTTTAATCACCTCAATCCGGAGAGACTGCAGATAATGCAGGAGAAAGCCTCTGAGCCAAGGGAGAGCACTTTCGAAGGTGGAAACTTTGAGTTCTCCCCCAAGCCACCCCCTTACCTCTACCAGGCTATGTCCAGGACTTTCCCTTTTATGATGACTTTGATGAAAATGTCACACACCTCACGGTAATTGTGCATTTCCCACTACTTTCAAATGAGCCTTTATGTTCCCCACTGTATTCGTTTCCCGGGACTGCTGTACAAATTACTACAACTGCATGTTTTCAACAACAGAAATTTATCCCCTCACAGCTTCAGAGGCCAGAAGTCCAAAACCAAGGTGTCGGCAGGGCCATGTTCCCTCTGAAGGCTCCAGAGAAGGATGCTTCTTTGTCTCTTGCACTTCTGGTGCTGTCACAGATCTTGACACTCCCTGGCCTTTGGCTACATCCCCCGGTCTCCGGGTCTGTCCCACAAGGCCTTCTCTGAGTGTCTGTGTCTGAGCTGCCCTCTTATACAGACAACAGTCACCGGATAGGGACACCCTATTCTAGGATGACCTCATCGTGGCTTGATTAATTATGTACAGAAGGTCGTATTTCCAAATGAGTTTCCATTCTGGGGTTCTGAGCGGACATAACTTCTGGGGAACACTATTTAACCCAATACACTTAAGATATCTATGAAGGCTAGAGGCACCAGGAGAAGCACCCTCATTTTATAGATGAAGAAACTGGATACATGTTGCTCTTTTTCACTAGTCTCAGAAGGAAGAATGCTCCTTCCTCTATGAGGTCAGCCCTTTGCCTGTGATCTTATCTCCTGCCTTCCTCTGTCCTCTGGGCCTGGATCTCAAAATCAACTCTCTCCTTTTCACTCTTGCCCCTCCTACTCATTCTTCCTCACCCAGACACACATGGAAGACTCCCAACCTCAGCCCGCCTGTGACCATACTGCCCATCTGTCCTGTTAACACCAAACTCTTCACAAGAGCACCCTGTACTAACTCACCGCCTTCACCTCGTCCCACTCTTACTCGATCCTTGGCATTCTGGCTTCAGCCCATCATTTGTTGCACTTTCCACAGGCGCCAATGACACCTTGGTTTCTTTTCTCTTCCAGTGCTCTCTCTCTTCATGCTTGTGCTGTATGCAGCATTATGAGCCAGCTCCTCCTTCTCAACCCTTACTTTGCCCTTGGACCTCCTGCATCCAGCACATTGCCCTTCCTCTGGGTCTTAATCCACATTCTTCCTTTCTTGCCTCTTCCCTTCCATACCCATGGCTCCAGGCTCTCTATTGACTTAATGACCCACACCATAGTCATTAAGTCATACTCTCTTCAGTGCTGGCTAAGAATCTGTTAGGTGAAGGACAATGCAGAGATGCATGTCTGACCTTGATTCTGAAACTTAAAATCTAGTAGAGAAGACAAGTTGAATGACCACAATGCAAAGTAAAATAGAGGTAAGGTGCTCTGGGGGTTTAGGACAAAAACCAGCCCCTTTCTGTCAGAAAAGCACTCTAGATGTCGAGCTCTTCATGTGGGCTTGAATTGTGTTGAATGTTCCTTTAAGAGTATAGACTTTAGAGTCTCACATTCTTATTCCTGAATTCTAGCTCTACCACTTAACCAAGGCAAGTCAGGCATACTCTGTTCTTCAGGTTCCTCAAATATAAATAGGGATCATAATGGCATAACATCTTTGGGGTTCTCTGGAAAATCAAATGAGATAATATATACATGGTAGAGACTTGGCCAGTGCTCATCGATGTCATTTCTTCCTCCCAGGCAAAGAGAGACTACATTCCCCAGCCTCCCTTGCACTTAGGTTGGCCATGTGACAGAGTTCTGGCCAATAAAATGAGGAAAAAGTGATAAATACCATCTCTGGGCCTGGCTCCTAAAATACCTCCTTTCTTCTCTGTCCTCAGGGATATGAAGTAAAGACTCTAAGATAGTAGAGCCCTACAATGAAAGGAGCTGGAACCCCTAAGTCTTGGAAGAGACTTGCTTGGAAGAGAGGCACTCTGGAAAGCTGTCTGACCCTACCAGGTTTCTAATGAAAGAAGTCAACTCATATTGTATTAAGCCAAGGTGCTGCAGGTTTATTTGTTACTGGGGCTTGGCCTAGTCTATCCTGACCAATACACCATATAAAAATATTAGCTGTGATGATGAAGGAAAAGGTGGAGGACCTTCTTCGGAATAGCCCAGTTCAGTCCCAAGAACAGTCTGTACATACAAGTTAGCAATCTCATGAGACCAGACATCCTCAGGTGATGACATCTTTGCTCTCAGATGATGACAGTGCTCGCGTTTGCACTATTATGATGAGGTAAGACCCAATTTGAGTCCTGAAACGAATGAACAGTGATAATCGTGCACCCTCAAATATGCACTCTGCAGACACAGAAATGCCCTTGGTGGGTGTTGAGCCCACTTTTTCCCACCATGCTCAAGCTGCTCCTGATGGCTAAAAGTTCCTCCGTAGCATCTCCCTCCCTCCACCTTCAAGTCTGTTCTCCTTGCCAAGTGTTTTTTGATAGAAATAACTTTGCTTTTCCTCATTCTCTGATCTCCCCCGAAAAAGCTCAGGCAGGCTGATCTCAGCCATAAAGAATCGAGTTAATTTCTACTGATCGGATAAGACTCCTGGTGATAATCACAACAATTTTTGATGCTTATAGTAATAGGGATGGGAGTAGTGACAATGAAAGGCACAAGCAAAACTCTACACACACCATTAGGAGTCCTTAGAGCTCCTCTGTCCTTATTTTCAGAGGGGGAAATGAGTCTGGGAAAGGTTAATTCACATGCCTGAGGTCTTACTGCTTGGAAATGTGGAGCAGGGATTTTCACTCAGGCCTATTCTTCTCTTTGCACTCAGCTTCCATAACCCCCCCAAATCTCTAACTTATTGACTGTCACACAGTAACATTCAAGGTCACTTAAGACCCTTCACAATATTAGCCTACCATACTTTGAGATTTGAGAGCTAGCGCTCCAGCCTGGTGGTTCCAAAAATCTTCACTCCATGTAGAAAAACGTTGGCTACCAAAACCCTGATTGATATGGTGATCACTGCCATTACCTGTCAGTGCTTCTTGTGGTGATCATGGTATTACCACTCTGAACGGATGTAATTCCAGCCAAAGAGAAGAGATTGGACACAATTGCCACAGACACACCTTATCATGGAAGATCTTTGGGTTTCTGAAGTGCTACAAACAGTGGAAACCCCAGTGACTATCTTCAGGAATCACCCAAGATCTAGAATCACTGCTCTAGTAGTTTTAAAGCATGCAGCACACTCTGGCACATTTGTCTCTCCACCCAGATTGTCACCCCTGCCTGATGCCAAGATCTATCTGATCTGCTCCTCCTCACCCTTCAGGACTCCAATCAATGCTGATCTCCATGTGAGGTCTTCTCGGCCCCCACCCCACCCCACACTCCCCCATCTGCTTGGCACTCAGGGCGTAGCTGCCCTGAGGGCAGAAACCACGTGGCCTTGATCCTCAGAGCCTGGCACACTGCCTGGGATGCAGTAGGCTCCCTCAGCACAGTGGTGGAAGCAACAGAAAGAGCCACTTTTGAGAACATATGCTGGAGGAGCAGGTCTCCTTCCTGGCCTTTCCGCTGTGAGAAGAGGACACATGTGGCCTGTGAATCTGTAAACGATTTAGAAATGTCCATGGCCACCTGCATCATGAGTCTCCTGCTGGTCTCAGCTTTGCATTGTAAGGATCTCTGCCATTAGGGCAGCTTGGAACAAGTGAAGCATAATTACAGTCGTTGCCAGGTGCTACCGTCACCAAGCTTTAGATGGGGCTTCCAGGGACCCTACCTTCACCTGAAAAGGAGGACTGTGAATCTTTGGCTTTAAAGAAAGTGGATCAGATCTGGGGGTTGGTTGCCTAAACACTGGTTTCCCCTCATGTGATGTTTAGATTGGGGAGTCCTCTGTACCGACATCTTTAAAATAGCTCTTCTGGGGGTGCCTGGTTGGCTCAGTTGGTTAAGCATCTGCCTTTGGCTCAGGTCACGATCCCAGGCTTCTGGGATTGAGCCCCATGCCAGGTTCCCCTGCTCAGCGAGCAGTCTGCTTCTCCCTCTCCCTCTACTCCTCCCCTTACTTGTGCTCACTCTCTCTCTCATGCACATTCCCTCTCTCTCTCAAATAAATAAATAAAAACTTAAAAAAAAATAGCTCAGCTGTTTCCAAGCTGTAGTATATGATCTGTATTTCAGAAAGAAAAAAGACGACTTTGGTGTCTGTTTAGAAGACCTGCCATGAGAGGGGCAGCACTGGTGACTCCCATCTAATGGCTTTCAGAGAACCACGGGTGATCCTTGAGTCAGAAGTCACTAACACCAGAGGCCAAGAACTCCCACAGAGGTGACACCATGGGCAGGATCAGCCTGCACATCACAGAGCTTCCCAGATATGTATCAGAATAATCCACCATGGAATGCACTATAAATCATGGACTTGGCTGGAAAGTTCCTCCAACAGTTTCCCCTCTGGGACATAATTACCTGACAAGGTTCTGTCTGTCTTCTCTCAAATTAAAAGAAAGCAAAGAACAGGAAATTGGCTCTTGCTGATCCTCGTGATCCATTTTCTGACCAGCAGCTGTGCCTATGGGGGTAGGGGTAATGTGGATGTGGGAGTGAGCTGTCTGAAAAACTCATCTGCTGGGTGCACACACGGCTCTTTCCAGCTCAGATTGGACAGTTACTCTCTCTGGGGCCACCTGGCCAGAAGGAGCCTTGGGATGATGAATCACCACCAGAGGCCACCAGAACATTCTGGGAGAGACTTGCAGGAGCAATAGGCTCACAAGAGGGTGGTTTGAATTGTGTCTTCCCCACATAGAGCACTGGATCCTGAGAGCTCCAGTCCACCATGCCATCCCTCTGGGAAGGGGCATCCAACATCAGGGAGATGTGGTTTCTGGTCAGTGAGGCCAGGAAACAGCAATTAAGCTAAGACCTGAGGATACGTTAATTAGGGGAAGATGAGAGGGAAGTAGTCCAGGCAGGGCAATGTGTGTGCAAAGGCCCCGTGATGAGTAGGTACAAAGAACTAAAGGAGCCATGTGGAGTGCAGGGCCAAAAGAAGCATATGACACAGCAGGATGGTGGAGAGACAATAAAAGCCACTAACATTTAAGGGCTTATTCCATGGTCAGCACATCCATGTTAACTCAGGAGTTTCTTACTATAATCCTTACCTTACAAACAACAACAGTAGAATAATAACAACAGCAAATACTGAAATAGCCTTTCTGTGTGCCAGGGCTCAGTGAGGAACACTGTGACTGACTCACCTAATCCTCACAGAAGATGAGAAAATGAACATGGGAGAAGGTACATAAAACACAAGGTCCCACAGGTATCAGGAGGAAGAGTGGAGACTCCACCTGGGCAGTCTGGCCCCAAAGTCTCAGTTTCCAAGTAGCAGTCTCACATCTCCTCCTGAGAACAGAAAAAGGACTGATGGGTTTGCATGGTGGAGAGACCTTCAGTGGCGGTGCAGAGAATGGCTGGGGGCCAGAGCTGACCCAGAAGCCCCACTTGGAAGGACAATGCTAAGTCCACAAGGTGATAGCTTAAGCCTATGTGAGGGCCGAAGGGATGGCAGGAAAGGGATAGATTTGTGAGCTTCAGGAGGTAAAGGGATCTGAGTTGCTTGGATGAGGGACCAACAGAGAGCATGTGAAGAACCATTCCTGGTTTTGGCTGGCACAACTGGATAGATGGCATTGCCTTTCACTAAAACAGCGACACATGAAGACAAAGGTCATGAGTTTGGGTTGGACCTGCTGACTCTGACAGGAGGGACCAAATGGGTATCTGACTGTCCTATCTGGAGCTCTGAGAAGAGGTTGGGGGGCAGGGGAAGGAGAGAAGTTCGAGTCACCTGCAGGCAGGTGCTGATGGAGCTATAGTCATGGATGGACTCTCCTTGGAGAAAGTGGAGAGTGGGAAGGAAATGTTTCTGCCTGAACTTCGAGGAGTGCTGTACCCCAGAGCAATAGATGTGCATTCAACATCAGGGCGGCAAGGAATATGGGAGGACATGAGAATCTGCTTACAACATAACATCAGCAGAGAAGCTGCAGCAAAAGTACAGATGGCATCTCTAACAGAGTTGGGCCAGCAGTATATACAGTGTATACTGTGTATCTTGTGTGGTGGTTGGGGGAGGGGAATACACAAAACCCATAACAGCGGGTAGATCAGGGGATAGGATTAGAGGTGATTTATTTTCTTTTTTGTTCTTCTTTATGCTCTTCTATATAATCATTTACTCAACAAATATTTATAGAGCACCATGATTTATATAACTAGTTCCTTCTTGCTGGAAAGTTAGGTTGTTCCAATCCCCACACTTATCAATACTGCTGTAATGAGCATCGTCACACATAAATCTTGTGGACACTTGTCATATTTTTCTCCTGCTCAAAAACTTCACTTGTTCCCTATGGCCCAAGGCCACCAAACCAAACTGCTCTGTACCCTAGTGATCTCTAAATACCAACCCAATCTTCCTTTCTTGTACTCAGCCTTCAAGTAGAGTTGCTTTCAAGCCTCAGACCAAAGCCCAAATGAGATGGGAGTGGCAAGAGAGAGGTTACCAAGACCCAGATTTCTGGGTCAAGAACACCAAGAAAGAGGAGTTTTACGGAGGCCAAGATGAGCTGTTATCGAATGCTACCAACGATTCCTGAGAGGCAGGATGAACGCTCTCCAGGTGAATGAAGTGAAGATCACTGGTCACTAGTGCCCCAGTGGACTTGTTCTTGCAGATCTGGGGCCGGTTTCAGAGAAGTGAGAGCCATAGAGAATGAGAAGGATGTTCATGGGGACAGAGATGGCCATACTCCATCACAAGGACAAGAGCCTACAGGATGTGTGGAGCAGACCAGTCTCAGAGTTCCCAGAGAGCCAGAGAAGCATTGTGTCAGGAGACATAAGGGTGCTGGGACTGCAGCATGTTTAGGCAATCACCATCTGGAATTCCTCTCTAGTGTACTGGCTGTTTCCATTGTGCTCTGTGAGTCAGAGAATCCACAGGAAATGAGCTCCCTTAAAACTCCCTTCCTGCAGGATCAATGGGGCGATTGTCCCCCACGACTGCAAAATGAAGGGCTAATCTGGATGAGTGTGAGACCCCTCTTTGTCTGATTAAACTGAGCATTTCTCAGGATAACACAGAGACCTCTGGCCCTGGGGAAAAGTGGAGAAAATGCTGATTCTCTGCACAGTTGACAAGAATGAGGGATTGGTTCTCCCCTATTCTACAAAGTACTAATAGGAGTTTAGACTCAAGCGCATGTGCACACGTGCACACACACACACACATACATACGTATTTCTCACTCCTTCCGTAAACAACAACCACCAAAACCCCACATGGATTTGGAAGGGTTTCCAATGATAATTTAAGAACCACTTAATGCCCCATGAAATTCAAGCTGGTAAATTGAATGGACAGTGATATTAAAATATTTCATTAGATGTTTTTTATGCCAAATTAAGTTGCTGCAATTATATTGATATTCAGTCTGCATTAATCTAAAACTACTTTAATACTTTTTCTAATTTAGCATGATTAATTCTTTCATTTAAGAACATACTCGTTTTAAGTTTTTGATTGTTTTTCTACTTTGCTTCTTTGACATCTCTTTGCCTGAATGTTTAATTCACAAGGGATTCATACTCAAGGGGATGGAATCCAATTTTTCAGGACATTTACCTACCTGGGAACAAGGTTTTATTCTTGTTTCTACAACAATTATTTTCTCCATGTGGCAGACCAGGTCTTTGACAATTAACCATAAAGCACTTCACTTTATTAAATATATACCTACAACCTTCAAGCCCAGAAGGCCATTTTTTTAAAAAGAGATTCCTGAATTGGTTTGCAAGATTAAAATTCTATCTAGTTATAAATAAAAAAAGTTAACAAGTCTGTGTTTTAAAGAGTGAATGGATATCTTTACTACAATTTCTACTGCCAGTTGGGCTAGGGGTGGGGTGGGCTGCAAGCATTGGAGCCCAGTGCTCAGGAGGGACCTGGCCAACTGGCTGAGGGGAAAAGGGAGCATCTCCATGTTTGCTGGCACTCATCATTTTCCTGTGGAAAGTTTATCAATGGAACCATTAATTCTATGTTTGTAAAGAATTTGGCTCTTTAAGTCAAAACAAATGTGTCACATTTTGGATTCTTGTTTATGAAATATTTGTTTTAGCTTTTCAGCAGCTCTCTTCTAATTTGGCTTTAATAATTAAAAAAAGTGTACAAGTTACTGTGCCAATTCCTTTCTCCAAGATGCACCACACCACTGTTGTATCAATTACTCAGACAATTTCAACCCATCCAGACACTAATGTCATTATTCCATGGAGAACCTTTCTAAATAATTTACATAGAAACTGCCTTTACATGCTAAATGAAAAATGTGCAGCTATAGTCCATGGAATTTGAATTACAATCCCACCACATGCAGGTTGGTTTTATTCGTGCTATTTATTAAACAGGAAGGAGGTGATGCAGTTAATTACAAAACAATTTCCTGAACCGTTTCTGCGAACCTGGGCCACACGGCAATTAGAACGCTGCCTACCCAAGAAGAGCCTGCCCTTGGTAGCTCTCCTGGATGCCCACAGGTGCCAAGAGCCCACCCTTAGTGTGCTGCCACCAAGAGTCCTGAGGAGGCTATCTCCACAGGAGACCCTTCTTAGAGCCACACTTGTGCTAAGCACAGGAGTTTCATCCTTGGGTCAGGAAGGTCTTACCATTGAAGCAGGGGGCTTGGGGAACCATTTCAGTGTTCCCACAAATGAGCCAAGATGAGGCTGCCCAGATGAATTCTCAGTGTTCTGGCTGGTGACTACAATTCAGAAAACCAGAGGGCTTCTGATGACCGGCCAGCCAGACAGGGTGGAGGAATTAGCATGAGGCCAGGCACCCAGGTGGGAGAGAAGCACAGATATGTATCAGGCTGGGAAGACCATGGTCACTGGTTTTTGTTTTTTGGGTTTTTTGAGGCCAGGTGTTTCTGACGTTTATAGGAATAAAGGTGTTCAGCGAGGACTGAGTGGCCTTTACAGATGCTGCAAGGTTTCTACGGCAACCAAAGCCTCCTTTCCTGATGCAGTGCTCTTCCTCCTCTCTGGGCCTGCCTTCTCTCCCTTCCTACCTGAGGGACTCTGGGATAAGGTTCCTGTTGGGCAAGTCCTTCCTCTCTGGTCCAGGGGCCCCCAGCAGTAACTGAGCCTGACTCTCGTTCCAAAGATTGGACGTGGCAAGGGCGGCTCTCAGAATCCTGCTCCCGCCTCAGCCTTGGCATGTTAGCATGCAGACTGCACAACATCCCAAAGCCTCAGTCCCAAAGCCCCGCACTGTGGGCTTTGGAAGTACCGAAGACAGATGCCGGAAGAGAAAGCCGGCCCACAGCGCGGCCAAGTGTGCTGGTGGAGGCCAGAAGGCTATCTGCAGAAACCTGACCGTTTTGTTTATGGTGTTCTGACAATGCTCGGAGCCGCTCAGAGCAGATGCTCCTCGTACCAAGCTGCTTGACATTCTGCCGGGAAGGTAGCTGCAGCTCTGGAAAGATGACTTGTGTGACATATGACAGCTTTCGGGGCTGCCGGTCCCCTGACTTCACTGCTCTAAGACCCGAGCCATCTGTAGCCTCTCACTTCTGAAGCCTGAGGCCCAGAATGGTAAAACAGAAGAGGGAGAAGAAACTAATCAAAACAGAAAAAAGAAGAAGAAGGAAGAAAGAAAAAAGAAGAGGAGCTGGACCACCTGCTTGGAACAGCGGAAAGGGAAGTCCCTCCTGTTTGAATCTGCGCCCCACCCCTGCCAATCTTCCATGTCATCACCCAAACAGATGTTTTTAAAACAATAAAAGGACACCACTCCCCTAGTTTAAACCTTCCAATGGCTCTCATTGCTCTAATGCTAAATTCTAAATGCCTTGGCACAGCTCAGGAGACTCTGCAAGGCTCAGTTCCCACTCACCTCCCTGTCTCTTCAGACTCTGAGCTCCACATACACTAACTGGCCTTCATGCCTTTCCTCTAACACATCACCCTTTGTCATGCCTCAGGGCCTTTGCACAGGCTCTCCCTCCACTGGAATGCTTGTTCCTTTTCTGTAATGCCCTTCCCACCCACCCCTCACAGTTTCGGGGAGCATACTTCTTCAGAGCTGCCTTCCTGGATCTTCAGAGTAGATCAGATCCCTCTGCTGGAAGGTCTTAGAGTCTTTCACTTCTCCTTCATAGCACCAGTCAGAGTTCTTTTCACACAATTAAGTGATGAAATTATGTCTCCTCTACCTGGCTGGAAGGTCCATGAGGGCCCAGACCTCACCCACTATATTCTCTCTCAACCCTTGGAAGGTGCTTGATAAATACTTCTGGCATGGATGAACTCCAAAGCCAAAGCTTTTAGAAAAAGAAAGACAAGTTAAAGTCCCCAAATTCCTGACTGGAGTTTGAATCTGAGCTTGGGTGTGAGGGTGTCTTACACTAGAATCACGGTAGGCCATTCAGTAGCTGAGCTGCCCTGTGATTGGTCAACCCTGCGGGCCTCAGCTTCTCATCTGTAAAACATCCAGAGCTGTGGAATTAAGACAAGGTATGAAAAGCACTCAGCAGCATCAATGGTGCCTTCTATTATTCACATCCTTGTTACTGAAAGGCTGAATGGAGTTGGAAAACTCACTGTAGACGCTGTGCACACACTGAACGAGGGGTGGACTCTTCTTTCATCTCTGAGCTACAAGAAGGCATGACACACATATCTGTAGTGATGTGCTACAAGTAACGTTTGTGAAACAAAAGATTTCACCCCCCTTTTTATAATTATTACCTCAGTTAATGATATGAGGCACCAACCATGTGCCCTGCCTGTGCCAAACACTGTGGGGTGGGCCCATTTGTTTAAGCAGCAGGGCCTCATGATCATTGCTGGTGCGATCGCAAGTTCATGCCATCTTTCGAAAGGATGCTCTAGCCATATGTATCAAATTTTTAGGTGGATATGCCCTTTGACCCAGCATTACAATTTCATTTCTAGGAATATACCCAAGAAAGCAATTGGACAAGTATGAAAAGCCTGGCTCGTGATAAGTCCTCAAATATTTGTTGAAGGAATACTGAATAAATACAAGGATGCTACAGTGTGATTTCTAATAGCAAACAGTAATAATATTCTGTGTCCAGTGGCAGGGAATAAGTTGAATATACAGTATCACACAGAGCTATTAAAAACGACATAAATCACTTAATAGGGACTCAAGTGAAAAAAAAGCAAATGCAAAATAGTGTGTATGATATGATGACATTTTTTGGTAAAAGTGTATGTGTGTGTGTGTGTGTGTGTGTGAAAATCCTTCAGAATTGTGTGCACCCTGCACAGTTTTGTCAACGGGATTTAGACTTTAGGGTGAATCTAATCTCTTCCTCACTTTTCTGTATCATCTGACTTTTTGAATTTTTACAGTGGGTATATATTTGTTTTGAAACTGTAGAAAAGAGGAAGGTGTTTTATTTTCAGAAGGAGGAGAGAGAAGAAAAATGACATTCTCTCTGCCACAGAGGGGCTTCCTGGGAAAGTCAGTCTATCTATTGGGCAATGTGAGAATAGTCTGTATGGTTGACATTTTTTATTTTCTGCATATTATGATGTTCTGACATCTTCTTTCAAACCGCTTTATTGAGGTATGATTGACATATAAAAAGCTGTACATATTTAATATACACAACTCAATGAGCTTGGAGATTAATATATACCCATGAAACTATTGCCACCATCAAAGCCATAAACATATCCAACCCTTCTCAAGGCTTCCTCCCACCCTCAGTATTTTTATTATTATTTATTGTCAGCATCATCATTATTATTTTGTGTTCATAGTAAGAACACCTAACATAAGAGCTAAGAGGTTAGCAAATTTTAAATCTATAATATAGTATTTGTTAGCTATAAGCACTATGCTTTTTAGTGAATCTCAGGAATTTAGTCATCTTGCATTTCTGAAGCTCAAAAACCTTTCTGGCTAGGGAGAGATGCCCTTGAGGGCTAGCTGATTCTGAGGGATAGCGGAGGGCTCAGCCAGGAGCATGCCTTTGATATGCAAACTAACCAACTTTAGGCCTTACCTCTGCCTGGCCCTTAATCCCAGAAGGCAATATTCCTCTGCTTTAATCATCCCAGGACCAAGCACCAGGCAACTAAGGACTATCCCTATTGTTCACAGTCCACTGAAATTATTCAAACCACCCAATCCTAAACCGTTTATCCTGCCCTCCCCTGCCTTTCTCATGCAAATTACAATAGAGACTGTGGCCTAGGTTTCTCTCCTCCCTTCATTTATGGTCCATTCTGTCTTGTGACCACCCTGGTGTCTTTTCATGTGACTCTGTGTGGTGTGACATACCCCCTGTTCCTAGGACCTCTGAGTATAATAAAGTTTCTCATCCTGAGCCTCTCCTGTGTCCCTTCTTGTGGCAGCTCCAGGTTGACCACCATATAAAAGAACATAGAGCCCCCATCTCTCTGTCTCTGTCACACACACACATACAGACACACACACACCATCATTATCAGGGAAGATTAAATTAATTCTCCAGTTTGGCTCCCAGGAAAGTCCAGAAACAGACCTGAAATCCACCTGTCGGAGACATCGATCCACCCAGTGATACCAATACCATATGGTCTTGCTTATTGTAACCATAGATTTAAGTATTAAAATCAAGTAGTGTAACTTTTTAATCTTTGTTTTTTATTAGTCCTTTTAGCTATGCCAGGTCTATTTTGTGTTTTATATAAGTTTTAAAATCATCTTATCAATTTCTATGAAAAAAAAAAGGTTGATGGGATTTTGATTGGGATTACATTGAAGCTATAGACCAATTTGGAGAAAACTGCCATCTGAACACTAAATCTTCCAAATCATGCATAAAGTATATCTCTCCATTTACTTAAGTATTCTCTAATTTCTCGCTGGAATGTTTTATACATTTCTGTTTACACATACTTTGCTAATTTTAGCCTAAAATATTTCAAATTTTTATGCTATTTTAAACTGTACATTTCTTTAACTTCAATTTATTTTCCTAATATATGGAAATGGCTAATATATGGAAAGTCATTTGTTCTTTAAATACCGAACTTGTTCCCTGTGGACTTCTTAAATTTATTTGTTAGCTCTGGCAACTTTTCCCATAAATTCCTTAGCATTTTCTATATATATGTGCATGCTATCTGCAAATAAAAAATTTTACTCCTTCCTTTCCCACTTGTATGTTTTTTATTTCTTTTTCTTGCCTTATTGCACTGCCTTGGATGGAAGTGTTAAGAGTGGACATACTGGCCATTTCCCAATCTTAAGGGAGAGTGAAATAATACACTATTAAATATAATATTAGGTGTAGGCTTTTTATAGATGCCCTTTATCAGACTGAGGAAACTCCCTTCTATTCCTACTTTGCCAAGAGCTTTCCTTTTTTAAGTCATGAGTAATATTATATCGAATACTTTTTTATCTGTTGAGATAATTATATAGTTATATGGTTAATATCCTTTGCTATTTTGTTATGGTGAATTACACTGATTGATCTTCAAATGTTAAAGCATACCAGCAATTAACCCTACTAATCATGGTATATTGTCATTTTCACATATAGCTGCATTCAATTTGCTAAAATATTGTATTAAGGAATTGTACATTTATTCTCATGACAGATAATGGTCCACAGTTTTCTTTTCTTGGAATGTCTTAGTCTGGTTTTAGTATCATAAAATAAACTGAAATGTGTTCCAATATCCTATATTTTCTGAAAATGTTTGGTAAGATTAACATTATTCTTCCCTTAAATATCTGATAGAATTCACTCTGAAGGAATTTTCTCCATGGGAAGATTTTTAATTACAAGTTTAATTTCTTTAACAAATATAAAGCTCTTCAGATTTTCCATTTCTTTTCATGTCAATTTTAATGATTTTTGTCTTTCAAGAAATGTGTCCATTTCATCGAAGTTGCCAAATTTATCACTGTAAAGTTATTCATCATATTCCTTGGTTTTACCTTTAATGTGTGTAGCATTGGTGGCAATGTATCCTTTTTCATTCATAATGTTAATAACTTGTATTCTCTCCCATTTGTTTCTTGATCAGACTAGCTACAGGTTTGTCATTTTATTGATCTTTGTAAAGAGCCAGTTTTGTATTATTTGTTTGTCTATTTACTGTTTCATTGATTTCACAATCATCTTTGTGATTACCTTTTTGCTACTTTGGTTTTCACTGGCTCATCTTCTAGCTTCTTAATGTAAAAGCTTTGTTTATAGGAATTTTGTTAATAACAAAACAAAATATACAAACAAATAGAATATAACAAAACAAATATAAACAAAACAAAATATAACAAAATATAATAATTTTGTTAATTCCTTTGTTAATAGGAATTACATTTATTGATTTTAAATGTAAATATCATATAAGCCCTTAATACAAGCGTTTATAAGAATAAATTTCCTTCTAAGACCTGCTTTAGGTGCATCAGACAAATATGTTGTGTTTTAATTTTTAATTAATTTATTTCAAATTAATTTCTAGTTTCCTTTATGTTTTTTTTCCTTTTACCCTTAGAAATGTGTTATTTAATTTCCAGATATTTGGAAGTTCTTCAGATATATATTTTTTACATTTGAAATTCTAAATTAATTCAGTTACTTCCAGAGAAACAGTAATCCTTTTAAATTTAATGAGACTTGTTTTGTAGTATAGCACATGGCCTACTAAAAGTTTTATGTGCGTTTGAAAAAATGTATTTTCTTCTATTGTTAGGTATTTTGTTTCAAAAATGTCAATTAGATCAAGTTGGTTGATAGTATTATTCAAGTTTTGAAGTCCTTACTAAATTCTTGTCTATTTTATTCATTACTGAGAAAGGAATATTGACATGTATCACTATAATTGTGAATTTCTCTGTTTCTCCTTTCAGTTCTGTCACTTGGCACGTATTTTGAAGCCATGTAATTAGGTATGCATGCATTTAGGACTGATATGTCTTCCTGATGGACTGACCCTTTTATCACTGTGAAATGTCTCAATTTTTAGTAGCAGTCCTTGTCCTGAAGTCTAGTTTGCTTGATAATAGTCACTTTAACTTTCTTATAGTTTGCACACTAAGTCTTATAGATACAGATATATAGCTATATAAATACAGTTTACACACTATATCTTTTATCTATCTTTTTACTTCTGACCTACCTGTGTCTTTATTATTAAAGTGAATTTCTTGTAGAAAGCATGTAATTGGGCCTTGCTTTTTTTGTCCACTCTGATAATCTCTAGCTTTTAATTGGAATGTTTAAGCCATTTATAGTTGATGTAATAATGCATACACTTGGGTTTATCTCTACTATCTAGCTATTTGTTTTCTATTTGTCCTGTTTCATTTTACTCTTTTCTTTACTTCACTTTTTTTTTTGTTTTCAGTATTCCACTTCATCTCCACTATTGGCTTGCTGGCTATTTCTGTTAGATTTTAGTGGCTGCTATAGGATTTGCAATATGTATCTTTAATCACAGTATTCTATCTTCAAATAATTATAGCATTTCATCAGTACTCTAAGAACCTTTCAACAATACATTCCCACTTCCCACTGGTTTTCTTCGTATTATTGTTGTCATACATTCTGCTCTATATGTTACTATTTTTGCTTTGGACAATCATCTTGTTTTTAACAATTCATTGATATGTAAATTATGCACCATAAAGTTCACCCACTCAAGGTGTCTCTCAATATTTTTAGTATATTTACAGTCTTGTACAATCATCACCATAATCTAATTTCAGAACACTTTTATCACCCAGAAAGAAACCTTATATCCATCAGCTGGCACTCCCCGTCCCCAACCAACACACACCCCTTCAGCCCTAGGCAATTACTAATCTACTTTCTATCTCTATAGGTTGTCCTATTCTGAGCATTTCATATAAATGTTATCATGTAATACATGGCCTTTGTGACTGGCTTCTTTCATTAAGAATAATGTTTAGTGGTTCATCCATGTTGTAGCATGTATTTGTACCTCATTTATTTTTATTATCAAGCAAGATTTCATTGTATGGATATACCACATTTTGTTTATTCACTCATCAGTTAATTGATGTTTGAGTTGTTTCCACTAAGTGGCTATTATGAATAATGCTGTTACAAACATTTGTGTACAAGTTTTTCCTTAAACATATGTTTTCATTTCTCTTGGGTATTATATACTTAAGAGTAGAATCGCTAGGTCATATGGTAACTCTATGTTTAACATTTAAGGAAATTATGAACTGTTTTCCACGGCAGTAGCACCATTTTACATCCCCATCAGCAATGTATGAGAGCTCAAATTTTGTACGTCTTTGTCAACACTTGTTATTATCTGTCTTTTTTCATTATATTTATCCTAGTGGATATGAATTGGTATTTTATCATGGCTTTGATTTCCCTGATGATTAATGATATTGTTGAATATCTTTTCATGGATTTATTGGATATTCATATATCTTCTTTGGAGGAAATGTCTATTCAAGTTCTTTGCCCACTTTATTTGAGTTACTTTTCTTTTCATTATTAAGCTGTCAGAATTCTTTACATATTCCATATATAAGTCAGCTTTATAATTTGTAGAATTTTTCTCCTAGATTGTAGGATGCCTTTTGATTTCTTAGTGACAACTTTTGAAACACAGAAGTTTTTAATTTCAGTGAAGTCCAACCTATCAATCAATCCTCTCTTTAATTACCTATGCTTTTGGTATTATAACTAAGAAATCATTTCCTAAATTAAAATTACCAAGATTTATTCCTATGTTTTCTTCTAAGATTTTGATATCTTTAGCTCTTACATTTAAGTCTATGCTCTACTTTGAGTTAGTTTTTGTGTATGATACAAGCATGGGGCCCATATATCTCATTTTGTTTGTATATCCAGTTGTTCCCAGAATTATTTGCTAAGAAGACTAATCTATCTTGATTAAACTGTCTTGGTCCCTTTGTTGAAAATCAATTGACCAAAAATGTTAAGGTTTATTTCTGGACTCTCAATTTTATTTTATTGATCTATATGTCCATCCTTATGCCATAACCACACTTGATTAGTGTAGAGTTATGGTAAATTTTCAAATTGAGAATTTTGAGTCCCCCAACTTTGTTCATCTCTTTCAATATTGTTTTGACTACTCTGGGTCCTTTGCATTTACATTTAGGTTCACTTCATCAATTTCTAAAAAAAAAAAAAAAAAAAATCTAGCTGAGGTTCTGTTAGGGATTGCCTTGATTTTGTACATCAGTTTGGGGACTGTTGCTACCTTAATAGTAAGTTTTCTTTTTTTTAAGATTTTATTTATTTATTCATGAGACACAGAGAGAGAGAGGCAGAGACATAGGCAGAGGGAGAAGTAGGCTCCCTGTGGGGAACCTGATGAGGACCTTGATCCCAGGACTCCAGGATCATGTCCTAAGCTGAAGGCAGACACTCAATCACTGAGCCACCCAGGCATCTCAATAGTAAGCTTTCTGATGTATCAGAATGGATTGATTGTCTTTCCATTTATTTAGGTATGCTTTAATTTCTTTTCAAATGTTTTGCAATATTCAGTTTACACAAGTGCAAGTCTTGTGCTTCTTTTAAGATATTTATTCCTAAGTATTTTATTCTTCTTGATGCTATTATAAACTGGAATTGTTTTCGTAATTTGATTTTTCCCTAATTTGATTCTCAAATTATTTATTACCAGTTTATAGAGATACAATTGGTGTTCTAAAGTGTTCTCTCTTCTTCTATATTCTGGACTATCTTGTGAATGACTTGTGTTAACTATTCTTTAAATGTTTGGTATTACTCACTAGTGAATCTATCTGACCCTTGGCTTTTCTTTATCAGAAGACTTTTATTTTTTTTAAAGATTTTATTTATTTATTCATGAGAGACACAGAGAGAGAGGTAAAGACACAGGCAGAGGGAGAAGCAGGCTCCACACAGGGAGCTCGACATAGGACTCGATCCCGGGACTCCAGGATTACACCCTGGGCCGAAGGCAGGCGCTAAACCGCTGAGCCACCCAGGGATCCCCCAATCAGAAGACTTTTAAATTAATATCTTGTTTTAGGTCTGCTCGGATCCTCAATTTCTTCTTGAGTCAATTTCAGTAATTGTATCTTTCTAGGAATTTGTCCATTAATTGAAATTATCTGATTTATTGGCATATGGTTGTTCATAGTATTATTTTATGAAAGTTTTTATTTCTATAAAGTCAGTAGTGATATCCTTTTTTTCATTCCTGATTTTAGTCACTTGGGTCTTCCATCAGTCTATGTATCACCTATCTATCTTATCTATCTATTGTCTATCTATCTATCTATCTATCTATCTATCTATCTATCTTTGTCTAGCTAAAGGTACAATTTCACTGATCATTATACCCATTGTGATAGACTCTAAGACAGCCCCAATGATCTTGACTTCTATTATTCATACTCTTGTATAATCTCCATCTCTTTTTCATGAACATATTGATGACGTGCTTCTAATCAATACTATACATTAAAGGTGATGGGATGTCACATCTGTGATTAGGTTACAAGAGATTGTGTCTACTGTTCTGCTAGCAATCTCTCTTTATTGTCTTTTTGTCTTTTATACTTTGATGAATCAAGCCGCCAAGTTGGAGAGGTCCATATGGCAAGGAACTGAAGGTGGCCTCTGGCTAAAAGCCAGGTAGGAACTAAAGCCCTCAGCCCAACTATTACCAGCTATCTCAGGCATCTGATATACTATTACACAAACAGCCTCTGGCTACAGGGGCTATCTTTGTCCCCTGAGAGGATCTCCAATATACCAAATATACAGAATTGACCACCTAGGAAACTCTTTAAGAATTACAACTGCCCATGTCCCACCCCAGACTACGCATTAGAACCCTACTAGCTACAGTGATTCTGATGCACCACCAAGGATCATTCTGTCATCTCATATATTATGAGGCCAAGAAACTCACAAACATCAAGGCTGAAGACTTCAAACTGCCAGTGCCTTGTAAGCCACCCACAGTCAGCCCTGGGGGGACATGAAGGCTACCCAATCCAAAAAATAGAAGACGCTGAGCTCTCTCTGAATCACAGGAAAAAACCTTAAAGATCATTCTGGCTAGCTTCTTTTCTCCTACCTCAGCCATTCCACTTCACAGGTAAAGAAACCAACACCTCAAGGGATTAAGTGACATGCCCAGTATCACTCAGTCCAGGGCCCAGTTACCCATCCAGAACTTTCCCCAATACCCCCGAGACCCCTCCTAAAATCCCTTAGAACAGAATCCAAAATCCTTCCACCATCTGAGCCCCCACCTAACCTGGCTCCAGGCCACACCAGCCACATCTCATACAATCCTATCCTGTCACTGCTCTCCAGGCACACTGGTCCCATCCCATCAGCAGGAAAACAAGGTCTTTCCCACTGAGACTCATGCTGTCCTGTTTGCTGAGAATGCCCCATGCCAGCTCTTCATCCTTTGCATTACAGGTAGAACGTTCCTGCCTCATCCAGGCCCTCTGGGACCACCAAAGCCCAATGCCTGTCCATTGTTCTCTGCTTGGGTGCATGCCTGGTTTGTCACCCTTAGCACTTTGCTCAGGGGTCCTGAGGTACTTGCTGCTCACCTCTGTCCTGTCTATCCCCACTCCATTCAGTGGAGAGCCTCAAGAGAGTGGACAATGGTTATGCTTTGTGGGTCACTGTACATCCAATGCCTAGCAAAGTGACTAGCATGCAGTGGGCTCATAATAATGTTTCTTGAATGAATAGATAGATGGGAGAAGTAAAGAAATAACTAATCAACAAGTAAAGAGTGACAGAAATCACTTTGTCTTTAATCCACCTAGTGCTATGGGGGCAAAGAGCTCTAAGCCCTTCCCTTCAGAGGTGTACCCTGGGGTCTTGGGGTCTCAGACTATGCCCTCCCATCCAGAAGACCTCCTGGCATTTGAACACACTGATATCAAACGTCCAGATACCCTGGCACATGGCAGAGCATAGGTCTCCCCACAAACAGAATCATGTCCACCATTCCCTGCTCTAAGAAGCATGCCCCGGCTCTGCAGACCTGCCTCAGGGCAGCCCTTCTCTCTTGCCATTCAAATGGGTCTGCATACATGATGAAGGAGAATTTAGGATTCACCAGTTTCCACTCTGAAATAACCTGGGAGCTGGGCTCCTCCATCCACAGGCAAAGACTTTAATATTCAAGCTAGAAGCATCAGCCCAGCACTATCAAGGGATAAGAGCTCAATTTTCTCATATCATGTTGTTCTCCTATGGGCCCTTCAAATCTCCAACCACACTATCAAACAGGACCTGCCCTTCCCACGACATCGCATCTTAAGTTTCTGATTATGAGTCAGATACTAACGCAGGGCCAGTGGAAGAATTAGAATCAGAGTCTAAATTATGGGCACGCTTAAAAGTAATCCAGGTCTGCAGCTTCCTGGTTAGTGTGCTACAGTCCCAGTGCTGTTCAGTAAGTACAGCACAAGCCACATTTTAAATTTCCTAGCAGCAAGGGTAAAGAAGTAAAAAGAAACAGGTGAGACTAATTTTAATGATATATTTTATTTAGCCAATATATTTAAAATCTTTTAACACGTAATCAATATAAATATTAACGGGTTATTTAACAGAGGTTTTTTTTTTTCATAGTAAGTCTATGAAATGCAGTGTGTATTTTATGCTTCCAGCACATCGCAATTCAGGGTAGGCACAATGCAGGTGCTCAATAATGACACGTGGCTCATGGCCACGGATTCCAACAGCACGGGAAGGTTTCCTCCGCTCATCAGGGGGAGGCGCCATGGCACCTACCTAAGCTGCCTTAAGAACTTACTTTTGGAAGACAAAAGGAAGGAAAACCTGCATCCAGGCCCCCACAGCCCCTTCCTCACCCTGCCCTCATTGGCACTGATGTCAGGCAGCAGGCAAAGCCGGCAGGAGAAGCCACCATGGCTGCTCAGAGCTCTAGGTGCTTGGATTCCCTCACTTGTATTTATTTGGCTTTTGATAAACAAAAGTCAGACTTAACGCATTCCATTCATCATGAGGAAAGGGCAGTAATCCTAAGGGTATCTGTCAAACAGATGCTCTTTCTGTAAATAAATAAAAAGGTGACTGCAGGAAAGGAAAGTTACACTGAAGCGAAATCTGAGGGTTTTTTTTTTTCCATTTTAGATCCATAAGCCAAAATATTGCTAAGGCTTTTTATAAACAAAGATAATGAGTTGTATAATTTATGTAAATTAACTAATGCTGCTGCATTTTCTAGACGTAACATAAACTGCATTATTTATTTGACGCGCCTTTTGGAGTAAAAAATAATTGTAATTGGATATTATACCTAACAGGTTTCTCCTGTTGTTTTCTTATTAGTATTTGTGGTTTGGAACGTAAAACACAGGACCTCTGAGTGCACTACAGGTGTGGCTTCCCTTCTGCATATAGGAAAATGAGGATAATCTTTTGAAAAGACCAGAGTCGGACCCCTGACCACTACTTCTGCACCGAAAGGAAACCGCATGTGCTGGGTACCATGGGCTTGGCTTGGTCAGCAGGTATTGGTTATTTTTAGCTAGTGAGGGGTACTAGTTAGTTGAACAGCAGCCCCGTGGATCCCTCCCTTGAAGATGTTTTCCCATCTTCACTCTTCAAAGTGTGTGTCAAAGTAGCTTCACTCTACTCAAAGCAGCATCAGCATCTCCTGGGAACTTGCTCTGGATGCAGCACCTCAGGCCCCCCACCCCTGGGGCCCCCAGACGAAATGAATCAGAACCCCCAGGGAGCTGGCATGCACAGTAAAGTTTGAGAAACACTTTCCTACATCCTTTCAGTGAAGACCTGGTCCCTTCCCAGACCCCTCCTGCAGGACACAGAGCCGGGTCCCAGCCGGGCGTCAACCCATGTTCCCCCTCACATCTAGCATCTATTCAAATGAGCGATACACTATCACACTCTGCAATTCTTAATATTATCATATTAAGAGCATTAAAAATGCAAGAAAGGATAATTAAGCAAAATAAATTAAACAAGGATCTTGAAATATACAGCCTTGGAAATACTTTTGTTGCCTAAACGTTTGCAAACATCTGTTAGCTGCTATCATGCTTGCTATCCTTTTCTGATATTCAAAGCACAAAGTATGGTCAAATACCAAATGTAAATAGCTCTGATTCGTAACCTTATTTGTGCAGCAAAAGATGGCCCTAAGGCAGAGGAAGGAACTCTATTGAAAGTCCATTGATCTCTGGGAGGAGCATCGTGTTTGAGAACAGAGGTCTACCTCTGAAGGAGCCAACCTCATTCATTCAATACCAGGGGTGAGGAAAAACAAAACAAAAGTATCTCAGACCGAAAAGGAACACAGGGTAATTTACTGAATTTATTTCATCTCATCTCCCTTAATCATGTAAAAACAAAACCCAAAAATGTTCTACATTCTGGTTTGTGTCCAACACAATGTGCAAACTAATTGAGTGTAAAAAGCGTTGCTTTGCATTATATCAGTTAAAGTAAGTGTAACAATTGCTCTTCGTACCCTCGAGCTCTGTTTCATTTCCGTTTTTGTTATAATTCAGTCCATTCACAATATGTCATTGCAAACACTATTTGCAAAAGAAAGTATAAAAAACAGATTCTTTATTTCTTAGTGCATTTATTTTCATTTCCCCTCTCAAGCTCTCCACATTTATACCGTGCTTCCATCTGGAGGGCTTAAAAAAGTTATAGACGAAGTTACTATACATAATGAGGCGCACACTCATCTGGTATTTAGCCCGAGAATTTTATTGCCAGGTGTTGTGAAAGGAAAAAAAAAATACGGGCAAAATACTGTGCTGCATTTCGTTTCCAAACATTTCATATCATGTCTGAAAGTGTTCATTAATTTGGGAGGGAAGCTGCTTCCATGAGGTTTACTTCACTGCCTCCCAGGAAAAGGCAAAGGAGGGGGGCTCCGCCCACAGGAGGCCACTGCACCCCAGTCCCGGCAGGTGTCCCAGTGCCCACGATGCACGCCTCCTCTAGGCTCCTGGACCAGCCTGCCCTTGGGCACCCCAGACTCTGAAGACCAGCTCTCCACTCCAGCAAATATAAAACTGAGTCCCTCCGATGTTCAGCCCTAGTGGGACAGAATCTGACCAAACAAACAAGAAAATGGGAATATGCCCAACCCACCTCCTGTTTCAGGGGCTCTGATTATTGGGCGTAAAGGGAAGATGAATCCCATGAAAGCAGAACAACTACACATAACCCCTCTGTACCAACCAGGGAGCTACTCTGTGCACACCCTTAGATGGGGACTATAGTGTAGATTCTTTCAACTATTTCACAGCAATTAGAGAATTAAAGGTCAGTAGCAGCAATCCTCTTGGACTGATTAGTCCTGTGGAGAGCCAAGCAGGTTCTGTTTGTAAGAAAGTACTGCAAACCTCGGTGTGTATTCTTTGGGGAAACTGAACTTACCATGGCATTATACTGACAATTAGGTCTAATTTCACGTATAAAAGCACACAGCAAAGTGAGGGGTTCAAGTACAATATCAGTGTCAGGACGTTACACCATGGAAGGATTGAGCATGTGATAGGGTTGCTCTGTGCATGGATGAGTAAGGAAACTGGGGGGAGAGATAAGGAGTCTTGGGATCAGGGCACTTGGGTGACTCAGTGGTTGAGTATCTGCCTTTGGCTCAGGTCATGATCTGGGGTACTGGGATGGAGTCTCGCATTGGGCTCCCCTCAGGGAGCCAGCTTCTCCCTCTGCCTATGTCTCTGCCTCTCTCTCTGTGTCTCTCATGAATAAATAAATAAAATATTTTTTTAAAAAGGAGACTTGGGGTCCCCTAGCTAGTTTCCCACAGTCTCCTACAGTAACAATTACCACATTTAACCATCTGTCCAATATTTTGGAAAGAAGAACAAGACAGGGAATATTCTGAAACTCAAGCTATCAGACAACCCTGATACCTTCAAACTGTCACCATGAGGTGTGCAGACTTGTCCTTCTGACTAGACATCCCCAGGAGTTCTGCATGCCCTCTGTCCTGAGGCCACACCTGCTAAGCCTCCCTAGTTCTCTGTCACCTGAGAACGGGCACAGCTCCAGGGTGTGCCCATCCACTCTCCTCGATACAGATGCAGCCCACCAGACTGGCTTTGCTACCCATTGGCTTCTTCAAGAATGAGTTCAGGACATCCTATAACCTATATGAGCTGACCACACTTCCATCAGGGTTCTGAGAACTCCCAGTCACTCCTTGTTTCCTCCTAGACTTAAACAAATCTTTTAGGACATTTCAAGCAAAAGGAACACTATCCTGGTCTCTGCCAGCATCTCAGGTGCTGAAATGCATAGCCCTCAGCAGAGCTGTTTAAGAGCATTAAAAATTAGATACAGGGGGATAAAGACATGGAGATTGAAGGACTCTGAAGGCTAGGATAAGAGTGGGTCAGACACGAGCACAGGATGTACGGAGCCAAAGGGAGGGAAGAACCATAGCCACTTGCTCGGAATTTATGTTTCCATAAGTGAAACATTAGGATTCTCGTATGGAGAAGAAATTATTGATACGCGTGTTCCCTTAAGGAAGGCTTCTCAAGAGGCCCATTCCAGATTTAATAATAATCCATATTCTTCCCCTGAAATGGCAAACAGTCTTTGATTTCCTTATCACTGCCGCAGATACATGAATCATTAAGCTGCAAACCAGCAGAGGTTCAGTTTATCACACGCCACCTAGAATATTTAATAAAATAAATTCTAAATAATCAATTCGTGAAGAGTCAACATCTCTTACACTTTTGTAATAAATGTCTACCTCCTGCATCCATCATAAAACTGTATGTAAACTGTGGCAGCAAAGATGAAAGAGAAAGTCCCCAGTTTTCTTGTGCTGTCATGTAAATACTTAAACACGGACAAATAACATCTGTACCCTCCCTATGGCCTGTATTCTACGGGGGACACTGTCATATCAACCATGGCTAGGCTACCTTCAAAGCACTTCAGGTTTAAAAATGCAGGTGGTTCAGCCTTTCCCTCTTCCATGAGAGCCTGATCCTTTGACCCACCTAGTCACAGCAACGTCACATGCCTTTGGCTCAGCTGTCCCTGGACAGGAGCTCAGAGTGCATCATAGAGACTTCCCCCTCCTTCTCTGCAGCGCCATGGAACAGGCTTGTGGGAGAAACAGGACACTTCCCGACTGCCCTTGCAAGGGACACCACCTAGCTTCTTCAGACTGAGGACAAAGAAGCCTATGTCACATGGACATAATACCACTACAAGGAAAGAGAAAGAAGACATCCTGCCCCCACCAGGACAAACATGATGAATAACACTGTCTGATGCCACAGTGTGCCATGAGCAAAAATGTCAATTCCTTACAGAATTATTAGCTAAGCCTGAATATTGATTTTCAGGCTATAGACATGAGTCTAAAAACATACCAAAAAATAAAAAAATAAAAATAAAAAATAAAACATACCAGTGCTCCAATATAAGAGGCAAGTCCCTAATCACCCCCCACCAATCTCTCACTGGTTTCCAAAGCACACTGCTCCTTCCAGAACCTGCTGCCATAATCTAGAACAGGGGTCAACAAGCTACATCCAAATCTGGTCCTCGGCCTCACTTTGTAAATAAAGTTTTATTGGAACATGGTCACACTCATTCCTTAACTATTGACTATGGTTGCTTTCATACCACATCAGTGGCCTGACAATATTCAGGCTTGGCTAGTAATTCTGTAAGGAATTAACACTTTTGCTCATGGCACACTGTGGCATCAGACAGTGTTATTCATCATGTTTGTCCTGGTGGGGGGGCAGGTAGGATATCTTCTTTCTCTTTCCTTGTAGTGGTATTATGTCCACGTGGCATAGGTTTCTTTGTCCTCAGTCTGAAGAAGCTAGGTGGTGTCCCTTGCAAGGGCGTTGGGAAGTGTCCTGTTTCTCCCACAAGCCTGTTCCATGGCGCTGCAGAGAAGGAGGGGGAAGTCTCTATGATGCACTCTGAGACCATCTGGCTGGCAAAACTGAAACTATTTACTGCCTGACCCTTCATAGAAGAAATCCATCATTTCATCCTTTTACTCAAAAAAATGTTTATTGTGCATCAAATGTGTAGCAAGTAGCATGCCAAACGCCAGGCTAGAACAAGGACAGAAATTGTAGCTAAACAATGCGGGAACAGGGCTAGCTGACCTGGGGAAGAGGATCGAGGAGCCGGTAGTGCAGTGCCAGCTGTTGTGTTTTGCTGTCAGAAACCCACTAGTCCCTCTCCTTCATGGCCAAGGGCAGAATAAGGAATGCTGGGCTCAAACTGCATGATCAGAGATTTCAGCTAAATGTTTTTTAAAGGTGCTGAGAGTCAAGTAATGAATTACCAGACCAACTTGTAAAATTTTCATTTGGACATTTATCTTAACCTAAGATTAAAACCAAACCAAACCAAACCAAAAAAAAAAAAAACATATTCCTAAGGCTGAGTCACCAAGGGAAGATCCCAGCAGCAAGAGAATGGCTGTGCCAATCCTTTCCAAATGAATGTGCCAATGAATCATGGAGGGAAATACTAAAAGGCAGATTTTGATTCAGTAGAACCAGGGTGGGGTCCAAGATTCTGCCCTTCCAGTGAGCTCCCAGGTGAGGCTGGCAGTGCTGACCAATGGGCCACACCATAAGTAGCAAGTGACAATGTGACTGTATACGTTCCTGTGTGGCCCCTCAGGTATGGCATGAGTGAGATATGAGTGTTTTGCAGCAGGAGGTAAAGACATAACCCAAAGAGCATAAAGCAATATAATGTATTGGAATTAAGACATGCAAAAAGGAAATGAAAGGTCACTTCATCTGTCTCAGAGGAAAACAAGAACTGGAAAGGTGGTCTGTCACGCAATCGCCAGCTTTCCACCTATGGTGCCAGCCCCCCATCCAGGAAGGCCCAGCAGAGAGTGGTTTAGCATCTTTTTTGGGGAACAAGCACACAGAAGGAACAAGGAGACCAGAATCTAGCCACCATCAATGCAGCCTCTACTGGAGCAGCTGGGTGACTAGCTGTTCCCTTCTTTTGTTTATGTACTAATGCCTTCCTCTGCCACTCCTCCTGGGTACACAGAAGCCCTCCACCACACCTCTATCTTCCCCATGATTTTTGCTGGTCTGGGGGAAACAGACAGACACAGAAACCTGGGCCTGATTAGTTTGCAAAGCGTCTGCCTTCCCTGGGTCGGTGACTAACCCATGTCAGCTACAGGGGTCAGCTGCAATCTCTCCTAGGATGGGCTGGAGATTCGTGCCCTCTGAGCATGGACAGGACTGCAAGGAGATAAGCCACAGCCATGGATGACAGGAGTAAATTTCTCCAGCAATGTCAGGGCATTGAAAGATGTGGAGAAGATCAATAATTTACTATTCGGTCAAGTGAAGGCCAGAGGTATTCTTTACCCAACACAAGCAGCTGTATCTGGTCATTTACCCAGGTGGGTGGAATATATATCACATTCTTAAAAGGCATCCCCAGCTTCTGGATGAGGCCATAAATTATGCTTACAAAATCAAGGTTATATGTCCTGAGTAACATCTAACTTTGTGCCTGCTGTACATTGGGGCCCAAATGGAAAGGCCCTTGGGTGAATTTTGACAGTGGTGTTCAAGAGCTTCCATTGTAATTGAATATGCTAAAATTTCCATTCATGTCCTTGTGGGCTAATCTGCAATCATGTTAAGGGACTGTTATGATAATAATTAAATACAAGTTCAGCATACCAAGTTGGTGTCTTGCTGCTCTACCTTCGACAGGGAGTTTCTAGCTCAATAAGGCTCAAATCAAGTTTAAAAAAGGAAATTGCAAAATATTTTACAAACTGCAATCTACAGGAGAGATGAGGAAGGCAGAAACTGTAAACACATCTCCTTCAAAATCTTCCTGGCACCTCTTCACCAACAAGCTCTCCAAATGCCACTGGCAAGAGGCCTGCTTCCTCTAAGGGCATGACCTGGGCCTCCAGCAGTCCTTGCAGCCCCCAGACTCTCTGTTTAGAGAGACTAATAGGGTCCCCAGGCTTGGCAGCCCTTGGGTTTACAAGAAAACTGCCAAGAGTGCCTTCTCTCCTTAGCAGTGGCCAGCGTCCTTCCTGGTTTTTATGGTTCCTACATCGATTATGTGTCTGGAGATAAACCAACTCACTTCCTCAAGTCCTCAATGAGAGCAATACCCAAGCAGCCAAATCTCTGTCTGCAAAAACTCAAAGGAAACTGCCCTGTGGTCAGAGGGTGCTGGATAAAATACAAGACACCCAGCCCAATGTGCATTTCAGATAAGCAACAAATAATATTGTAATGTAAATATGTCATACCTGTGCTGAAAATTATTTATTGCTTATCTAAAATCCAAATTTCACCGGGCATCATGTATGTGTGTGTGCATGCGTACACGTGCAGACACTAAATCTGGCAACCCTGCACAGAGAGAGTGAGCACACAGACCTCCCATGCCAAAGTGAGCATGTCCTGGAAGCTTGAGAACTATTGCTTCAGGACAGACAGAACTGACTATTCATAGTGGGATATATAAACACAACTTGCTGTTCCTCAATTAAGGTTGACATGGGAATATGACAACCTCGTATAGGACCCAGCTAAAGAGTGACGGCAGGTCCTGCAGGTATTCAGAGTGCTCAGAGACAAAATCTCACCCACTGAAATGTAAGGTGAGAGGCCTCTCATACTTCTTGCTGCCTCTGGTGGCCCAAGGAAGCTGGGTTCCTGGGCTGAAAGAATGGCTGGGCAGTGGTGGGGGGTGGGGACTCTTTCTCCTTTGACTGGTTGGGGTTATAAAGAAGGGAGGCCCACTTGTACTAGAAGATCTTCCTTATCCCCTATCTCACTTGAGACCCATGCTTGGGTGCATGTGCTGCATTTCAAACCCCTGCACTTACAGACCTCCCTGGTGTAAGCACACATCTTCAGGGTATCAAGGTGCCTTGAAAACCAAGGTGGTCTGGTGATGAGGAAACTGGGAATTTGCCGTCAGAGAGACCTGGGGTAGTATCTCAACTCTGCTACTGACCAGCTGGGTATTCTTAGATACATTTCTTAATATCCTGGAAATTAATCCCATTTTCCACAAGGATGAGGAAAACAGCATTGCCTACTCGATGAGAATGTTGCCAAGTCATTGTATAAAATGGTGCGCATAAAGTGATAGGGGCAGGAACAGGTATGTAGGAAGTGTTCGATAAATGCTATCATTGTCACTACTGTTTTAACTGCCTTTGGCCAGGGAAGACAGAGCCTTAAGAAAAAGAAGCAAAACTGCCATCTGGGCCAGGCCTCCATGAGCTCAGCAGAATGTGTACCGAGCCTGTTGCTGTTTCAAAGCGTAGCTAGTTTAATGTTATTTATTAGTTAAAATTTAATTATATGAGCTGGGTAGGGACACGTCACCAGGGATGCTAAGTAATTAGAAATTAAAGAAAGACTATGGATTCGAGTTCCTGAATTGATTCTACCAAAACACATCCAGGTAACAGGAAATTAGGTTTTAACGTGTTAACGCACCAGCGGAACACTACACAAAAGCTCAGATGATTAAAAGCCAGCAGAGAGCTCTGGGAGACCCTCCGAGTCACCGCTGAGCAGGCTGGTTCGCTTCCCTGGAGGCGTCATGAGACAAGAACACCCCAGCTAGCTGCACTGGACACCAGAGAGGAGGAAGGGGGATTACAAATCAAAAACCTCAGTCAAGTTCCCATGGGCATAAACATAGCTGATTCACAGGACTGAATGGCAAGGCTGGGGATAGGGCTCAGATAATGGGTGCCTATGAGAGCAGCTGGTCACTCATCAGATGCCACTGCTCAGAGCAAGGGCCCATGGGTGACCAGACCCTGTCCTCAGAGAAGGGAAACAAGCTCCTTCCAACACTCCAAAACCTCGATGGTGGCAGTTACCACATCTCATTAAAATGACCCATATTGTGTTTCTGTAAGTTTTTTGAGCATGATGCTGCACCTCATTGGCCTCTCTCTATTCTTCCCTTAACAGGCCCTCTAGTGCCTAGATACCAGATACGGACCTTCTTGTATTCAGAAAATACCATGTACTTAATATAATATGTTTATTGAACTGGACAGGCTAGTGTCAAGTCAGAGAGAACACTTCCTAAAGAAAGGTACGGATGGAGGGCCATGGAAATGAAAGAGAGGGAATGATTACTGCTGGCTGGAGAACGCCAAGGGAGATGCCCCTGGAAGCTTCAGAAGTCTCAATGTGGACACAAGAGAACACAGGTTAGGAGCAAGGAGCACTTCGAGGTAGAGACCAGCAGGAGTGTGGCAAGTCCAGAGGGGAAAAAAGGGAGACAAAATACACAGACCAAAGGCACACTAGCACCTACAAAAACCAAGAAGTATTTATTCCATTCAAAAACACATGGTGACAACATGCAGACTCACTTGCCCTTCTGTGAGTTTGAGCTGCTCAGCCACCTTACCTCCTCTTAATCTATTCATAGCTGTTTTCCAAACTTGATTTGGGCACCATACATGTGTGTGGCTGGCTATTTTAAATATATCCCATCAGCTGCAAGCAAGATACCTATTTATCTTATGGCTGCAAGCAGAGCTGGAATGATCTGGCGTCGCCACGAGGCAGACAGTTATTTCATGCCCTGTTAATTCCTAATGCGGTAACTACAATATCATTCCTACTTTTGAAAGAGGTGCTTTTTTTTCTTTTTAATATGTGGCCTAAGTGTCCAAATAAAGAACATCACTTCTAATGAGGCTGAGTCCAAAAACATAACCTTGTTACCACTGCTGCTGTGCTCACAACAGGCTTCGGGCTCTCCGGCAGTTAGTCAAGAAGTCAAAGCAACTCTTCATTGTTTGAGGCAGTACAAACAGGTCAGCAAAACTAAACTTTCTCTTCACTGCTGAAAATTCCAATCAGAGGTGATGCCTGGCATTTCTGCCAGGCAGATGGTCCAGGCCGGGGGTTCCTGTCCACCACAGCATGGGCTCAGTGGGGAAGGATGTTCTTTGTCCACGCTGCCTACAATTGAGCCAACAGCCTCTGTGCAGTGACCACCCACTGGCTCCAAAGGCAGGATGTCTGTGGCAAGGCGTGCCTTATGATCAGAGCAGAGAAGGCCTCATCCCCGGGAGGTGAACATCTGGTCTGCTTGGGGCCGGGAGAGATTCTGACATGGTGCAATTCTGGCCACCTGTTGCTTTAAATCACATTAGCTATTTTTCAACAGAGTCTGTCACTGCCCACTGCTGTGTCTTACCCCTACCTGTTACTTTCTAGCTTCCACCAGGGCCTCTTTCCCTGTATTTATGTCACTTCTTTATGTCCCAGTCTGCTTTAGGTATGCTTCCTACGTGTTCCGCACAAGGACTTGCAATTTCTCCAACACACGCCTCATGACCTGGCGTTGGGAGTTGCATGCTTGATTCTTCTGTCCCCCTCATGACATCAAAACGATGTATCACTGCATCTTCAGGATCTATCACAAGGTGCTGGATGGAAAGCATTTGACAGATGGCTGATGGATGGAAGGTATGTGCCTGATTCAATCTAAAAACACTACAAATCCCTCCAGGATGCCCAGGAGCAACTTGTGTCAGAGCAGGCACTTTCACCATACAACCAGGCAAATCTTGGCTCAAGTCCCAGCTCCATGCTGATTTTTGAAGGATATGTGGTGGGAGAAAGCCTGTCTGAGGCTCAATCTTTTCATCTGTGAAATGGGTATAATAATAGGTACTTTACATGGATGTTTCTATGACGGTTGAATGAGATGGTAGACCTGGTATATATATAGGAGATTCGTAAACCAGTGGCCGTTGCTGTACTAAATGCATGGCTTCTATCTGTTGTGGAAACCTGGCAGCTAAAAGGGTCCGGAGGTAGACAGCCAAGTGGTAGCCTAGGTTCTAAGATACCTGGCTCTCTCAGGAGGGTGGTGTGAAGATGGCTTCTGGGGGCCAGAGAACAGCTTCGTAAACTTTAAAAGTATGTGAGCTCTCCTGGCTTGGCCCAACGACTTCACCCAGCTCACCTAACCTAGGATGTGGCAATCTGGGAGACATGGGGATGGTTTAGATGTGCCCCTCTGCTCTCAGGGAGTCTCCTATCCCCAGACCTCCTACCCCATCAAGGCTCCAGATAAGCAGGCACGAATCTACATGGGGAGCAGGGCCAACCTCAGGCCTGCTGAGATTTCATCTCATGAAACGTTGACATCACAACCACCTTCTCTTTCCTCCCTGCCAACCTTTGTCGTCCCTGGAAACCTTATCGAGCTAGCTTCTCCGTGGCTTACAGACAAGACAACTAATCGTGGACTTAACAGCTCGTCAGCTTCAAAAGCGGCTGCCCCCATCCTGTGCCTGGCTGAGAAAATCAATGTGCTTTTGAGCTGCTGTGTGTTCCTAGGGCCCCAGCCTTGGAGAACAAAAGGAGCTGGACTGCCGAGCAGTTCCATGAACAGGCTGGAAGTTTTCCTGGCCTAAGGGAAGGCTTATAGCAAGTAATATGTTAAACGGTAGACCCAAATATCTTTATCATGCCCTTGAACTGAGGAAACCATCTCAGGTGGTAGAAAAATCACAGCTCCAAGGCCCCGTGCAGGACTATCTGCCACCCTCCACAGTAGGGGCAGAGGCTGGCACCATGCCCGGAGGAGGGAGCAATAGAGGTAGTGAGTCAATGGGAACCGCCCGATTGAATCCACTGAAGGATGAATCAGGGTTCACATGGGGAAGCCTCCTCCTGTGAGACACAAAACTCCATGTATGTCTGCATGGCAATTTCCCAGGTGGAAAGGAACACCTGTCCACTGTCCCCGCATGACCTCTGGGCTTCCCGGCCACTGGTCCCGATCAGAGCAAATGCAGGAAAAACACAGTGAGACATAGGGCTGCTCTTGTCAAAGATGTCTTTCTTTGGGGCTGTTTTAAATTACAACCCGTGGCAGACAATCTACTACAAAGGACTTCCACTAACATGATGTACTCACCCCCACAAATAATTAAGAAAAATCCGGTTCAAATTGAACAGGGTACCATCTATTATCCATCAGTGTCCAAGAGGGTACAGAAGAGATGGTAATTCTCGGTGCTGTTGGGCATACAATTAGCTCAACCATTTGGCAGAGTCTAGTAAAAGGAAAGATACTCAGAGCTCACACTTAGCAATCCTGGCAGGTCTGTGTTGCACAGGTGTACAAGCAGACGTGTATAAGCATGTTTCCTGAAACACTGTAATGTTGAAAAACTGGACAGAATCTAAAAGTCCACTGACTAGGAGGTGACTGAAATGCTTCCACGGTGGAATACTACAGAGCAGTTAAAAGGGATGAGGGGATATGAATACCAACAGAGATGTAGCTCAGACCATAGTGCGAAGTGGAAAGGGGAGCCCTGAAATACTATGTATGTCACACACACAGTCCCACCCAACTTCCAGAGTTTAGCTTGGAGCCCATCTAACTAGGCAGCTTCTCTGAGCATCCCAGCCCACTCTGGACTCTCTGGACACTTGTCCTAGAAGCTCAGGTTTCCAGATTTCTCAGCACTGTCACTTGACTCTCAGGCATGGGCACAGCTGCCTCTTCAACTTGATCACGAGTCTCTGAGGCAGAACACATGGCTTCTGTTTTCCCTGTGGATACTACAGGGCCCCACAGAGAGTAGGACCACAGTCAATGCTCATCGACCATGCCCTGAGCTCAGAGGAAGAGGCCACCCATGCCACAGGCCCGCCAGAGGGGGCTTCACTCTCTGAGAACTGGAAAGCATGCCCCTTGTGTTGCCGACTAAGGGTCTATAAGCCCATCTCCCACTCCCCACTGAGACTTAGGCACAGCAAGTAGAAGGATGTGGAAGGGAAGACCCCCCCGCCCGCCCCGTCTGGCCCATTCCCTTCCCCTATGTTCCGAGGGTCCCAACCACCCCCATACAGGTGTCTGCATGGGAGACTGTAAGCCTGATTCGCAAATAACTCCAGACACAAATATGACCTAAAAAATAACCGAAAATCATTCTGATTCCATCTAGTGACAATTCAAATTGATAACACAGGGGAAGAAAATGAACACTGTGACTTTTTTTGGCCCTGGGCTTCCGAGCTGCTGCTGAGGGAGACTTCCACCCCGCTGTTCCGGACAATTAGAAGTTCCTGATTTACATATCACTGAAGACGGAGCCCTGCCAGAGATCTAAGGGTATGAAGCCTGCAGTGCGGCTTTGGTGTGAGTTCCTGCAGATCCTGGAAGTCCCAGCAAGAGTCCCACATGGGTCCTGCCCACACTGCTCGGTTCCCACGCCCCAAGGCCCCCACAGCCACGGCTGATGTGCTGGCATAATCACCAGTCACTGTCCTAGAGCTAGGTCCAGGGCATCATGTTCAGAGCGATCTGCATTTTAATGTCTCACCAGTCGACTAAACCATGCTGTGCAAACACAGAACCTGAGAGAATGTAGGAAAGTGGAATTTCTCGTGTTGCGGCTTCTCTTTGTTCATCATCATAAAGCATTGTTATTGGGTGTTTTAAAAAAACACAAAAACATAAAACAAAAGTTATCTCTCTCTGTGGGGTAATATAATAAAAGCCACTGGATGCTATTTTTAACAGCCATAAAAGCACATGATTAATATAGAAAAAGTCATAATGACAAAGTGCATCACAAAGAATGTCAGCCTGGAGTGTGAGCCGTTGAAGTCAAGTGGGCTTACGGTCCAAGTGATCAATCCTGGCAGGCTGGAGGACCCAACACACCAAAGGTCTCCAGGATCCCTCTCTTTCACTGGTATGAAATACCAGGTGAATCACAGGCCAGCGTCCCCGCTCTGGCCCCACACAGCATCATATTCACAGGGAAGATCCTTTACAAGAATCAGCAAGCAATGCAGTGAAGTGGGTGCTCACTAACCAGCAGGCCACGAATGCACCGCGGTTCACATCCTCTCCCTCTACATGATGGCACATGACTCGGGCTCTCAAAACAATGAAAGGACCCCAGGAGAACGACTCCATGACTGCCCAAGGGTGAGAGCCTATGGTGTCAGAATGATGGCAAAGAAAACATCCTGCACCCTATCTTCCCCCAGAACCCAAACTGAAGTTTGCACAGATCCCAAGATGTGTCCTGCAGCACCTACCTCCACCCCAGCCACAAGAATCCTGCACACCTTGTGATCCCATCTAATTATCATTAGCACTTTCAAGCTTCCTGAGGTCGCAACACCCAGAGAGACATTGATGTAGCCATTGGTAGAGGGAGTAGAGCCAAGATCTGGTTGGAAATCACCAGCTCCCAAAGGACCCACTCAACAAAGGCAGGTCCAGGCCACATTGAGAGGGAGATACCTTAGGCAGCCTCCTCCTCCCTCGTACCTGCAGGCTCTTCCATGATACATACAACACTGGATTCTGCAGGAAACTTACAAATCCCAGTCTACACACCAAGGACTCCTGAGAAACAGGAGTACTTTATCTAAGTCTGGTTTCATGGAAAACTTGAACGGAGATTGTTGGGTAAGAAAGCAAGAAAAAAACAAACAGCAAACAGGGTCTTGGCAAACAAAAGTACTTTTGACTGGCAGTCACTAGAGGTGACTGGCAGCAAATTATTCCAAAGTGATTCCATGTCATTGCAGCCCAGAAACAACATTTGTGGAACAAGAGAGCCTTTCTGCTCTTTACCTCCACTCCCTGGACTTTCAGCTTCATGTGGTCCTCTCTGGTCGTCTTCCCATCTTTCCTCTTTTTCCAGCAATATCCATCCTTCCTGTATTTCACTTTCTTCCTGTTGTAGAGTATCATTGAGCCATTCTGTGGTCTGGAAACAACAAATGGTTAAGTTACCAAGAGAACCAAGCGGAAGAAAAATTTATGAAGAAAGATATCGTAGACCAGTAAAAGTCTCTACAGAAAAGCAATATTCCACATTTGCTGGGACATAATTTTTCACCTTTTATTGCAGCTCCCTGGATTAACCATGTTTTATGGCCAGCCAAAATTTGCTTGTGGATTTGGTACCTAATGAATTAAATGTGTCAATGATAGGCTTAAAAAACATCCCCTTAGTAATATCCACCATCTAATCAAGATATACGATGTGGGGGCCTGAGCTCTGCACTAAAATGTAGAAAAAACAGCAAGAGAAAGCAAAAAGAGCCGGGGGTGTTGTGGCAGCCTGCAATATCTTATCTCTTGTAGAAAGATTTTCTACACATCTTTTAATCCATCACCCAGCATTAGGAAATAAATAAGTTTAACGCAGACGCTAGATGACTATGTTAAAAACAGACCAATGGAAAGACTAGTCGTCCAGGCCAAACGCTCTTGATTCATTGCCCGCGTTTAGATCACTGCAAGATTCAGAGGAACATCTACGGCCCTTCTCAAGCAAGCTAAGTACATGATTGTTTCACATTTGGGCTTCGGCTGTCGGAAGGCTCGGCACTGCCAAGTAAATTTGTCTAGTTGGTCCATGACCACCATAACCTTAGGAAAACAGTTTGCTGCCCACTTGCTAAATGCCAAGAGTGGCTGGTTGCTCCAGTGCCATTCAAAGAGCCTTGAATTTTCCAAAAAGAAGTCATGCGCCAACCTCAGAGAGCAGAGGATGTTCGCGCGTGCCTCCGCAACTGCAGTGGGTGCATACTTTGGTTTGGAAACACCAAAGACAGAAAGAACGAAACTCCTCTGGCAGCATGTCTACAGTACGCCACTTCCAGAAGAAAGCGGCAGCAGAGGTGGGCACACTCAGCCCTCAAGGAAGCCTGAGAACCCCCTGAAGCATCACAGCATCCTGCTCACTCCCCGTGGCCAGCTCTGCGTCCCCCTGAGACTAAAATCCCAGCACAGAAGAAGGGTCACAAATGAGTCTGTGGGCCCAGGAGACCAACACGGGCACGTCTCAGTCCCAGCCATGGTACCAGGGCTCCTTACACAAACAAGGCAAAGGAGGTGGTTTCTTCTAGTGCCAGTGGACTTCCCTGTCTCTGCTACAGCAGAGATGAGAGGGCAGGCCAGCAGGGCTTCCCCATGACCCCAGGGACAAGATCCTCCACCCCGGGCTCCTCTTCCTCTGAACAAGGGGGCATTTCACAGGCAGGCACCCAACACAGGCTAGTGATGTCTTACTACTCCACTGTCTGAAGTGGGGGGGAAGGCACACCGGGGTGACAGTGGCTAATTATTGTTCCCACCCAGCCAGACTGTGTCCTTCTACAGCAAGCTGATGACCGAACAGCAATTCCATTGCATTGGAAATTATAGACTTTCAACAGCAACTCCCAACACTTCATTGTTTGCCAATCATGGTGCAATTGGTTTGTGTCAGTATTGGTTTCCTCCTAAAGTCTGGCCGACTGAAACAATTGGGAAATGGCTTCATGCGCTTGTCACAACGCTGTCACCTGACCATCTTGTACTCACAAGTCTGCACTGAAAACCTTACAGTATTTTCCCATTTCTAAATGGCAAGTAGGCTCAAATGTGTGGCCAGCTGTGCCTGCCTATTTCCATGTCACTCCTGCTCTAGGCTCATACCATTGGAAGAGCCCAAAGTCCAACTCCTATGCTTAGGGCCAGGGTCCCAGGAGTAAACAAGGGAATACATGTTTTTTTTTTTGTTTTGTTTTTTTTTTATTCATGAGAGACACACAGAGAGAAGCAGAGACTTAGGCAGAGAGAGAAGCAGTTTCCCTGCAGGGAGTCCAAAGCAGTACTCGATCCCAGGACCCCAGGATCATGACCTGAGCTGAAGGCAGACGCTCAAACACTGAGCCACCTAGTCACCCCACAAAGGAATACATTTGATCATATAGACAGGTTCTGCATTTGTCTTGCCCCTCTCAGCACAGGAATGAAGACATCCACAAGAGTGTTGCAGGGACCCCCTTGGTCCCAGGAAACTCGTCTGCGGCAACATCAATCCAGTCTAGCTTCTGGTGAGTGAAGAGGCTACATAAAGATTTGCACTATCCTCCCTTTCTAAACATGGCCAGTAAACCCCAGCAGTGTATTCAGGCCAACTGTCTTCAGATCATGACTGGTATGACTCAGAGAGAGTGAACTTCCCAAAATACTGTCAGGTCCACAGTCCGTTGTAGTCCACAAGTACACCCACATAAGGAAACCCATCTTCCTCCAGTGACCTGCCCGTTGCATCCTGAGAACGTGAGAACAGCCTCATCACCTGACACTTTGAGATGGACACAATCCCACAGGGAACCGAAGTGTCCACCTTAAATGGCCTTAATAAATAGAATCATCTCTTTAACTTGCAATAATGACAACCTAATAGTGTTTAATCCAGCACGCTGATTTTATTAGAACTTGCCTCTGCTGTGTGATGGGGAAAGTCCCTGCCTCTGTCGTTCTCAGGTCCTAAGAATGGCAAAGAGAAAATCAGACTACAGAGGGGCCCCACAGCTTGAAGAAAACTAGGCTGAACAGCGGTCCCAGAATATAATCAAGACCAAGTCGGAGCTAATGGGAAGGGATCCAGGAAAGGAGGGAGGGGTGAGGGGGATGGGCTAGGGCCCAAAGGAAAGGGCCAGGCAAGAAAAGGCTTGAGTACATCTCATCACAGCATGAAAGACAGCACCCACCTGAGAAAAGCAGGGAAATGGTAATGGAGTTGAGAACAGAGAGTCAAGTAGGAGGCACAGGAGTCCTGCCACTCATTGATCCCAAGCCCCAGCGAGGGCCTGGCATGGGAGGAGCAGGATACATGTGTGTCTATGCCCCTGTCTACCTCCAAATGTATGTCTACACCGGCATCTACAACTATATATGCCTGCACCTCTACATACCTCTAGTTCCATCTGCATCCACCTGTGTGTCTCGATGTTGACACCTGCACCTACATCACATCGACCTCCATAGCTACATCTTTGTCCAGTTTTTGCAGCCTCACACCAACTCTGTGAGGTAAGATTATCATTCCCAACATATAGACGAAGAAACCAAACCTTTGAGGCCAGAAAGCATCCGAACAGGATTCACTCAGAGTCAGTGTGACTCCAGAGCCTCCCCCAAGTCTACTGGCTTAACATAGACTGTGGGGCCAGTCTCAGTTTGCTCTACTGGTTGGGTGATTTTTAAGGCCCTGAAAGCATTGGGCAACTTGGGGGTGAAGTCCTGACTTCCTCACCCCACAAATGGGATAACTCTGAAGCAATCCTAGGTCTCTTCACCCCATGTGTAGGACAACTCTGGATGCTCTATCTATATGGTCTTCCAGAGCCTAAGTTCCAACTGCCCAAGTGGAGACCTGCTGGACAAGAGCCCTATATTTGTATCCTTCTCCCTCCTCTCTCACGTTCATGCCCCCTGCTGGTGTTTCCCGGGACTACCTCTCAAATAAAGGGCTTGTATGCAAGTCCTCATCTCAGGGTTTCCTGGGGTAAACCCTGATTAAGCTGACAATCTTAGAGAGCCTCAGGGAAACAATCCAAGACCTCCACTGCAGCAGAGAGAGGAACATCTAGGGAAATACCATGGACAACAGGGAGCTTCATTCTAATGAGGGAGGCTTCAAGCCAAATAACCTTTTAATCTGAGAAACTAATGGCTGGCAAAACCAATAACACTCATGCAATCTGGTAAAAGATCATGAGATCAATGGAAAAACTACGGCAGATTATAAAAGTAAACAAGAAGGTATAAAATTAAGATACATATTCAATAGTTTGTGTATGTGATGTGCACACCCTCACACACAAATAGAAGGAATGACAGAGGACTCCACCGAATATATGCTATATGACTTTCGTAATACAGTAAATGCTATAGAGAAAAAGAAAGTTAAATACTTAGGCATAAATTTAATAAGAAATTCCCAAAACCTGAGGGGAAAAACTATAAAAATCTACAGGACAAAGCAGGTTCAATAAACACAAAAACATAACATGTTCTTGATTAAGAAGAGCAAAGATTATAAAAATGTCAATCGTCCCCAAATAATTTATAAATAAAAGATAATGACAATCCCATTAGGATTTTTTGCTGGATCTAAAGAATTTTTTGAAAAATTTATTGGGAAGGAAAAAAACACCAGGGATAGAAAAACTTCAATAAAGAGGCCCGAGGTATAGAAACTAGCCTTAACAGTTATTAACATGTCCCATAAAGTCTCTGTATTTTCAAAAGTATGGAATTAACATATAAATACATAGAAAGACCAAGAGAATGGGATAGGAGATCCAGAAATATCCCCACTTACATACGCAAATTTAGCATGCCCTAAAAGAGACATCAAAAGTCAATGGGAGAAGGGGACTGACTTTCTAATGAGTGATATTGGCATCTGGAAAAAGATAAAATTGGATCTACCCCTCATAGTGTACAGCAGCATGAATTCAAAATGGACCAGAGATTTAAACGTGGTAAATAAAATCACACTACTAGAGGAGAAAATATAGGTGAATTTCTCTATAACCTCCAAGTGGAGAAAACTTCCTAAGCATGATTAAAAATCCAGCAACAAGAGGTGAAAGATAGGTACATCAGAGAACATAAACATAAAACTGCCAGACTGTGTTCCAAAGTGGCAGTGCCATTTTACTTTCTGACTAGAAATGAATGAGGATTCCAACGTCTCCACATCCTTCCCAGCATTTGGCATTGTCTCGTCACTTGGATTACAGCCATCCTCTTGGGTGTGTGGCAGTGTTTTCATTTGCATCTCCCTAATGATTAATGATGTTGAGCGTCTTTCCATGTCCTCATTAGCCATTCATCTAAGTTCTTTGGTGAAATGTCTATTTGAATCTTTTGCCCATTTTTAATTGAGTTGTGTTCTTCTTTATGTGTTGTAAGAGCTACTTCAATAAAACCTAGATAGAAATCCTTTATCGATATTGGATTTGCAAATGTTTCATCCCAGTCCATGACTTTTCCTTTTCCTTATGGGTTTCTTTTAATTATTTATTTTTTAAAGATTTTATTTAGGGACGCCTGGGTGGCTCAGTGGTTGAGTATCTGCCTTCGGCTCAAGGCGTGATCCTGGAGGCCCGGGATCGAGTCCCACATCGGGTTCCCAGCATGGAGTCTGCTTCTCTCTCTGCCTGTGTCTCTGCTTCTCTCTCTGTGTCTTTCATGAATAAATAAATAAAATCTTTTTTAAAAAAAAGACTTTATTTACTTGACAGAAAGAGCATAAGCAGGGGGAGTGGTAGAGGGAGAGGGAGAGGGAGAGGGAGAAGCAGCCTCTCTCTTCCTCAAGCAGGGAACGCGATGCAGAGCTTGATCCCAGGACCACAGGATCACGACCCAAGCCAAAGGCAGATGCTTAACTGACTGAGCCACCCAGGTGCCCCTATGGGTTTCTTTTAAAGAGCAAGTTTTTGGCTTTGGTAAAGTTCCAATTTATCAATATTTTTCTTTTATGAATCATGCTTTCAGTATCATATCTAGGATTTTTTTTCCTAACCTGAGATCACAAAAATCTTCTCTTGTGTTTTCTTCTGAGCTTCATAGTTTTAGCTTTTACATTTAAGTCTATGATGCATTTTGAATTAATTTTTGTGTATGGTGTGAGCTAAGAGCCTACGTTGATTTTTGGCACATGGATATCCAATTCCCAGCACCATTTGTTTTTGGTTTTGTTTCTGCTTTAAAAAAAAAAAAAAAAAAAGCTATCCTTTCCCCCATTGAACTGCACTTGCATGTTTGATAAAAATAAATTGACCATAAACATAAGACTTTATTTCTGGACTTCATACTTTGCTCTTTTTTCCATCCTTATTCCAATACTATACTGTCTTGATTGCTACAGCTCTGTAGTAAGTTCTGAAGTCAGAGACTATATGTCCTCAAACTTTGCTCTTATTTTTCAAAATTATTTTGGCTATCCTAGGTCCTTTGTACTCCTATAGAAACCATTAAGGTTAGTTTGACAATTTCTGCAACAACAACAACAACAAAAATGCCTGATGGGATTTCGATAGAGGTTGCAGTGAGTCTAAAAATCTATTTGGAAAGAACTGCCATCTTAACAATATTGAATCTTCCAATCACTTCTAATCACAGAACATGGAGTGCCTCTCCATTTATGTAAATCTTTCATTTCTCTAAGTAAGACTTTGGAGTACAGGTTTTATGCTTTATAAATTAAATTTATCTAAGTACTATATCCTTTTTGATTCTACTATGAATGGAATTATTTTTCTTTTTTATTTTTTAAATAAAATACTTGAATACTTCACAAATTTGGGCATGATCCTTGTGCAGGGGCCATCCTGATCTTCTCTGTATTGTTCCAACTTTAGTATATGTGCTGCTGAAGTAAACATTGTCATTATTTACTTAAAATTTCCTTTTTGTATTGCTTTTCCATGTTTCCACTTATAAATAGATATAATTTAATTTTTGTATGTTGATCTTGTATTCTATGACTTTGCTAAACTTATTAGTTCTAGCAAAATTTTTTGCAGATTCTTTAGGATCTTTTACATTTATAATCAAGTCACCTATAAATAAGTAGCATTTCAGGTCTTCCTTTCCATTATAGATGCCTTTTCTTTTTCTTGCCTTATTGCACTGGCTAGAACCTCCAATACAAAGTTGAATAGAAATGGTGAGAATAAACATCCTGTCTTGCTCCTCATCTTAGAGGGAAAACATTCAGTTTCACTTAAGTATGATGTGAACTGTATCAAAGATTTTAAATCATATAAAAAGGACTCAAGAACCAACTTGAAGAGGTTCCAAAAATGGACCATTTCAGCATCAATAAGAATAGCAATTGCTCTGGGTTAAAACACATTAAACATATTTAAATCCATAAGTTCATAATGAAACTAAAGCACATAAACAAAAAACCCAAGTGATCATTGTTGGAGGCTAGTGACCCAATACATTGTTTTGAAAACTAAAAAAGAATAAGGAGGAAGAATCAGGCATTTATCTTACCTTTCCTGCACCAACAGTTCCTTTGAGTTAACAAATTACAAAAAAAGAGGACTTTCTCTGTAGAAGTATTCCCGCCAATAAATGAAGAAGTGACAAATCACTATTTTCAACCCCTGATAATTAATGAATCATCAACAGTGACTGACATCACAAAAGAAAGACAACCAGACAAAATGTGTCCCTGATAGAATACGTTGTTGTAGGAAAAAAAAAATTAGGAGTTTGAAATTATTCAGATCTCTTGATCTACCACTTTATAAGATCCACAGAGGATAGAAGAACATGGTAAAGGATATCATGGGGATGTAATCAGCAAAACCCAGATTGTGGGAAACTCCACAAGACAAATGACCTGGATTCTTCAACAAATTAAGTGAAAAAGAGAGTAAGAGAATGCTAGAGTAGAAATATATAGACTAAAAGAGACAAAAGATGTATCAACCAGTCACAACATGTGAAAAAGAGAGTAAGAAAATGCTAGAGTAGAAATATACAGATTAAAAGAGACAAAAGATACATCAACTAGTCACAACATGTAGGCCTTACTTGGATACTGAGGTAAACAAACTCTCTGTAAAAAAAAAAAAAATTATTTATATATTATATATATCCCAGGACCCTGGGATCATGACCTGAGCTGAAGGCAGACACCCAACTGATTGAGCCACTCAGGTGCCCCAAAGAGATCTTATATTTTAGAGATATATACTGAAACATTTACTGATGAAATTGTATAGTGTCTAAGATATGTTTCAAAACAATGTTTGTGGTGGTAGGTAGGGGATGTGAGTGAAACAAGACTGGCCATGTGTTGGCCATAGTTGAAAGTAGATGATAAGTATATAGGAGTTTATTATATTAGGCTGTCTATATTTGTAGATGTTTGAAATTCTCCATAATAAGTTTTTTTAAAAAAAAGATGATCATGAGATTTGAAGTGAGCTCTAGGTTATAATCTTGGCTCAGTTCTTTATAATCTATGTGACCTTGGACAAATTATTTGATCTCTCTGTTGTAGTAGACATACTGCATGTGAGGTGCCCAGAATGCTGCCCACCATGTAATACGTTCTTCACAACTAATAATGATAACAAACTTGGCCCCCTTTTGTAGGGTCCTACTGCCAGGGACAATGATGGAGGACCTTAGGATATGATAAAATGGCTTGTTGTAGGATGCAGCTAGAACATCCACCCATGGGAGAGGCCATCTGTCTGTAAGCAGTGAGGCACACACACACACTCATCCATTACTTTAAGGCAAATTTTTCAAAATCAGTAGCTAGGAGACAACTGATAACTGAAGATCAGAGAAGGAAGGTGTTCTTGAGAGGTTTTATATTAAATAGGAATTTTTGAAGCCACACTGTCAAGGCAAGGTTAATCCAGACAAATCCAGGAATGGTCTGGATACTCTTTCCTGAGCACGTGTCTAACTTTAGAGATCAGTATACCCCAAACAGCTCAGGTCCATGGCCCTTCCTCCTAGAAATCCCCTTCCCCTATCATCATCAGGGATGATACAGATCATCTCCAGGACCTTGACAACCACCTTAATTTCCATGCAGACAACTGAAATCCAGCCCACCACCCCAGCATCCATGGGCTTCCTGGGATCTCTTGTCAGCCCCTTCCCTTGGCCTGGCCCAGATGCAGCAGCCTTTGTGCAGCAAGCTCTGATCTGACTGATTGGCTATTGTTCCACTGAATTAATACGATATGATATGTCCCTGTGGCTTCCCCTGGAGAACAGATAATGTCCTCATGCCTAGTGAGCCTCCATAAGCAGTGTCTGGATGGCTTCAGAACAGCAAGCATCTCCAGAGAGTTCCTTTTTCCAGCTAGAACCCAAACCTGGGCAGGCTCCCCCATCTCCTTCCCTTTTATTCATTGCCCTCGGTCCCATCACTCACACAGTGAGGCACAGAGATGGACCTGGGTAGAGAGAAATGCATTTCTTGTAGTTCCAATGGCCTCTAGGCCCTGATCCCAAATGTGAAGCAGGCTCCTGTGACAAGGCACAAAGTGTAGTGTCCTAGAGCAGGGGATACTGTTCCTAAGGCCAATGCTAAATCTCTGTTCCTGTAGGTAGAAAATGAGAAATGCCACTCTCTACTGCAGCTTACACATGTGTACCCACACCCTTCTTTCTGATCTTTCCAACACAGAATGACCTGATTTCAATGTACCATTAGAAGTACCTGGTCTAGTCCAAACGTCAATAATTGGCATGACAACAATTGCTATGACGACAAGAGGGGCCATGTATCAAGCGTTCACCATGTGTCAGATGCAGGCAAAGCCCTTCGTACCTACTTCTCATTTGAATCCCATGACAACTGTGGATGTTGTTATCCTTATTTTACAGATGAGAAGGTTTGGGGCACAGAGAAGGGAATTAATTTTCTCAAGGTCATACAGCTGGTAAGGACAGAACAAATGAACCAGCCCACTGTACCCCTTTCTGGTGTCTTGCCACAAATCCCTGGCATGTCCCCCAGGCACCCTCCTTCTCTAGGAGCAACAACCCAGGATACTTTCAGAGCCCATGGTCCCTCTCACAGCAGAACACTGTATATAAAGGAAGGATCGTTTGAGCCTGATTTAAATTGGTCCTTTAGTTTTTCCTTTTGTTGCAAAGAGAGGAAAGGAATCTGGAAAAGGAATGTTTCCCTGCTTATCTCCCTTGCACACAGACCCAGCAAGAGTAGTAATTGATGGCTGGAGCACAGCAAGGTTGATAGGATGCCAAACGGAACCCCAAGAAGCCACAGCGACAGCCCGAATCTCACGGTCAGGAGCTGGCTTATTAACTTTCAATCTGGTGTTTCCTCCTGACTTGTTTATAGGGTCTTCGCTATTTGGGGGAACAAGGAACAAGAAAACTGGTAGGGAGCAAATGGGGTCCTCCCCTCCCCCATCCCAGTCTGGCCACTGCGAGCTATTTATGGAATGATAGGGAGGAAAGGGCTGTCAGGCCCGGCCTGGGCTGCTATCTGCCAGATATGAAAACCAATTGCTTTTCATAATAAATTCCAGCTGGAGCCATAGAAATAATAGGGACCAGGAGAAGGTAACACCAATTTGCTTTATTTGATTAGCTCCTTCTTGGGCGGTCCAACCCTAGCTTCTTTTCATTAAAATAAGGGCAAATTGAAAATCGTAAAAGAGCCTTTCTTATCAGGAAACAAACGATTGCACAGATTCGTATGCCTAAAAGCCCCGGTAGCCTGAGCCAGCAGGGCCCGCGCCCGCTGGTGCTGTTCTAGATGAGGAGCTCTGGTCAGGGTGTCTTGGGCCTGTTTTCATTCTCTGGAAGGAAGGCAGGTACCAGCGCTGCCAAGCCATGAGTGCTGTGTACGCCCTGAGTCCTGCAGGCCACGCTGCACCCGAGGCTGGCCCAGCCCACAGGGCCGGCCAGGGAGACCCCCGAGGGTGGGCGCTGGACCCTCCCATCCACAGGCCAGGATGAGGGGCAGCTCAAAGCTGCCTGCACCCAGAAGCAGAAGCCAATCTGCATTTCTAGAGGAGCACTAACTGCAGCCTGCTAACCACAGTTTTGTTCCTCTAAATGGAGGCTGGAGGTCACCGGAAAGACTGCCCATAGGAAGAGGTCACTGGTAATGACCAGGAATCACTCCAGAGTAAGTCTGCAGGGACTCATTAATGGCTCCTTTACTAAAGCTCCCAGGGCGCTCAGCTTGAAATTCTATTACGACATTCAGTGATTTATTCAATTAATATTTATTGAGCAGCTATTATGAGCCAGGCATTTGTTTATGGTGCTCTAGAAGTGTCCCAAGCCCTGTCTGTGTACAGCCTGCTGTCCCGTCAGGTGGGGCGGGGGTGGAGGCTGCTCTGTGCAGGCTGGGACAGGAGGAGCAGAAGGAAGTACCCAGGGGCTTCAGAAGACCCCACTCCAGTGGGCGAGACAGGAAACGACAAGGGAGCACATCCTGTAAAGCTGGTGGTGACATGGGGACAACAAGCCTGAGACCCCTCCTGGGGCGCAGCATCTGAACAGAGGCCTAGGTGAAGGCCAGGACTCCCAGGAAAGAGAGCAGAGATATCAGTGGCCGAGAAACAAGTTTGAGGGCAGAGAGCAGGTGGGGGACAGGCAAAAGGTGAGGCTGGGGTAGACAGCCGGGCAGGCCAGGGTTGAAGGAGTGTGGATTTTGCTCCACGTGTGATGAAAGATGCAAATGAACCAGGTAGTAAACCCACACGAGTGGCAAAGAAAGAGTGGTGAGGAGTCTGGACGTTCATGCAAGTGTGACATAAGAGCAAAGACAACATAAATGAACTCTATCAGCGCACCTGCAGCAAACACAATGGAGCAGCAGCATAGGGCACACATCACAGGGAGGCTTCCTCTAGGTTGAGGCAGTGGGGCTGCTCCCCTTCAGGTCACTGCCCTCCACCCCCTCTGAGAATTCTGATCTGAACTTCACCTTTGCAGGGATGGGAAGCAATGAAGGGTTTTGAGCAGAGAAGTGGGGTGATCATGAGACTTGGCATGCCCGGCTCACCCAGACTACACACGTGTGCTGTGCGTCCTCCACCTGCCACCGCAACATGTAAACATGTTTACAGTCAACACTCTGTAAATGCTTGTCAAATAAGCGAGTTAAGCAAGCAACTCTGGCTGGAACAAAGAAAGTCCTATATTTTTTCTTGAAAATAAACAGAAAGCACCACTTACATTTAAAGTGTTTGGTCAATGACAAAGCAGAAGAAAAAAGTGAGAAAGAACATATGGCATCACCTTTCTTTGGATTAAACACTGCTGGAAAGAAAGAGAACTTTCTATCCCTGCTACTCGGCACAGCCCAGGTTATGGGAGCCTGAGCCCAGTGGAGCGAAAAGAGTATTGCTCAAATGCCACCAGCATCTGGGTCACGTTTGACCCCACCGACATCTCATTTGGCTAAAATCCATGCCCCTAAATAGATCCTGGCACTTCTATAGACCCTCACTTGTCACATTCCAACACTGATATTTTATTAATAATCCAATGTAAATCTGAGGGAAAATTAATGTGTCATCTCCTAGCAGGAAGGACTAAACATCTCAATGTGACGGTCTGTTAGAGTTGTCATTTATCATTAGCATGCAATTCAAGGCAAGCGTCCCACATTCTGGTGGGAGCGTTCGAGACAATGAATCTCTGGGAATTAGCTTCTGGTCCAATTATTCCTGTTTTTCCCCCCACCTACCTAGGAGATAAATTCTGTCTCGGTGGGAGGAAAAAAAAAAAAAGAGAGAGAGAGAGTGAAGAAAAGCAGGAGGAGGGAGTTTGCTATTCTCCTTCCTGGGTGAAATCAATTTTTCTCAAGGAGACAAGGCAATATTCATTTTGTGAGAAGGGAATAAGGCTGTACGCTAAAGGCCAATAAATGGAGCCGTTCTGATGAAAACTTCCTCAAATCAAATGTAGGGGAACCTCTTAATGGGCTTTGTTCTTCTTTTCCATAATCCATAACTATTAAGAGAAAGATGGGCAGACAGAGGATCCGCCAAGGGGGAGCTGTGTAAACATCAGGCAGGGCCACCTTCCAGGGAGATGCAAAGAGGTCACTGCACACACGGTCCCTCTCGCTCTCCACACGCTTCCAGGAGCTTCCTCCATGCCAGGCCACTGTCGGCTCTAGGGATCTGCTGGCAGGCACGTCCTGGTCCTCAGGGAGCTTACAGTCTAGCAAGGGAATCCATCAATAAGCAAACTAATAAAATAGACAAGTGCTATACAGAAAATAACCCAAGATAGAAATGCTGTGCATTAAAATAGAATTGTTTTGTCTAGTAACTTTTTTTTTTTTTTTGATCTTCAGTGGAAAACATAAAAACACTCTCTAGAGTAAATGACACTTCTGGCTTTAAGCAAACAGAATAGCCAGGACGAAGGCTGGTTTCTCCTGCCAGTGGGAGCCGGCTAGGAGGACCCAGGAAGCCCAGGGCCAGCCCTGCCTGGGCTGACTGAACTGTCCAGCACAGGCACAGCTGTGCCTGGGGGCCTGGGGGACCCTGGCTCAGACACCACAGATGGAAATGGACAGACCAACCTTGCAGGTGCTGATCAATGATGGTGTGTCCTCCAGCATGGCAGGCGGGGGGCCAAGGGACAGAGCATTCAGCTCTGGAGTCCTTCAACGGGCCCTGTTCTCTCTGCTGGGCCCATCACCATGGGGGAGGTGTCTCCCCACTATGCTAGCCCCAACATATTTCTGCCAGCCCCCTGCAGGCCACCCATTGTGACACTCAGCAGGCTGAGCTGTCCCTACTCCTATAGCCTCTATGAGGCCCTGGGCCCTGTGGGTTTGTTTGAGCCACAGGAATTCTCTCCTTTTACCCATACAACTCCATTAGGTAGCTGCCGCGAGCTCCCCATTTTGCAGAGAAGCAGACCATGTCTCAGAGGGGACAAATGCCTCAAGGTCACAGAGCTGCCAGCTGGACGGTGAAGTTGGCCCTGGTCCACTGCCTGGCTGCCGCCCCCTCCCCCCCTCATCACCTGGCAATCACACCACTGACTCTGATCGAAAGCCTCACAGCACTGTCATGCTAGCTGAACATGTGATGAGTGCCGGAGGGGTGGGGCATGATGCCTGAGACCCTCCACCCCCAGCCAGCCTGCCCCTGCCTTCCTCTCTCCTGCCTGTCCTTCATCTTCAGACCCGGCCCAGACAGCTTTGGCCACATCCCAGCTTCAAACCCACAACTGCAGGGCGAAGATGCTGCCTGTACAGACGCCCACAGGGTCAGAACTGAGGCTGCCTCACCCCCCAGGGAGGGCACCGATGGAAGCTCTCATTCAACAGGAGACTCCAGGGCAGCTTGAGTTGGGAGTCTGTTCTTACCACATGACCAAAGCTGCCTCTTCATTTTGAATGCAGGTACCTGGGGGCCCAGGAACAGCCCCTATACAACCTGCCATGGGCCAGGCACTGAAAGGTCCCTCCTCCTCTGGCTACTGAAGACTCCCACCAGAAGTAGGCATGGGGCCAGGTTGTTCTGGGCTCCGAGAGGGACCTTCGAGAAGGGAAGATGCTGTCCGCCCATGGGACAGGCCCTGATCGGTATAGCCCTGGGCTTTTAGAGGAGTCACGGGCGCCAGTTCTCTGTACCCAACTGGCACGGAGCCCAGGGGCTGCAGGATGCATTGGAAATCATCTCAGCTGCCCTTTACCTGGGCCGAGAAATGATGACTTTCTCCCCAGTCTCTCAGTCTTGGGCTCCCAGGCATAAAAGCCTGAATGATACCTCCATCCAAGGCCATGACCTGCAGCTGTCACCTCCATCTTGACATGAACAATGATTTTCTCCCACACAGAAGACCAAAAACCCCAGTAAACGCTGCTGGGATTAATAACAGAATCCGGGAAATGACCTTTGGTGCAGATGGAGGGGTGATGAGGCAGAGAGATTCAGGGGGATGTTCCAGATGGCAGAAAACAGGCAAGGAAGGAGCTTTTCCATGAGCAACAGCCAGTCTGGGGAGGGCTGCAGGGAAGAGGGGTCAGCCCAGAGGAGCCGTCAGGGAGGACACAGGGATGCTAAGTGGCTGCAAGTGCCCGGGGCCAGAGCCAGAAGCTGCTAGGTTCCCTCAAAGATGTCTTCTCCCCCTCCACATACCCCTTATCCCTGACCCTAATCCTCTTTCCTGCTTCCCAGAAGCTCCCTTTAATTGGCAAGGGCTCCCCTGGCCTTCTAGCAAGGCTCTGCAACCAAAGTCCCAAAAGCATGGCTGTGAATCCTGAAGCTGCTACCTCCAAACCAGAGTTTTGGGGACAAAAGAGTACCAGGTGATGCTTTCCCCAGGTTAGGGGAGGGAACCCTCCTTCTGGGTACACAGTACCAGCTCCTGAATCTTCCATGGGCTAACACCTTGATTGCCTTTCACTTGGCTGCTCGGGCTCAGTGGCCCCCAATGACACCATTCTTCTGGCCCCCAACCAGCTCAAAGCCCCCAGGAGGAATATTTGGATGAAAGCAAGAATGAATGCCAGGCCCCACATCTTTACCAATAGTCAGCTGTACCCAAAGGACTTTAAGGGTCTGTTTTCTTCCTTTTGCCTAACTGTATTTCCAATTTGTCCACAATGAGCCATACTGTTTTTTGTTTTGTTTTGTTTTTGTTTTTTAATAATAAATTTATTTTTTATTGGTGTTTAATTTGCCAACATACAGAATAACACCCAGTGCCCACCCCGTCAAGTGCCCCCCTCAGTGGAGCCATACTGTTTTATAGTGAAAGAAAAAAGGAAACTCTCTGTCATTGAAAAGTTGAATTCTTAGGGATGCTTAAGTGGTTCCCTGCCATCTGTGCCTGGGCTTGGCACCCCTCTAGGCTCACACTCCTGCCCCCTCTCCCCTCCCCTTCTGGGCTTCACTCATCTACCAGGCCCCCCAGACTCCCTGTTCCTCACCCCAGAGTCTATAGATCCTGCCTCATTATCTGGCACTTGAGGTCTAGTTTTGTCCTTCTGGCTCCTTGAGAACAGACATCATGTTTCAGACCTTTGTAAAGTCCCCCTTTTGCAAGCATTGGGCTTCCATGGGATGATAAACAAGGCAGGTGATGCTCTAGCACTGACAACCCCCACCCCGAGCCCCACCCCTGCTCTCACCTCCTGCCTTGATGTGCAACTCCACAGAGTCACCCACCCTGGGACAGAACCTTACTAGCTCCCCTTTCACCTGCTCCAGGGTGACCTCCAAGTCTCAAACCACACTCTGCTAATATGCTGTGAGTGAAGCGTTCACTAGCCTGGCATCCAAGACCTTCTGCCAACTGGGCTCAGACTGCTTTGCTGTCCTTTCCCACACATGGCCTTAACGCACCAGGGACCCAGCCCCAGTGGGTCACCTGCACATATATCTACGGGCCTCTGTCCCCGTGCAGGGTATCACTCTAGCCTAAAAGTCCCTTTCTTCCTTTCCTGGCCAAAGCCAAAATCCTGTTGGGTTCTTCAAGGCTTACCTCAAATGCTACACGATTATTGCCTCCTGTGGAATTAAACATTACCTGCTCTGCCTTCCATAGCACAACACGGGGTCCCTCAGTCTGGACCCTCCCTGCATGGGTCCTTGTTTGGTTCCAGTTATTTCCACATGTTTGCCTCCCCAGAAGGCTGGAAACCCCTGAGCAGGAGCCATACATACCCTTTTACTTAGGGTCTCCTATAGACCTAGAAGGGTATATTAACTATGGTGGGCCTCCCAAAATACCTCCAATGGGTTTCTAACTAGGGCTGGAGGCAGGGGTGATCTGTAAAGGCTCCCTCAAACCCTGGTAGGAGCCAACATGTACTGAGCAGGAAGTAAGTGTCGGACACTGTGTTGAGGGCTTACATGTGTGATTCCCTTTGATTCGTGCAGTGACCCTTAGCAGTAGGTAATGCTTTCATTCCTCTTCACAGAGGGGACCACCTAGGTTCACAGAGGCTAGACAATTTTCCCAAGCCTACACAGCAGTCATGAGTGACACCAGCATCCTGTGCAGGCAAGTGTCACCCCACCCTAGGCACACATTTGACCCCTGTCCTATGTTGCCAGTCCCCCAACACCATCCCAGAAGATGGTTATGATATGTACAGAGACTCAGAACCCAATGACACCAGCAGAGTATTTGGAAAAGGTCCATCTAGTCCACCTTGAACCTGACTGGAAGTGGCTTTCTGAACAGCCTAAACACCCCATGGTGCTATGTGCCACAAGTCTGCTGTGTGTGCTCCCCAGATGGAAATGCATAATCTGTACTTTCCAAGGTGCTGCAAGCACTACCCTCACAGTGCAGAGCTGCATTATCAGGGGGATTCGTCTCTGACTTTCATTAATTATAACATGGATTGTGCTGAAGGTGTTTTGGTCAATAGAGACCTCCTTGCCTCCTCTCTCCAGAGCTCGTAAATCTGGCCCTGTGGTCTAACAGCCATGATGTTCTTCTAATCATGTTACTGCAATATTAATAAGGCTGTTTAATGCAACCAGTTCCTTCTAAATTGTCACATAAAAATTTGGTAAATGTCAGACACATCATTTAATAGAAAACGATGTTTTACTGCCAGGGGAGCTAGGTGGCTGAGAGGATGAGGTAAAAAGCCCAGCGATGACCTGAAGGTAGGCTTGAGGCACAAAGTTCTATCTGGGGGCTCCTGCCTCAGGCCCTTCTTCCCTGGCAGCCGGTCATGGTCCTCATCCTGCTGCGCATAGGACACTAGGCAAGGACTCCTGGCCAAAGGGTCAGGGTCAGGTTAGAAACAAACAGTAGCTCCTGTCCTCATGCAACACACAATCTTGTTGGAGCAAGAGAGAACTACTAGGTCTTCTCAGTCACTCTCCAAGGTGTCCCTTGTCATAGGGAATTATAACACTTATTTTAGGAAGCTGAGAAAGTTCCCAGGGACACTGGTCCCACATTTAAGCAATCTCACTGTAAGGGGTGGATTTCCAAAAGCCCACCAAGAGGTGAGTGGCAGGGCCACACTCACCCTGTGGGGGTCGGGAAGCCTGGGTGGCTCAGTGTTTGGGCACCTGCCTTTGGCTCAGGTCCTGATCCCGGGATCCAGGATCGAGTCCCACATCAGGCTCCCTGCATGGAGCCCGCTTCTCCCTCTGCCTGTGTGTGTGTGTGTGTCTCTCTCTCAGTCTGTGTCTCTCATGAATAAATGAATAAATCTTTAAAAAAAAATGTGGGGGGCTCCCCTGCCACCTACTAGGCGAGGAACAGAGTTCCTCAGGGAGAGTGGACCTGGACCCCAGACTTCTCTACTGGAGAGGACTCAGAGCTCACTGAAAGTCTTCATGTCTGACTGCAATCTTCTCCAGAGAAGAGAACCAAGTAGAGAAGTGAAACCCAGAAATGGAGCTGAATGTCCTATGGATCCTTTGCATTTCTCTAGACAGTCATCAGCCACTTGGCATGTTACATGGTGCCAACCTTGCCACTCCTCTGCATGACCTGACTTCCTGGGAAGTTCCAAGCTCCAGAAATCCAATGCCAGAGAAAACAAATTCCCATTCCTGGTCAGAGAGTCCTGGTGAGGACTGCACCAGTCTGAGGTGCCCCATCCCCACCTGGCACCCTTGGGCTCCTTTCTGACACTTCTAGACTCTCCAACCTCCCTATGGACTGTGGCAGGTTAAAGCACTTTACACCATTCCACTGGCTACAGGCTGATGGTGATACATGTAGTATGAATCAGGGCTCTTCACACAGCAGCCCTTGTAGACAGGCAGCAAATAAAGCTGCAGTGTGGTGAGCAGGGTGTTATCAGTCTGTCCAAAAATCACATGGAATAGTTGATACTCAGGGCCTTGGACAGCTGGGCCAGCAGTAGACATGCATCCACCAAACACTCCCATGCAAGAGCCTCAAGGGAGCCTTGGCCAGGGCCTCACTGGCCCTAGAGCCTTACCCTTGACAATCACCTGACTCCAAAAGAGAGGACACTTCCCTCCATGCTCCCAACCTGCTGACAAGGACTCAGGACCCCACTTGAGCGGCAGAAGAGGAGAGCAGGAAACCTTTTTTTTTTTTTTAAGATTTTATTTATTTATTCATGAGAGACACACAGAAAGAGAGAGAGAGGCAGAGACACAAGGCAGAGGGAGAAGCAGGCTCCAAGCAGGGAGCCCAACATGGGACTCGATCCCAGGTCTCCAGGATCACACCCTGGGCTGCAGGCAGCACTAAACCACTGAGCCACCGGGGCTGCCCAAGGGCAGGAGACCTTGAGATTTTGTGCTGCCATCCAAAATGATAATGGTGTCTAAAGATAAACCAGTATACAGCAGATTTCTTTAAAAACTTAATTTTAGCAAGTGGGAAATCATTTTAGATAATGTTTCTATCGTGGGCCTCACTGGGAGTGTGAACACACTGGGATTCTCCAGCTGCTGGTTTCTCTTCTTCCCACTGGGTGGGAGCTGAGCCACCCCAAGGCAGTGCCCCTGCCAACTGGAATGAGAGCCTGCAGACTGGTGCAAATTTAGGCCATCCCTCGGAAAACTCATCAAGCGCCTTAGCCACTGGCTTGCAGCCTGACCTTGAGCAGCTATTACATTTCCAACCAAACCCACAGCCTCTCCTACTGTAAAATGAGGCCGGCAAGACCTATGGCCCTACCTTGCAGGGAACTGGCTTCTCTCCCACTTGGGGAGCTGCAAGAATGTCTGAATTCTTTGGCTTTATATAAAGGTGCTGCACAAGTCAAGGTACCACAGAAATGCTTATGATGCTTATGATTCACAGTAGTGACTGTAATTATGACTATTCTCTGGTCATAATAGCCCAGCAGCTCCCAGATCATCAGCTATTGAGGGATCTTGCATCCAGGACATCTCTTGCTTGACCACCTCATCTACCCTCTACCCATCACATGGAAGATGCCTTCATTAAATTTCTCATAGATCCAAATGAAAAACTTAGATCTAATAAATAAATCAAAATACATCTAATAAAATAAAATTTGAGATTAAAAGGAAGCTTGCTTACATATTCATGAATCAAGTGAAAACTCAGATGAGCCATTCTTAAGCTTCTTATTCACAGGGAGTCAGAGATTTAACATGTGCTAGGAGCATTTCTTAGCAAATATAAGCTGTCAAAGGCACATCTACTGGTGTATTCAGTGAACAAGCATTTATTAACCATTACCTTGCATTACTACTTATTTGGCATTTCCATCCCTCTTTGTAACCCTAGTACCTCATATAAATAATAGGCACTCAATCGATTGCCTATTGATGTGACTATTTTTTCTAAGGCCCTAAAAAGCACAACCCCTGTCTTTAAGTGGCTTATATGTGGTCAAGGAGAGTTACTTCCTCCATGAAGCCTTCTTGACCCTAATGGACCCTGGGGGGTGACCCTTCTATGCATTTCCCAAGCAGTCCTTACTCTCCCTACCTAGTATCCACTACCACCACATGCACATGCACATGCAAGCACAGACACCTATTTCATATCTCTACCCTCTGCTGGACTGTAAGCTTAGTGAGAGTGGAGATTGATCCATTTCGCTATAGTCTGGCATCTACATAGAGGGAAAGGCCAATAAATCACTGGATAAATGAAATAAGAAATGTATGTGAGGATGGATAGAGAATGGATGGATGAGTTGGTAGATAGATGGATAAGTGGGAGATGGATGAATGGTTGGGTGGGTAGAAGGAAAGAAGGGAGGAAGGAAGGCAGGAAGGAAGGAAGGAGAGAAGAGGTGAATGGGTGGATGAGTGGGTGGGTGGAGAGATGGATGAGGAGATAATGGACAGATGGGTAGGTGGATGGGTGGATAAATGGATAAATGTGTAGATAAGTGGATGGGTGAGTGGATAGAAGGAAGAATAGATGGATGGATGAGTGGATGGATAGGTGAATGGGTGTATAGGTAGATGAATGGATGGGTAGATGGATGAGTAGACTGATGGGTAGATAAGTAGATGGGTGGGTGGGTAGAAGGATGAGTAGATGGATAGGTAGACAGATGAATGGGTAGAAGGGTAGGTGGGTGGATGGATAGATGAATAGGTAAGAAAAGACAAGATAAAGGTCGAAGCTGTGACCCATGATAAAACGTATTGAGAGAGTGACTGGCAAGAGCAGGGAGGAATGAGGGCATTTGTCAGCAAAGGAAGAAGATCTAAAAGGAAATGGTCCCGAGATCTTAAGGAAAAGGAAAGATTTGGCATGGGAAGTAAGTTGATATATTCTGATCCCTTCTTCTGTGCCAGGCAGTGTACTGGATACCTCATAAGCATCACAATGCATCCTCACATCACATCTGAGGAACGTATTTTACCCTTATAGAGAAGGAAACTGAGCTCCACAGGGTAAGCCTGCATGACTACCAAGCCAGCACATGGTGGAGCCAAGATCGGAGATCATGTAGCTGGCCTAACATAAACTCCCTCCTGATGCAGAAAGACCAAAGGACAAATCCTGGAAGCGTGGGACTGTGCTATGAAGAAAGTTATAAAGTTTCTCTACAGAGAGCACAGAGATGGCAGCCAGGCCCCCTCACAGCAAAGAGCAAAGGGTCAAGGCTCTCCAGGGAGGACCCAGGATCCATGAACCCCTCTAGCCTGAGCTCCCTGTCCCACCAAGCACAGCCACCATTTCACAGAAAGAGTGGAGTGGGCTAGGGAAGCAATATGACTTATGATATAATGCAGTTGCCAGAGTCTCAGGCCAACAGAGAGGGAGAACAGGAGTGGGAGGGAGAGGAAGAGACAGCAGTGCAGGGGATCAGGTGTTCCATAGGATCTCTGCTCTCCACAAGCAGTACTTTAGACAGGAAGTGCAGGCCCTCACAGCCAGCAGCACCCAAGTAGCTGACCAGCCATGCCCCAGGCCTCCCAGGGTCCCACTACCTGTCTGACATAACACTCAAGGGTCTTTCCCAAAGCATCATCTATTTAGCTGATGGCCCCGAAGTGTTTCATTTAGCTGGAAATCATGCTTGGTCCATTTCCCAGATCTAACTGACATTATAAGAATCCTGCACATTGCATCTGGCAGCAAGGCAGTTCAATAACCCACTGCAGCAAGTCAGAGTCCTACCACCCCCGTCTGGGAGCCGACAGTTCAGACAACTTCTAAAAGGCAAAGTCCCTGCTGCCTCCCAGGCCAGGACTGTGGAAAGCCTGTGTCCTGTGTTTGCATGCACCTGTGACTATGCATGCATGTGTGCATATACATGCTCACATGCACATTTGAAAAGGAGGCAGGGGCTACCAGACGGCACAAAGTTGTAACCATACCTTCCTGTCCATAGGTAAAACTCATCAATTCCTTTACCTTATTTAATCCTCCCACTGAGGCAAGAATCATTATCCCCAAACTACTTGTGAGAAAACCACAGTCTAGCGAGGTTCATGTGATCTCAATCCTATAGCTATGAGTGGCAGAGCTGGGATCGAACCCAGATGTATCTAAATGCAAGTCCATGCTCTCAACCATGACCCTCGGATCGCCCCATTCAGCAGACCTGATGCTGCTGCACAGCGTGTTCATGGCTCTGCCTGTTTCACTGTATGGAGGCGCAGAATCCATACCCAAAGAAATTTATACATTTTTCAATTTAGCAAAATTGAACAGGTTTGATTCTGGACGGGCTTCCTCCTTCAAAAGCTAACAGATTGTGAGTCCCCAATAGTCACAATAGCCACACTGCTTTTCAAAGCCCCCTGAAGGCAAATGCTCGGAGCCTATGGTAGATTCTCAGTATCTAGCACCATTCTGGGCACCAGGTAGGAGACTGTAATAGCCAGACAGTATGTGAGTGAGTGAGTGAGTGAGTAAGTAACAAACAACAAATGCCATGACTGACAGTTCTGTCTAAAGATGCAAAATAAGGCTCTAGGGGAAAAAGCCACAATGGCACCTGTTCTATCACCCACAGCTTCTCCTAGAGTGTCACACATTCCTGAGCTGCCCCTGACGTTCCCCACGACAGTTCTGAGGAAGCCATACCATTAATTAACTGTACCACCACCACATGCTGGTGCCGTGTGGGCTTTCAGGGCCTCCTGCCTCTTGCTGTCCTGCCTGGTGGGCCCAGGAGGAGCTCATGATGCCACCTGGCAAATATGAGACAGGAGAGCTGGTCCCCAGGGTGGAGCAAACTGAGCTGGAGGTCTTCAGAATAGAAACAACTGCTCAGAGACCAGCCCCACACATGCCTTCATAGTCTTGACTGGCTCCCCCTGGTCTGAGAGTGTGGGGGGTTGATGCCCACAGTAGGAAATGGGGCTATCAGACCCAAGGGAGAGGCAGGGTTTATCTGGACACTGGAACACAAACTGGTAGCCTGACCCACTATCTGTTGACCACATGCTGGATTCACAGGTACCTCCTCAGGGAGAGGAATTCCTTCTTCCTTGTCTGACTCAGTTTCACATCGCCTCTCATCCTGAAAAGGCAGCTCAGACTTAAGTGATATCCTTTCAGAGAGGCTGTCTGAGGCACCCGCCCCCTCCCATGGAGGGGCCCAAAGCCGTGAAGCTGAGGTGGCCCCCTTTTCTGGAGACCACCAAAAAGGAGAGAAGATGGGGCAGCATCCTGAGGCCCCCAAATGAGCAAACTCACCAGCAAACCCTTTCCTGAAGAGGCAGAAACAGTTGCCAGTGAGGTGGGTGCTCTTGGGAGCACAAACTGTGCCAGGAAGAAGGGTATCAATCCAGAGAGAAAACGAGCAGGCCAGGATCCACATGCCCACGGGAGGAGGAGCCAGTGGCCCAGCCTGGTCCTGGCAGTGCAAGGAAGCTCCCTTCAGGGGTAGGTTTGTGAATGGCACTTCCCAGAGCACACCAGCTCTCTCCAGTGCTTCTCTAGGGCCCAAGAACATACACAGGTACCCCAGCTTTTCCATGCACAGGCCTGGGTTTTTCTACTATAATAACTCAGAAGTGGTTTATTTTCAGAACAAAGATATTCAGTATGATCCTTCCACAAATATTCTCAGGCCTCCACATTGTCAGGCACTGAGCTGCTTCCCCCAGCCATGTAGAGCCGAATCAGACTTAGGCTTTAGGCCTTGCCTGAAAAGTCTGCAAACACATGGTTGGATGGCGAGCAGTCTCTCCTCAACAGAGACCTGGACACATGTGCACATCATGGTCACTAGCTTACTAGTACTCTTCTCTGGCAACAGAATGGCAATGCTTCCTTTAATCTGTTACACCACCAGTAAAAGCCTCCCTGGGTCCGACCTCACAGCACAGGAGCTACTAGCTCCCTGAAATTCACCTACGATATCTGTGAGAACAGGCTGGCTCAACAGATGGGGTGTAAATAAGCTTATAGAGGGGACGCTGAACCTTCTTAAGAAGCATACCTTTTCGAGCATGTCCTCAAGATTAATTTGTGTACAATTAACAAAAAATACTATGTTAATAATAGGCTCAGGTTCTCATTGCCTGAAATTGAGTAACTGCACCACCTCCTAAATGCTACATAGGGATCTTCCCGGTAGCCAAGGTAACCATGACCACAAAAATCCCAATCTCCCAACACGTGCTCCCAAAACCACCCAAGTCAACAAGAAGAGTCCCACCCCAAAAAATCACACACAACCCCTAAGTAGAGAACAGAGTTCCCAGGAGTACATTAAAATTACCTGAGAAGAGAAAGTACACCCTAAGTACAGAAACACTGAAGAGGAGTGCAGAGGGACCAGACCACTGACCAGGGGGAAAGGGCTTAACGTTGGGCTCCCACCTCCAGAGGCAGCTCAGGAAGCGAAGGAGACGTCGAGGGAGAGGGTGGGCACCACCCAGGAAGCTGCAGTGAAATGAGGAGAGCAAGAGGTGGACACCCAGGAATAAATCCAAGGGCGCACCCTTCTGCTGGCACAGCCACTGCCACAGAAGCCAACCGTTCAAGAGACTGCACTCTGCTGCACTGACAGGAGAGGGAGCTCTTGAACCAAAAATCAGAGAATCTGCGCTCCAGCCGGGCAGTCTGTGGACCACAGAGGTGTGAGTGTCCTCATCGGTAGAAAGGCTACTACAGGAAGGAAAATGAAAACATGACTAAGTATTTCAGCTGATGAAAAGTCATCTAAAAATACAACCACAGAGCAGGAGTACAAACTGAAACAGAGCACTGCATGGAATGAAAAACCCTAAAGATTCATTTGAGAAGATATCCTCACGGCCTGTGAACTAAGGGACCAAATAACTTTCCAGAATAAGAGATGTAGACCCTTGCTAGACCCTCAAGAGCATCCTGGGCTGGGCAGGGCAGCGATGGAGCAGTATGTTCACAAAAGTCAAAGAAAGAAGCTGTGAACTGAAGAGATTAGTTCCAGCAAAGCAGATCCTCAAAAAATCTGAGCTATTAAAAAAAAAAAAAAAAAAAGAGTTTTAAACAGGTAGGAATTGAGGAAGAAATGCACCCACCAGCCATCCTCAAGGAATGTACCGGAAAATTAACTTCATCTCGTGGGGAGATGACTGAGGGGGTCCTCCTTGGCAAAGGGACGTGTGGGAAACATATATTCAATTACAGATCTAAGTTAAATGTGGGAGTAAGGGTAGAAGAATAACATAGAGATGCTACATGTTAGATCAAAATAAAAGTACTACAACTAGAAAACAGTAGACAAGGGCACCTAGGTGGTTCAGTAGGTTAAGTTACAGACTCTTGGCTTCAGCTCAGGTGGTGATCTCCAGGTTGTGAGATCGAGTCTCAAATCCAGCTTCACATTCTACATGGAGTCTGCCTAGGATTCTCTCTCTCTCCCTCTCCTTTTACCCTTATCCGAGCACTTTCTGAATCTCTCAAATAAATAAATAAATAAATTCCTTAAAATGGTAGACAATGAGAAGAAGACAAAAACAGAATAAGCTCCATGATGACTTTATTCAACATCGTGCACAATGGTGGTTGTACAGGGTCAAGAGACCCATCTGCAACAGAAAGTCAGACCATGGAAGTGTGCTAGGAGTGAAGGGAATTTTAAAAGGCAGTAAAGACAAAGGTCACCATTCAAATGAAAATGAAAACTTCTTAGATATCAAAAGAAATTCAATAAATGAACAAAGAAAATGCATCATGTAGAGCAAAAAATACAATCACCAGAACATAATACAGTATATATTATATAAAATATTATTAAATAGTTAAGACCAGGTATATCAATCATATAAATATTGGGCATATAAATAATTGTGAATGGACTTAAATCACCTACGAAAAGAAGGCAATTTTTAATTTGACTTAAAAAAAAAAAAAAACAAAATCCAACTACATGTTGTACACTGAGGTGCACTTTTCAAAAGGGATTCAGAAAGGCTAAAAACAAAGAGGTAAGCAAAGATATATCAGGCAAATGGAAATAATAACACAACAGGTATTACAAACTTGATATCAGACAAAGTAGAATAAATAGGGCTGGAAGAACAAAGCTTGTGACAGGCACTTTCTGATGTGTCTAAAAATCCCCCCACGTCACAATAAAAATACAATAGTAATGAATGTTGAGGTACTAAGCAAGACTACAATTATAAATAGAAATTGTAGAAAATGAAAGGAAATGTAGATGGAAACATGCTAATACAGTACACTTTAACATACTACTTTTAGCACAAAAGAGAGCAGTTAGACACAAAAGTTAAGTAAGGATACAGTGTCCTAAGCACATAATCAAGAAGGCAAGTTATACAAAGATATTTATATATCTGACATTAGAGAATGTGCTTAAATGTATGTAGAATATTCACAAAAATTGACCATGTATTAGGTGACAAATAACCAATGCTTATAAAGCAGAAAATGACAAAGAATATTTTCTGATCATAGTATAACAAAACTAGAAATTAGTTTTAAAAAACTAAAACTAAAATAACATGAATTCTAAAAAATATATATATGTAACTAAAACATGACATATCAGAGTTTATGGGACATATTTAAAGCAGCAATCAGATAAAAACTCATAGCCTTCAATACTTATTTCAATTAAAATGGAAGAATTAAACATGTTATTTTTTAAATTTATTTTTTAAATATTTTGTGTATTTATTTATTCATGAGAGACACAGATAGAGAGGCAGAGACATAGGCAGAGGGAGAAGCAGGCTCCCTGAGGGGAGCCCAATGCAGGACTCCTTCCCAGGACCCCAGGATCATGAGCTGAGCCAAAGGCAGACGCTCAACCACTGAGCCAGTCAAGTGCCCCTTTATTCATTTATTCAAGAAAGAGAGAATGTGGGAAAGGGAGAGAGAGAGAGAGAGAGAATCTCAAGCAGACTCCCCACTAAGCTTGGCACCTGACACAAGCCTCCATAGGCAAAATAAAGAAGAGCGAGAGCAAGAGTGAGAGTGAGAGCGAGAGAGAGAGAAAACAAGCTCACTCAACCTAAGACCATTCCACACCTATAAAAATTAACTCAGAATAAATAATAGACTTAACATAGGGAAAATTTGGGGATCTAAGGCTAGGCAAAGAATTCTAAGAATTAACACCAAAAGCACAATCCATAAAAGGAAAGATTGACTAACTGGACTTCATCAAAATTAAAAATCTTTGTTCTATGAAAGATGCTGCTCAGAGGGCAAAAAGACAAGATACAGATCAGGAGAAAATTTTGCAAACCACATTTCAGACAAGGGACTAGTATCTAGAATATATTTTTAAAAACTCTCAAAACTCAACAGTAAAAAAATCATTTTAATAAAATAATTCAATTAGAAAATGGACAAAGGACACAAACACAGATATTTCACCAAAGAGAATATAAAATAGCAAATAAGCACATGAAAAGACATTCAGCCTCAGTAGATATTAGAGACATACACATTAAAATTCCAAGGAGAAAAAAAAATTCCAAGGAGCTATCACACCTATCAGGGTGGGTAAAATGTAAATTAGTGACAAATGTTGACAGGATATAGAGAAATGGGATCACTTGTCCACTACTGTTGGGAATGCTAAGTTCGCCTACTCTGAAAAATATTTTGGCAGATTCTTTAAAAGCTAAAAACATAACTACCATGCCACCCAGAAACTGGACTCCTAGGCCTTTAGCCCAGAGGAACAAAAACTTACAGTCACACAAAAATCTGTACACGAATGTTTGTCTCAACTTTACATGTAATAGCCAAAAACCTGAAAACAGGCAGGTGTCCTTTGATGGTTAAGTGTCTACACAGAAATGATCCAGCCACACTACAGAACACCATTCAGCAATCAAGAGGAAGCAAAGACTACTACACAACGACTACAGGATCTCCAGAGAATTATGCTGAGAAAATAGTCAATTCCAGAAGTTTACTTACTGTGTGATCCCATTCATTCCATTGAAATAATATTATAGAGATGAAGAAACAGATCAGTGGTTACAAAGGAATAAAGAGGGTCAGGAGGGAGAAGGAATTGGATGTGACCAAATTGGGCAACAGACAGGATACCTACCCTGTGGTGATAGAAATGTGCTGTCTTTTTTTTTTTTTTTTTTTTAAGATTCTATTTATTTATTCATGAGACACAGAGAGAGAGAAAGGCAGAGACAAAGGCAGAAGGGAAGCAGGCTCCATGCAGGGAGCCCGATGTGGGACTCGATCCCGGGACTCCAGGATCACACCCTGAGCAGAAGGCAGATGCTCAACCACTGAGCCACCCAGGCATCCCAGGAAATGTGCTGTGTCTTGACTACATCAGTGTCAACAGCCTTGTTGTAATAGGTAACTATAGCCTTGAAGATGTTACTGTTGGAGAAACCGTTTAAAGGGTACACAGATATAGACCTCTCTATTATTTCTCACAATTTTATGTGAATCAATGATTAGCTCAAAATAAAAGGCTAAATTTTTAAAAAGTAATGTGCAAAGCAGTATCTCTCTTTTGTGTAAGAAAAAAGGAGAAAATAAGAAAATATACATGTTTACTTGCTTGTTTTAGCAAAAGAAATATAGGACAGATAAAGAGAAAAAAGACTAGTTACCTACCTGACCAGAGGGATGGAGGCAGTGATATATCTCTGGGTTTAGCTTTTTTGCATAGTCTTACCTTTTGTAACGAGTTAGTGTTTTACATACTAAAAAAAAAAAAAATCAAAAGAATGGAGAGGACCCCTAAAATTGAACACAAATGAAACATGAACCCAAAATTATATAACCCAGAATAAATGGAAGTAAGGAGAGGGAGATTAATCCAAGTAACTTTTGCACACAGTATTTCAACCATATGCACGCAAACTAAAAACAAAAAATGCTATATACAAATTGAACTCTAGTTCCTTGAAGATTTGTTTTCTTCCATGGTACAGGTTAATTATTTAACCACTTTATATATATTTTAGTATTTATAAAATGAATAAATATATTCAGAAAAATGTCTCCACATTGGAGAAGGAAGTTCCATTTATGAAAAGATGAAAGACTAGAATGAACCCAGTGGTGATGGATTGGAATTTGTATCACTGTGAACTCATGGTTTTACATACATACACTGACATGTATAAAGACATATGATAGAAATAGATGTAGACATATATGTGTTTATGTATTTATAAATGTATATTCTCACATGTTTCTTAGCTTTTTCTATTAAGGAAGAGAGCACCTAGAAGCAATGGGATACCAGTATGAATAAAAATATAACATACCAATGAATACACCTGGAATTCAGAAACTATTCTCTGCTAAAAAGAGCCAGGGCTCCTTGAAGAAAGCTAATCCCAGGGCTTATGCAAGGAAGGTACAAGGCAAGCTTGGAACATTTTGTTGTGCCAGAAAGTAAGGAAGTGCTAAAAAAAAGAAATGAGGGATGAATGAATGAATGAATGAATGAAGTAATCAACAGCATGAATAAATCTGAAAATCATTATGATGAGACTTGCCCTCACACAAGAGAATATATACCACACATGCTCCATTTACATAAAATTCTAGAATACAACCTAATATATGTTGCTGGAATAGTGATAGCTCCTGAGGAAGATAGGCACAAGAAATGATTGGAAAGAGACATGAAATAACTTCCTTGAGAGTGATGGCAGTGTTCTACATCTTGATAGGGGTTTAAGTTTGGTGCCTATATTGCTCAAAATTCATCAAATGGTCCGCTTAATATTTTTACATTGCCTTATATGTAAATTTTACTTAATAAAAGAACTGTAAACAAATTTTGACCTCCAGACAATATCCTGTCTGCCAAGATGTTCAAGAATGAAGAGTAGTGATGTCTACAACTTACTTTGAAAGGCAATTTAAAAATAATATGGATTGCTGGATGGATAGATGGTCAGATGTGTAATAAAACAAGCATGGTAAAATGTAATTTAAAAATGTAGGTAATAGGGCAGCCCCCGTGGCGCAGCGGTTTAGCGCTGCCTGCAGCCTGAGGTATGATCCTGGAGACCCGTAATCGAGTCCCACATCGGGCTACCTGCAAGGAGCCTGCTTCTCCCTCTGCCTGTGTCTCTGCCTCTCTCTCTCTCTCTCCTCTCTCTCTCTCTGAATAAATAAATAAATAAATCTTTAAAAAAAAAGTAGGTAATAAGTGTATGGGTGTTCACCAAAAAAATCTCTTAACTTTCTGTGTATCTGAAACTTTTCATAGTAAAATGTGAAAAATATGGGAATTTGTCAAAAGGACATAGCAGCTAAATTGGAGGGGCTCCCAGTGGCCAAATCTGTGACAATTTAACCATCAAAGTAACTAATTTATAAACCATTGGACAAGTATATTACCCACTGAATGGAACTTACTTAATATAATTTAGTCAATGTAATTCATTGTCTAAAATGGGAATACATGAGTACATATGGGTATAAATAAATAAATGAGTAAATAAATAAATGTAAGAAAGCAGAAGCTCTTCAATACAGTAGAAAGTACTAAACAATAAATAAATTTAGAAAAAACACCATCTGGCAAACATTATAATAATAATTGATTCAGAGAAGAATTATCAGTGGATGCTAAAACAAGTGGGTAAAAGTTTAATGAAGAACAATATATTTACATATACATAAACTATCTCCTCACAAAATACTAATTAATTACAAAAGAAAAAAACAATAACTTCACACTGGAGAAATACAGCACATACCATCTTAACCAATGATCAAAGTTAACAACTCCAGTAATGAGATAGTTGGTACCATGTGCCTTTTAATAGGATGCACCGAGAAGGACCCAGCATCACATCTCTCATCTTCCTGCCAAAAATGCATGTCCTGAATCTAGTTACAAAGAAATATCAGACAAACCCAAGTTGAAGGACATTGTTCAAAATAACTAACTGGCCTGTATTCTTCAAAAACTGTCAAAGTCATGAAAGACAAAGACTGAGGAACTGTTCCAGATTGATGGAGGTTAAAGACACGGAAATAAATGTGAAATTTTACATGGGAACTTAGAACAGATGATGATGGTGATGATAAGGATGGTGATGATCATGGTGACAACAATGATGATGATGGTTATAATTTGCTATAAAGGACACTACTGGGATATAACTGGTTATAAGAATAAAGTCTAGATTAGATAATCAAATTGTATCAATGCTGTTTTCCCCATTTTAATCATTGTATTGAGTCATGCAAGAGAATGTCCTGGTTCTTAGGAAATATGCATTAAAGTGTTCAGGAGTAATGAGACATCATGTCTGAAACTTACTTTCAAGCAGTTCAGAAAAAAATGCACATGCACACACATAGAGAATGATAAAGCAAAAATGATAAAATGTTAACAATTGAAGAATCTGAGTGAAAGGCATAGATTTCTTTGTACTATTCCTACAATTATTCTGAAATTTTGAGATTACTTCAAAATTAAAAGTTTTTGAAATGTAAACTAAAAATAAGATGCTATATAACTTAAGTTATTCCCTAGTTCTGACTAGTCTCTCCTGGTCGAAAATGGAGAGGTGCCACCAATTCAGAAATCTCTAAAGCCTGAAGAGACACAACATTGAAGGTACAAACCAGAAGCCAATCAACCAGGGTGACCTGCAGAGTAGATAGGCAATGCTCTTAGATTGAAGAGTGAGGCTGTTTCATACGTTACTCTGGCCAATTCAACAGACTATTGCTGACAGAGCCCTGAGTTCTCTCAGAGAGAGTGCCAAGGAACGAGCTTAACAGCTGCCTCCCCCTTCCAGTTTCTGGAACCACCATCAAAGATGCAATTAATAATCCAAGGGCAAGACTCCTCTATCTCACACAGCCCTAGATACAAATCAACCCCAAAGTGTTAATAGATCAACAGTTATCTCTAATACCAAATACAATTTGCATTTAAGATGACATCTGCAATATTTTAAAAGCCAAAGTCTAAAACAACAAACTTGGCGTTTTTTTCTGAGTAGCAATTAACACAGTGACTAATCCTATCAAGGAGACAGTAATTGGCATGGAGATATCCTTCTCACACCAGCAGCAGGTTGAAAACCTTAATCCTAACCTCTTTTTAACAGCACAGACTCTAGAGCATCTCTGCTCATCAAGGAAACTAATGCAATTATTAAGGACAAGGGTAATTACCCTACAGCTTCAACAAAAAAAAAGTGCTCGAACAGCAGTCACACAGGAGAAGGATGAGAGGCTTGATTCATGGATGAAGGCTATTTCTGTGTCATGGCCATATCAGAGTTAGGCTATGGTAACTCCATGGCCCTGTCCAGGGCAGCAGGTCAACCACAGCCCAACCACAGCAGTTCTGCCCAGCATTGGCCACTCTAGGACACAGAAACTCATTGTTCCATGTGGGCTGGCTGTATTTGCACCCTCAATAGAACCACAGGGTTTCACCAATCATGACTCTGACCTATGCACCCTTCACATTACCTAGCACATCTAGACAAACAGGAAAAGTTCTGACAACAATCCCACAAGCGGGATCCCTGGGTGGCGCAGCGGTTTGGCGCCTGCCTTTGGCCCAGGGCGTGATCCTGGAGACCCGGGATTGAATCCCATATCAGGCTCCCGATGCATGGAGCCTGCTTCTCCCTCTGCCTGTGTCTCTGCCTCTCTCTCTCTCTCTCTGTGACTATCATAAGTAAATAAATAAAAATTAAAAAAAAAAAAAACAATCCCACAAGCTCTTGGATGCTCAGAGACACCCACTGCTCTGTGAAGTAAGGGAAGATAGAGGCTTTTTTACATGTGAGTATTTCAACTGACAGGATAATTATAGAACTTTCAGTGAAGTACACAATATGTGTTTAACAAATTAATGAATGACTAGGTGAAACCAAAGAATAAGCCAACTAGCATGAACTGGGCCAGTTTGCTTAATAGACTAGCAAGTGAACCTAGTAAGGCTATGGACAAGATGTCTGTACAAACCAACGGGCTTCCCCCTGGAGCACTGGTTGGCATAAACTGTCTACATCTGCAATGCTGCCCAGCTGCCTCGAGGGTGTGCTGTTAGCCACAACAGTACCAGGCGATGTGAAAGAGGCACCCAACTCTAAAGGGACAAGTCACCCTTATGTAAATTGGATGAGGTGGCACTTTATTGGGCATGGAAACTTCTTACCCATATGGTGTGACCAAATCTTAGTCATACACCCAGTTTTGGCTGGTTGCAGAATGAGGGAATTGCTAATTAAGGAAATACCTGAACCTGGGTATTTGGGCACTCAGAATTGAGAAGCCAGGAGAGGTAGCAGGGCTTAAACACCAAGAGGAAGGGAACAGCAGCATTCTCAGAAAGGCTGAAGAGATTGAGAGCTCTAATCTTGGAGGTACCAGGAGTCCAGCATAAACTACATGAGGAAAATCACAGAACCAGTGATCTGGTCATGAGAAACAAGGGCAAGGCATCTGGTGCTAGGTCATAACTAGACCAGCCGCTAGGTCTCATGACATAGGATCTTGAAACATGCCCACTTAGGTATAAGGTTGATTTCACTAGCTTAGAATTAGATGGAACTCACATGGAAGTTCCACTAGGTGAACCCAGACTCAAAGGTAAAATTTAAGTTGTCAATGATTGTATGGGTTGGAAAGACAGGGGAGATATTTTAGATGTTGTATGCATTTTTACTAGGATGAATTTAGTCTATTTAATGCAAGAAGAAGAAATACAATGACAGCTTTTCCCACTGAATTTGTAATATGATATGAAGAAAGAAATATGCCCTTTTCTTTTTACATTCGTTTTTTGTAGACTTTTGTATCTGTATCAGCAACCTGGCACATGATCCTCATGGGGTATCATTGGTGTTATCTAGTGGTATCTTCTAAGGTAAACATGTCTTCTCTTCCAATTAGGTTATAAGGCCCTTTGAAGTAGAAACTGGGCCTAATTCATCACTAAACCCTGTACAGAGCCTAGCAAAGTGCCAGATTCAAGCTGTTATTCAGTAAATGATGATTGTTGATAATCATATAGCACTAATAAATACAATTAACTCAGCAAAGAAATTCCCTAGGATGCCTGATCTGAGGCTGAGCTGTCCTCATCGAATGAACTGTACATTTAACTTTTTTTATAGAAGTACCTTTCTCTCAAAGGTATGAAAGAGTCATCATAGTTCCCAATTCCTATCAGAAGCCAAATGCTTCTGAGTGAGACAAGAGTGCTGAGAGGAAGGAGATACTAAAGCTGCAACCCACAGAGACTCTGTCCTTGCTGGGGGGATCATTTGGCATTTGGGGCAGAGTTTAGAAGCAAGAGCTTAAGAATAGTCATTAAAATCCATATTACTCTAGGGGTGCCTGGATGGCTCAGCCAGTTATGCCTCTGGCTCTTAGTTTCAGTTCAGGTCATGATCTCAGGATCCTGAGATCAAGCCCCAATTCAGGCTCCACATGCAAGATGGAGTCTGTTTCTCTGCCTTTCTCTCCCTCTCTTTTTGGTCCTCCCCTGACTTGCATGCTCTCTCTCTCTCAAATAAATAAATATGTCTTTAAAAAAAAAAACAAAACCATATTACTCCACCATTGGCTACCCATCAGATAGGCCAAATTTAAGGTTTGACAATGGCTAATTCTAGCAAAACCATAAAGCAATGGACTCATACACTACAGATGAGAATGAGAGATGAGAAGTGATAAAACAACTTTAGAAAACCACTTAGCAATTTTGACAAATAGGAAATAATCTAAATGTCTATTCCCATATGACTAGATAAATAAATATATTGTGGTATATTCACACAATGGAATAGAATACAGCAGTGAAAATAAATAAGCTGAGCTCCAGGCATCCACACAGATGAACCTCAAGAAAATATGCTGGAAAAAAAAACCCACCGCATTTATAATTCAAATTAAAAAAAAAGGATTCAATAAAATAGCAGAATATAAATGTGGCATTCAGAAATCAATATCAGAGAGAAAATCTTATTCATAATGGCAACAATATACAATATGTAGGAATAAACTTAGCAAGAGATACACAAAACAGCTATAAGGAAACTTTTTAAAACTAACACAAAACACAAAAGCCTTCTTGAACAAAAGGAAGATATAAGTTGTTCTTGGATGGGACAATTAATATCATAAAGACATCAGTTCTCCCTAAGTTAATTTATAAGTTTAATGATACTTTATGGAGCTAGACAAATTGATACTAAAGTTCACATGAAAAAATAAACTTTCAAGAATAGCCAGGAAAACATTGAGAAAGAAAAGCCTCAAGGGGAAATAAGCTCTATAAGACATTAAAAATACTACAATGCCTCCATAATTAAAACAGTGTAGCACTGGTGTATAAATAGACACAGAAGTGGAGTAGACAAGGAAGTTCAGATATAGATGCAGCTATATTTGGAAATTTTGTATATGATAAATGTGGCCTCTAAAATCGCTGAGGCAAAGAAATAATTTTTCATAAATGTTGTAGGGACTGGCTAACAATTTGGAAAAAGATAAAATTATATCCACACCTCACATCAAACACAGAAAAACTTCCAAATGGATCAAAGATGTAAATATAAAAATGAAATCATAAAAGTCTAGAAGAAAATGTGGGTGAACTCCTTCACAGCATGAGTGTAGGGAGAGATTTTATTACTATGATTCAAAAACACAGATGCAGTAAAATGTTGATAAATATGACTACATAAAATACAAAAATTTTGTATATGAGACACACTTGAGATTCAAATATACAAATAGATTGAAAATAAAATGATGGGCAAAAATATATCATGCGAACAACCACAAGAAAGTTGGATTATACTAATATCAGACAAAATAGACTTTAAACAAAGAATTTTACTAAAGATAAAGAGGAACATTTTATAATTATAAAGGTAAATGTATCAGGAAAGATAACAATTATAAACACAGATGCACCTAATAACAGAGCACGAAAATACATAAAGAAAGACTGACAGATGAAGGTAGAAGTAGACAATCCTACTTTAGTATTTGAAGACTTCCATATCCTACTTCCAATAATGGATAGAACAAATAGAGAGAATATCAACAAGGAAATGGAAGACCTGAATAACACTATAAGCCAACTAAACAGATATTTTTAGAATACTCCACCTTACCACAGAATATACATTCTACTCAAGAGCACATGACACATTCTCTAATATAGACCATATGCTAGGTCATAAAACAAACCTCAGTAAATATAAAAGGATAGAAATAATACAAAGTATGCTTTCTAATCATAATGAAATGAATTTAGAAGTCAAAATCCAAAAAATCAGGGTAAACTCATAACTTTGTGTAAATTACACAGCACTTCTAAATAACAAATTGGTTAAATAATTTAATGGGAAATCAGAAAATACATTGAAATAAATGAAATTGGAAACACAAGATGCCTACACATGAGAGGCAGCAAGAGTAGTGCTAAGAGGGAAATATATAAAAGAAAAAAATCTCAAGTCAATAACCTAACCTTCCACTTTAAGACTGGAAAAAAAGTAAAGTAACCCTAAAACAAGAAGAAAAGAAATAATAAACATTACAGTGGAAATTAATGACATAGAGAACAGAAAAATATAGAGAAAATCAATAAAACAAAAGGCAGGCCCTTTGAAAAAAAAAAGTTACAAATTGACACATCTTTAACTACACTGACCAAGAATGAAAGAGAGAAGATTCAGATTACTAGAACCAGAAATGAAATAGGGGAACATTACAATGACCCTAAAGAAATAAGAAGGATTTTGAAGGAATACTATAAGCAATTGTAAACCAACAAATTAGAAAACTTAGATTGAAATGAGAAAATTTCTAGAAAAATAGAAACTACTAAAGCAGATGCAAGAAGAAATGGGTGATCTGAACATACCTGTCACAAGTAAAGAGATTGCATTAGTAATCAAACAATCACCCACAAAGAAAATCCCAGGCTGAGATGACTTTGCCACTGAATTCTACTAAACACTTAAAGAATAATTAATCCTTTACAATTCTTTACAAACTCTTCCAAAAACTGTAAGAGGAAAACAATTTTCAATTCACTTTATAAAACCAGTATTACCCTGATACCAAAACCAGACCAAGACATAACAAGGAAAGCAACTACTACTCACCAACAACTTTTAGGAATGAGCATGCAAAAATCTTCAGCAACATATTAGTAAATTGAATCCAGCAACATAACAGAAGTCCTCCACCCTTATCTGCAGGTTTGCTTTCCATGGTTTTGGTTACCCATGGACAACCACAGTATGGAAGCAGATGTTCTGCCTTGTAACATGTTGTCAGAAGGTCAATAGCAGCCAAAACTACATTATAATGCCTATATTATTCACCTCGCATTATCTTCATCTCAACACATAGGCATTTTATCATCTCAGATCATCACCAGAAGGATGAATACAGTACAGTAAAATATTTTGAGAGGGAAAGACCATATTCTTACAACTTATAGTACAGTATATTATTATAATTGTTCTATTCTACTATTAATTATTGTTGTTAATCTTTTACTATGCCTAATTTATAAATTAAACTCAAAATAGGTATATGTGTATGAAAAAACATAATATATATATATAGGATTCAACACTATCCATGGTTTCAGGCATCTCTGGGGTCTTGGGATGAATTCACCATGGATAAGTAAGAAGTACTGTATAAAAAGAATTATACACCATAACCAAGTGAGATTTATAGCAGGAATTAAGGTTCATTTGGCATCTGAAAAGCAACTAAGTAATACATCATATAAATAGGCTAAAAACCAAAAGTCACATGATCACCTCAATAGACACAGAACAAACCTTTGTTGAAATCCAACACTCTTTCATGATTAAAAAAAAAAAACACTCAATAAACTAGAAGGTAATTTCCTTCACCTGATAAATGACATATACAAAAAAAATCCACAGTTAGCATCATAATTAATGATGAAAGACTGGATTTTTTTCCCTAAAATCATGAACAAATAAGGATGTCACTTCTCAACACTTCCATTCAACATTTGTACTGAAGTTCTAGCCAGGGTAGCTAGGCAAGAAACAGAAACAAGAGACATCCAGGTTGGAAAGGAAGAAATAAAAATATCTCTATTCACAGTTGAGATGATCTTGTCTATAGAAAATCTTACAGAATCCGCTAAAACAAAAACCTATTAGAACTAATGAACAAGTCCAACAAAGTTGCAGGATACAAGGTCAATAAACAGAAATCAATTGTATCTGTATACAGATACAATTGGCAATGAATAATTTTAAAATAAAATTTAAAAAGCAATTCCACTCCCAATAGTATGAAAAAGAATAAAATACCTGGAATAATTTTAATTAGAGGAGTACGAAACTACACTGTGAAAACTACAAAACACTGTTAAGAGAAACAGACCTAAATAAATGGAAAATCATCAATGTTCATGGGTTGGAAGACTTAATGTTAAGATAGCAATACTCCCCAAACTGCTCTACAGATGCAACACAATGTCTAACAGAATTCTTTGTAGATACTGACAACCTGACTCTACAATTCTTAATGGAATTTCAAGAGACACAGAAAAACCAAAACAATCTTTTAAAAAGAATGAAGTAGCAGGATTCACACCTCCCAAATTCATACTTTGCTACAAAGCAATAGTATCAAGGCAGTGTGGTACTGGTACAAGGACAGACATACAGATCAACAGAATAGAATTGAGAGTTAGAAATAAACTCAAACATCTATGGTCAGTTGATTTTCAAAAAATATGCCAAGACCATCCAATCAGGAAAGAATAGTCTTTTCAACAAATGGTGCTGGGACAACTGGATAGCTACATGCAAAAGAATGACATTGGACCCTTACCTCATACCACACACACAGAAAAATTAACTCAAAATGGATGAATCAAAGAACTAAATGTAAGAGCTAAAACCATAAAACTTTTAGAAGAAAACACAGAAGTAAATCTTCATAACCTAGAATTCAGCAAAGCATTTTTAGATATGACACCAAAAGCATAAGGAACAAAAGAAAAAAATAGGCAAACTGACTTTGTCAAAATTAAAAACTTTTGTGTTTCAAAGAACACCACCAAAAAGTGAAGAGACAACCCACAGAATGAAAGAAGGAAAAAAAATATTTGCAAACCGCATATCTGGTAAGAGACTTGTATCAAGGATATAAAAAGAACTCTTACAACTTAATAATAAAAAGACAAGGAGCCCAATTTTTGAAAATAGTTAAAGGATCGGAATAAATATTTCTCCATGGAAAATATGTTAATGTAAGATATTCAAATATACACTTCATTAGTCATCAGGAATATACACATCAAAATCATAATGAGATGCCGCTTCTCATCCACTATGATGTCTAGAATCAAAAAGTCAGATGTTAGCAAGTGTTGACACAGAAACTACAACCCTCATACACTGCAGATGGAAAGTAAAATGGTGCTGCCACTTTGGAAAATGGGCTGTTTCTGGTAGTTTCTCAAAAAATTGGAGTTATCGTAAGACCCAGACATTTCACTAGTAGGTATACACCCAAGAGAAATGAACAATATAGCTACACAAAAAATTGTACACAAATGGTTGTAGCATCATTATTCATGATAACCAAAAGGTAGAAACAACCCAAATGTCCATCAATAGACAAATGGATAAACAAAATGTTCTGGGGAATACTATTTGGCCATTAAAAGGAATGAAGAACTGACACAGGCTACAACTTGAACAAACACTGGAAATATTATATTAAGTGAAAGAAGCCAGACACAAAAGTCCATGTATTATGTGATTTCATTCACATGAGAGTCCAGAAGAGAGAAGTGTATAGACAGTGAAAGTGGATTCATGGGCTTCATGGGGCCAAGGACTAGGAAGTGGGGAGAGGGGAGACAGTGAACTGATAGCTAAATGATACGGGAATTTTTTGAGGCAATAAATATGCTTAACATTGAGGGTGGCACATACCTATAACTCTACTGAAAGCCATCGAACTGTATCCTTTAAATGGGTGAATTGCATAGTATGTGAGTTACACCATAATAAAGCTGTTTTTAAACAGCTGTTATCTATTATTTTTTTAAACATTTAAGAATTTTTTTAATTTAATGAGAAATTAGATATTCACACAATCCCCAACTGTCACCTCATGAGACACTTATTCATTACAAAAAGGAAAACAGCCACTTGACATTGGAGAATCCACCTAAACCACGTGATCAGACAACATCACTGGCGGTGAGACGGGCATCCCATGGCTCCTGGAGGACGCCCGGAACAGGCCATCACATCACTTCTGCTGTATTTTGGACAAAAACCCTGTATCCTAATCTACCCAGAAGGAAACATCAGACAAAGCAGAACTGAAGGGGTGGCGGCCTAGCCTCTGAAAACGTGCCACAGTCAAGAACCAAAGAAAACAGACTGAGGAATGGCTGCCGGTGAGAACAGACAGGAGAGATCGGACAACTAGGTGCAGCCTGTTGCTCCTGCATCGAGTTCCAGACCAAAACCCAAAACTCATTTTTGCATCTGCCATAAAGAGCATTAGTGAGACAACCGTTGAAATTTCTATAGGGTCCCCTATGATAGTTAGATGATAGTTAGATGATAGTATAGTAACAAGGCTAATTTCCTGATTTTGATACTTGTACCATGCTTCTGTAAAGGATACCTTTGGTCTTAGGAAACTTGCCCTGAGGCATTTAGAGGTAAAGGAGCATCTCCAACTTATCTCAAGTGTTTCCGAAGAAAACTGTTACGTATGTACACAATTTCATATCTGTGTGTAAATATGTGTGTGTGCATGTGTACACAGAGAGGGAATGATTATGCATATGTACTAAAATATTAACAACTGTGGAATCTGGAAAATGATACACAAGTGACATTTGTACTATTTTTTGCAACTTTTCAAATTTGGAAATAGTTTCAAATAAAATCAATTAATTTAAAAAGTGTTTGCAGTACATGCAATGATTTATATAAAGTTTAAAAATGTGAAAGGAAATTACTCATTCAGAACACATACATATCTAGCAAAAATACAGAAGCATTCACAACAGTGGTCGGTTCTAGGGAAGATGGAACCGAGTATAGACTAGCTGTGTTTTGCTTCTCAAGCTAATGCTGGTATGGGACTATGCATTTATTATCACTTATATTTTTGTATATCTAAATATTGAATACTAATTTTTCTATTAAAAACAAAACAAAACACTCCTCTCCCTTCATCTATCCAGCACTCCTTTCCTCCGGCAATGCAGGACTTAATAGAGCAGCCAGTTCCCTCTTGCCCTCAGATGTATTTCAATAGCACTGAGAAATTCTCACTGCACACAGGGGATAGAGTCCCTGGAGGAAGAGACCAGGGATAGAGAGTCTCACATACACTTTGTTCGCCTTAACGGAAAAGACGAAGTCTTACCAGACAGTAAGTAGCTGGATACTTTTGCACAGGACAAGAGAGGGGAAGGCTCTGTGCCAGGAATGGGGGTGTTTGGAGCTGCAGGGGCAGATGGTTTCCTGGCCTCAGGGAGGAGCCTGGCAGGGGCCACCCAGATCTGGGAAGCAGTATGGGGTTCCCACTGCTGCCTGCAGAAGCTGAGCCAGCAGGGCATTCTCCTCCCTGAAATGGAACACCACACTGTGTCTGGACTGTGGTAGAAAAGGCAGTGGCATCTGCCTGAGTTACTAATGGCCCTCTGGACCTGGAGTGCCCCGCTGACCACCACTGATGTCCCTGACAAGCTGTAGGAGACCTGTCCAAGCAGGAAGGCCAGCACAGGCAGAGGAGAGAGTGCTGGCTGGAACCCAAGCCCCACAGCAGGGCTGGGGACAGGTCTCCACCTGCCATCATGTCAAGGGCAGAGTCTGTCAACAAGATGGAGAGGGCACCTACCACAAGCCATGCAATCTTCTAAGCTCTCAAAGAGAGGAGGGGAAAAAAACTGATTGGAGCTTCTTTCCTTCCTGGAGGACCTTGGAGCAATGATGAAGGAATGAGGAACTCTATGGGTATGGGGGAAAAGATACTGCCAGACCATGGCAACAGCAGTGCAAAGGGCACTTCTGTCTCTTGGTGGATCCCAGAAGCAGCAGCCAGCATGAATGACATTGAGATCACTGGGTTGTTGGGGGCCTGGTTGGCTATGGATTTGCTCAGGGTGATGTGGGGAGCGCTGGAGCCTTCAGAGCAAACTAACAGGTTTCTGAAGACTTCTCAAGGGTTTGCAGCCACCACAGCTGAGGGGTAATGGGGGTACATGCTAGGTCAGCACCTGACTTTGCAAACGGACTCCACATTTTCCTCTTATGGTGTTGCTTCCCATGAGAGTTAGAGTCAGGACTGTGGGTGCAGGGGCAGAGTATCTAGGATACAAACTATCAGGAGGTAGTCTTCTCAGGGCCCCCAAACACAGGTCAGTACCTGAGAGTCCCAGCCCAGCTAAATGTGCTGAGCAGAGGCCACTAGGGGGAGGGGGAGGTTCACAAGCTTGAACACATCTACCTTTCATGCAAGAAAAGAGCCTGGATTCTTGAATTTAGGGGCCAGCTCGATATTCTAGAACTTACTGAGAAGCTAGGCCTTGGCCTGCTATTCTTTGGAGCACTTTCTGTACCCTTAAAAGGGGCATGGCCAGGAGTCAAAGGCCTCTCCGCAGTCTTCTGGCTAAGTGACCTTGAGCAAGATTTCCAACCTCTGGAAGTCTGTCTTCTCATCTATGAAAATGGAGTAAAAAATACTCTGGTTGTTGAGAGAAGTCAAGGAGATTAAAGAAAAAAGCACACACAGGGCCTAGTACAGAGGGACAGATATCACAAACATCCTTTGTCCTTTCCTATCTTCCTCTCTCCCAAGGACATTCTATGCTCTAGTTCCTAAAAAGACCAGCCACCTGTCAGGTCCCAAGGAGCTGGGAGCCCACAGTTTCTCAGGAAATTATGCTAAATCTTGGCGTGATAAATGCCCACATCTGGTGGAATCAGACATCTCCAGAATCCAGCCCACACCACTGGAGAGCTCTACCTGTCTTTGGGAACCCCCAAAATTCCTTCCTGTGTCCAGTTCTGACCACAGCTATGCCCCATCCTGGAACATGGACCCCTCCTTGCCTTGGCCAAGGCTAGCAAGTGCTTCTGGACTCTACATCTCAGCTTCTTTCTGAGCTTCTGCCAGTGCCCACTAGTTCCAGTGAACCTTGTGTCCCTACATTTTGGTAAGCGTCCATGAGCGGCTCCCAGGTTCTCAGATGGTTTCACGAGTTAATCATCCCATGAATTTCATACTTCTGGGAAGTTCAAGAACCACATACATATTCGATTTTTTCTGTATTTTCCAAGGCTTATGGCACAGTGCCAGACTACCAGTATGTGAATAATAGGTACTTGTGGACTTGAAGATAATAAAATATATATTCATTTAAATTTTTTAATTAGAAAAAATGACTAAATTTTGATAATGAAAGTTCTGCCTCGTGGACCAAATTTGAACTTTTTCTAGAAATACTTTTTTTTTTAATGGACTTTGCAGGGAACCAAGCAATTAATGCCTTTTCATTACAATTTAGGACTGAAACTGGAATATTAAAATTGCCATTCAGTGGAATGTGCATGAAATGCTGAAAGTCTCCTGGTGAATAATTCCTGGTTATAATGACATGCTATAGACTTAAATCTTACTCCTAGACATGAAAAAAGACAGTTAAATCAACTTTGTCCATTTAAATATCATTTCAAGATATCTAGAACCCATCTCTTTATTGCTCAACAACCCTTGGCAATTTCTTTTGCCCTCATTTATTTCTGGTTCCAAAGGGAATCCTGTCTGATTTATTGGAAATTAGTTCTTACAGCTAGTAAATGCTTTAAACTGTTTTCATATAAATCACTCCAAAATCTGCTAGTGCACTGAAGCCTGGTCAGAGTGCTTTTCTCCAGCAGTGCTGAGGACCAGCACATCCTCTCCCCTCGGACAGACACATCCTTTACCACCACCACCACCCCGCCCCTGGGAAAGCTCCACAGAGTGGCAGATGTGTCTCTAAAGAAACTGACGTTTTCTACACACACATACACACAATCATCTTCTCCTTCACCTTCCATTTGTGGACAATGGTCGGCTACATTTCAGCATGTTAATAAGCCAGCTTCCTCATGGGATCAGAGTTACCTCTAGAAGAGGCACAGGGTACAGATGAGTGTAAGCACACTATGTGCAATGGGAGCATTCCTTGTGGGGACTGTATGCTTTACTCCCACCTGTGCTAGTCAGGGAGGTTAGACTCTGCTGCGATAACAATGAAGGTTTATTTTGTGCTCACACCACACAGCCATTCTGGCTCAGCGAGGGCCTTGGCGGCACACAGTGTATGCAGTCCTCACTCAGAGAAATAAGCTGGTGGAAGCTCGTCCCTACATCTTCAAATCTGTGCCTTGAAGTGATACATATCATTTCTGCTCACATTTCACTGGCCAAAGAAAGTGGCGTGATTACCCCAACCATCAAAAGCCCAGAGGAAGGGGAAGCCCATCATGTATGCTCAGAAGGTGGACAGTGCTGATTGTGATCATGCTACCTGACCCTTCCCTCACCTGTGCTAGACACGGCAATCCTTGACCATTTCTGGTATGTGTGTGTGTGTGTGTGTGTGTGTGTGCACATGTGTGTGCATGTTCACCATAAAACCAGGAACATTCTGTCTGGCCAGTAGGCATCTTTCTATTCTGAAAAGCCTGACACTTTGCCACATTGCAGCCCTTGAGATGCCTAATGCACTCTTTATCAGAATCAATCTTAAAAACAAATGGTTGTTATTTAGGTAACTACTAGGAATAGAAAGGGAGCTCTTAAAATTGACAAAGAAGGAGTGGGGGAGGGAGGGAGGCCTTGGAGGCATAAGTGGAAAATAAAAATCCCAGGATTCTAAGACTCTTGACAAGGGAGAAAAGCCAGACCTTCCTCACAGCCCAGGGACGCTTCACAAGAGCTCAGGGAGGATGGAGGTTGGGCTGCTCAGATGCTCCACCCTCCTCCCCAGGCTCTGGGCAGATGAAATACAGTGAGTCCTCCTTGCCCTCGCCTCTTTTTTGGTTTTCCACAAATAAAGAGCTATTTTCAGAAGAAATCCTCCAAGCATCGCTGTAACACAGCAGGATACAATGCTCACTACAATAACAAATGTATGTAAAAGATCATCTGTAGAAATCACTTTTAAGTTGAGATATCATTCGAAGGCAAAAATGATCTATATGCTGAAAGACAGTGCTCATATATCTTTTGGAGAAATGATAGGGTCTTATTTAATGATTTAAAGAACAGCACCATAAAAAAAATAATTCCATATATAAATATTTAAGTATGGTTTATTATATTCAATACCTGTCCAAATATATCCTCCATCTAGATCTTTTTCAACTGCACTCAAAGCTAGTGAACTCCAAGAATAGTAGAAAGTATCAAAAAACATCAGCTAGAAAACTTTGCCATGTGTTTGGAAGACAGGGCTGTTCTTTAAAACTGACTTTCCAGAAAAGCAGCTGTGTTTCCACCAGCTCTTGAGGACAAAAGGTGATTGCAGATGGAGGGAATTTAGTAAAAATATTTTTTATTCTATTTCATGTCATACTTCTAAAAACCACATTTCAGGAGCTAAAAATACTTCCTATTATTAGGTATAGGTCTGTATTTAATACCCATCCCCTACATTTTGGTCACAATATGCATATGTATATGTACATAATGCTTCCGTTCATGTGTATCCCTGTATCTATCGATGAGATTTGGTGCTAAGGGCATGAAAGATTTTCAGTAAAATACAGGTTACCATTTGTTCTGTTGTTGTCTGCAAGGACCCTGTCAAGTCCGCATCAGAGATTGTGGAAATCACTAATGGAGATCTGACAGCTGGTGACAACTCCAAGTCAGGAGTCTCTTCTATAAAATATATCTGAAGAGGTAGCCAGAGAAAATAATTTTCCAAATCTCACATTTTTCCCCCACTGCATGCTTACAGAATTCTGGGCTTTGAAATGCTTGCATTCCACCCTGTGGTGCAGCATTCAGAAGAGCCACTACCCTGGCTCTCTGCACTTGGACCAAGCTCTGTCCCACTATCCCTCAGGTGGGCTCCCATGGGTGAGATTCATGTCTCCAGGGTCTGTGTCCTTCACGTCCCCATCCATGTCCCTTCTACCAGACCATCCCCTTCTGCGGCAGCTGGCGTTCCATGAAACTTATCTACTATCATCAGAAACGTCAACAGTTTTCGAGAAACAGATGCAACTGGGCTGCAGTAACCTACTTAAGTACCATAAATTCCAGAAGGCGCTTGGCTTTCATGGATGACATGTGACTTAAAAAATGACACATTCTTGAGAGAGCAAACAACTATTTTTACAGGACTAGCAGAAGATGCTGGACTCCTCCAGAAGTTCTGGTGCCTGTGGGGATCTCCGGCTTCGTAGGGAGCCCTGCCCTGGTGCCACCTGAACTCAAGCCCTCCCCCACATAACAAAATCAACGAGTGACTCAGCGTGGAGCTCTTAGAGTATGATTCAGGACCTTGCTTACATGCTTGCCCAATATAGATCACCCACCCTCACATTCTCAGCTCCTGCTCCCGCTGGGGAATCTGCTTCAACTCTCCACTTCTGGGTTCAGATCCTAGCCCTGCCAGAGATTCAAGGTGTAGCTTTTGGCATATCATGTAACCCCACTAAGCCTTGCTTCTTCCTTTGTAGGCAGCAGTCATGTGCCTCAGCTGGAAGGTTGTTAAGAGGCCATAATGCTTAGAGAGCTCCCAGCACCACACCTGGCAGGGGGCAGGCACTCAAGACCTGGTCTTTACTAGAGTTACCACTGCTCTGGGAGGGCCCCCTGCCTGAGTGGTTAGCATCAGCCATAAGCACTGACCTTCCACCCAAGCTGCCTATGGCCTTGGGTTCTAGATCTAACTTAAGAATTCCCAAATAATGCAACCCCAGGCCCTCTTTCCCACAATGGCTGTATTTCCACCGTCAGACTGTCTGGTTTCAGCCCCTTCTCGCATTGGGATTTGCCCCAAAGTACTCACATGTTCTCAACTTCTGAAAGTTGCAGCTACTAATGGTGAATAGTGATGCCATCTTAGCTGAAGGCCAAATGCCAAAGTCCTTGGCCAGGGAAGACACCCACACAGCACAAAGTGAGCTTCCTGGGCTTGTTAAAGCTTAGCCCCAAGGTGGACAAAGCTGCTGACCAAGGGGCTAGCTGCTAACACTAGTCCACCATCTGTTTGTATCTGCATGTCTGATCCTGAACACAGATCAGAAGAGCAGAAGAGCCAGGAGGGTAGTAAAATAGAAGACAGTAAATGCATTTTGACATGTGATTATCCAAATAACGAGTCTCAGAGCTTTCTAATAGCTCCTGATGAAAGATGGCACTATCCCCCCACCAGCCCTTGAAACATGGTGAAGGGACAGGACATTATGGGCATTAGCCCACTTCACAGATGGAGATGTCAATGCACAGAGAAGCAGGAACACGTGTCCAAGGTGACACAGGAGGTTCCCAGGGTTCTCAGGAAGGAAGCCCAGCTTCCTTGATGCCCAACTGTTCCATACCGTCCTTCTCACCACAGGAAGAGAACATTCCTGGAGACATCAAGCAGAGGTGAATGTTTCACCAGGAAGCTGATATCTGGGGGGTGCAAACTAGTGGTGCAGAAACCGTCAATGACAAAGTGTTTCCCCGCCATCCTTTGCATTTGTTATCCCACTTCTGTCCTCATCCCTCATGCCTCGCAGCTGTACCAGATGTGGAGAAAATTACATGTTCCCTGAAACTTAATGACCAAATTTAAAGCAATTTTAAACTAATCAGGGTTCTGTTAAGCTGATTTTATTAATTTAACAGTTTTAAGAGTTTAACAAAATGATGCACTTGGAAATCTTTGTTGTGGAAGCTGCTCATTTAGGTGCAGAAGGTCTGGCACCATCCAAGAAATCCTCCTTCAAAGGAAGGGATGACTTGCAAAATAACAAAATAATGCTTCTCAAAAACGCACAATTATTGATAACATAGTACATGGTGGGATGCTACACCTACCACTTAGGCTATTAGGAAAAATTTATACATGGTGCTCAGGCAGAGGTACCAATGAAATATTTCTATCCAGAATTAGAGACTTCATTGTTAACTTTAAGATAATCTATCAACTATCCACTCACAATTAGGGTTCAGAACAAAGCTGTGAGTTGTCCTGCCTCAAAATTCTTTTTCCTTAAAAGAAACACAGAACCTTTCATTTCTGATGGAGGCTGCTGATGAGCTCCTGACACTCTTCTCATGACTAAGGGCTCTTAAGAACAGAGAGCTGTGAGGGCACCTGGGTGGATCAGTTGGTTAAGCATCTGCCTTTGGCTCAGGTCATGATTCCAGGGTCCTGGGGTCGAGCCCAGCACTGGGCTCTCTGCTCAATGGGGAGTCTGTTTCTCCCTTTCCCTCTGCCCCTCCCCCTGCTTGTGCAATCTTTCAAATAAATAAAATCTTAAAAAAGAGAACAGAGTTCTGTTCTAATGAAGCCAGAGCAAAATAAAATAAAATAATAAAAAGTCAGACCCAAATGGTTCTTGAATCTTACAAGAAGAATATATGTATGGTATCTCATTACTTTCAAAGACAAATCAGAAGTTCAAATCTAGATTTTTAAAAATCGCCTGTGCACCTGTCTAGAAGACAGTTGTCTCATCATTAAAGAATTATGTGCCACTCACTAGCTATGTGACTTTAGGTGAGTGACTTCACCTCTCTGAGCTTCTTTGTACATCTGGAAAATATGGACAACCTTCAACATGTGTCCAGGGAGGATAAATGAGTGAGTGCATTTAAATGCACTGAACAGAACCTGGCTCAGTAAGCACATGAATAATACTGACCATCACTGATGGGATGTCAGTGCAGAATCGCTGTGTGTGATATTTAGGTCCTAAATATATGCAGCACCATGACTGACAGCTTGTGCTTCGTGACTGGCACATCAGGCTCACTGTATTTGGGTTTTTTTCTTTCTTTCTATTTTTAAATTACAGAAGTGATAAATTCTTGCAAAAAAAAATAAGGAAGGAAGGAAAAAGACAGAAAGAAAGGAAAGAGAAAGAAAGAAAGAAAGAAAGAAAGAAAGAAAGAAAGAAAGAAAGAAAGAAAGAAAAAGAAAGTCAAACAATTGGAAGTATGACAAGTAAAATCTGAAACTCCCTTCCCCTAGCAACTTCAATCTCATCCCAGAAGTAATCATGGTCCACAACCTCATGCATACTTCCCCAGAACTTTCCATGTGCATGTTTATAAAAGATATATGTATCACACACACACATACACACATACATATATTTACATTCTCTGTCATTTATGTTATGGATAGGTATATAAGAATCACTTACATGCCATATAATGCATCTTACATACATTATACGCAATCAGATACACTTCCACATAGTTATGCACACATGTCATTTCTCAGGTTATTCTCTGGCTTGGTTGCTTCACTTAACAATGTATCATAGACCTCATTCCACTTTAGACTTTCAGACATAACTCATTCTTTTTCACTGCTGCATAGATGTTCATGATCTGTATGTTGTGTACATTATCTAACCTTTCCTTTACTAATGGGCATTTAGGGTTTCTCTGCACTTCTTTATTAAAAACCATGCCATGCTCCCTACCTGGAGCCTGCTTCTCCCTCTGCCTGTGTCTCTGCCTCTCTCTCTCTGTCTCTCATGGATAAATAAATAAAATCTTTAAAAAAAATTAAAAACCATGCCATGAGCAGAGTCCCTTTCATGTATAGACTTGAGCACAATGCAAGCACAGTGAGGGGTGGTAGGGGCCAAAGAAAGGACAAGGAGTCAGGGACAAAGGGTGGACGTCTGCTTCGCATATTACTTGGTAATAAAAATATAAAGCTTTATGTGTAATGGTTTGATACTACTTTACACCCATGACATTGGCTATCATCATTAAAAGAGGAAAATAAAAAAAAAAAGAGGAAAATAATAAGTGGAAAAAATGGAACCCTTGGGCACTGTTGGTGGGAATGTAAAACAGTGCATCTGTTGTGGAAAACAGTATGGTGGTTCCTCAGAAAATTAAACGCAGAATTATCATATGATCCGGGAATTCTACTTCTAAGCCTATATCCCAAAAAAACTAAAAGCAGGCACTTGAAAAATTTTTTGAGCATCCATGTTCATAGCAGCATTATTCACAAGAGCCAAAAAGTAAGGATAACCCAGATTTCCGTAGACAGGAGAATGAGTAAACAAAATATGATGCGTACATACAATGGAATATTAGCTTTAAAAAGGAAGAAAATTCTGGCACATGCTATAACATGGACAAACTTTGAGGACATTATGTTAAGTGAAATAAGGCAGACACACAATGACAAATGCTCCCATTTATTAGGCACACAGAGTAGCCAAATTCACAGAGACAAAAAAGTAGAAGGGTGAGTGCTAGAGTCTGGGGAGGGTGAATGACCCAGTAGTATTTAATGGGGAGAGAGTTTAATTTGAAGAAGATGGAAAGCTCTGTAGATGAATGTTGGTGATGGTTGCACAGTAATGTGAATATATTTGATGCCACTAAATTCAGGTCCACCTGAAAATGGTTAAGATGGCAATGTCATGTTACATAGATTTTACCACATTTTTTAAAAAGAGGTAAATGGTTGCTTCAAAAAAAGTGGCTCCCAAAGAACTCTGTGAAAAGAACTGCATTGAATGGCATGTGCCTGGATAATATCTAGTCCCTGCCTTTGAGTATGTCACACTAATGGGTTGCAGGAGGAGGGGTAGGTAAACAAACCATCAGTGACAATAGAAATGGCAAAAACACTGCCACTACAGAGGAGTGTGGGCTTCTCTGAAATCCAGAGGGCAGGTAAACCAATATTCCTCTTATTCTCTATAATTTTCTGTATGTTTAAAATATCTTATAATAACAATAAATCAATTTTTATTAATAATTTTATTAATGTTAATACATTGATGTTAATACATTAATAATTTTATTATTAATAATACATTCTTTTTTAAACTGGAAAGTGCCATGAAACTCTGTTTAGGAAATATAGATGCCCAGGTTCCCAGATGTTTCAATTTTATGATCCAGTTTTTAAAAATGTAATGAAGAGACAAATATAGGACTGACAACTTTTTCTTTTGCCAAATAAGGACACTAAAAAAACTTGCCATCTGCTTTCAATATTATTCATAAAAGAAGGCATATTTGATGTTAAAAAAAATGAGCTTGGACATAAAAGATTGTCCTTCCCAAGAAAAGGAAGTTGGCAACACTTCCCAACATGATTGTTCAGGCACCATATTACCGTAATTTCTTGCATTTCTCCATAGACCAACATGAACTTCTCCAGAGGCTGGGACTAGTCAGGGTTCCTGGATTTGGGTCCCCCACCTAAGACCACATTCCTCACCTGCAAACCCAGAGTCATTTCCAGTGTCAGCTCCAATGTCCTCAGCTTTCCTCACATTGTGCATTCCTCCACCCTGGGCTCCAGCATCTCCCAAACTGTCCCAAGCAGAGCTTCACCACCTGTCTTACATTCCTCTCTCCCAGGAGAGCATTCCATTCCTCCTCCCAGACTCACTAAAATTAACTGCCCAGAGAGACTCCTGAATACACCCACCAGAGAGAGTCTCAATACACCCACCAGAGAGATTCCTGAATACACCCACCAGGGACACTCTCAAAACACCCACCAGGGAGACTCCTGAATACACTCACCAGGGAGACTCTCAAAACACCCAGCAAGGAGACTCCTGAATATACCCACCCGAGAGACACTCAATATACCCACCACGGAGACTCCTGAATACAAACACCAGGGACACTTTCAAAATACCCAGGAAAACTCCTGAATACACCCACCAGGGACACTCTCAAAACACCCACCAGGGAGACTCCTGAAAACACTCACCAGAGAGACTCTCAACATCCACAAGGGAGACTCCTGAATACACTCACCAGAGAGACTCTCAATACACCCACCAGGGTGACTCTGAATACACCCACCAGGGAGGCTCCTGAATATACCCACCAAGGAGACTCCTGAATATACCCACCAGAGAGACACTCAATATACCCACCAGAGTGACTCCTGAATACACTCACCAGGGACACTCTCAAAACACCGACCAGGGAGACTCCTGAATACAACCACCAGGAGGACTCTCAATACCCCCACCAGGGAGACTCCTAAATACAACCACCAGAGAGACTCTCAATACACCCACCAGGGAGATTCCTGAATACACCCACCAGGGACACTCTCAATATACCCACCAGGGAGACTCCTAAACACACTCACCAGAGAGACTCCTGAATATACCCACCAGAGAAACTCTAAATATATCCACCAGGGTGACTCTGAATACAACATCAGGGAGACTTTTAATATATCCACCAAGAAGTCTCTAAATATATCCACCAGGGAGACTTCTGAGTATACACACCAGAAAGACTCTGAAAACACCCAGCAAGGAGACTCCCAAGTACACCCACCAGGAAGACTCCTGAATACACCCACCAGGGAGACTCTAAATACATCTACTAGGGTGACTCTGAATATACCCAACAAGGGAACCTTCAATACACTCACCAAGGAGTCTCTAAATATATCCACCAGGGAGACTTCTGAGTATACACACCAGGGAGACTCTGAAAACACCCAGCAGGAAGACTCCTGAGTACACCCACTAAGGAGACGCTGAATACACCCACTAGGAATAATCCCAAATTACATCCAACAGGGAAATTCTCAATATAGCCACCAAAAAATATGTACCAAGTTGTGTGTGTTTCTCCACTGTGTTGTTTTACATACTTCTTTCCCTCTAACTGGCTTCTTGCAAGGAATAGTGCCTACTACCTCATTTTTAATAATTGATGTTTATAGTTAATAAATTAAATAATAAATGACTTAACCTCATTCTAAAGTAGATCTAACTAGAAGATAGATCCCCAAAAATGATGGCTTAGGTAGGCACAACCAACCTGCAGTCACACACTGGGTGGGTATCAGAGCAGAGTCATAAGTGAGGCTGCCATCCACCATCTGCCAACAACTAAGGAAGTCCCACAGGTCAGCCTCTGAGCAGTGTTGCCGTCATATAGTAAGAGCTAACATTTCCTTGGTGATTCTATGTTTAAGGCCCAGCAGTAAGCACCTATACTTATTATCTCATTTAATTCTCCATCACTAACTACCAACACATTTTTATAGGTGTTTATTTTGAAACATTTTAAGACTTAACAGAAAATTTGCAAAAATAGGACATTGTTGTATATCCTTTACCCACATACCCTAAATGTTAACATATACCTCATTCACTTTCCTCTCCCTCTCTTTCTAGACAGGCACGTACACACACACACGCACACACGCACACACACACACACACACAATTTCTGAAGTATAGGAGAGTAAGATAAGGCCATGGTGCCCCTTTACTTCCAAATACTTTATTGTGTTATTTCCTAAAAATCAGAACATTAACATTGACACAAAACCATTATCTCATCTACAGACCTTCCACTGTCACCAATTGTCCTATAATGTACTATAGAGCAAAGGAAAAGAACAAAACCTCATCTGGTTTAGGATCCAGTCCAGCATCACACTAACAACTACTTTTATCTGTTAGGCTTCTTTAATCTGGATAGTTCCTCTGGATTTTTTCTTTCATGACCTTGACATTTTGGAGTACTGTACAATTATTTTGCAAAAGTGCCTCAATTGGGGTGTGTCTGCTATTTCCTCAAAAGATTCAGGATGTACATTTTTGGCAGGCAGACCACAGAAATGATTCTGTGTCCTCCCTTAGTGCATCATATCCAGAGGCACAGGGTGGCTACTATCCCATTATTAGTGATGTTAACTTTGGCCACTTGATTCAGGTAGGGTCTACCACATTTCTCCACTGCAAAATCAGAATTTTCCTAATTTTCCAAAATTAGAAATTTCCTAATTTCCTTTGAAATTAATAAGAATTTTATGTTGGGACTTCATAAATCCCTTCTACATTGTCAATTTGCAAAAAAAGAAACACCTTTCTTTCTTCTCCACTTATTTATTTATATGAATTTGATGATAATTTGCTCAACTAACCCAGATTTGACCCCCAGGAGTCTAGTTCTTATGTCCTTTTACCGCATCTCCATCATTCTTTGAGCACTTCCTTACTTTCCAGTCCATCTTTTACTATCTTTGCCCCAGCCCTGGAATTAACCAAATCTCTAAAGATTTCTGGTGTCTTTTTGTGGAGAAGTTATTTAGATAATCAGACCTGGGGGGTTGGATTTGCTATTGAGCTGTCACTGCCTTTAGGCTCTGTCAGCAGACAGAGCTACATCGATACTTCCATCTACATCTTTACCTAGCTCTATGTATGTGTGTGCATGTTCATGCAGACACCTCCAATTCCCATCCACCTCTCTATGTGAGTAACTTCCTTCACTGATTTGGAGAAAACTGGCTCCCCTTACTCCCAATAAAATTACATATTTGCTCAATCTTGAATATAAATTAAAGTATATAGTGTGCAACTATCACCACCATCCAGTTTTATAACACTCTATCACCCCCCAGAAGTACCCTGTGTTCATCTGCATTCAATTCCTGCTTTCACCCCCCGCCCATCCCCATGAAGACACTCTTCCATGCTTTGCTTTTGTCTCTTACCACTATATCCTGGAAGAGTCCCCCATGCTCATTCACGGAGACCTCCTTCTTCCTTTTGACAAGTGCATAGTCTCCATTGTATGTGCATATCAATGATTATTCAACCACTCCAACATGTTTGGACATTAGATTGCTACCAATATCTTGCAATTACAAATAATTCTGGAGTGAATAATCTTATGCATGAGTATTTTCATACCTTTGAGATATATCTTGAGGGTTAACTCTTAGAAGTACAATGTCTAGGTCAAAATGCAAATGCAAAGGTAGTTGTGATAAATATTGCCAAATTTCCCTTTGACAGTGTTTTGCCCATCTGCATTCCCACAGCAATGTATGTGAGAGCCTATTTCCCCACAGCTTTGGCAACAGATGTCTTGTTGAGCCAACATGATGGGTGAAAAATGGTATCTCAGAGTCCACTCAATTTGCATTTCTCTGCTTATAAGTGAAGTTGAACATCCTGTCATATGTTTAAAGACCACCTGAATTTCTTTTATGCAAATTATCTTCTCATTTTTTAAAATTCTATTTAAACCAAAACAACAATAACAACAAAAATAAAGTTTGCCCATTTCTCCCACCCCCCCATGTCCCACCTCTGCCAACTAACTACCAGTCAGTTTCCTGTATCTAGGAGTTATGTTTTTATATCTTCTGCCCATTTCTCTATCGGATTCTCCTCTCCCCTAGTTTTAATAGTTCTTTATATATGCAATATATTAATCCTTAGGGCACCTGGGTGGCTCAGTTGATTAAGCGCCTGCCTTGGGCTCCAGTCATGATTTTGGGATCCTGGAATCCCTACTTAGAGGGGAGTCTGTTTCTCCCTCTCCCTCCCCTTCTGCTCCTGCCTGTATGCTCTCTCTCTCTCTCAAATAAACAAAACCTTAAAAAAAGATATTAACCCTTCACATCTGATATATGTTGCAAATATTTGCTCCCACTTTGTCATTTACATTTTGACTATGCTTATGGTGGTTTGGTTTTGGTTTTTGCCCTGTCAAAAGTGTTCTGTTTTACATAATCAAATGTATCCAATCCTTTCTTTTACTAAATCTAGAGTTTGAGTCATAGTCAGAAAACCTTTCCCTAGGCCCATGTCATAGGAAAATTCAATCAGGTTTTCCTGCAGCACTTTTATGATTTCATTTTTTATATTTAGGTCTCAGATTCCATTTGGAGTTTATTCTTGTGTACAGTGTAAGAAATACATCTAATTTTCTCTTTTTCCAAAGGACTAGCCAGTAGTCCCAGCAAAATGCACTGAAAAGTTAATCTGCTCCCATAATGTGAGATGCCACCTTTATCAATACTAAATTTCTATATGCCATTGGCTCTACTTCTGGGCTTTGCATTCAATTTCACCCCTCTCTTGTCTGTTCATGCCACAATACCATACTAGTTTAATTATAGAGGCTTTAGAGTTCATTTTAATGTCTAGTAGAGCTATTCCCCCTGAAAAGCTTTTATTTCTCAAGATTTTCATGGTTATTGCATGTTTGCTTTTTCATATGAACTAGAGTATCAACTGTCTTAACTCCATAAAAAAGCTTATTGGTGTTTTCACTGGGATTGAGTCAAGTCATAAATTAACTTTGGAAAAACTGGCATTTTTTTTATGATGTTAAGTCATGTCATCCAAGTTCAAAGGATGCCTTTCTATTTGTTCAAACTATTTTTGTGTCTTTCAAAAGTGTTTTAAAGTCTTCCTAATATAGGTTTTGCCCATTTCTTGCTAGATTGATTTCTAAGTATTTTATCTTCTCTGTTGCTATCATGTCCTCTATCTCATTATTATTTATGTATAATAAAGCTATTGATTTCTGTATGTTAATTTTTTAGCCTGCTACTGGAGTGATTTTATTGTTTGATTTGCTTTTATCATTGACTTTCTAGGACTTTCTCAGCATATTATCATATGATGTGCAAGTAAAGGGAGTTTTGACTCTTTTTTTCTAATACTCAGGCCACTAATTTCTAATACCTCCAGTACAATTGTGAGATAATTGTGGAGATAATGGGTATCCTTCCCTTGAAAATTATCTTTGTGGAAAAGTCTCCAGTGTTTCTCCATCAAATAAGATGCCAACTACAGAATTCAGGCATCTAAAGTATTTTATAATATTCAGAAGTATCTATCTATTCTTATTTTCTTAACTGATATATAAGTCATGGGTGTTGAATTCTATAAAAGGTTTTTCAGGATCTATGCAAGTAACCCTACAATTTTTTCCCTCTTAAGTGTATTATATTAATGGATTTCTCATGTTGAACCAACCTTGCATTCCTAAAAAAATTATTTTGTCATGGTGCATTGATTTCTCAATGTCATATTGGGCTCAGTTTAGCACCTTTGCTTCAATATTCATAAGTAATGTTCTATAATTTCATTTTTTTGTGCTTGCTTTTTAAAAATTTGGGTATCAATGTTATACTTGCTTTCAAAAAAGAACTATAATGTATTCCTTCATTTTCAATACTCAGAAACAATTCATAAAGAATGGAGAATATCCACTCTTGAAAGCTTGATAGGCTTCCCCTGTGAAACCATGTAGGCCTGGTGCTTTTTTGGTGGAGTACTTCCTGAGTGATTTTTTCTAGATTTTTCTAGAAATCAGTTTATTTAAGCTTCTTATAATGAATGGAGCCAATTTTGGTACTGTATTTTATCCAGGTTTTGATATATATTTTATAGAGGTCTGCAAAATAGTCTCATAATGTGTTTAATTTCTTCTATCTTAATGGTATGCCCTCCTTGTCATTTCTTATTTTATATATTTGTGCTTTCCTCAATTTTTTATTGTTAGCATTTTGTGAATGTTTCAAGCTAGATTTTTGAGTTATTAATTACATCTATTATTCCTCTGTTCTAGGCCTTATTTTCTTTCTTGTACTTTCTTTTAGTTTACTTTGTGGTTCTTTTTTGATTTGAGAATTTAGTTCATTTCATTTACTTTTTAATGCTAAAAGTGTTTGCGGATATAAATTTTTCTGATCTAAATGTGTCCCATAAATTCTGCTAGATAGTGTGTTCACTATCATTTCTTTTTCATTTTCAATTTATTTGTTTTTCCTCTTTCATCCAAGAGTTGTTAAATAGAGCTTTTTAAAACTTCTAGATCAAAGTGTCTTTTTGGTTTTGGTTTTGTTAATGTTCAGTTTTAGTGCATCCTGATCAGAGTATGGTAATATTTCTACTTTATAGAATGACTGAAGTTTTCTTTGTAACCTAATATAAGATGCATTTTTGCAAATGTTCCACATGCACTTAAGAAGAAAGCATAGCCTATATTATGATGGCATTAACTTGTATATGCATATTAATTATCTGCTTCATTAATTATGTTGTTACATTTTTATCCACTTGATTATATTGTGCTGAGTGTGGTTATGTTAAAATCTCCCATTATTAGCATGTTTCTATCTAAGTCTTCTTGTTTCTTTGTAATTTCTACTTTATAAAGGTGATTTCTGTGTTACTTAGTGCATAGGTGTCAGTTATGGAACTGTTATGGAACTGTTATATAACTATTTTGAATGATTATTAACCCCCCTTTTTTCCAGATGCATGAATTAAGCATCAGCTATGCACAAGGCAATATCCATACCACCACTTATTCTTCCATGTAGCTGGGAGCAGTAGTCACAGAGGGATGTAGAAATGCCTTGCCTTGGTCATGAAGATACCCTGGGGCTACAGCACAAATGTTCCTCACTTAGGGCACCATTCTTTAAGCTTTCCTTATTTGTTCTAGAAAGAACTCTTGGCTCCTAGGCTATTCACACCTGTCCACTCTGCCAGTATGCTGGAGAGCACTTCCACAGTCAGAGCCAAGCAACCTACTGCTGCTGAAAATGGATGCTTCCAGTCCAGTTGTGTTTTTAAAAGATTAATACAATACAAATTAAGGACATCTCTGAGGTTATGATTCTTGACACAGCACCATGATCTATTTAGCTGAATTATGGCAAGATTTCTTGTGAAGAAACTGACGAGAGCTTCATCCTGCATGCTCCAAAACAATTGTAGGGAGCTCTCTGCACCTTGGCTACTCTATAGGACCCTTTCCCTTTTGCCTCTTTAGGGAACACCCTCCCTGCCCACTCAGGTAGCCAGCTCCCTTTACAGAAGTGGCATAGCAGAGAGGCACCCTCTTTGAGCACAGAAAGCATTTTGGAACCAAAGCTAGCAGCCCTTGGCTAAGAGTCAAGTCAGGATGTAAATGCAAAGAGAGCCAGCTACTTCATTGATTAGCAGAGTACCAGACAGCCCCAAGTGAACCTGGGGTTAATCAGCAGGCTAGGGGAGGAGGTGTGGCTTAGTTCAATGCCATTAACACATGCACCCTCCTTGCCCCAACACACAGTCAAAAATGTTATGCAGAATTTGCCAGCCTAATTACAAAAGTTGAACTTTCATTTGGTAGGCAATTAATAGTCACTAGAATATAAATCAGGGCAGAGACACAAACAGGATAACTTTTAAAAGAACCTTTAAAAATATATCGGCAAAGACACAGCCTACCCAGGGGCAAGAGTGAGAGTTGGATCTTTCCTGTCCACTCACACTCTGTACCAGTTCTGCAGGCCTGGACACAGAGAGAGGAGCAAAGCCACTGGAGAGAGAATAGACTCTTGTTTTTTTGAGGTATTCAAGCCTGTTGTCAGGTGGGGCTTCACAGGAAGACAAGTGAGTCAATGCATCAGGAGCCTCAGTTTGGGGGAGGAGCTGCGGTATGTGGGAGAGGCCTCTGTGTGGAAGAGCTTCAGTATATGAGAGGGGCCTTCCTGTGTGGGAGGGGCTTCAATGTATAAGAGGATCCTCAGTGTAGGGAAGGGGCCTCTGTATGAAAGAGAGCTTCGACATGTGGGAAGGGCCTCAGTGGGTGGGAGGAGACTCAGTGTGGGGGGAGGAGCCTCAGTGTGGGGGAGGAGCTGTGGCATGTGGGAGGACCCTTGTGTGGGAGGGGCCTCGGTGTGTGGGAGGGGCCTGTGTGGAAGAGCTTCAGTATGTGAGAGAGGGGCCTTAGTGTGTGGATAGTGCCTAGCCTATTGCCTTGCCTGTCCCAGATACTCCACTGTGCAGGTGCTCACCACTGTATTTTTCTCCTCTCCCTCCTGGGCACACTACAAAACAGTATTTCCCAGCCCTCTGCAGTGGTGGACTCATGTGACTGACCTCTGTCCAATAGAAGGTGCCATAAATGATGCATGCCACTTCCAGGCCAGATCCGTCATAACGTCTCCCATGTAGATTGTCTATCTTCCTTTGCCCTCCAGCAGTGAGGTAGAGCTTAGCCTTGAGCTTAATGACATCATGAGGTGGAAGGAGTCTAGGCCCCTAAATGACTGCATGGTGCGGCCCCCACCCCAACAATTGCACTGGACTAGGACAGAGGTCAGTACACTCTAGCCTGCAAGCCAGATCCTGCCCACTACCTGTTTTGTAAATCATGTTTTATTGGAACATAGCATTTGTTGATGTATTTCAATGGCCACTTCCACACTACAAAGACAGAGAACTTATCACCCACAAAGCTGAATGTATCTACTACCTGGCCCTTTATAGAAAAATGTGTCAGCCTCTGGAGTCCAGAAAAAAAAAAAAAAAACGTTTTTTATTACACATTTTTTTTAGCCCTGGAGATTTGAGGGTAGCTACCACAGTTAGCCTACCTGGATTCATCTATTAATGTGAACTTCCTTTAAAAAAAAGTCTTGGAAAGAGTGGAAACCACTCAAATCAGTTACACATGATGCAATAGTCCACCCAGAGGGGCTGTGATGATCTTACAGTCATTGCAATGGCAGAAGCTAACTGAGTGACCAGAAACCAGAAAAATGGTTTCTAATACCATTTTCCAATGAAAGGAACCAGGGCTTCATGGAAAAATGACTGATTCTAGGGCAGGGGCAGCAAATATGCAAGAGGAGCTAGAGCCTGCCAGAAAACAAAGAAGTACTAGGAAAAATACTCAGTAATGGAAATATGTCAGTGTGGACACAGGAGACAACTGGAAGATGGCCCAAAGATGGAGCAATTTGAGCAACAAAATACAGTAGCACTACATACTAAATATCCAAAGCACAAAACAGAAATCTGTAGGTTCATATGGATATAGATAAATGACTGAGTGGATGGATAAGTAAATAAATAGGAAGAAAAAAAAATAAATAGGAAGAGACCAATCTCCTGTGCAGAATAATTCCAAATAATTTATGTAGATACTCCTCCCTGAAGGAGCAGAGCCCCAGTCCTTCAGAGGAAAGGGAGCCAGGACCATAAGTGCAGGCTGCATAGTGACTTCCCCCTGAGAGAACAGTATGGAGGGGGACATAAAGGAAGTTGCAGCACAGACACCTGGCAAAAACCACCTCAGCCAGGTGACCAAGGCTACATCAACAGTGGTGAGTCATGTTGACAGCAGGCGCCCTTGATATGACATGACGGAGAGGGCACTGTACCTCGCCGTCCCTCCCAGAACCTGTCACCCAGTCTAACCATGAGAAAAATATCTGACAAATCTCAATTGAGGGACATTCAACAAAATACCTGACTAGTCCTCAAAACAGTCAAGGTCATCAAAATCAAGGAGCATCTGAGAAACTGTCACAGCTAAGGAGACATGACAACTAAATGCAATGTGGTGTCCTGGATGGGATCTTAGAACAGGAAAAGATATTTTTCTAGTTTTTTTACTAAGGAAATCTGAATAAAGTATGAACTTTAGCTAATAGTAATGTATCATCAGTAGGAGTTCATCAATTGTAATGAACTCACCATTCTAATGTAGGATGTTAACAACAGGGAAATGGAGTATGTGGGGACTCTGAATGAGCCCCACAATTTTTCAGTAAATCTAAAATTGGTCTAAAGAACAAAGCTTGTTTTAAAAAGTTTTACTATGTCCTCCATAGCCATCAGCGTCACACTCAATATGTGACATGCATATCTCACTCAATCCCCAGCAACATGAAGGTGAATATTTTTATAATAATATGTTAGGAAGTGATTACCTCTTTTCTATCTTTTGACAAAGACTGTAACGAATTGGTATAATTTCTTCTTTAAATGTTTGATAGAATTCACCAATGGGCCCATATGGGCCTGGTGTTTTCTGTTTGGGAAAGTTATTAATTTTTTATTCAATTTCTTTAATAGCTATAGGCCTAGTCAGAGTGCAGATTTCTTCTTGTGTGAGTTTTATCAGATTGTGTCATTCAAGGATTTGGTTCATTTCATCTAGATTATCGAATTTGTGGTCATAAAGTTGTTCATAATATTCCTTTATTATCCTTTTAATTCCATGGAGTCAGCAGTCATGTCCCCTCTTTCTCTTCTGGTATTAGTAATTTGTGTCTTCTTTCTTTCTTTCTTAGCCTAGCTCAGGTTTATCAATTCTATTGATCTTTTCAAAGAACCAATTTTTTATTTCTTTGATTGTCTCTATTGATTTCCCGTTTTCAATTTCAGGTGGGGATTTTTATGATCTTTCACCTGAAAGGTGAGGGTTCAGGAGACCTCAAGGTGAGTTACCTCAAGGGAGACTTGAGGTGGCCTGACCATTGCTACAATTCACCCTTTTATCACTACACTGTGCCACTGCCCAGTCCATCCATTCACCCAAAGCTTTCTATTAAATATGATATACCAGGATCCAGACACCCAGAGAGGGGTTCTGGACAGGTGGCCGCATGATCAGTACATCCCTATCCATGACCCAGGCCAATGAGGAAAAAATGCAAGTGAGCTACCAAGTCAGAAGCAGCTGGGACAGGAGCCCACAGCTCCTGGTGAGGTTCAAAGGGCACTTGGACTCTAGCCTGAATCCGCCCTGACCCTGAGGCCAGAGAACACCCTCTTCATGACTGTGCAGGGTTTCTCAGGCACTCTGAAACATGCATCCCATTTCCTGAAGCCACCTTAGCTCATCCAGAGCACAAAAGCACCAGTCCCTCAGAAGAGGCCCCTCACCTAGACTCTAAGCAAGGGGCAGGAGTTAGCAAGCCTCCGCCCCAGGGCTTTCATTTTTTCCAAGATACCCTGGGTGATCCCAGGATCATCTTCTGTTACCACAGAACTCCAGATGCCCTGAGTTTGGGATTTTTTCCCTTTGGTTTTGCCCTCACACCTGTCCCCCTGCTCTGGCAGTGACCACGGTGCCAGGTACATCTAACTCCAAGAAACAGACTCTTAACTACAGAGAACACACAGATGCTCACTAGAGGGGAGATAGGTGGGGGAAGGAGTGAGATAGGTGATGGGGATTAGGAGTACACTCATGATGAGCACTGGGTGAAGTCTGGAGTTGTTGAATCACTACACTGTACACCAGAAACTACTGTAACACTGCCTGTTAACTGTACTGGAATTAAAATGTTTTTAAAGAAAGAGAATTCTTGCGGCAAAAATCTCATCTTACAAAATGCAGCACGGGGTAGCTGACCACATTATAACAAGATTTCATCATTTTCACGAAGCTAGAGATGTCCATTCCCACCCCAGACTGTGTCCAGAGAGGGGGACTCTGAGGGAAGAACAAAGGAGGGTGTGCACACCCACCACCTGGTGGCCCCCAGAGGGACTGCAGCCCCCCCCAGGGAGTGGCCTTCTTAATCCATCCCAGTGTTTGCCTATAGATCATTAATTCCATAAGGAAAGGTGCAGAGAAACTGATCGCAAAGTGCGGGTAAGGACTGACAAAATCAATGAGATGGAAAATAATATTTTTAGAAGTCATAGTGTTTGTCGGTAAGAAAGAAGTCTCCCTGCCACTACATTTTCTGAAACCATAACAGCATTGAACAGAGCTTGCCAGTCCAGAATGTGATGGCCAAGGAGACCTTGTTTGCCCCTCTCAGCTGGCTACTGCCAGAAGAGTGCAGTGGGAGACCCTAGTCAAGAACAGGGCTTTGCACCAAGGTGCCATTCCAGCAATGGGTGGTTTGACTCAGAGTCCAACTCAGGACATGGCCAGTTGCACAATACATCACAATACATGGCTTTGAGATTTGGGTTCAACAGTGGAGTTGCTTTTGCAAAAGAAGCCTCACCAGAGAGAAGAGGAGCCACTGAGTGATGCTGAGGCAGGTCCAGGACCACCCCTCGACCTACCCGTGCCCTTTGCAACACTAGCAACATTTGGGTGCTACCGTCCAGCCTGCGGAGATCCATGGATTTAGTGGCAAGGATACCTATCAGTTCTTCCACATAGCAGCGTGAGCTCGATAAACTCACTTTACCTTGGTAAAGTCTCAGTTTTTTCATCTTTAAAATGGCCATACCCTTGACATGGTGCCTCATACATACATATCCAGCAACTAGCATTTATTAAGCACTTACATGTGACAGGGCTCCCCAAATACCAAGATGAATACAACTCAAGCAAGCAAATGTCACTAAATGCAGGACAATGAGAGGTCAGAAAGCAAAGGCCTATAGGAACCCAGAGTGGCAGATCATCAAGCCTCAAGGGACAGCAGGAGCCAGTGAGGGAAGACTCAGGGCAGTGGATGAAAATTCAGAGGCATGCACACACATATGCACACATCCCAGACCTGGATCCTAGATGTCTGACTTCAGCCTCTACCTGGACCAGGCAGTAGTGCCTCCTTATAGGTCTGAACTGAGGAGGGGGTACCTTCCAGGCTGGGTCCTACAGCCTGGCAGCAGGGCTCTGATGCAAAGAAGGGTGGGCAGCCCCCCCAGTGTACCATGCCTTGCACCCAGACTGTGAGCACTCATGTGCATCGATCCAGCTGGCCCCACCCCAGCAGCCCAGCCACTGCCCTCTGTACACCCTACTCACTCAGTCTTATAAAGGAAAGCACATTTTGGAAAGGCTGGGATTCCACATTTTAATTCTGATTATGGCTTAATACGACACATAGACCATTTGGCTTGCTGCCTTTCTGCTGAATGTATGAACATTTTAATGGAATTGGGTTATCACACACATGTGTAGCCAACTGTTCAAACAAGACACTCTATCTGGCTTTCTTGAGGAGCCAAGCAGTGGGGGGGAGAACAGAAAACTGAGGAATAGTGATTCCAGTATGGAGCATTTATACACTGACAAAAATATCTCCATTATTTTACTGACATGCATCTAATGTCCCCATCACATAATCTGTGGCACTAAAACTGTCACCAGCATCACAGCCAGATGTCAATGACCCTATTGGTCTTTCCAGGGTGTCCATAGGGACAAGAGGCAACACCTGGACACATGAAAGGTGCCAACATCTAGGCAGGTGCTTTGTCACCCAGGGCAGAGTATCTGCCTCTTTCCCCCTCTCTCCTGCCTCTCTTTTATGCATACATGCACACACATGCATGCACACCAGGAAGCATCAACATCATTCATGGAATCATTTCCTAAATTTCTAATTTTCTAAATCATTGCAGAATTACAATATTTGAAACTCTTTCTAGTTTTCTAAGTTATTCTCAAAAAGAATTAGAAAAGCACCACATGCTAATCCTGGAGAGAGACAAGCTGGATGCCTAAAGAGAGCCGCAGGCCACCAGCCACTTGCTTTCCCACTTCATGCTTCCCCCTGGTTCCTGCCCACCACTCCACTCCGGCAAGGAGAGGCATCCCCAGCACCACAGTCTGCTGCCAGAGAACACCAGGTGGGTGCATCTGCCCCTCCTGGGCTCCGCATTCCCAACCACTCCTGCCCTGGTCCCAGGACTCCAAATCCTCAGGGTTCCCCACATGCAGGGAGACACTCCGCTGACAGAGCCACAGAAAACCAGCTTCCTCCTGTTTGGCCCCCACAGGAGCAGCTGGAATCATCAGAAATGGGGTCCAGGGGTCTGCTCCTCATTTCCCCTAAATGCAGTTCTCAATGTCCCCTCAGAAGCGGTGGCCCGAGCCTCAGGCCAGATGCCCCTCACACTCCCGGTCTGGAAGGAAGAAGTGTGCCCTTGGCCCCGTCTCCTGGCTTCTCCTCTGGAAACTTCTAGAGTCACAAACAGAGCTCTCTGAGTTACCTCTTCTCTCACCCAAGGCACTAGTAAACACTGACTTTTTGAAAAAGGGCCTTGTGTATTTTTATGTACCCAAGATTTATGGAAATCATTAAGAAATTTGATTACAATTCCATTGTAGCTGTTTACTTGGAGAACAAACCTTTCTTGTGAACACTTCTCCACACTGACTAATGTACCTGAGTTTCTTTTTATTTTTAAGGCATAAATTTTGCTTGTTGACAGTGATTTTGTATAGTGGTTGCAGCTGGGGCTGTTTTTACTAAGTTTCTAATCCAGTTAGTTCTGCAGAAGAATACTACTGTTTTCTCTACTCAACATAGAGAAGCTCCTTCAGGGGATAGAGGGCCTGGAGAGCTTTCTTCCCATGGCTCCTTGATGGGCCATTCTCCCTCAGGAGCAGGAGATGAGGAGCCAGGAAAAAAGCAGAGTAACTCTCATGTCAACCGACTAGAAGGTTTCACAGTCCCAATGACAAGGAAAGGGACCCAGGGACAAAGCAGAGCTCCCAGATGCACCCTGGAGAGTAGGGGTAAGGGAGCTTCGGTGACCACGGTGACCCATGGTAAGGCTGAGTCCCTCTGGGTCCTGCTGGGTTTTGCAGGAAGGGAAATCTACTCTTAGGTCCTCCCTACCCCTTCCCTCCAACCAAAGGATCACATAAAGAAATCTAGAAACAGATACATTTTAAAACATATTCTCTGCTGCCCTGCACCAGCATGAAGACATAAGACCGGCCTGACATTTATTGAGAACCTATTGCCAGGCAACTTCTATCTTATTCAGCCTGTACAAATCCATGATGTAGGGATTTCAATTCTCAGTTTTGGCAAATGTGCCTAGGGTCACAGGGCTGGGAACGGGAGGGACTGGGATTCAGACACAGGCCCTCAGGAGGACACAGGGCAGCAAAGTGCTGTTTCTGCCACCTGTACAGACAGCACAAGCTGAGGGGAATGAAGGAGCAGTGTCCTGAAGCTGGGGATTCTGAGCCTCACCCCTGAGCCCACACCTACACAGGCTGTCACCAACCACACTTTGGCACAGGATAGATGGATAGAGCTGGCCTGTCCTGCCCTAGGCACTGGGGAAGGAATCTAATTTTAGCTCACAGAGCCTGAAATTGCTGGTGCAGAAGAAGATCATTAAACACTTGGCTGTTCCCAACCTAGGGGATCACAGCGGAGAGTCTGCAAAGACCCAAGATGTAAGAAGCTGATATAATTGCATCACTGTCCTCATACCTCACTGCCCAGGGCCCCAAGGATGCCAGCCACTCACAGGCACTGTCCCAGGAAGCAAATGTCCTTCCTGTTGCCTAGTACAGGTGTCCCACCATGTCCTCAGGGGAGGCCTGGAGAGAATGAAGCCACCTGGCTGACAAAGATGCAGCAGCCTGGTGAGACAGTTGTTCAAAGACCAAGGAGGAGAAATCCCAAGGCTAGTTCCCCCTTACCAGAGGTGCATGCACAGAAATCCAGGCTCTCGTGTGCTGATTAACTTGCCCAATACTCTGGCCTCCCGTGCTAAACTCTATGATAATTTAGAGTCCAGTGGCATCCTCCATCTACAGACCTGATATACTACTGGCTGATGTTCCCCATACCCTCGCCCTCCACAAAAGCTCTTCCGAATTAAGATACAATGGAGAAGGGTTCCACATCCATTGGCTTCAACCTGAACCTCTCCTGTGACAGTGAAAAACAAAATATTGGGTGAGGAGGCAGAGTGAGAGGAAAGGAAAAAATACCAACCCAAATACCCATCAGAGGATAGATAGATTTAAAAAAGGTGGCACATCCATACAATGGAGTAGTAGTCAGCCACAAAAAGGAGCGGCATTCTGACACATGGTACAATGAGTGTAAGAAACCAAACCAAAGTCACACACTCTGTGATTCCATTTATGTGAAATGTCTGAAGTAGGCAAATCCATGGAGACAGAGATCAGATGAGTGTCTCCAGGGGCTGGGGAAAGACAGAATGGAAGTGACTGGTTAATGGGCTTGGGGTTTTACTTTGGTGTGATGAAAATGTTTTAGAACTAGACAGATATATGGATACCTAGATGGCTCGGTGATTGAGTGTCTGCTTTTGGCTCGGGTCATGATCCCAGGGTCCTGGGACTGAGTTTCACATTGGGCTCCCTGTAGGAAGCCTGCTTCTCCCTCTGCCTATGTCTCTGCCTTTCTCTCTGTCTCTCAAGAATAAATAAATAAAATCTTTTTTTAAAAAAAAGAACTAGACAGACATGGTTCCACACATTGTGAATGTGATAAATGCCACTAAATCATAGTGAATTGTATTTAAAATGGTTAATTTTATGTTATATGAATTTTACTTCAATAAAAAAAAATGTTAAAGGGATGGATCTGACTGGGAGAGGATGGAATAACTCATAGGAAGTAGTTTCTAAGGGCAGAAATTATTTCAGTCCAATCAATACCTGTTGACCACTTATTCACTGTCAGCCCTGTGTCCAGCACAGGGGATAGCAGAGGACACACGAGTGGAAACAATCAGAGTTGAGCACAGCTTGGAAGATAAAAAGTTCACCCTTGACCAAAGGGTGGAGAAAAAAGGTGGTTAAAGACATTCTAGGCAGAGGGAACAACACAAGCACAGGCACAGAGTCATGAATGCATGTGACCATGTTTCTAAATTACCACAACTGAACGTATTCACAGCAGCTCAGTGCTGCTGAAAATGATAGATTTGATTCCAACCCTCCTTGAACTGGTCACTGGACAAATGGAATGAGGAACAAGCTGTATTTTCCTCTAGTTCCAGGAGAACGGGTTGAAAACAAATTTATCAAGAAGTGAAGTAGTCAATAAAGGAAAGCTTTGACAGAAAGACAAGGAGAAACTGACAAATCCACCATTATAAATATGAGTTTTTTAGCACCACTTTCTCAGTTATTTGTAGATCAAATAAAAACTAAAATCCTAAGGACAGAGAAAATTTGAACAATTAACAAGCTTGACCCAAAAACATATTTAGAACATTACATCCATTGAATAGAAAATACATATTCCATGTTCCATATCCAATGGAACCAATACTGGGTCTGAAAATTTTCAAAAGGACTAGCAATATCAGAAAAGGAGACAGAACATAAAGACTCCTAACTCTGGGAAACGAACTAGGGGTGGTGGAAGGGGAGGAGGGCAGGGGTTGGGGGTGAATGGGTGACAGGCACTGAGGGGGGCACTTGACGGGATGAGCATTGGGTGTTATTCTGTATGTTGGCAAATTGAACACCAAAAAAAAATGAATTTATTATTTTAAAAAATCATGTTCTCCAAATAATAATTAATTATACTAGAAACCAAAAATTCAATTAGAAATCAGTAACCAAAAAATGATAGCAATATCCCTGTATGTTTGGAAATTAAGAAATCAGTTTCAAACAACTCAAAAAGTAAAACATAATAAAAGTTTAAAAATATTTAGAACTGAGTGATAAACAAAACATTACATTGTAATAATAAATATGTGAAACATAGCTAAAACGTATTTAGACAGAAATGTATATATTTCTCATGCTCATATAGAATGCTCATATAGAAGAGAGGAAAGGCTAAAAATTAATGCCAAGCTTCCAAACTAACGCATTAGAAACAGGAAAGTAGAATACATTTTAAAAATAGAATGTAGGAAATAAACATAAAAGAAAAATTAATAAAGTAAAACACATATATGAAATAGATATGAACAGCAAAGGAAAAAGTTGGTTTTTTGAAATGAACAATCTCATTGACAATATCCTGGTGGAAAAGAACAATGAGATCAGAAGAAAGAGCAGAACTTTAAAGATTGAAACGTTATTGAGAAGATATATGGCACTCTACTGACAATAAATTGGAAACTTAAATGAAATGGACAAACCACAAGACAAAAAAAATATCAAAACTGCCTCAAGAAGATATATACATGAGTATTCTTGTAAACACAAAAAAAATTGAGGCAGTAGAGAAAAAGACAGGCCCAGATGGTTGTAGCATTTAAATTGTCCCATATTCAGGTAACAAATAATTTCAATCTTACACAAATTTTTCCAAAGAGTAATTATTCCATAGCCTCAAACTAACACAATCTTGACACTCAGCCTGACAAGGACATCATAAAAAAAGAAATGTAGAGGCCAATATCACTCATGACATAAATGCAAAACTTCTAAATGAAATCTTAAAAAGCCAAATCCAGCAATGTGTAAAAATGATAATACATCATGAACAGGATGGAATTATTCTAGGCTTACAGAGTTAGCTTAGCATTATAAGGTAAATAAATATAACTCATCATATTAACAGATTGTAGGAAGAATTATACAATTGTTAATAGCTGCATTAAAAGCAGCCAAAAACTTTTAATATACATTTGTGATCAAAACTCTTAGAAAACTAGGAATAGAAGAAAACTCTTGATCTAATAGTGTTACAGCATTATTTACAAAAGCCAAATTATGGAAGCAGCACAACTGTCCATCAATAGATGAATGGATAAAGAAGATGTGGTGTGTGTGTATATATATATAATGGGCATTTGCAATAACGTGATTGGAACTAGTGGGTATGATGTTAAGAGAAATAAGTCAGTCAAAGGAATACAAATACCATATGATTTCACTCATATGTGGAATTTTGCAAACAAAACAAATGAATAAAGGGGAAAAAAGGGAGAGAAAGGCAAACCAAGAATCAGACTCTTAACTATGGAGAACAAACTGATGGTTACCAGAAGGTGGGTGATGTGGAGATGGGTGAAATAGGTGAAGGAGATTAAAGGGTGCACTTTCATGATGAGCACTGAGTAATGTATAGAATTGTTAAATCACTATATTGTATATCTGAAACTAATATATAACACTGAATGTTAGCTATACTGAAATTGAAATTAAAAACTTAATAGGAAAATAAATGAAATAAAATAAAAGGTAAACTACAGCAAATACCACTATTGGCCATGAAATCTTAGCAGAATTTCCTTTAGTATCAGACATGAAGGAGGAGTTTCTACTATTACCATTTCTATTCCACACTATATTAGAAATCCTAATTCACACAGTAATACAAGAACAAGAAAAAAAAGCTGTAAGTTTTGGAAAATAAGAAAGAACACTCAATATTCAGATGATGTTACATAGAATCCAAAAGAATCTACAGACAAGGTATTAAGTTAGGAAAAGATTTTACCAGAGTGGCTGGATATAAGACAAACATACCACAAAGATTATTTTTCTATACAACAACAACAAACAGAAAATATAATTTAAAAGATACCATTTATTTTTTTAAGATTTTTTTAAGATTTTATTTATTTATTCATGAGAGACACAGGGAGAGAGAGAGAGAGGCAGAGACACAGGCAGAGGGAGAAGCAGACTCCATGCAGGGAGCCTGACACGGGACTCGATCCCGGGACTCCAGGATCATGCCCTGGGCTGAAGGCAGCACTAAACCGCTGATGCACCCGGGCTTCCCAAAAGATACCATTTATAATTGCAATTAAAAATATACAGTTCTTAAGAATAAATTGATGCATAAAATTAAAACTTTTATACCATTTATAATTGCAATTAAAAATATACAGTTCTTAAGAATAAATTGATGCATAAAATTAAAACTTTATAGAAATACATTGAAGACCTACATATGTGGAAAGGTATACTGTGTTCAAAGATATAAGACTCCTTAATACCCATCACTCATAAGGAGGACACCTGTTATGATGAGCACTGGGTATTATATGTAACTGATGAATTACTAAATTCTATACCTGAAACCAATTTTACCATATATGTTAACTAACTGGAATTCAAATAAAAACTTGAAAAGAGAATAAATAAATAAATAAATAAATAAATAAATAAATAAATAAATGTCTTAGCATAGTGAAAAGATCAGTTCTTACCAGACTGATAAATAGATTCACTGTAATTCCCATCAAAATATCCACAGGAATGTGATGATCTTGACAAGATTATCTTCCATAATGCTCATGGAAAAGCAAAGACTAAGAAGAGGCAAGACACAGAACACAGCAGGTAGGGAGAACTTGATCTTCTGCTCATCAAGACTTACTGCAAAGTTATAGTAAACTTCAACAATCCAGACAATAAGTACCAGGGCAGAAGTAACAAACGGACCACTGAAATGGAACTCAGAGTCTAGAATTACACCTACCCACTCAGGACTACTTTCTCAGGATACAAAAAAAAAAGTCACATGTGGGACCTCATGTGACTTTCCCAGGGCAGACCCTGGGAAAGTGTGAACTGCTCAGTAAATGGTATGGGGACAACTGGTTTCCAACATGGAAAAAAATAAGAATTTTCCTATGCAAAATGAATTCCAGTTGTATTAAAACTGAAACATGAAAGCCAAAAGCACAAAACTTTTAGAAGATAATATTTACGGTTTGGGATAGGGAAAGATTGATTAAATAAGAACAAAAAGCACAAATAATAAAAAGTAAGATTGATAAAATTGAAGTCAAAATCAAGAATTTCTATCCAACAAAAGACATCATTGAGAATACTTTTCTTAAAAGCCTCAAAATGGAGAAGATATTCGTAATACATAGTGCTGGTGAAGGATCAGTATCTAGAAAATATAAAGAATACTGACAAATCAATCAGTAACTAAAAGACAATTCAGTAGGAAACAAATGGGCAAAGGAAATGAATGAGAAATTCACAGAAGAAAAGCAAATAGTAGATAACACATGTGAAGAAGGCCAGCCTCACTGGTAACAAGGAAATAGAAATTCAGACATAATGGGGTATTTCACAGGCTACAAGTTGGCAAAACTTTTACAGTCTAATGAGAATGTGGAAAAATAGGAACTCACATACTGGTAGTTGGGAGCATAAGTCAGTGTCATCACTTTGGAGAGAAATTTGACAGTATCTGGTGAAGCTGAGGATGTATATACTCCACCAACAAGGAGTCCCACTCTTAGGAATATAAGAATAAATAAACACACACATACGCTTTAGAGAAATACTAGCACACACATGCCAATGCAATGAAACTCTATACAGCAGCTAAAATAAGTGAACTAGGATGACATATTGTATATGTGTGAGAAATATATACATAATATAATGATATATATGTATATCAGTAAGGATAAACTTTAAACAGTGTTTGTAAGAAGATATCAGATGGTCTCATTTATATAAAGTTTTAAAATCTACAAAACAATGCTATGTATTATTAAGGAGTATGTAAATATGTGATAAAAGTATAAAAAATGCATTGGAATGAAAAATGTGCATGAGAATAAAACATAGTGAGCCTGAGGCAGGAGGGAGGTAAGTAGGATTATGATGTGGATGTGGATGTTATGCTTTACATCTTCTCAAAAATATCAGATGAAATGGGGCAAAGGTTGTGATTTGATAAAGTTGTGTGGTGCATGAACAGGCGTAATTGTATTACTTCTCTGTATTTGTCTGTAGGTGCCCTATTATGAAAAGCAGTTAATAATCCATTTTGAATAAAGATTTCTAACCATTAGTTTATATGTTAACAACTTTTGTCCCTCCTAGGGTAATTTAGCTATCTTAACCAATTTTAATTGACTTGACAAAATTTCATTTCCTTTTTTAAAAGTAGATCTTTTATTTTTTCAACCAGTGACATCTATTTTATTAGTCATGCTTTTAATGTTTTTCAACTGTCTTGTATTTAAGCAGCTCTGCAAACAATTTTTTCATAAAGTGATAGTTCCAAAAGAGACAGAGGGACAATTTTAATGTAGGATGCTCCTGAAAAGGACAATACCATTATTGATATTTTTACTATTGAAATATCAAAGAGGGCAGAAATACCTGTCTGCCTCATTTCACTGGGCATTCCAATAATCACAGATATTGGTGGACACTTTGCCCTAGATACACTCAGACACAATTAGATAAAGCTTCTCTTAGCTCAATTGATTATTCTTTATAAAGGTGAAGTAAACCTTACTGGCTGAAATGGTACAAACACTAGCAACAAAATCATCTTAATTTTCAAGCAATCTGTCCATGCTCATTTCTCGCTGGCTTCCAAAGGTGCAAATAGGATGAGTTCAGCACTTCCTGTGGGGTCTGACCTCAAGCCCATCTCAGCACATGGCAGGACAGGGCCAGCCCTGGGCACGGGACCTGGGACTCCGGCTGCTACGTGTTGCTGGCTCCAAAGCCTTGGAATTAATAAAGCACCAGGCAGAGTGAGGGATGCCAGCTCAAACACAGGCCATGCTGGCAGCCAGCCGCCTGCCCATCAAACCCCTAGCACTTCTCTAGAATCCTCAGATGAAATAAATATTTGGCAAAGCACCGCTGGCAAAAATGACAATAAATCCAACTCAATTCCCACCACAAACTGGCAAACTCCTTCAACAACCCAATCCAATCTGTCTGCCTCAACTTCCAAATAGCTAGTAATGAGGCCAGCTGGGGCCTGTGGGATTCTTGTAGTTCTAAGTCAATATCTTATGCCTTGTTATTTGCCAAAAAAAAAAAAAAAAAAAAAAAATCTGAGATAGAATGTAGGGAAGACATGGTTCAACCATAAGGGTCAGAATGTGGAAGAACTCAAGAGATAGGGACAGGCAAGCCTCCAATATCACAGGCCCTTCTCTTAGGCCCTTAGCTGGTCACTATGCCCACACTAGCAGGCATGATGGGGGAGACTCTTTCTCTTACTCAGTCCACAAACACTGCTGAGCACTGACTAGGCACTAAGCCCTGTGCTAGAAATCAGAGAAACAGACGTGAATAATAAAGCCTGAAAAATAGAATGCACAGTCTAAAGAGGGCAAAGTTATACCAAAGGTGCCAATCTGCTTTCAGGTCAAGCCCAGATGATGTCTGCTGTTCCTCAAGGATGCTTTCTGAGTCCTCATCAATGGCCCTCTTTCATACCCCAAGTACCACAGAACCTAAAGCTGAAGCTGGTGCCCTCCTCATTCACTGTTACCAGCTCCAAAATATTTTTCCTGTTTCCTCCTTCAAAACCACAGTTCCTTGAGAGCTGATACCACTACATCATACTGCCTGTCCTTTCCTTCTTATCTCTACCATTACAAATCTATGGGCCATCCCCCACACTCTGCTCTACTACCCCCAGATCATTCTTTTCCTCTCCAATCTGGCCTCTGTCATCATAATACGGTTTAGGTTTTTTATTTTTATTTTTTTTAAAGATTTTATTTATTTATTCATGAGAGACACACAGAGAGAAGCAGAGAAACAGGCAGAGGGAGAAGCAGGCTCCACACAGGGAGCCTGATGTGGGACTTGATCCCGGGTCTCCAGGATCACGCCCTGGGCCAAAGGCAGATGCTCAACCACTGAGCCACCCAGGCATCCCAGTTTAGGTTTTTTAATAATAAATTTATTTTTTATTGGTGTTCAATTTGCCAACATACAGAATAACACCCAGTGCTCATCCGTCAAGTGCCCACCTCAGTGCCCATCACCCAGTCACCCCCACCCCCCCCGCCCACCTCCCCTTCCACCACCCCTTGATTGATTTTTATATTTCTCTGAGAAAACAGGAGTGCTGGGTCATGAACTAATCCCACGTTCACTCCACATCCTGCTGTCCCACCTAAGCACCACCTGCCTTCCCCGCATTCCTTCCTGCCCAGTGCTCCTACCAGGGGCCATTGTCCCCCTGGGCTTGGGTCTGGTCCCTCATGCTCTCAGACTTCCCTGATCATCCTCTCCCTTCTGAATCATCAGTCTAGTCAAAACTGACTAAAAAGTTTCACGGTTATGACTCACTGCCCTTTCTCTCCTTTACTCCCATCACTTCGGCGTGCTCTCCACACCACAAAAATCACATGTATGTGGCCACATGTAATGGTCATTTCTCAGCCTCCAAACAACTGAGACTTCCAGAAGCATGCGACACTATTCTTTTTTTTTTTAAGATTTTATTTATTTATTCATGAGAGACACAGGGAGAGAGAGAGAGAGGCAGAGACACAGGCAGAGGGAGAAGCAGGGTCCATGCAGGGAGCCTGATGTGGGACTCAATCCTGGGACTCCAAGATCACGCCCTGGGCCGAAGGCAGGTGCTAAACCGCTGAACCACCCAGGGATCCCCTGACACCATCCTTCTTAAAACATGTCCCTCCTCTCTGTTTCCATGAAACCTCCCATGGTCTCCTGAGCTTCCTCCTCCCTCACTAGAAGTCATCTTCAGACTTCTGCAGTGGAGTCTTCCCTGCTTAACCCCTAAGTGCTGGAGTACCCCGTCACTCATTCCAAGACCAACTTCTCTGCCTTAACTCCCTCTGCAGGTTAACCAACATCTTCAGACTATAACTGTTATCTCTAAGCTGTAGTACCAAATGTGTCTCTCCAGCCCTGACCTGTGTACTCGAGTATCCACCACCTTCTCCCAGTCTCTTCTCAGAATAGGCGGTAGGCATCTGAAACTTAATTTATGCTCAGGAGAGCACCTAGTTACCTCCCAGTCCCCACTACCTCACCAGGTGGCACAACCACCCACTCTCTGACCTTAGAAAGCCGTCCTGACTCTTCCTTCCTTCACAGTACATGCCACCCCAGAAACTCTGTCAGCAAAGCCTCCAAGATGCACCCTGACCTTGCCTCCATCTCCAGGGCAAAATCCCAGTGTAGAGGATCAGTTCATCTCCCCAGAGGTCCTATAGTGGTCTCCCAATAGGTCTTCCTGCTGCTACTCTTTCCCCCTTAACCCAGTCTCCATGGCAGGAGAGAACTGAAACTTTTAAACCTTTCAAACTAAATCTCGTGTGGAAATAAAAGGGTGCAGCTGCTTTAGAAAACAGTCCAACAGTTCCTCAAAAGATTGAATGTAGAGTTGCCATGTGACCCAGCAATTTCATCCCTACTTACATGTCTAAGAGGACTGAAAATGTGTGTCCACAGAAAAACTTGTACACAAACATTCACAGAAGCTAAAAAGTAGAAGCAACCCAGATGTCCATCAGCTGATAATGGACCAGCACAATGTGGTCCATCCACATAGTGGAATATTATTTGGCCAAAAAAAAAGAATGAAGTACTGACACCTGCTACAGTATTAGCAACCTTGAGAACATTATGCTAAGTGAAAGAGGCCAGTCACAAGAGACCACATATTGTATCATTTTATTTATATGAAATGTGCAGAACAGGTAAATCTATATATAGAGAAAGTATATTCATGATTGTCTTGGGCTGGAGGGGTTGGGGGGAAATGGGGAGTGAAGGCTCATGGGTACAAGGGTTTCTTTTTAGAGTAATGAACATTTATCCTGATTATGAAATTGACTGTTGTGATAAGTTGTACAGCTCTATGAAGACACTAAAAATCATTGAATTGTACACTTTAAAGGGGTGAATTATATTGTAAGTGAATTGTCTCAATAAAGTTGTTATATTTTTTAAAAACTGTATCAGACTGTATCACACCTTGGTTAAAACCCTTCAATGGCTTCAACCGCACTAAAAATAAAATCCAAACTCTTTACTGTGACCTACAAGTGATGAGTCTTCCCCCAGTGAGCCATGGAGGCCTGATATCCTACTGCTCTCCTTGGGGCTCGCTGTGCCCCAGAAACCTTGGTCTTCTTCCTATTCCTCAAACATATCAAGAAGCCCCACCTCGGGGCCTTTTGACTTGTTTCTTCTTCCTGGGCTGTCTTTCCCCCTGATCTTTGCATGGCTGGTTTCTTCAGCACTTTCAGGTAAAAGCTCAAATGTCACCAGGAGTAGATTATTTGATGTTTCTGACTTGGTACTGTGTTATCTTGTTTTACTTTCTTAAGTGCTATTAACAATATTGGAACCTACCAGATGAATCATTTATTCACTTATTGTGCACCCCCCCCCCATAGATATCAGCTCTGTGAGGGTAAGAGCCTTGCCTCTCTTCCTCAGCACTCCAGCTCCGTGCCTGGATGGAGTAAGCAAGCACTCAATGAGTAGTGTTGCATGAATGAGGAAAGAGATCAGAGGAGGCTTCCTAGGGGAAGTGGCAGCTAAGCTGAGTGCTAGGATGGGGAGGAATCATCCAAGTGAACAAGGGGAGAAGGAGTGTCCCAGGAAGAGAGTACAAGATGGAAAAGCCTGCCAGGCAAGAGTTGGACCTGCTGTGATTGGACACTGAGGACCTGAGGGATGGAAGGGGTGGTAGAAGAAGGGGCCACACAGCAGCCTGGGGCTGGACTAGGCTCCATAATGTACATCTTGTGAAAGAGCAGCTGGGAGGTCCTATAAAGTTCTATGTAGAGACTGATGTCACCAAAATTGAGGTTTGGGAAGTTATTGTGGTCTCAGTAGAAAGAACAGATTAAAGGAGGACAAGAAAGACAACAGGGAGAAGAGTAAGGCTTTTGCATGTCCAGGAAGGAGATGGTGGGTGCCAGAACTAGGATAGGTACAGCAAGGACAGATATCGGCAGAAGTTGACATGAGTGGTGACTGATGAATATGGGAGCTGAGAGACAAGAACTCAAGGATGGCACTGTAACCCACAACAGAACTGGAATGTATGCACATTCCAGGGTTGGGGAATGAGCACAGGGCGTCCAGGTGGAGGTGTCCATAGTACCATGGACCAACCAGTGTTCTGACAGCTAGGAAAGCTGTGGACTGGGAATGGGGACTTGGCTGTCACCAGAGGAACCAAAGCCATAGATGCAGATGAAATCTGGCCAGGTCTTGAGGGTCACCAGCCCCTAAGGGATAAGCATAGAGATAGGAGCTCACAAAGATAAAAGAGAAGGCAGCAGGAGTTAGAAGGAATGCCAGAGGACATCTATATGAATAAATAAACGTGGTTCAGAGAGGCATCCAGAGAAATGAGGACTGAGAAACCAGGAGGTCATTGGTGGGAGCACTTTCAGGGATTATAGGATAGACACAGCCAGTGGGGGATCACTTCAAGACACTTGGGTGAAGGGCACTAGTGGAGGGTGAAATTATATTAAATTTTATAGTGAGATACAGAAAGGAGGCATAATGGGCAGAGTTAAGTCATTAAGAATAAAAGCTAACAGCTCATGTTTACTCAATTTGTGCAATATGCCAGGCACTATTCTGAGCACTCTAGGTATGCTGATCTTTTCATGTGAAGTAGGCACAGAAAGACAAGGCTATCCCCATATTTATCCAGAAGATGGAGGGAGCCAATGGTTGGGTGTAGAGCTCAGAGAGATGGAGCATGAATGGACCACCTTCCCAGCTGTCCAAGTGAGACACAGCTGGGAAGCTGGTAGCTGTGGGGCATGGCTAGGATACTCTGGTTTCATTTCTTCTGTTTTGCTTTTTTTCCTTGTAAAAAGTTTTGATTTAAATTCCACTTAGTTAACAGTATAATATTAGTTTCAGGTATACAATATAGTGATACAACACTTCCATAGAACAACAAAGGAAATAATCAACAAAACTAAAAGGCAGCCTACAGAATGGGAGAAGATATTTGCAAATGACATATCTGTTAAAGGGTTAATATCCAAAATATATAAAGAATTTATAAAACTCAGCACTCAAAAAAAAACCCAAATAATCCAATTAAAAATGGGCAGAGAACCTGAATAGACATTTTTCCAAAGAAGACATCCAGATGGCCAACAGATACTTGAAAAGATGCTCAACATCACTGATTATCAGGGAAATACAAATCAAAACTATAATGAGATATCACCTCACACCTGTCAGAATGACTAAAATCAACAATACAAGAAACAACAGGTGTTGGCAAGATATGGAGAAAGGGGAGCCCTCTTGTACAGTTGGTAGAAATGCAAACTGGTACAGCCACTGTGGAAAACAGTGGAGATGCCTCAAAAAGTTAAAAATAGAACTAACTACCCTACAATCCAGCAACTGTACTACTAGGTATTTATCCAAAGGATACAAAAATACTAATTCATGTCTTCCGTTTTGGTTGGAGAAGTAGGAAGTGAGATCATTTGCTGAAAGTGAGGAGGAAAGGTCATTGAATTTGAGGTCACCAGAGTTGGACTCCCAGCTGTACCAGCTCTTATGTTTTTCTACTAACATTTAAATATAAGCATACTGGGGGTACCTGGGTGGATCAGTGGGGTAAGTGTCTGCCTTCAGCTCAGGTCATGATCCCAGGGTTCTGGTATCGAGCCCCATGCCGGGCTCCCTGCTCAACAGGAGCCTGCTCCTCCCTCTCCCTCTGCCACTCCCTCTGCAGCTCACCCTGCTTGTGCTCTCTCAAATAAATAAATAAAATCTTTTTAAAAAATAGATAGGGGCATACTGAATATATTCATCACGTTGAATTTCTGCAACCAAATAAAGTCAAAATTTGAAGAGGCACTTTCCAAAATTATGGAAATACCATCTTTTACCCCATGTAGGATTCCTGCTATTTAGTGATAAAACAACCCTTCCCCTGAATTCCCTCTTGGACCCAAGCTATTTAAAGCCAATTTAAAACTGAACTCCCCTGACTCTAAGATCTCATTATTTCCTTAAAAAAAATTTTCAGAGCCCTACAGATTTTTAAAAAATCTTGTTATATAATCCTTAATACATAAAAGGATATATGTAAATTACAAAGCTTAAGTAAAAGACCCATTAACTCAGCTCCACCTCACCCCCTACTTAGAGACTAGAACATTCCACCCAAAACCATAGTGGGCATTTCTTTGAGCCCATTCTCAAAAGCCCAACCAGAAAGACAAACACTATTCTGGTTTGTGCTTAAAATTCCCTTCATTTTTTATCTGTTTTGATCAGATATGTATGAATCCATGAAAGATATATTGCTTAGTTTCCCTCTGCCATTTGATTATGAAAACTATCATGCAGAAAAGCTGAAAGAATTTCACAAAGAAAACACTCATTCTCATCACCTAGATCCTACAATGAACATTTTTGCTATATTTACTCTATCTTATAACTATCCAGCTGGCCATCCTTCTGTGCATACATTGATTCCTTTTATTTTCTGATGCATTTCAAAGTAAATTACAGACATTACTACACTTTTGCAGGTAACTAGAACTCAATATTTGTTTGCAGCTATTTTTTGTTTGGGGGGGGTTAGGTAATATTTACAGAACAAAATAAATGTGTGGTTCTCCAATGCATCATGGGATGAATTTTGACAAATGCATATAACTTTGTAACCCAAATAACTGTCAAGATATAGGACATTGTTATAACCCAGAAAGTTCTCTCATGTCCCTTCCCAGTAAAACTACAGACACAATCACTCACAATAGAGGCAACCACTACTGTGAAATTTTTTCACCATAGATTAGTTTTGCCCAATCTACAGCTTCATGTAAAGAACACATAAATATGCACTCTTTTGTGTCTGGCTTCCTTCACTCAGCATGATGCTTCTGAGATTCATCCTTGCTGTGACATATATCAGTAACTTGTTCCTTTTTATTGCCGGGTATTATTTCACTGCATGAATAGACCTCGCTCCATCCATTCACCTGTTGGTAAATACCTGAGTACCTGAGTTGCTTCCTATTATTAGTTATTATAAATAAAACTGCCAAGCACATTCTTATACAAGTGTTTCTGTGAACATATATTTTCATTTCTCTTGGGAAATACCTAAGAGAGGAATTGCTGTGTCATAGGGTAGATATATATTTAGTTTAGTTAATAAGAATATACCCAATATTTTTCTAAAGTGGTTATTCTACTTTGTATCCCCACCAAGAATGTATGACACTTCCTATTATTCCTCAAACTTCCCCACTTTTGGTAATCTCAGTTTTTTAAAAATATTAACCAGTTGGTTGGGTGTGTTATATACCTGTGGTTTTAATTTGCATTCCCTATACTATAAATTTTTGATAGTTATACTTGCCTTTCATCTCACTGACAAGGAGACCTTCTATCCCCAACTTGATAGAAGTTTTTAATCATTGGTTTGTGTTAATTTTTATCAAATACTTCTTTTCTGCATAAGAATTTTTTCTGGCTCATGATTTTCTCAGAAACAAATGAGATGATTGAGAATTGCTGCTTTATTTATTTTTTATTTTTAAGATTTTATTTATTTATTTGAGAGAGAGAGAACACAAGCATGAGGAGCAGCAGAGGAAGAGGGAGAAGCCGTCTCCCCACTGGGATCATGATCTGAGCTGAAGATAGATGCTCAATTGACTGAGCCACCCAGGCACCCCTACTTCTTTTTATTATTTTATTTTATTTTATTTTATTTTATTTTATTTTATTTATTTTTAAGGAATCTCCACACCCGACTTGGGGCTTGAACTCACAACCCTGAGATCAAGAGTTGCATATTCTACTGACTGAGCCAGCCAGATGTCCCAAGAATTTTTTGCTTTAAAAGCCTCTCTTAGAGTTCTTGCTGGTTCATAAGCCAATGGCAATAGTAAGAAAAACTAGTGAGTGGTGGTCATGGTCTCCTCAAGAAAGAATAATGCACACAATAAAGGTAGTACTGTCTTTAAAGTGTTGAAAATATTACTTGGTCCAAGGAATCTGAAAATCGTGAATGTTCTGCTTGCCATGAAATTAAACACTGGCCATAAAACCATCCAAAGGGTACCAGTTATGCTTAGTGCAGATACTTTGAAATCTTCTTGGTCTTGGGATGAGCAAGCCCAAGCGGGCTCCATAAAGCTGTAGGCAACTTGTGAAGAACAGCTTATGCTATTTTGTATTCACTATGGGGTCTGGTTCAGCCTCTTGCAAACAAGGCTAGTGCCCTGTGATATCTGTGGTTCAGCCAAATGCTCAGTGTGGGTCAAAAGGAGATTATGCTGAAGGGAATTCAGCTCAGATGTTATCTCCTTATTGGGAAGCCCTCTGTGGCCCTCACAAGCTGGCTAGGCACCCTTCTCTCCACTCCCACATACGTATTTCTTCCTCCCTGCATTACCTTATAACTAGCCAGTTAATGTCTGCCTCTTCCACTAGACTGTGAGCTCTTTGAAGACAGAGACAATCTCTTATTTATTTTTGCATCTCTTTCTTGGCAGAGATAGACCTACAAGAGATGCTTAACACCCTCTGGAACTGAATGAATGCAGAAACAAATGGAAACTGGACCTGGTAGACACATGGTCTGGAGTTGGCAATGCCAGGCATGGAACCACCAACAGTCACAAACAAGAATCTCGTGTAAGGGGTTACTCCTGGGTTTAGGCCATGCATCTTCAGACTCCAGTAAAGGGTTCCCCTAAACTTTGTAAGTGAGTGGATGCCCTACTCCCTGCATTTTCACTGCTCTCTCCTATGAGGGGTATTAAGTACCCCCTCCCTCCAACAATCCCAACCTCACTGTGCATAAAGATGAAGCAAGTCTGTGTAGCTAGGAAGCAAGGGCTCACTCACAGGCATTTGCGATTTCCAGTGCCTTGGTAATCTTCTAGCCCAACATGTCCAGGTACAGCTGGGACCCCTGTTGGCCCCAGGAGGGATCTGCTATGCTAAGAACCACACAGGAAGCCAGTGGCAGGACCGGACAGGAGCTCAGGCCCAGTGGCTCCTGGTTCCTTTGGTCTCTGTTCCACATCACAAAACAGACTTTTTCGGTGCTTCACTTAACTCCAGCCTTGTTGGGGCACATACACTGTCATTCATGATATGCACCCCAGACACAGCATTCCTCTCCTCTCACACAAACGAACCCCAAGCCAAGAGAAAAGGAAGAGGGTCATGGAGCTCAGGACCAAGAAGCAATAGTGCCCTTGTGCAGGAAGTCAGCTGGGGTTGGAGGCTAGATGGCTCCAGTCCCTTCCACCCACAAAAGACCTCATGTGAAATGTCCCTCACAAGAGCGGGAAGATGGGAGCACTGGTCTCTCACCATCTCCAGCCCCTTCCCCTCCCTCCTGGTCCAAGACTTTCTCCTTGGACACTGTTTATCTCTTTGGTTCTCATGATTTCTTCAGAGGGTCACCTACAATGGAGTGAGAGACAGAGCCTGCCACTGATGGGGGGGAGGGGTGGCAGCCAATCACTCCTTCTTGGATCTCCCCCTAAAATAACACTTGTGAATGGAAACCTCAAGCCAGATGGAAGGTGTGTGCCTTTCAAATAGTGGCCTAAAATGCTTTCAATCTTTTCATTTTTTTCCCCTTCTACAAGCAACAAAGGTCTCCAGCTTCTGATACGATGTCCAGTTTCACTTTGCAACCAAGTTTCCAAAGAGCAGGGACTCTGTCTTTTTCATGAATACAAAATATTTCCATTAAAGCTCTACCTTTTTTTTTTTTTTTTACATTCCAAACACTGCAAGAGACAGAAGCGGGTTCGAGACATTCATTATGCATCTCTCACGGTGCCTCCCGTGGCAGAAGTCTGATAAACTACCACGATTCAATAACACCCATCCCGCCTAACTCGCTTCAAGTGTCTATGAAATGACCTCGAGGTTCTTGCAGTTTCTGCTGCTGATGCAGTATGCAGATTTTACAAACAAGATTTAGGTTCACAGCTGGTTTTCAGAACAGCTTAGAGTCAAAGATTCAAAATACAGAACACGGCGAATGGGTTCTTATCAAAATGTCAAAATCGATTTGGCCAGAAAACCTTGGCCTGCAACATCTGTGAGAGGCTGGGGGTGAGCACCACTCCCTCCGGCTTGCACAGAAATTAATCAGGGCAAACGAAACATGACAAAGCAGCGTGAGGCTCCAGTTCCTCCCAACCCACCCACCCACCCTGTCTCTGGAGTGGGAGCTGGTATCAGGCTTTGCGGTCAGCAGGGACCAGAGACACCTCCGGATAGGCAGAGGTGACACCCATCACTGAGCAGAGAGAAGACCAGCCCAGGCATTCCACCCCTTCTCTGCCGGGATCTCGGACACTCAGAGCAGGGACCCACATCTCTGTCCTTGTCAACTTGCCCCTCTCTCAGCACCACTCTGATATGGCCTTGGCCCAGGAAGATGAGAAAAGTGTCAACACCAAACACAAAAATCCAAACAGAAGCCTCTAGACCCATCCTCCCGGTGGGTAACATCACCTGTCAAAAATGAAAGCTGGAGTTGGGAGCCTGAATTTGGGGGCTTCAACATGTCTGTCTGCCAATGGGTAGAAACCACGCCTACCCTGCATACTTCCCTGGAGGCTGAGTCTAGACACAAAATACTTTACCTGGAGGGAAGTGCTCTGAGCCACAACAAGAAGGAAGGGGAAATGCAAGGTTTTGTCACTGCTGATCTTACCAAAGAGCCCAGACTAAGGGCTCCAAGGCCTCACCAGAAGATTCTGGCTGCTTTGATGGCATAATTGACATCATCTCCTGCACAGCGTAGGTTTGTGTGGAGGTCAGAGCTAATTACTGATTCTAATTTTTTTCACTTCAGACAGAATCATAACACTATTAAGATCTAATACATTTATGACTGTGATTCTCAACCGGGCAGTATTAAAACTTGTGAAAGTGACTTTGCAAATTACCAAACAGTCACCAAGCTAATGAAGCAGGACTTTTAAAGTGACTGAGAAATAATTCCTATATTATAAAGACAGCAATCTGTGAAGGGAGATTTGGTTTTAAAAAAACACATTATAACGTATAATGGAAAATGTTAATCTGTGGTGAATCCAATCAGAGCCAGTTGAAGAGTAAAGCATAAGGGAAAATACAAGTGCAGTGTGTGTGCTCCTGAGCCCAAGTGAAGAAGCCTTTCCAGAAAGGAGGTTCCCTCCAGGGTCCCCCGGTAGTCACCAGCATGGCACCAGCAACCTACGACGTTCCTGGCTGGGAAACTCCCGCAAAAGCCAAGGAAGAAGCGGGACAATTCCAGTAAGAAAGCACTGGGGTCCCCATCTGCCCTGATCCATGAACATGGCCAGGAATCAGCGGCAACCATGACTCTGTTTGGTGGCTTAGATGCTCTGGCAAGAAAGAGGAGCTTATATCTCAGAGGACAGTAACATCAGACTCCAAACAATGGCTCCAAACAATGGCCAGAGCTAAGAGGGGTGTCACCAGGGGGATTCCACACACATGCAAGGTCCAGACAGCCCTGCTGGGCAGTGAGAGCTGCCTGAGGCCCCCTGAAAAGAGATGAATGGAAAGAGGACAGGTGGCCCCAGGCCTGTGTTGGTGCTAGTGATGAATCATTAGGCTGGGTGCTACCTTGCAGGAGAAGCACTTTCAATAATGGAAACACGTTAGAAGGTGTCACATCCACATCAAAGCACAGTGCAGAGGAAAGCCAAGGAGACAGACGTGCCAGCCAGCACTGGCCAGAAGGGAGAGAAGAGGCCCGTGTTTCTCGTTAGCATCTGACAGCAAGCACCGTGTGTTACTTAGTGAACCAGATCCTCCTTTCTGCAGAAGTGTTTTTCTCATTCTTGGCCCAATGGTTTCAACGGTTGCTCCCCACAACAGATTTCAAATCCTATTATACAGTAAACATCTGTGGCATTAATTTTCACCCTATAAACAAATGCAGGCAGCTGAGGCAGATCATTTGATGAGTCAATCAATATACGAACAGCACACAATGCCTGCTTGCTTTGCACGAGTGAAACGAAACAGTCCTAAGCCTGTCTGCAGCACCAGCCAGCAGTGACGATATCTGAAGGGAAACAAACTCCCCACTTGTGCATCCGACCAAGAGCCAGGCCATCTTCTTGGGAGCAGCCAGATGGAATGACCCCTACCCAGCACCTGGGCTTCATGTCCTACCCTTTTGCAAATGCACTTCGGTCCCCAAAGTGCTAAGAATCCATATCTTCCACTGTGTAGAACAATGCTTCTGCTCCCCCAAGGGAGAGTGGACAATGTCTGGGACATTTTTGGTGGTCACAGCTGGGAGTGAAGGTGGGTGCTACTGGCAACTAGTGGGCAGGGACCAAGTCTGCTGCTACACATCCAGTAGTGCCCCCACAGCAAAGACTTATCCACCCCAGCTGTCCATGGCATCAAGGTCAAGAGACTGAGGTGTACAGACTTTTGTACCTTCAAGGAACCACATTTCTCTCCTTGACAGGATGTAGTCCCCTATGATGGAGGAAGCAGGGATGTTCCTTCATTATGCCCTGTGGCTGCATGACTGACTTTCCCTTTGCCATTCTCCAGGTGGACAAGCATCTCTGTTCCTGCCCAGTCCCAATGGGCACTGTGTCCACCTGTCTGGGCTGACCTCTGAAGCCAGCCAGGACCTCCCAGGCAAGACTGCAGTCAGCTGTGGAGGAGGCGGGTAGGTGGCTACCGGGTCTGACTGAGGAGGCCCTGGTGCTCTTCCTGCACTTGCCTTACTCCTCGGGAACCTTGGACAGCGCTCAGAGTTAGCAGTCCCTCTGAGAGCATCAAAGGGGCACTTCTTTGGAGAGGCTGCTGCACTGCTGGGTAGGAACAGTCTGGCTGCCGGAGTCTAATGCCACCATTTCCTTGTTCAAATGAATGTCTCAAATCTCTGTTTCCCTGTTGAATCCTAGGCTATCCCTCTCCCAACAATGAAATGAACAATATGAAAGCTCACCTGGCACCACAAGCCCTGGAGAAGAGCAAAGGAATGAAGGACTACCATTATTCCATGAACTGTTGTCAAGATTTTTTACTGCCATGAAGGCTGTGGCTATTACTCTCCACCTTCCCACCTCCTCTTACACGGGCACTGTCAGCACCCCTGGCCTAGCTCTGACCTGCTGGCCGCCTGCCCAGGCACAAGTTATTCTGGGAATTAGGCTGGACATGTCCCTTCCCCCCAAAGCTCAAAAACAGCCATCCCTTGAGGACTAAGCACCCCCTACTTATCTCCTGTTCAGTGTGTCTGAGGCCAGCTAGGACATCTAGCCTGGCATTCAAGCCCAAACAAGAAATAATCCATGTTGCTGACACTCTGCCCTCATGGGCGTTAACTCATTTGATCTCCAAACAACCCTAGGAGAGAGCTCCTATTATCCCGGGCTCAGAGAGGTTAAGCAATTGGCCTCAGATCACACAGAGGTAAAGTGACTAAATGATCACTGGGCTACAGATGGTATTTCTACAACTAGGGGGCTGTAGACAGAAAGCATTTCTCCTGCCACATTTGCTCACAATTGAGGAGTAGAGAGTGAGCAGAGTTCCTTTGGTGGGAGCCCCCAGGCCTTGCAACCCTGAGCAGGTTGCCCTGGGAGCCTGTTTTCAGGATCAGACCTTTCTTGGTTCCAGCTTGTTGGCTACTGTTTGCTCTGCCAGGGAGCCCTTCTGCTGCTCAGAAACAAAGACCAGTGTGCTCAGACACAAGCACATTCCCCTCCAGGAGGGATTACCCCTTCCAAACCCAGAACAGAATTGGGACTCCCAGTTTCCAGTAGAGAAAGCTGACCCTCTCAACACAGCTGTGGCTTGGCTGGAAAACAGCAAGAAGGGACTCATGCCTCCCCTTGCTCCACCACAGGTCCCCAGAGGAGCCCCTGCCTCACAGCCCACTTCTGAATCTCTAGGCAGCTGGCAGGGAGGGCATCATGTGGAGGTACCAGGTCACCAGAAGAAGTGCTCAAGAGCACAGGCCACTTCCCTCCATCCTATTCCTCAGAGATGTACCCGACAGGGTATGTGTCCTCTGACATCTGTGAACAAGACAACAAACATTTCTGTGCCTTCTCTGTGCTGGGCCCTGAGCAAACACTGGGGCCTGGAAACAGCAAGCCAAGCTCTAACCTTGGGGACCCACAGTCAAGCTGGGCAGAGAAAAGCAAGTAACGAGACATCTGACAGTGGGCTAGGCAAGAGAGAAGTACTGCCCATGCTTACAGGTCTGTGCTATGCAGGGACTGCCTTGTGACCACCACATTCAAAAGCCCCTGCAACCCTAGATAACAGAGGGAGGAACTAGAATCTGGTGAGCAGATGACACACTGGACTTCTGGATGTTCCAGGACTGAACAGGCAGTCTGGCTACACTCCAAACCGAGACTGGAGAATCCTGGCAGCACACTCAGAAGGTGGCAAAGCTGGGATTGGACCCATTCCACCCTCTGATAGGTAAAAATGTCTGGTAGTGAATGCAGATGCCAGGCCTACAGGGGATGAGTGGAGAAGGCAGGAAACATACCTCATCAAAGAAGAAACATAGATGGCAAGTAAGCATATGAGAAGATGCTCCACATCATATGTCATCAGGGAAATGCAAATTAAAACAACAATGAGAAATCACTACACACCTACTAGAACAGCCAAAATCCAGAACACTGGCAACACCAAATGCTAGGAGGATGTAGAGCAACAGGGATGCTCACTCATGGCTGGTGGGAATGCAACATGGTGCAGCCACTCTGGAAGACTTGATGGTTTCTTACAGAATTAAATATGCTCTTACCATACAATCCAGCAACCACATCCTTTGACATTTACTCAAGAGGAGTTGAAAACATATGTCCACATAAAAACTTGCACATGGATATTTATAGCAGCTTTATTCATAATTACCCAAACTTGGAAGCTACCAAGATGTCCTTCAGTAGGTAAAAGGATAAACTCTGATCCATTCAGACAATGGACTATTCTTCAGGGCCAAGAAGAAATGGGCTATCAAGCCATAAAAAGACATAGAAGAATCTGAAGTGCATATTACTAAGTGAAAGGAGCCAATCTGAAAAAGCCAAATACTGTATGATTCCAACTATGTGACATTCTGGAAAAAGCAAAACTACGGAGGTAGTGAAAGGATCAGTAGTTTCCTTAGTTTGGGGGTGGAGGAGAGGGATGAACCGATCAAGCACAGAGGAACTTCAGGGCAGTGCAAATACTCTGCATGACACTATATGATGCATACCTGTCATTATACATTTGTCAGAACCCACAGAATGTCCAAAACCAAGGGTGACCTTAGTGTAAACTGTGGACTCTGGTGTTGATGGCATGTCAACACAGGTTCATCTGCTGTAACGAATGTCCTACTCTGGTGGGGATGGATGTTGGCAATGGGGGAGGCTGTGCAGAGTGGGAAAGGGGTGGAATATGGAAACTCTCTGTACCTTCCCCTCACATATAATGTGAACCTAAAACTGCTCTTAAAAAAGTAGAGTCTTAATTTTTATAAAGGAAGGAAGAGAAGCAGGACTGACATTTGGAACAAAAGAAGCCCTCTGTGTCCTTGCCAGAGGTCCCCATGCTCACCTTTCTCCCACCATCTGACACTCCAAGCTATCCCTCCACCCAGCAGTCCCAGGGGGGACCCATCCCCACGAGGTAAGACAGGTCTCCAAACCCAGTGGGAGGCCCCCAAGGCCCTGCTTTGAGCTCAGTCTAGGAGGCTTCAGGATGCTGTGGGTTTCCAGTGTGGAAGATAAGGAAGGCCATGCAGGCGAGCATCCTGCCAGGCAGCATTCATGCAGCACGCTTCTACCAAACCAATGAAACAGATCTTCCTGGACAAGACTCCTGGCGGAAAGAATTACTGCCTTTCTTAATTGAAAGATAACCTTCCTACATGTTCTTATCTCTCCACTTCTTTCTCACATGTGCCTTTCCCCTTCAGTATCTGTGAAAATTAACATCTAATATTCCAAGGCCCTGGGAAATCCACATAGCCACAAGGGAGGCAGGCTCACGAGCAGACTCTGGGCTGTGGGGGGCCTGCAGAACTCTTCCAGCACGGACTCCGCAGGCAGGATCTGAGGCCCATGAGTTCTGAAGGTGGAGAAGGAAGAGCTGCCCTTATCGAGCATCCCCCAGAGAGAGATACTCAGCTGGGCCTTCAGAAACATCTAATTTAAAGAAGATGACCCAGGGGTGGCTGGTAGCTCAGTCAGTTAAGCAGCTGCCTTTGGCTCAGGTCATGATCCCAAGGTCCTAGGATTGAGTCCCATGTTGGACTCCCTGCTCAGCAGGCAGTCTTTTTCTCCCTCTGCCCCTCCCCCTGTTAGTGCTCTCTCTCAATAAATAAGTAAAAAGTCTTTAGAAAGAGAAAAAAAAAAAAGAAGACCCAATTAAAGCACATGGCATAACGCCATGCACATAGTAAGCACTCGATAAATGGAAGCAACAAGTCCTGTACACACCGATCTAGAAGGTACTACTGTCTCTGCTGTGTAAACAGAAGGCCGACATTCAGGAAGATTAGGGCATACAGCTCACAAACAGCAGAAGGGGATTTGAACCCAGGACTGTGCTAATCAAAAGCTTTCCTCTACACCACAAGCACCCCACCACACTCTAGTTCCCTTAAAGACAGCCTCTTCTACTCAATCAGAAATATCACACACACCCAGCCAAAAAGCCAACATCATATGGCTGGCTGTGGGCAGATGTAGGGCTTGTGGGTGTCCAGGGGACTCCAATCCCTCAGCCTCCAGAGGGCTCACAGACTCATGATTAACACGGCCCCCTCCTGATGGCCCAGGTCTAGCTCCTGCCACCACCCCAGGGTCATTGGACACTGAGCAGCAGGTGCTATCCTACAACCCTGCCTTCCCTGGAAGGTCTTTGCTTGGGCCCTGCCCTGTGCCCATTGCCCTCCCTCCATGCTCGTTGGCTTCCCTGGCCTCTCTCTTCTCCAGCCCTGCTGCCTCTCAGGGTTACCAGGCAGATCTGTTCCTTCTGTATTGAAAGCTCAGTTTTCCCTGCGCTATTAAACAAAATTTCTTCAAAGATAGAAACTCACATTAAATTAAACCCTTTTTTGAAGTCTTTAGTGGTTTCCATAAATACAGTAGATGAAAAAGCTGGCAGCCACTAAAACCCTTACTTAAAGCAAGATAGAGTGGGACCTGGATCCCCACATAAGCCATGGACGAGCAGCAGAAAGGTCTTCTCCCTGCCCCAGCCCAGGGCTGGCCCCAGTGGAGGGGAGGCATCCCTGCCTCTTGTGGCTCATATGGATTTTTATGTGATGCAGCCAGAGGGTCCTGACAAAGGGCTCTCTTTGAGACTCATCCCCTGGAAGGTGTTGGTGTTGGTGTCATTGACCCCCTCTTCCTCCCATCATTTGCTCCCCGAGGCCCAGTGATACAGCAAAAGGGGCACAACTCTGGGAGGAAGAGAATCCATCCAGCTTCAAGTCTAGCCATGCAGCTCTGACCCATTACCCAGCCATCCTTCATCTTGCTCTGCCTTTGCAAAATGGGACCAATAAGGAAGGTCACATCATGGTTTGCTGTGAGGCAAAAAATGACCAACTTCTAGCTGACAACTTACAGTTTTTCAAAGTACCAGGAACATTCTCAATTGCTATACTTTGAATAAAATTGTACTATTTGGAGAAGACACAGTAGCTAAGGCCTCAATCGATACTAGTTTGGGATGCTTACAGAGGTCACCAGATGAAACTAGTAAAAAGAGGCAAATAAATCTGACACAGTTTTAGGAATTATTCAGAATAGTATGACTTCACAATTACAAACTTTAATGCCTTGTAAAGAGCTCTTGTTGCAAATTGCCTTGCAACACAGAGACTGCAGCATACACCTACAAGGCAAATTTAAGAATCCTGCCTAATATTCTATATGTTGGGCCTCATGGCCTAGTTCTGTGGACTAAATTGTGTTATCCCTAAATTCATATCATGAAGTCCCCAAGCCTCCAATGTGACTGTGCTTGGAGGTAGGGCTTTTAGGAGAGATTAAGGTTAAGTGAGATCATACGGGTGAGGTCCTAATCCAATAGGCCTGTGTGGCCTTATAAGATCTCTCTCCCAAGGACACAGCAAGAAGGCTCTATCTGTAAGGCAGGAAGAGTCCTCATCAGCACCCAACCCTGCCAGGACCCTGATCCTAGACTTCCAGCCTCCAGAACCATGAGGAAATAAATGTCTGTGGTTTGTACTGCCCATTCCATGGAACTCTGTGATGGCCCTTGAGCTGACTCAGACATACGGTATAAAATTTCCAGTGTAGCATTATTTCTAGATTCAAAAAGTAGTGTACCTTTGACAATAGAAATATGTACCATCTCGACTGTGTATACGGGAAGGCTCACATTCAGGGAGATTAGGCAACATGCACATGAAGAATTTTAATAAAAACTATTTCACAAAATGCAAGAATGGAAAAGTCACATTTCTACAAATAGTTTATATACATATGACTTTCTACATGTTCACACAACTAAATCGGCAGAAGTAGCATAAGTTGACATCTGAGTTACTCTATCTAAATCCCTCAAAGTCACTACTTCAAGTTGACCAAAAACACATTTTTGTCCTATTTTTAAGAAAGGGGGTGTTTGCCTTATGGCTGAGGTCGCCCCTCTTCAGGCAAGTGCAGTACTTGCTCTGTAAGGACTCCTCAGGAGAGGGTGAGAACACTGGGTGAACTGATACCCCAGGCATCTTGCTTTCTCTGGGAAAAGAATCTCACTGTTGCCTGTAGACGTGGGCTGTTGCCATAGAAAAGAGCTGACAGGTGGTAGCAGGAAAGGGTCCCCCAAGAAGCCAGTAGGAAATCCCACACCACCCAAAATAATCAGACCAAAAAAGCCAGCTCCGTCCAGAGAAACAGTTGGAGAAAGCCAACTGTTGACATTCAGGAGTTGGATGAGGTGAGCAGAGCATAATTAATTCTGGCTTCACACATCTGAAGTGGCTGTGCACAACACTGACTGTGGAATATTTCAAAGAAGGTTTTTGCTTCTCATGGAGACTAACACTTGAGGATGAGATTGATATGCAAAATATGTGATAGTGATTAGAAGGGAGACCGACATCTTTTGCCCAGCAGAGCAAGGGCTTGGCTCTCGCCAGCATCACTCCCTGGAACACATCGGGTGGCAGCCCATCTCACCTTGCTACTGACACCCCCTCCCATCAGGGGGATGTGGACCCTCAGAGCATGGAAACCCTGAGTTCCCTACCTGCTCTGGCCTGACCTTCCTCTTCAAAGCCCCTGGAGGGTCCAGCACATTGTCAGATCAGTGGCCCATCTTCCTTCCAGGCCACCTTGAGGGAGAAGGATCTATACTCAATCCTCTAACATGGATCTTAGACTGGGAAAACCAAGACCAGAGCAGAAATGAAAACACCAAATCAGAACTCACATGTGGGGCCTGAGAGCACCTTGAAAATAGCTGGCTGCATCCATTTTTTTCTCTTTTTTTTAATTTATTTTTTATTGGTGTTCAATTTACTAACATACAGAATAACCCCCAGTGCCCGTCACCCATTCACTCCCACCCCCCGCCCTCCTCCTCTTCTACCACCCCTAGTTCGTTTCCCAGAGTTAGCAGTCTTTACGTTCTGTCTCCCTTTCTGATATTTCCCACACATTTCTTCTCCCTTCCCTTATATTCCCTTTCACTATTATTTATATTCCCCAAATGAATGAGAACATATAATGTTTGTCCTTCTCCGACTGACTTACTTCACTCAGCATAATACCCTCCAGTTCCATCCACGTTGAAGCAAATGGTGGGTATTTGTCATTTCTAATAGCTGAGTAATATTCCATTGTATACATAAACCACATCTTCTTTATCCACTCATCTTTCGTTGGACACCGAGGCTCCTTCCACAGTTTGGCTATCGTGGCCATTGCTGCTAGAAACATCGGGGTGCAGGTGTCCTGGCGTTTCATTGCATTTGTATCTTTGGGGTAAATCCCCAACAGTGCAATTGCTGGGTCGTAGGGCAGGTATATTTTTAACTGTTTGAGGAACCTCCACACAGTTTTCCAGAGTGGCTGCACCAGTTCACATTCCCACCAACAGTGTAAGAGGGTTCCCTTTTCACCGCATCCTCTCCAACATTTGTTGTTTCCTGCCTTGTTAATTTGCCCCATTCTCACTGGTGTGAGGTGGTATCTCATTGTGGTTTTGATTTGTATTTCCCTGATGGCAAGTGATGCATCCATTTTTTTCTAAGATTTTATTTATTTATTTATTTATTTATTTATTTATTTATTTATTTATTTATGTGAGAGAGAGAGAGAGAGCATGTGCATGAGCATGAGCAGTGGGGAGAGGCAGAGAGAGAGAAGCAGGCTCCCCCCTGAGCAGGGAGCCCGACACGGGACTCGATCCCAGGACCCTGAGATCATGACCTGAGCTGAAGGCAGATGCTTAACTGACTGAGCTACCCAGGCACCCCTGAACCCTTTATTTTTTATGGAAGGAACCTGAGCCCCAAGGAGGGGATGTCACCTGCCCATGATCACAGAGCTGCAGGCCATACTGGGCCTGGCCCTCTTCCTGTCACTGTACCCTATCGTCATCTACCTCCCAACAAGGGCAGCCACACAGCACCTCAATGGAGATAGCAGCAAGCATGAAGAAAGCCACCAAGTAGCCTGGTCACAACATTCCATCCTGACTGTGCTATGGTTCTAGCTCAAGGGAGACATGAGCCTGTCACCAACATCAGCTGACCTGTGTAACATCTCTCCTGCAGCAGTGGCCACCCTAGCACCAAACATAGCACGCTGCATGAGGCTGGCCCACAACTCTAAGTCAGCATGATGCCCAAGCCCCCCACCCCTCCATATGGGCCTCACTGGCCTCCTCTTCCCCAACCTCAGGTCCCACTCTTTCAGGAAGCCTGGCAGTATCTAGAACCATATACAACACAGTTTGGCCTGGGTTGTGGATGATGCACCACACCCTCCACCACCAGATTCTTATGTGTAGGGGTTGTTTCCCAGGCCAGTAAACTGCAAGTCCAGGAGGAAGGGGGATCCTGGCTTTTCCTGCACCCTTAGAGCAAGTCATTCCAGAGTGAGCTTGGAGCAGAATCCCTTTCTCCCGTGTCCAATCCCTTCTTAGCAAATCTCCCACAAACTCCTGGTATCTAGAGGGCTGCAGGGCCCGGACTGCTGCTTTCCAAGAGCATCATCACAACTACATGCCAGCACGAGGGAAGGAACCACATGTCCTGCAATGGGGTGTAGATGGTACTGGATGCCTAGTAGAGGTATGAGGAAGCAGAGAGGCCACTGAAAACTAGAAGGTTCTTTACAATCCAGGGAAATACTCTATGGTCAGTCACTCTGCCTAGAGCCTGAGATGGTGGCAGCAGTCAATAGGGCTCTTGAGGACAGCAGGGGCACCTGGATGGACATTGCAACAAAGTAACAGAGAGCTATAAGAAACAGCCAAATCCTACCACTTAGCCTCAACCCTTCCCAGTGGAAAGCAAGCTGGGAGGAGGCGTGGCCAAGGTATCAGAAAGAATGGGGGGAGGGGTCAGGGAAACCAACTCTGGCTCAGCTGGCTGTGCATCTACGTGAGCACCTTCTCTTCCAGAAGCCCCTGTTCTCTGTCCTGAAAGCCTGGGGCATTAAACAAGATGATCCTTCAATTCGAAGCCTTGTCTGATGGCTGACAGACCTCCTAGGCCATGTAAGGCATGGCTTATTTCCTGTCATTCTGCCTGTTGGCAGACTCCAGAAGGATCCTAAAGAGGGCCTACCAGGATCTGATTATAATTAGAAGAATAAAATATTCATAATCTCAATGATAGCCAATATTTATTCAAGACTAGCTATATACCAGGCTCCATCATAGATGTGCTATAAGATTGATCTCATTTAAAAAAGTAACACTGAGTGTATTTACAGCTGTTAATTAGCTACCACCAGAACCAGGCTTGGGGAGGATTCCAGCACCCAGCCTGCCCTTCTGTGTCCTTTTCTCTCTGCAAAGGCCATTACCCAGGTACTGATATCCACTGTCCTTATGGTGTTCTGGGAAGGATCTGGGAGCTTCAGCCGTATCAAGGGGTCAATGGCTGATGAGTAACCACCTGTCTGCAGGTGGTCTGTATTTTAACAGAGAATGAAACATCTATGTAATTAACATCTCTGAAATTAAACACCTCTGCAATTAAAGAGATAACTTTTCACAGAAAAAAAAAATCAGACATCAGAAAGTCACAAGGAAGGCTTTTGGGGGGTAAACATGAGAAAAGGGTCCTAGGAGGGACCCTGGCATGCCACTGAGGGCAGACATCTTCTAAGCCTGTTCACACCTTGGCCAGCTCAGGAAGAGCTCCTTACCTCCGGGAAGTTCTGTTACTCTCTCTGTTCCTGGAACTGCTACAAGAGGTTGGAAGGCTTGGTCAGCCAAAGGTCCCACAGCCTGGACAACAGCAGATACCTGAAAGCTGCCCTTTGGTCTGGAGAGGGCCTGAGCCCAGCTCAAGAGCCACAAAAATTAATATTTAATTGAAAAGTGATTTCCTGCATAAACATCCCCAAAGGTTCATGGAACAGTCATGCTACCTCATCTTCTGTCAGTGAATTTTAAGAAAAAGGCGAAAAGGTAGCAGAGAGTGGGGATGGTTCAACTTTAAGGTACATTTTTAATTAAAAGAAACAGATCAGAGCTGCGATGCGGCATCATAAAGCAGATAATTTTACAGCTGGATGGTCTCCCTCTGATGTACTTGAAAACCATTTTCAAGCGACATAAAGTTTAACATACCGGTACATCTGCCTACCCACTAGATTCTACATGGAATTTAAAATTTAATTATATTAAAGCTTTGTTACAGTGTGCATTGCAAGCATGCTAACCAAGTGGAACTTTAACAAAATCTCCGCAGATAGCTTTTTTTTTTTTTCCTTTTAAACTCAGTTTTGTAGAACCCAGAGTTTGACAAACAGTCAAACTGTTGATGGTGCTGTCCAAAGTGTGTCCTGCTTATATAACAAAACACTCAGGACCTAAATGCTTATTCTCCTGGGTCTAACTCCTGAGCATGTCTTCTCTTTGCTAAAGCAGAAAAGTAGCCAAAGAAATCAAGTAGTCAGGGAGCTGAGGTTGACACTGGTGAAGCCATGCAAGGAATTTTTTGGGGGAGTGGGGCGGGGGGCAGAGGTAGTGTTAGTTTTTCTGGAGAGTCTTTTCACTACTAGTCTTATGTGCAAGTTAAAGAACTACTTTCACAGGAAAAAAAAAGTTGCCATATTAATCTATTAATCATAAGTTGGTTGCTTTCTGCAATTAAAAACACAACCAGCTCCAACAGAAGCAAACAATTCCTTGCAAACCTGGTTCTCGGTAAGAAAAGTGAATCAGATAGCCCTGGTTTGAATCCTGCCTCTGTCACTAGCACATTCTTGAGTAAGTTACTTCTGACCCTGTTCTACAAAACAGATATAATAACAGTATCAAATTCACAGAGACTGTTGAAAATTAAAGAAGACAATGTATATAAAGCATTTAAGTGCAGTGTTCATACAGAGTAAGCACTCAATTAAGTGGTAACAGCAATTTTTACTGTTATTATTGCTAGTGCTGTTTATTTGTTTTTTAAAATGCCAATGCTACACCATGACTGAGCAAGGCAGCAATTTCCCCTGGTGGACCAAGGGAAGAATTAGCTCATGTCCCAGCCAGCAAACCTGCAAGATCTGTGTTATGAAGCATTTTGAGGTGTCTTTTAGTCAGGAAAAAAATGGAAGAGAAGCTACTTTTTTCATTTTTCACTTACCCAACCATTCATCCATCCAAAAGCATCCACTGAACCCACAATGATGGCAGACACAGAACTACAGAAGACACACCTTCTGCCTGGTCCCCCAGAAGTTTGTAATCTAATACATCAGAGAAGCAAGGAGCCACACTGCAGGCAGGAAGGAGGCAGCAGAAGACAGATGGAGAAAAGTGCCAGGAAGGTTGTGACATGGAAAATGTGACACTCAATTCAGAGAATTCAGGCTTTCCAGGGAGGGGCTTTTGAACAGTGATCTGAACGAGCAGGGCATACCTCTGGAGAGAGGGAGGGGGCAAAACAGATCTCTAGGTGTCAGACAGTCACAGAAAATCTAGAGTCATTAGCATAAAAAATATCTTTGGTATGTATTTAGGTGAAAAAAAAAGAACTATTAAAAAAAAGAACTATATAGTACAGAATAAGATAACATTTTAAGAAGTTCGTGTGTATGTGTGTGTGTGTGTGTGTGTGTGTGTGTGTATTATCTATTCAGAGAAATGACATACACAAAACTGTCAACGGAGGTGAACAGCTGGGGACAGTGTGATGGGAAGAAATAGAAATGGGAGAAAACGTAGAAGGGGTCATCTTTCACTTTTTATTATGCATTTTTGTACAGTTTGAATCTTTAAAATTAGCATAAATTTTTTATAATAGTTATTAATGATAAAATGCAATTCAAATTTTAAGTGATTTTATTTCCTTTCAGTCATATTTAATTTCCGAAATTTAAATTAATATTAAAGGAAGACATGGAATTTTTGTTTATTAATCGAGGACATGGGCTGAAATGTATTCATTCTAGAAAGATTTAAGGAGTCCCTGTGGCAAACTGGGCCCTTCTCTAGGCACCAAGTAGTAGAGCAGTGAGTCAACATGCCTGCTACGTGTATGCTCCAAGGGGCCAGAGGCAATGTAACAAATTCAGAGCCAAGGCAGTAGGACAGGAAGGAGAATGAGAAAGAAGGGATGAGGGTGCTATCATATGTAGGGTGCTCAAGGAAAACTTCCCTGAGAAGGTGATTCTTATGGAAACACCTGGAGGACATGAGGGAGGTTGCTACGAGGACATCTGGGGAGAAAGTACCTCAAGCAGAGGAAACAATGTGTAGAAGCCCAGAGACAGGAGCATGCAAGGAGTAGTTAAGCAGTGAGGCTGGGGTAGAATGGACAGGCAGAAGATGAGGTCACAAAGGTAGGAAAAGCCAGGTCCAACAGGACTTTGTAATCCTTGAGTAGCACAGGAGGTGCTGGGGGCTTCTGAGTTTTGGGGGTGATATGAGAGAATGTGTTAAAAGGAAATCCTAAAAGAGAGCTCCAGTGATAGTGCAGGATAAAGATGAGGGTGGTGTAGATTACAGGGAAAGGAGTGAGGGTTGTGGTGGTGGTGGTGGTGGTGGTGGTGGTGGTTTTAATCTGTTTGATAGAGAGAAAGCAAGTGTGCGACCAGGGGGAGGGACAGAGAGAAAGGAAGAGTGGATCTCAAGCAGACTCTCCACTGAGCACAGAGACCAATTGAGACTGCTCAATTCCATGACCCTGAGATCACAACCTGAGTAGAAATCAAGAGTCAGACATTTAACTGACTGAGCCACCCAGGCATCCCAGGAAAGGAGTGAAGGTTCTGAAGATGTCCGTGGGTTCTGGATCTAGAGCCAACAGGATCGCTGATGGGTCAGATGAGGGAAGAGAAAGATAAAGGGTCCAGGATGACTTTGCCAGCATTAGGGCACACTGGAGTCACCATTTCCTGAGATGGGAAGTAGCAGGGTGTGAGCATTTTAGGAGGTGACATTTAGGAACCCAAATTGAGTCGGGGCTGGAATGATAAATTTAGGTCATCAGCACATGGATGGCATGTAAAGCTGAGGGCCTGGAGGCAGTCACCAGGGAGTGCTTGGGTAGAGAAGAAAAGAATATGGTAATTGAACACTGGGGCACTCCAGCCCTCACAGGTTGGGGAGATACAGAGTTGCTCAAGGGAGACAGAAACAGAGCCAAAGGAGCACCTGGAGAGAGTGGTTTCTGGTGGAAGGAAGTGAACCAGTATGTTAGGTGCTATTTAGAGGCCAGTAAGGTGAGGACAAAGAGTGGGCCACTGGTTGTGGTGTCCTTAACAAGAGATTCTGGAGGAGAGTAGACAAAAGCCTGGTTGAGTATAAAAGAGCACAGGTGCCTAAGTATATCAGTCTGACTCTTAATTTCAGCTCAGGCCATGATCTCAGGGTCGTAAGATCCAGCCCCGTGCAGGCTCCTCTCTCTCTCTCTCTCTCTCTCCCTCTCACCCTCTGTCCCTCTCTACTCTAAATAAATAAATAAATAAGTAAAAAAATAAGAGCAGCAGAGGAGAGGAACTGGAAAGAATGAATGAGACAAACAATGCAAGCTGTTTTGCTGCATGGGAAAGCGGAGAGATGGGGCAGAAGCTGCAAGGAGGCACTTAAAAAAAAAAAGAGAGATGTTATAGACTGGTTATGGTGATAGGAACGAACTGAAGGAGAGGAAAAATCTCAGGGTGAATGACAGAGAGGGAACAAGTGCAGAAACAATGCCCTTGAGTAAGTAAGAAGGAATGGGATCCACCACACGAGTAGGAGCAAAGACAGGCTGTCCGCAGGAGTGCGAGGGAAGGCTGGGCATGGACACAGGTAGATGCACTGATGGGCCACATGCTGAGACTCTCTTCTGATTTATTCTGCTCTCCAGTGAAGTCAGAAGAAAGACTGAAGCCCTAGCAGAGGTGCTCTTTGAGAGAGGAGAAGCTGACATAGTTTGGCACAGGTATGAACAGAATTCTGTATAGTGTCTCCGGGTAGCACAAAGGCCTTGGGGGAGGGATTGTAGATATAAAATGAACGCACTTAGCTTCAGTCTGTATTCTTCTCCAGCCACACTGGGCTGCTTAGATGCAAGCCTTCAGAAGGTACACAGTTGGATTTAACAGGTGAATACCAGGGGGGTGTCTGGTTGTGGCATAAGCAAGAAAGAATCTTTTGTTAAATTAAGCCTTTGAGATGTTGAGGTTTGTTTGTAACAGCACAGGGCATTACTTACCATGGCTAATACTCCTGGGTTTTGAAAGGATAGCTACATGGATATTAAAATCACCAAGACATATGACGCGTGTGGTGTTGTAAAGAGACAGTGAACCAGGTGCTTCAAAATCTTCAAGGAATGAGAAAGAGCAACTCAAGGGAATCTGTAATCATTGTAAAAAGGAAAGATACTGGATGGTGGGGCTGTGAAAGCACTGAAGGAGAGTTTGCAGGGAAGATGGGATGACAGTGGTCTGAGAATGAAAATGAGAAGCAAGGAGAACAAAATTAGAAGTCAATCTACTCCCCCACAATGCTCTCAGCCAACTAAAATAGAAGGGAACATCCTCAACCTGATAGAAGGCATCTATATAAAACCTGTAGTTAATACCCTTAATGATAAAAGACTGAATCTTTTCCCTACTAATATCGAGAATGAGGCAGGGATTTCTACTCCACCATTTATTTTCTAGCCATTGAAATAAAGTAAAGGAAAGAATTAAGGGTATATGGATTTGGAAAAAAATAAAACTGGTTTTATTCACTGAAGAAAATGGCTGTTTACAGAGAAAATCCTATGGAATTAACTAATAATAGAATGAACAGAACTAAAATATGAGTCTAGTAAGTTTTCAGGATACAAGGGCAAAGTGCAGAAATCTCCTCATACTAGCACCAACAACAGAAAGTCAAAAAGTTTTTAAATTCCACTTATAATAGCATCAAAAACATATTAAATACTGGGATAAATATAACCAAAATACATGCAAAACGTGGACAGTGAAAACTATAAAACACTGTGAAAAGGAATTAAATAAAACATAAAGATGTATCATATTCATGGAAAGGAAAATGTGGCATTATTAAGATGCCAATTCTCTCAAAATATAACTACACGTTCAATGCAATTGTAACCAAAATCATAGCAGGCTTTTTGTAGAAACTGACAAACTTATTCTAAAATGTATATGGAAATAAAAATTACATAGAAAAGCCAGAATAATTCAGAAAATGAACAAAACTGGATTATTCACGCCACCTGATTTGAATATACCTTGTAAAGCTGTATTAATAAAGTATGGCATCAGCACAAATACAGACATAGAAAAATGGGACAGAAGGTTTAGGAAAAGACCCACACATACATGGTTAATTGATTTTCAGCAAAGGATGATCATTTCAACAAGCAGTGTTGAAACAATCAGGGGGCGACAGAGGGGAAAGAAAAGAAGAGAACCCTCATCCTCAATCACACCACATACAAATGTAACCAGAAAAGATGATAGACCTAAATATAAGATGTAACTATAAAACTACTAGAAGAAAACATAGAGGAAAATCTTAATGACCTTGTATTTGACAAAGGTTTCTTACATATGATTTCTTAAATACAAAAACAAGGGCCATAAAAGAAACAATCAACAAATTTGACTTCATCAAAATTAAAAACTTTGTATCTCCAAATGATCCTGTTATGAAAATAAAAAGGCAAGTCACAGGCTGAGAGAAAATATTTGTGAAACATATATCCAACAAATAATTTGTTATCTACAATATGTAAAGAACTTCTGTAACTCAGTAATAGGAACATTCTAATTTTAAATGGGCAAAGCATTTGAATATACACTTCATCAGAGAGGACGGCTGGATGACAAATAGGCACGTGGTGAGATGATCAACATCCTTAGTCATTAGGGATAAAACTACACAGCCAGCAGATTAGTTAAAACACGTTTTAAGTAAAAAGCTGACCATCCCAAGGGGTGGCAAGGATGTGGAACAAAGTGGAACTCACACACTGCTGGTGGGAATGTAATCACTTTGGAAAACAGTTTGGTGGTTTCTTATGATATTAAACACATGCCTACCATACCATTCAACTGCTCTACTTCTATGTATTCATTTACCCCAAAGCAACAAAAATATATGTCCACACAAAGACCTGTATGTAAATGTTCATAGCAAACTTACGTGTAAGAGCCAAAAGTGAGAAAAAAAGCTGCACAATAGGTGAACAGATAGGAAAAAATACTGTGATATGTGCATAAAATGGGATACTACTCAATAATTTTTTATTAAGTTTTTATTTTAATTCCAGTATAGTTAACATATAACATTCTATTAGTTTCAGGTATGCAATATGGTGACGAGGATACATGCACGTTGATATATGCAACAATGTAGATAAATGTCAAAATAATTATTATGTTGAGTATAAGAAGTCAGATGTAAAAGAGTACATGCTATGCTGTATGACATAATTTATATAAAATTCTTTAAAATGTAAACTAATCTATAGTAACAGAAAATATAAATGTTTGTCTGGAGATAGGAAAGATGGGTTATAAAAGGACACAAGGAAAACTTTTGAGTGATGAATGTGCTCATTATCTTGACTGTGGTAATGGTTTCATGGTATGTACATATGACAAAACTTATCCAGTTGTGCACTTGAAACATGTATAATTTATTGTCTATTACACTTCAATAAAACTAAATGAACAAGCCTACTGATTAAGCACTACTATTATCTCCATTTTGCAGGTACAGAAACTGAGGCACAAAAGTATTAAGAACATCGCGTGAAGCAAAAGCCTCACACAGTTGGGGTTCCAGAACAGTCACCCTATCACATCAGGGACAGAACCCTTGGTCACAAAACTCTTCTCCAACCCAAAGGCGACTATACACAGTACTCTTCCAAAGCTGTTAGGCCTGGAGAGACAGTAGACCCAGAGGGAAGGAGTGAAAACAGCAATCTGGCTTAACTGTTCTCAGTTACCTTTCTCAGGAAGGCTCAAGCCCTTGTCTGTACCATGGATCTGCCAGAGAGAACCCAGGATTGCTAGAAGCCAGACAGACATAATAAATTAATGGCAAGCTCTGTCACATACTGGCTGTGGGAGGCCAGGCAAATGATCTTATTTTCTCCATCTTTAAAAATGGGACTAATCTTTTCTATTTTGTAGGTCTGCTGTAGAATCAGAAATAAGGTAAAATCCAAATTCCATAATGTGGCTAAAAGGCCCACCATAATCTAGGATTTTATACCTCCATCTCTGGGCCTATGTCACATGGCACCCTCCAGGGAACATCTGTATCCACACTAAACTGTTTCAGTTCCTACCTCAGGGTCTTTGCACAAGCTCCTGGGTTTGCCTATGGTGCTTTCCCATACACTGTCTCACCCCTACTATTCCTCAAGGTCTTAGCTGAATGTCACTTCAAGAGGCCATCCCTTATGTCCTGTGTTAGGGGATTCTAAGACCACTCCAGTTTTGGTGATTGACTAGAAGGACTCACAGGACCCAACATATGGTCATATTCATAACTAAGCTTCATTACAGCAAAAGGATGCAGAGAAAAATCAGCAAAGGGAAAGGTGCATGGGGGTGAAGTCTGGGGGGCACCAGGTGCAAGCTTCCAAGGGTGCAAGCTTCCCAGTGGAGTCCCACACTTAATTCCACACTTAGGACACACTTAATTACTCCAGCAATAGGTTGTGACAACACATCAAAGTATCATCTGTCAGGGATCAGGGAAGCTCATCAGAGTCTCAGCACCCAGGCTTTATTGGGGGCTGGTCCCATAGGCATCCTCTGCTTAACACATATCAAAATTCCAGACTCCAAGAAGGAAACCAGGTGCTCAGCATAAACTACACTATTTATACAAACAGTTCAGGCACAGTGAGCCATTCTTACCATTTAAGGTAAGTTTTATAACAAAGTAGAGAACTGTGTCCAGTCCAGTTCCCAGACACCAGCCAAGGACCAACACTGCAAGCAGGCCTTTCTGAGGATAGCTGATGGGCCCACTAGGCTAGCTTTTTTTTGCACACTACCCCACACTAGGCTTAAGTCTTCATGCTGGTTTCCCTTGTGCCACTGTCACACCTGGACTTAACTGAGTCATGTGTAAATCATTGATTCAATGTCTGTATCCCCTTCTGGGCCATAAGTTCCATAAGGGCAGGCGTGGTGCATGCTTGGCACAGAATTCAAGTTTAATAAATATGCATTGAATGAATGAATGAATGAAGAAATAATGAACATGAAGAGTCTAGCAGAGTGGCTGGCACATAATCAATACCAGCATGTGGTAGTTTTCATCTGTTAAAAGCTTATTCTTTTTTTAAAATATTTTATTTATTTATTTGAAAGGGGGGCACAGGAGCAGTGGGAGAGGGAGAAGCAGGCTCCCTGCTGAGCAGGGAATCCGACCTACGTCTCCACCCCAGGACCCTGGGATCATGACCTGAGCCAAACGCAGATGCTTAACTGACTGAGCCACTCAGGCACTTCTAAATGTTTGATTCTTGAGCCTCTGTGAGAGTTCTAGGGAGAGATCAGCAGCCACAAGCAAATAGAGTAAGACAAAAAGGCTGGAAAAGTTAAGACACCATGGCCAAAGTCTCAACAAGAAGGGCAAAGGTGAGCTCAAGGAATATGAGCAAAGCCCCTGGGCACAGCGGTTGAAGACCCATCTCAGATCCCAAGGGAACAGTTTCAAGCTGTTTAAAAATAAAAAACAAAACCACCTCCAAACTCCCTCTGGCCTTTCCTTCACTCCCAGGCTACAAACACCCAGGAAAAGCTGAACAGTCTGGGAATTCCCCTGGGGTTCCCACATGTAGTGGCTCCTATACACTGGGCTGTCCAAGACCCCAGACTGCCAGTGCCTCAAAAAATAGCAATCCTATAAGGCAACAGAAGGAAGAGATAGAAATGATAAATATTTGTTGCAAGGTATGCATTGGTTGGGTCTTCAGCTATTAAAAGAAACAAACTTTTTAAGGCATACCAAGTTCTAAGGATTACTCAATTATTTTAATATGGCCAGATACTACATGATCAATATGAATCCTTGTATTTTTAATGTGAATCATTATTCAAAATATGTCACTGCCCAATCAATACAAAGTTAAAACTCATCAATATTTAAATTTTTCCAATTGACATCTTATCATTCTATCCAGGAAAGAGCTCAGCAGATCACAAAATCCATTATTTAATCTTTTAAGTTTGCGGAGTTCAGAATTAGACACCATTCCATATCATTACCTGCCTGAACGGAGGCCAGTGGCAGATCATACTGGGGGGGGTCTGGAGGAGTTGGGGGGAATCCTTAGGCTGAGTTGCCTCAAGACAGGAAGGCATTTGTCCAGTGTCTATGGACTGGCCAGGCTTTGAGAGGGAAGGTAGAGAGAAAGCGCTGCCTGAAGCCTCTGCCATGTGACCTGGCTTTGGCCAAAGCTGAAATTCCTTAGCTTGAGTGACATATGAGGGCCTCCAGGGCCTGTTCCCTCAACCCTCACCTCCATCCTTATGTTTTGGTCCTACTGAACCCCATGTCCCTCAGTCATTCCACACTGGCTCTCTAGCCTCTATACTTTTCAATACAGCTTCCCACCTAAAATGTTCCTCAGCCTCCCATTGGCCTGGCCAATTCCCTGCTCCTCCTTGGGATCTCAGCTTAGATGCCACTGACTCCAGGAAGGCATGTAGGATGGGCAAGTGGCCACCATATATGCCACCATGGTACTCTATGCTGACCTTGAATACAGTATCTATCTAGCTTTCAATCACTCTGAACTTTTCTGCCACAGAAAAGTTATAAGGATAAGGACGGATCCTATCCACTCTGAGCATCTGGAACACAGGAGGGACTCAATCAGCATCAGATGGAAAAACAGATGGATGGATGGACAGATGGATAGACGGTTAGCTCCCTGAGACCCAGCAGATCTCTTTATGTCCCTGAAGCTGACTTAGAGGAGAGTGACCCAGGTAGTCAGAGCAGCCCCTGTAGGTAGTCAGAGGTTGACTCCCATATCTGGCTCAACCTTCTTGACAGGTACATTCCTCCATCTTAAGATGGTATAGAAGCAGAGGATCATTAAAATCTTATTGTTTCCTGGGGACTCTTCTCAGGAGAGCAGGTATGGCTTATGATAAAGAATGGAGAAAATGGAGACTTTCTACTCTGAAATCAGATATTCAGTCTGATAAGGAAACCCAGGCTCAGAGCTCCCTGAGGGCTCACAGACGAGAGGACAGGGTGCAGACATCACTCTGAGTAAATTTAAGGACACCACGAAAACCTGCCACACAAGCACCTGCTACTCCTCTCCTTTCAGGTCTTAATCCCCACCTCTCTGGGCTTCCACCAATAGAAAGTCACTTCTTTAGAGCCCGAGGGTCTTTGTTCTCTTAAGAGTTCCCTGCTAAATTGTACAAAACCTGGGAAGGCAGACATTAAATCTCTGACAGCAACTTCATTCATTCTGTACATATCTACTAGGTCCTCTTTCACCATCAGCACCATGATTCACCATGTTGAGAGGTCTAGAATGAGGCCCAGGACCCTAAACTTCAGGGAATCTGTTTAACACTCAGTGATGGCAAAGCCAGAAAATTGGGCCAATGAATCTATTGGGTAGCCCCCATGTGCAACATAAAGCACTGAATAACAAGCACATCATCCCCAACTTCAAGGAGTTTATAGTCAAGCAAGGGGCAGGTCGAGAATAAACGTCTATTGAGTGAGTTACGGTTGCTCAGGTACCATCTACATACCACATAAAACTGCCTCACAAAGAAAGAGCAACTGAATGGCACTGCAGATATGAAAAGAGAAGGGGCATTTGATCTGAGCCCAGAAGGATGAACAGAATGTTCTAGGTGGGGAACTTGCTTCAACAAGAGGAAGCATTACTTTGTCCTTGTGGCTGGAAGGAAGGATACAGCAGACAATGAAGGTCTCAGACGGAATGGATTCATTCCAAAAGGAGGAAGAAGAACACAGAAAGAGACACAGGACCCTGAATCAAAGCAGCATGTTGCCACTTGCAAACTCCAGACACAGTGCTCTGGGCTCTCCTGCTCAATGGAGTCACCCACTGGGGCCCAGCTAAGTAATGCAAAGAATAACAGTGTATCCTGCATGTGTCCAGCAAGGTGTCTCCAACTGGAAACAGACAATAACTGTGCAGTGGGGAAGTCTATGCCCCAGAGCCCGCCTCACACCTCTGACTGACACACCTCTGCAGATGAGAAACCACAGGGGTGGCTGGGCCTGGGCATGTCCTCATGGCTCACACCTGAGTTCACCGTCTTAGGCTGACTTCATGAGATACCTTCCCAGCAAATCCCACAGCCACTCCCTTGGCTGCCCTTGGACTGGGACACAACATCACAGACTTCTCCCACTGCAAGGCCAGGGTTCCCACTGTACCACCAAAGGGACACAGTGAATAGGCTGGACACAGTCTCTTTCCTTATGGGGAAGTCATCCCCATAGGGGAGGCAGGCCAGGTAAGTGAGTCATAGAAGAGGATTCCAGATACTATGGGAGTGATGTCAGGGCCCTCCCAGCAAGGTGGGAGTCCATAGAAGGCACCTGTGAGGAAGGAACCCAAGAGGTGATCAGGGATCAGCTGGGCAAAGATCCTACCCAGGTCAGGTACCCAGGGCTTATCCAAAGCAAAGGGGATGGCACATGTTCCTGGGTGAAGGCAAGCAGCAGGGAAGAGCTTGGTACAGCCAAGGAACAGAGAGGGAGCAGGTGTGGAGAGAGCAGAGGGCACATAGCACACGTGGCATCTGTTCTGAGCTAAACTGTGTCTCCAAAAGATGTTGAACTCCTAACTCCCCAGTGCCTGTGACTATGATTTTATTTGGAAACTAAGTCTTTGCAGATGATAATGTTAAGATGACATCACTAAGGTGGATCCTAACCCAGGATGACCAGTGTCCTTATAAGAAGGGGGAATCTGGACACAGATACACTCAGAGGGAGGACTAAGTGAACACATAGGGCGAAGACAGCCATCTGCAAGCCAAGGAGTGCCTGAGGGTACGAGAAGCTAGGAAAGAGGCATGGGATGGATTTTCCCTCACAGCCTCAGAAGGAGCCAGAATTCTGGCCTCTGGAACTGTGAGATAATAAATTTCTATTATTTAAGCCACTTGGTCCCCATGCTTTGTTATGGCTGTCCTAGGAAACTAACACAACCTCTAACCAGTAAATGGTGCTGAGGGGACAGTCTGGGGCTGGGCTGCCAGGGCTCACTGGCCACATCCAGGGTCTTGGGTTCCATCCTGGGAACTGCTGGCAGCCACAAGGGGTCTTGACAGAAAAGTGATAGGGTCAGACTTGCAGTTTTACAGAATCTCCCTGGCTTCTGTGGGGACAGTGGCTGCGGGGTGAGGGTCAAAGAGAGACCAGCTGGGACGAGGGCACCAGCACGCATGATAGAGGGAACTCAGGGATGGTGCCCAGCTCTGGCTTCAGCACAGGGAGGGTGGTGGCGCTGAATTCGGAGCAATCTTGGTCTCATTTTCATCATCAGGCTCTAAGCCATTCTCAAACAAAAGCCCCTGAGGGAAAAAATCCAAATCTTCTACCAGCCGTTCTCTTCAGGCATCTTCTTGAGATCTGTCTTGGACAGAAATTAGTGAGAATTTTCTGCACCCCTCATGGGAAGGGAGTGGGGTCTCCATTAGGAGAGCTGGGTGGAGAGGAAGAAAGAGAAAGCCCCTCCCCTCCACATCCCCTGGGTCACTCTGGAACCTAGAACAATCTCCATAGCCTTTCCTGAAATGGCCTCCTAGAGCTTCCTTCTCTGCCAGCCAGCATCCCCAGGGGTCCTTCCCCTGGAGCAATCCTGAGGAGCCAGGTAAGAGACTGACAAACCAGAGAACCAGCCTTGTCCCTAAGGAGAAGGCTACATCAGACAAGGAATCAAAGGACAAATGCAGTGTCTCCCTATATGGAGCCATCAAACCCCCCAAGACTCAGGAGCACAAAGCAACTCCCGAAAAGTGCCCTGGTATCCACTTCACCATGCCCTTCCCTCCACCGTGGATCCTTCACCTAGCCTGAGTGCCAACAACCAAATACAGGGAGTCTAGCTGAGAAGGGCTTCCAAAACGAACATGCTGGGCCCTCTTGTTTCAGCTGGGAACCCCACCCCAGCCAGCAGAGTGCAAGAGCAGGATTGTGCCCCATTTTTCTTTCTAGCAGCCCCTGCAAGACCCAGCAGGACACTTTGGGAGATTCAGGAATCACCCAGCTATAAGGACATAACCACCAGTGTCCATGAATCTCACAGAAAAGTGAATTAACGGTCGATTATCATGGTTCTCATGTACATTTTCACCCAGGAACTATGCCCATGACACTAAGAGTTTTCTAATTCATTCAACACTGACTGTTTCTGGAGGGAATATGGTTGATCTCTGATAACCAGAACATTCCAGTAATGGAAACATAAAATTCCTGACAATGTTGGAGCTTTATTTAGTCCACCTTATTCACCTACTTTGTGTTGGAAGTCATTGCCTATTTTTTATGTCTCTCTACAGTATCTGCCAGGATGTCCTACTGGCTCCCCAGAGAGTCTCTTCACACACATCACTCAACCTGCTCTTCGCATTTAAACCCGGTCCTGGGCCAGCCTTGGGAACAAAGCCAGAGTGACTTAGTGGCACAGAAATGCACACAGATCTTTGCCTCCCATTGAACTCAATTCTCCAGACGCTGTGATGGGCTCTTCTCCTGGGAGATTTTTTTCCCTTAAATTGTGGACACCATGACCTTAGGAGCCGTCTGGATGCTTGACACCACTAGCTTTTCTTAGCTGCCAAAAACAGGAGAGTGTCTACAAAACAACCCATGCCCTTGACATCTCTCCTGGAAACAGATTCACTTTCTTTGAAAGATAATTTTATGAAACATGTAATATTGCATCTCATACATTAATCAAAAGTGTGGCTCTGAGATTTTAATTCTGTTCCTGATAGAAAACAATGGAAATTTTATCACCTGAGAGCAGACAGTTCAATTAAATCTCTGGGCCCATGTGGGGCATCTCCAAACTATCACCAATCAGGTCTTCTCCATTCCACAAAGGGGACTGCAAGGCCTGAGCTGGATTTTGGTCTCTGTGGTGGACAGATTCTCCAATGTCCTCAATCACCCCTTCCTCATGGTGTTCACACCCTCGTGTGATCCCCTCCGCTTAAGTGTGAGGAGAAGAGGTGCTTCACTTCTAACCCACAGAACACAGCAAAGGTGATAGGACATCCCTTCTACAGTTAACTTACATAAGGTTATAACCCCTGTCTTGCTAGCAGACTCTATTTCCTTCCTGACTTTCATGCTTTGATGAAGTAAGCAGCCATGTCAGAGGGGTCCAGCATCAGGGAACTGAGGGTTTCTGCCCAGGAGCCTGTGAGGAATTGGTGTCAAACAACTGGACAAGCTTGGAAGTAGACCAGGCCCCAGCTGACCCGCCATGTGAGACTGCAGTCCCAGGGGACACAGAGCTGTGGCCCAGTAAGAGACTCAGCTAAGCGGAGCCTGGACTCCCAACCCACAGAAACTGATGTGTGCCCTGTTAAGCTACTACGTGTGTGGTCATTTGTTATGCAGCAACAGATAACTAACACAAAGTCATACGGATCTGGGTTCTGGTCCTCGTCCTGCCATTTACTATCTGCAATCTCAGATAATAACATTACTCAGCATCTTCAAGACTTGGTTTGTTCATCTGTAAAATGGTAATGACATCACACCTATCTCAACGAGTGGCTGTAAAGATGAGACAAAGAACCCAAAGAGTTTAGCCTTCTTTACATCAGCTGTTTTCAACGATGGTTCCCTGAAGGAGCAAGCCCTGGTGCCCACAGGCATCCATGGACAGTAAAGAATTAACCTCCTCCCAATGCATCAGAATGGTACTAGCTAGTACTATCCTTGAAAGAATTGAGTAAAAGCCATACATATCATTTTCTGCACGGCTTAAAACCTCTCCTGGAACCCTGGGTAAGAAAGGCAGCCAGTACTCAGTAAATGGCAGCTTTATCTTCCATTACCGTTCTGTGTGATATCGGTGCCCTCACTCTCCAAGGGTGGACCCTCGCAGTGTCTGCATTGGTATAAAGGGGCCTCTCCAGAGTCCCCTTCCTCCTGCTACAGAAACCATTGTCTACTCTAGCCACCGATTAGCCCAGAAAGCAGATCTCAGGGTGATGTAATGACAGCAGCATTTCTTGCCAATAACAAGCATGTTCTCCTCTGTCTTGGGCTCAGGGGTTCACTGTGTTAACTCTCCAGGACCCTAATTTGACAGGACATAAATAAAAAATAATGGTGCCTCCGTTAATTGCCATGCTTTTCCAAGGATTATGTAGGTCTGGAAAGGAGAGCAATAGTGAGAAGGTTAGGGCTCTGGTGGTTTGTCTCTCATATTTAGCGCTGTGGGTTCTTATGTGTTTGCTTCTAAGTGGCTCTTCCAATACCTTCCACACTGGACTCCATCTGGGGCCCAGCTTGAGGACCCAGAAAACAGCCAGAACTAAAGATGGGGTTTGAGAAGCTCTTAGCTGATTCTGGGGGGGACACTACACCAAAGGAATCATTTTAATGAAAATAGATCAAGTAGTAGCTGGTCTTCAGAGAAAACAGAAAGCACTTAACCCTTTAATTTCCAAAATTTGAACTGACATCAGGGGTCCTTTAAGAACTCTGTGAAGTACGGTAATTTCTTGCACTCCAGACCCTAGGCTATGTGTGAACTGCACAGGTATCTGGGAAATACAGAAGTTACTGGCTTAGCAAATTATTTCTCATTCCACATAAAGATAAACCCTGTTCATTACACGTGACACTCTCTGCTCTTCAGCATAAAAATCAGCTTCTGAAGTCAGCTCATCTTCTAACAAATACAGCTTGTTATACGAATGGGTCTGTATTCAATGAGCCTGAATAGCAAGTTCCTCCTAACGTAAGCTCTTCGGTCAAGGTCTCCTGCCTCCATCCCTGACACACAGATGGTTCTGGTACCTCCAAACCACATCCCCCACTTCTGATGTTTATTGCACATTTGCAAAAGTGAATAAAGTGCCATTTATCTAACGCACTGCAACACACATTTTTCCACAATGAAAAATTTTAAACAATGTATGAAAACACTGGTATAAACATTTCTGATTCCAAAAAGCATCAAAGCCCTAAGTGGGATGCCAAGATTTTGAAATCTAATTCTGACCCATCCTACTCCTGAACTAGGAGGACCTAGTACCCCCAGGACAGGAAGAATGGTGGAAAGATTCTGAAAATGAGTTCCAAGCAGAGATGGCTGTATCCATCAGTGGAGACACCCACTGGCATCGGAAGATTTGAGAGATGCCCTGGGGCCTGACTCACTTATGTGAGTCAGCCCACCGTCCAGGCAGGAAGTACACAAAGCTTTTTTAAGCCAACACCTTGGCTGAAAATGCTGTTAAATTAATCAGCCAACTGCCTAATAGGACCCTCAGGGGCTGGGACGCAGAACAGAGAAGTTTTGTAGGAAGAGTAAAGAGCCAGGAAAGCTCAAAGCTCCATGTGATGAGGGCAGGCCCAGTAGGGGGTGATGGAAAGCCCAACAGCAGCACAAAGTGTCTGAAGAGCCACCCACCATGCATAAGGGGGCAGTCAGGCGTTATAAATGTGAGGAGAAGCTTGTTGCTGAGTGAAGATGATGAGGGCTGAGATAGGCTGATTTTTTAATACAGTAAAACTGACCCATGCCTGAAGCCCACTGCCTGCCCAAGACTGAAGGGTAGTGGGCAGTGTGTGCCAGAATCATTGCCCACTAAGGAGAGCCAGTTGTTAGTTTTTCAGGGGACTTTGAGCTGGGTGGGCTGTGAAACCACCTGTACATTGAAATCAGCATGATGGGAGTGTTTACAGCAATGGGAATCTGCAGAAGTCACAGGTTAGCAACACCACCACCCCCATTAAGGAACATCTATCAGCACATTTACCACAGGTAGTAATTATGCTCTAGGATGCTGTGCATTTCTTGATTCATCAGGTAATTTTATATGTGTACCAAGAGTCAGTTATGTTTATTTCCAAGCCTGTTTGTGCCAGCTGTATTCTTGATTGTAATTATGTAAATAAATAATGTACAGAATAACGAGATGTGAGAATAAAAAGATGGTTGTTTCTGTGAAAAGTAAGTCAACTTAGGAAGATTCAATGGAAGTAAGTTGCATGAAGAATCTGCCAAGTTAGAGGGGACTGATTCAACTATAAAATGTCAGTGGGGTGGCTGGGAAACTCTGGAAGGATTCTGTACCCAGATTGATTCACAAGTGTCCTTAAGTCTCCCCTCCATTTTGAAGAAATATAAACTGGAAATGGTAGGCAAAGCATTACAAGGTGATATGTGAACGAAGATGGAACTCATCTGGAACTAGCAGGCCAGGGAGAATCACACACCTTGGCCCCAAATCAAAAGATTAGTACGTCAACATCTATCTTTAAGTAATTTTTAAAAATTAACTGATTAATGACTCCACCCAGCTGGGTCAGGGGTCAAGCACTGGAAGTCACCTGCCAGAAAGGATGGTTGAAGACCTGGGAGCAGAAGCCAACGAGCAAAATACAAAGAGAAGAGCCAGCAAATGTGACCAAGAAAGGAAGCTGAAAACAGGATCTATGACATTTAACTTTACGTGCCAACTTGCTTGGGCCACAGCATTCCCCAACAGTGGTCAAACATTATTCTGAGTGAGTCCGTGAGGATGTGTTTGGATGAGACCAACATTTGAAATGGTAGACTGAGTAAAGTGCGGTGCTCTTCCTAATGTGGATGGGCCTCATCCGATCTGTTGAAGGCCTGAATAGAACAAAAGGGCTGACCCTCCAGCAAGTAGGAGTAAACTGCTCCTGCCTGACTGCCTTGACTTGGGACATTGGTCTTTTTTCCGTCTTCAGTCTGGAACTGAAACACTGGTTCTTCCTGGGTCTTGGGCCTGCTAGTCTGCTTGCCTAGGTCTCCAGCTTGCCCACTACAGGTCTTGGAACCTGTCAGCCTCCATGGTCATATAAGCCAACTCCTTATAATAAATCTACACACACACACACACACACACACACACACACACACACACACACCCTATTGGTTCTGTGTCTCTCTAGAGCCTTGGCAGATATAGAAGGCAAGCAGGACAGAGCAGAGAAGACTTCCCTGACCACTAACCCTCTTGGGCTCTCCCCTCCCACACCCCGTTCACCATCATCACCACACTCACCTGCCCCTATGCCTCTGTGGTCTGGGTATGTATACAGGTTGAGATCTGAGGATTGAGAAGAGCCCAATTCATAGCACTTGTCATGTGTTAGGTGCTCCATAGAATTAACTAGAGAGGACTTTGACAGACAGTCCACCAGTCCATGGGGTCAAATACTGCAAAGGTCAAGGAGAATGAGGACAGAGGAAATCTCCCTGCATGAGGTACGTTAGTTGGTTACAGCCATGGTGAAAGAGGCTGTGAGCAGCAAGAACGAGCCTTGAAGAACCAGAAACAGTGATCCACGGACTGAGCAAAAGAAAAGCCCCTGCAGCCATAAGGCAAAGGTCTCCTGTGGTTATGGCACCTTCCAGATAGTCTGAGTAAAAGTACTGAGAGGTGGAAACTCCTACATCACTGTGACTTCACTTTGGCCAGGCATTTGGATGCAAGAAGCACTCATTTCTTTCTGTCTGTTATATTTTTGAAGCATAAAATATATTGCTAAAGCGAGAGAATATCATTAAAGGTTAATTATGAGAAACTTAAAGGTTATTTTTGCATATCTCACCTCTTGGACAAAAGCTGCTTCCTCATTACCATGTTAGAATATAAATTAATCTGGAAAGCATTTAAAATGCCACAGACGCTGTAACTTTATTATGATGTGAAACACCATAGGCACACATGCACAGCCCTGGTCTCTGTGTCGGAGGTCTGGCTACAACCCTCCTTCCTCTCTCCATCCTTCTGATGCTGTGAAGACATTACTGCACCAAAGCTTCTTCTCCAGACCCAGGGAGTCAGGTCAAGACTGCTCTTCCAGAGGGAATGATGTCTGGCTCCTCTCTCTCCCAGGCAGCCCCATCTAGTTAAAGGGGCTATGGGACACATTTGAGTACGGGGTCCAGGCACACACGGGAACCCCAGCCAGAGCCCATGCACTGGGGCTCAGCATACAACCAGCACAATCCCCCCACTCCAGAAGCCATCGTGTCCCGGGGCCTCCTGCAGAACCTGCCCCCATCTGTGGCTTCTGACAGAGAAGGATGGTTCTGGCTTTAATAAAGTTAGACTGAGTTTCACTGAATAATTTATTTGCACACACTGCATTTCAGAAAGTTGCTGCTTCTCTTGCTGATGCTACACCTTCCTGGGGTGAGCTGGGAATACAGTGGAAAAAGCAGGAGAGATGGGGCCAGTGCACCCGGAAAGGGGCTCATGAGGTTCCACTGATGGGCAGAGGCAGAAGGGCGAGGACAGCGAACCAAGCCTCACTGGGCGGCCATGGAAATACCTGGAGCCCCACCACCCCGTGCAAGGAGGTGAGTCCCCCGGGTCGCCTGTGTGGCTCAGTGGTTGAGCATCTGCCTTCAGCTCAGGTCGTGATCCCAGGATCCGGGATCAAGTCCCGCATCGGACTCCCTGCAAGGAGCCTGCTTCTCCCTTTGCCTGTGTCTCTGCTTCTCTCTCTCAGTCTGTGTCTCTCATGAATAAATAAATAAATCTTTAAAAATAAAAAGAAGAAGGCGAGTCCCGAGAGTGAATGGAGTAAACAAGTGGACCCTGGGGTTAAACACCACATCCCCACCTTTCCAAGAGAGCAGTGGCTTAGCACCCAGAGAATTGGCACTCCCCAAGGAATGTGGCTCAGGGGACAGTGCGGCTCCGCAGTGTGCCCCTGCCCCTTACTGCTCAAGGACATGAGTGAACAGGACACTGTTGGTCCCCAGAATGTGCTGCCATGAAGAGAGAGGGAAATGGGGAGGGGGAGAGCTTATCAAGAGCAGCCAACGTCCTCTGGGCATCTGAGGAGAGAAGGTGCTGGAACAGGAAGAAAGGACACTCAGTCTTGACCAGAATATTTGTGTTAGTGATCAGTTCTGGCCCTCATTCACCATGCAACCCTGTGCAAAGCAGGGACCATAATGTGTACCCCAGCCGGTCACCTCAGGGGACAGCAGATGGCCCAGCCAAACCCCCTGAGGGCAGCAAGAGCACAACCCCAAAGATGGACACTGTTAAGATTATTGACAGATATCTGGAGAGAAACAAAGAAAAAGGCCAATCTGTCCGCGTTCGAAGGGACACATGGCTCCATATCCTCAATGTGAGAGGAGGTCTTAATGAAAGACAGACAGAGGAAGGGAAGCAGCAACCTGCAGCTCTGTGAGGTAGGCCCACCACAAACGCACCAGCTCTGAGCCCAACAGACACCCTCACGCAGCGTCCAGGTTGTGTACTAACAAGATACAAACCCCTCAACAGACACCTGAGCTCAGAGAGATGAAGCATCCTGTCCACTGGTCATTAGCTGTCACGCGTCCAACATCATTCTCTAGCACACAGGTGGCAAAATTAAAATGGCCCAGCTCTGTCTCCAAAGCCCATGCTCTTAAAATCACACTAGCCTGTCTGCTTAGGGAATCTCTTGGGGGTTTCTTCTTGATATAAATTTCCAGAAAGCCAGGAACAAGGGAGCCAGAGCAATGTAGCTGAGGGAGGCAGAACGAAGCTCCTCATAGACATCCATGTCCTCATCCGTGGAACCTGTGACTGCATGGGGCTATGTGGCAAGGGGGAGTTAGGCTGTAGATGGAATTAAAGTTCCTGGCTCACTGACCTTGACACGAGGAAAATAGCCTGGATTATCTGGGTAGACCCTACGTGATCACCAGGGTCCTTCAAAGTGGAAGAGGGAGGCAAAGAGGCCACCAGGGACAGAGATAGAGCCCTGCCGCAAGCCTGGCTCTTGAGATGGAGAAATGGGCAGTGAGCAGAGATGTGTGGTGGAGAGGCAAGGAAACCGACTCCCCTCTTGGGCCCCCAGAAGCCCAGTGAGACCGTGTTGCACATCTGACCTACGGAACTATAAGATGATTAATGTGTTGTTTTAAGCCACGAGTTAATGGTGATGTGTTCTGGAGGCGAAAGGACATTACTACAGAAGGGATGTACATGGGGACAGCACTCACCTAAGAGTCCCTAAGTTGGGAGGGGCCCAGAATCACTTCCTGCTGTCACAGGAAGGAGACCACCCCAAAGGGAACACGGAGAGGCCCAAGGATCAGCACCGTCCCTCTGAGATCAGAGGGCAAACCAACCTCCTCGAAAAGGCAGGAATCCAACCCTTCTAAGAACACCCATTCATCTGCCCCCAAGTGAGCAGCAGCTGTCGGTAAAAACAGCACTGGCCTCCAGGTTGCCGATTAAATATTACAACAAGAGGACCCACATGCCCCTGCAGCAGGGCTGAATAATTCATAGCGGGCTTATTTGAATGAAGCAGAAGGCAAGGAGCTGAACTGGGTCAGGCTGGCCTGGCCTGCTCAAGCAATGCAGCTATTAGGTCATTTTAAAACAAAAGGGATGAGCTGTTGAAAGGATTAATTATTGGCCTCTCAGCTCTCCTGAAGCACAGTGCCTAAAAATCATTGCAAATCGATGTCTATTAAACTGCCTCTGAACATTCCAGCCCTTCAGGAAAAGAAACTTTAAAATAAGGGGTGGGGAGGGCCTGGAAATTCTAATGGGTTGGGATAAAGGGTTACATGGCCCAGAAAATGTGCTCTGCTCCTTGTTAACAGAATGCCCCAGCAGCTACCGGAAGCAACGACTGGGTGGTAGCAAGATCTCAGAAGCAAATTAAGCCAACACCTGGAGCCCAGGAGCATGTTCCAGGAAGGAATAGAATGAATCACTTGAAAGTCAGATAAATTGAATGCAGAAACACCTCGGGCCACCTTGAGCTCATTTCCAGAATGACCTATGCTCCCTTTCCATGCTGCCATAGGCAGGAGAGTCACTGAGGTCAGATCTGCCTCCACGAGGAACCAGAGAGAAGCCTACCACACCATTGAAAAGGCCAGGTCATGCCAACCCCATGCTGAGTTTCAGAACCCACACCCCTCAGCTGGTGTGCCCCCTGCATCCTCTAACCTGGAATCCAGGTGTTGTATGAGAAGGGGGGACTGGACAATAGAGGGGCCACCCAATGTCCCCAAACACTAAGCAGTCAGCTTTCTCAATGACAGGAGGACAGACTGTCTACCCTATTTAAAATACTGCAACAGGGGCTCCTGAGTGTCTCAGTCAGGTGAGCATCTGCCTTCGGCTCACAGCTCAGGTCATGATCTCAGGGTCCTGAGATCGAGTCCCACATTGGGCTCCCTGCCCAGCAGAAAATCTGCTTTTCCCTCTCCCCCTGCCTGCAGCTCCCCCTACATGTGCTTTCTCTCTGTCAAATACATAAATAAAATCTTTTTAAAATAAAATACTGCAACATCTTGATTGATGGTCTGCAGTGACCTACCACAGAATGTCTATTTACAGATCACTCAGCAAAGGCAAATGGATGTCAACACAACTAGTAATGGCCCTCTGAAACGAGAGCTGTGTTAAGAAGGCTTCTGAGGCTGAATCCAGCTCTCAAGAAAATGGAGTCATGATTAGTGATGCCTGCATTGGGCATTGATGGATCACACATATATGCTATGTCCAAATCCAATTCAACCATTTTAAGGAGAAGGAAACTGAGTAACAGAGAGGCAAAAGCACTTTGCCCAAGGTCACTCAGAAAGTGAGTGTGAATGCCATGATTAGCTCCCCAGTCACACTATGCCTTTCTTCCCAGTCTCCATGTGATACATGATTATGGTGGGGAGCATCTCATTTAGTCCCTGGTGATCCTTGCCTCCTGCAATTCATGCCCTTGTGTGATGCCCTCCCTGGCTGTAAAATGGACCTAGTGGCTCACTTCTAAGAAACAGAGTTCAACAAAAGTGATAGGATGTCATTTATGAGATCTGATTCTAAAGAGACTCTGGCTTTGGTCTTGCTCACCTTCCTATACTATCTTGCTAACCTGCTCTGACCAATGAAGCAAGCGGCCATTTTGGAGAGGCCCATGTAGCAAGAAACCAGGGTGACCTTGGCTAATGGCTGGTGAGAAACTGAGCCACTGGCCCAAAGTTGATGAAAACCTGAATCCTCCAACAACCACATGCATGAGCTTGGAAGAGGATCCTGCCTCACTCAAGTCTTCAGATGAGTCTGGGGCCCCAAGTGACACCCTGGCTGCCACCGTGTGAGACACTCAGAGGCAGAGGGATCTAGCTAAGCTGTCCCACATTCCTGACACACAGAAATGGTAAATATTTATTATTTTAAGCCACCTAATTTTGAGGTAATTTTTTTTAACTTATTTTTTATTGGTGTTCAATTTACCAACATACAGAATAACCCCCAGTGCCCGTCACCCATTCACTCCCACCCCCCACCCTCCTCTCCTTCTACCACCCCTAGTTCTTTCCCAGAGTTAGCAGTCTTTACGTTCTGTCTCCCTTTCTGATATTTCCCACACATTTCTTCTCCCTTCCCTTCTATTCCCTTTCACTATTATTTATATTCCCCAAATGAATGAGAACATATAATGTTTGTCCTTCTCCGACTGACTTACTTCACTCAGCATAATACCTTTGTTACACAGCAATAGATAACTTAGTGATCAATAAATATCTTTTGCATGGATAATCAGTGAGTTTGGGCTTTGAGTCTCACCTCCTGTATAACTCTGACTCTTCCGGCAATCACCTCCCACCTAAAAGGCCCTTCTCTGCTGAATGTTTTGACATGAATTCCAATAATACTCTCTCCTCTCAGAAACTTGTTTATCCCAAAGATCGTTTTTGGTAGTTGAGAATGACATGAGTCTTCAGGCCATCATTCCATGCAACCACAAAAACAGAAGCAAAAAACAATTGGTCTGTGTGTGTGTGTACAGAGCCCAGGGCCATATGGGACTGCTCTTCCGAACGGATTCCTGGCGAGATAATCATAGTGAATACAACAAAGCTGTGTCCCAGGAGCTCAGCATTCATTCATTTACTCCTCACAACAGCAGGCATGTTGTTATTCCCATTATTCAGATGAGGAAACAAAGGCACAGGGAGGTAGTTAACGGCCAATAAGTGGCAAACCTAGGATTCAAATCCAGTCTGGCTCATGACCACCATGCACTTCGGCATGGAATTCCCTTCACTGACATCAGGGTTTCTCCACCTCAGCACTACCAACATATAGGGTTAGATAATTCTTTGAGGTGACAAGCTGCCCATGCACTGTAGGACACTGTAGGAGGTTTAGCAGTGTCAGCAGCCTCTAGCAGGAGATGTCAGTAGCATGTCTCTTCCCATTGCGACCACCAATATGTAATATGTTTATGTCCTCAGGTATTGTCAAAAGTCTTGGGGAGATGCCAAAACTGTCCCCAGTGGATAAGCACTGCTCTCAAGTATAGGAAGAAGTCAGCATGATCCCAGCTGCCCACGAGGGTGACCTTGTAAATGGTTCCACTCATGGTCCTATGAGGTGTGCAAGGGCAGAGGACCTACAGAGGCTTCAGAATTGGACAGATGAGTATGAATCCCAGCTGGGGAAGGCCTTCTAACCTCCCTGCACCTTCCTAGACACTCGATAAAAGGGGGCTGTAGTCGTGTCCTCCAGGGCAGCTCTTCAGCATCGTGAGCAGCTTTGTCTCCTTACTCAGCCTCTGCCAGGCTCCCCACAGACTGAACACAAATGAAGACATCCCAGTGGCAGCCCTCCCCTCCACTAAGCTATTCTTTCTGGGCTTTCATTCCATCCTAGTGCATTCCAAGGCCTCTAGAGCCTTCTAATCACTTATGCCAAAGCCACCAATTAATCTGCTGTATCCATGGTTTTAGGACGAGAAAAGTCCAAGTATCGCCCTCCTGTCCCCCATCAGGGCGCACCATCCCCTCCCCCCAGCCAAAGTTCATGATTTTCTGATTGAAATTCACCCTTACAAATGTTGCTGTGCTGTTTTTCCCAATGAAATCAATTGAATCCAATTGATCTTGGCCCCATTTTGCATTCTTCCTACAGCTCCGTGTGTGTGCGAGCGCATGCGTGCATGTGTACACACGTACACCAGGCTCTCCTGTGTGTGCTGTCTGGGAATTACTCTCCAGTTATCTCAGATATGCATGACTTGTCTCTCCAATTGGATTAGGGGCCATGTTTCCTACCGCCTTTGTAACCGCACATTGCCTAGTACAAACCTATGCACACAGCGGGCACTCAATAAAGGCGTGTTGACGAATGCTGGAGATTATAGAATTGCATTTCAACAACCCCTGTCCTCGCCCCACCTGCCATCCAACATCCCTGATGAGACAGGCTGTCCCTGCTGGTTTCCACACCATCTCCCCTGAGGCAGCACTTCAATCTGCATGTTAGTGATAGGATCTAACCCTCCAAGTTAACAAGACCACTATCCCAAACCAGAAAGAACCCTGGAGCCTCCCTGAGTCACAACCAGAAAGTCAAGATATTAAGCCATCTGCCTGTTGGAAGCTACTTTCCAAGCCAATTAGGGATAATTTCAGGAGAGCAGGTTCATGAGATGTAACATCAAATGCTCTCCTCTGAAATGAAGGCTTACTGTAGGATCAACTTCTCTAGAGCAAACAAGTTTTGCTAGAAAATTATAATGAACACTTGGTGATGCAGAGAAAACTGCTCCATTGGGTTATAAATACTCCCCAGTGCCCCACTACTCGGGGTGGTTAAAAAATTATTTTAAAGCACTAAGATGCTGAAGTTGAAACAAAGTACTCCAATATGAGTCAGAAGGACCTGGGCTATGGTCTCCACGTCTGTGCCTAATTAAGCTGAGTGACCTTGGGCGAGTAACACAATCACTAAGACTCAGTGGCCTAGGCCTTGAGCAGAGGGAAGTGGCTAGGCAGGAGAGGGAAGGACTCCTGTTCTCTCCCCACCACACCCACCCCTTACCCTTTATCTCTGTCTTTCTCTGTCCCCCTCTCTCCCTGCCAACAGGCACTCTCCACTTTGCAGGGCTGTTCTGAGGCTTGAGATCCCAAATTTAAAGCAGCTTTGCAAGTTATCAACAGCCTATGAGGTACTGATGAAGCTTCAGTGCTGGTCTGTGGGTCAGGGCTCCAGCAGTTTCACGAATTAACATAAACCAGACCTCAAAGAAATCAGATAACTAGAAAACACAAATAAAAACTGAAGCCATAGTTAATCCTTGGCTGAGAGCATTGCTGGACAGGAAGTCACAGCACATATCTCCTGGAACTCCATGGGAAAAACCAGGTATTTTAAAATGGACTTTGAGATGTGTGCATATACCATTCTTTTTTTTTTTTTTAAGATTTTATTTATTCATTCATGAGAGACACAGAGAGGGGAGCAGAGACATAGGCAGAGGGAGAAACAGACTCCCCACGAGGGAGCCCAATGTGGGACTTGATCCCAGGATCCCGGGATCACGACCTGAGCCAAAGGTAGACCTCAACCACTGAACCACCCGGGTGCCCCTGCATATACCATTCTTTTTTTTTTTTTTTTTAAGATTTTATTTATTCATTTATGAGAGACACGGAGAGAGAGGCAGAGACACAGGCAGAGGGAGAAGCAGGCTCCCTGCGGGGAAGCCGATGCAGGACTCCATCCCAGGACCCCAGGATCGTGTCCTGAACCAAAGGCAGATGCTCAACCATTGAACCACCTGGGTGTCCCTACATATACCAATCTCTTATCAGAATGTACACCCTCATCACATTTGATTTGGGCTAATATTATGATGTAGTTCCTGAACAAACAACAAATAGCTCAAAGCAACAACCAGATGCTGGCTATAAGGGACTCCAGACCTGCCCTCTGCACACCCCCATGTCACTGTGCTCCTCTCCAAGCCCAGCGGAAACTGGGAACACTGCAGGGGGAATCCTCAGCGGACTTGTGGAATGTTCCTAAACTAATGGCAATGTTCCTTCTGTGAATTCAGACACTTATCCAGGTGATGAAGCCCTAACTTTCTGGCAAGGGGTAAACTCACTAAGCAATGACCTTAACTTAGTAAATTAATTCCAAAGCACAATTGTTTTCAATCTTCATTTGAAATCAGCCTTTGTTAATCTAGATTTAATGGCATATGAAATGGAAATTCCCTTAATAAAATAAGTTATGAATATTTATCATCCCATTTTACCTGAAAATTGAATAATTCATCAATTAACTTTACTATTAATTATTTAATACAAAATTAACAAACTGCAAAACTCTGATGTATCCTTGTGGTCCCTCTGGCACTAGAAAGACAGTGGAGCCCTGGATGACTCCAGACATAAGCTAATGGGACATAGGAGTTAAGGTTGGAAGTTTTCTACAGGAAGCAGAACCAAACCACTTACTCATAAAGTAAAGGGATAAATTTCCTTCTCAGCTTGGAATTCTGTACAACAGCCAAAAAAGAACTCCAAGTTTGGCAATCATTTCAAGAGAATATTTCTCCTGTGTGTTCCTCCTGTCATCCATCACTATCACACTGTCATTAATATTTTTCTAACACGTAGATGGGCCCATGCCGTGAAGCTATCATGCCCAGCAGAGCCCCTGGGGAGCCCTGCCTCCCATGGAGCCTCAGGCAGGACCCCTATTTGAAGAGGAGAGAGGAAGCCAAGGAGGAGCACAGAACACGAGGGGACCAAGGGACAGGTGGAGGTGACAGCAGCCGAGGTGGAGCAATAGATATTCTAGGGGAATCAAAGCTCTAGGCTCTGAGCCACTGAGCCCCCAGTTCACCCAGGGAAGCCAAGAGTTCTTCTGACTCTCTAAACTCACAAGGCTAGATCATACCATGTCTTCTGAGAGGACAACAAGTAACAGGATGTTGCACGTTCACATAGACAGTCTTTCCATCACTAACAGGTATACCTGCAGAGGCAAGTGAGAGCTCTGGGTTTCTCCACACTTCCCTTCTTGTCCTTCTGGTTCACTTTCCACCTGCTCAAAACCCTCCCCTCAGTGTCCCCAATGGGTCCAGCACTAGCTCCAAATCCTTGCCTGGTCTACACAGCCCTCTCCAACCTCAGCCTCACCTGCCCCTCCAACACCACCACTCAGCTCACCGTTCTCCCCATCCTTACTACCTCCAGCGCAATGACTTTCTATCCAGTCTCATACTCCCCTAACACCCCCTGCACACATACTCATGCACACATGCACAGGGACACCCACATATACATATGCACACACCCACACATGGGCACTCACATGCACACTCGCACACTCACCTACTCATCTGTCAGGTCTCTGCCTGATATTGAGCCTTCCAGGAAGGCAACCCACCCATCACTCCCTCCACCCCCGCTGGGAAGGGGCAGCCTCTCACTGCACTTGTCCCTTGTAGCACTCCTCCAAACTGCCATTATTTTAAGTTCTCTGATTCACTGCCACCTCCCCAAAGCCCAGCACGGCACCTGGCACGTGGGGAGCAATCAAAAAGTACTCACTGAATAAACAAATGAATGGAAGCAGAGCAACAATGACATAAGGTGACAATGTGGTACTGTGTGGTTCAAGAGTAAAAGGGCTTACATGTAACACATGGTCTTCCCCCAACAGAGCCCCTTCAAGCCCCAGATCGGGAGTGGGGCACGGCATCCCCCAAAGTTGGTAAATGGGATTCATGACTGGGAGCCCATGACACTGTAGGCAGTGAAGCCACAGGTGTGCATGTGTGGGAAGATGCATGGAAATGGCACGTTTCACAGTGCAGGCTGTGCTCCTGGACAGAAACACACATGCCTCATCTCTTTTCTCCTCCTAAATCTTTCTTTCCCTGATTTCACTGCCTTTCTCCATAGCTTTCCCCCTAAACCTGGCAGTGGTTGCTTCCCTGACACCACAGCCTGGGCACACCTGCAGAGGCAAGTGAATCCGGTTCCTCCATAAGCAAAAAAAGCCTGTGCCTCAAGAATCCCCACAAATGCCTGCTCCCAAATTCCTAGAGACCTCGTTGGAGCAGTGATGGAAATCACAGAGCAGCCAGCCCAGAAGCCACCTCGGTGAGGCCATCACCCTTGGCTCAGTCACGACCCTCTACATCGCCCCCTCCTGGGGCCTGAGGCCCCTCTGTTCCCAGAGTCCCCTCAAATGAAGTACCTCAACCAACAGTAAATTTTCTACCCAGTGAGGTCAGTGCAGCCACTATGGAAGAATTTATTTTTTCTTTTAGGAGAAATTTTATTTCATCCCATCTTATTAAATTCTTGAATGAAAAGAAGGAAATTTTTCCCAGAAATATTGCTCTTACAAAAGAGAACAGTGACAGAAGGACAGTGTGTGTGTGTGTGTGCATGTGTACCCCTGTGTGGGTGGGTGTTGTGTACTTGTGTATGTCACATACATGTGTATATGTGCATAAGTGTATGTGTGTATCTGTAGGTATGCATGTGTAAACATGTGTGTCAGCACATGTATGTGTCTATACCTATCTATGGACATGTATGTCCATGTGTGTCAGCATATTATACATGCATGCAGGTGCACCTGTGTGTCTACAGGTGTGTATGCATGTATCATGTGTGTGTGTTTGTGTGCATGCATATAAACACACCACACAAAGTAAAAGCTCACATGGAAAGTGGGATATGCTGGAGAACCAGGAAAGGTTTTCTTCCTTTGTTTTTGGTTATTTTCAATTTTTTTAAAGCCCCATAATAAAGAACTGTGGGGAATCTCAGAACAGCAAAGACAGTAATAGCTCCTAACCAGACTGAGAACAGTAGAAGAACCTCTAGGCCAGAATATCAAGCTAATTTGGGAATTACTCATTACACAGAAGACCATGAATTGCAAAGAATGGTCTCTCCCGAGAACATACCTTCCCACCTAACATTGCCGCCAGGCACACGGGCAGCTCCCTTTACCTGCAGCCAGCAACAATTTATTAGATCAGAATTGATCTGCAGGAAATACCACAGACACCAGCCTGGGCCCATTACAGAAATACTAGATAATCCTAATTTTCCAAATCCAGGAGGGGAATGAAGACACTAAGAATGAACTGGCATGAGCAGAAACAAAGCCAGATCTCAGGGCGTGGGCACTGATTAGGACCGTAAATGCCATCGGTATGTGTAAGCACAATGCCAATAAGAACAACATATCTCGTTCTCAGAAACAGTCGTCACTGCCAGGTCATCCTGCACAGACACCAGCAGGAGCGCCTGAGAAAGCTGTCCCCACAGGTGCCCCAGCACCTCAACTTTGCACCACAGGGGCCCTGATGAGAGCACCTTGCCTCCTACAACCCCAGGAAGACACATTTGTAGCCACATAGCGATAGAAAGCATTAAGGCACATGGTCAGGTGACATGCAAGGCATACCAGATGGCCCCTCAGTAGCCCCCCAAGCCCCCAAAATTCTGCCCAGGGAGAGGCCAGCCACACCCCTTGTGCTGACACCAGGAAAGGCTCTAAACCAAGGGTGGTCCATTGAAGAAGGTGAGGAGGCAAATGCGGTGGGCGGGGGGGGGGGGTCAGTATGCCTGTGGGGCTGCATCCTTGCACACAGGGGTGTGCACATCTTGGCAATGGGATTTCCAGGGCCCTGAGTGGGTTGTGCATTGTGAGGCTTTTCTTCCTGAAAAAGAGATAAAGAGAAAAAATAGCAAGAGAGTGAAACAGCAAGTAAGATGGAGCATGAGCGTGAGTGTGAGCGTGAACAGCAGAAAAGGGGCCAGCCAATGTGCAGGGCCAGCCGTGGACGAAGGAAAATAGGTGCAGACCCATAAGGATAGGGCAACAGCAGCAGAAATGGGAGTGGGACAGATGTCAAGACATCCTAGCAGAGTAGAAACAGCCCAAAGCCACGTGCCCCACAGGGAACATCGGGACCAACAAGCCCACTTTCCTGCAGAGCCTGAAAAGACTGGCAAATTGCAAGAATTAGGTGCCAGAGAAGGCAGAAGTTTGAAATGAGGTGGGTGACAGGGAGAGTTTGCAAGTCTGTGCAGGGAACAGTCAGACCCTCCCAGGGCCTTACATCTACCCCGAGCAGCCAAGCAACCACCACTATTGGAGACAAACTTATTCTCTGGAGAAAGAATCCCTGTAAGACTCTTGACTGTGCAGAGGAGAGGCAGGAAACACAGATATAAACTGGGGGGGAATTCATTAATTGATGGTGAAATTCCACACCCCTTCCCTGCCTGGTTCCCAGACCACTGGCAGTACCCCGGAGAACCAGGCTGCTGAATCTCAGAATCCCACAACCAAAGCCCTTCCCCCAGGTAAGGAAAACACAGCATGGCAGAGCGAGATAACTAAATCCTCAGTTAGCTTCCGAGGAAGTCCAATGACAACCATCTAAACTTGACACAGCAAGAAATAGCAGAATAACACATGGAAAAGTCTGGAGGTAAATCTCAGAACTGAGAGAATTACAAGTGGTCACTCCTGGGATGTAGGATTGAGCTATGGGGCAGAGATCTGCTGCTCCTTCTTACAAGCCCTTTAGGACTGTTTGACTTATTAAACTATGTGCATGGATATTTTTGATAAAAATAAAACTACTGAAAGGAAGCAGAAGCGGCAACCAGGAGCTGGCAACTGTCTAGTCCAGGGAGACCGGAGACACAAAGGTCCACTCCCTGTCTCAGCTCCCTCCAGGAAGGCGGCTTGCTAGACTGGCTGTCCTGGCTCCTGGAACTGAGGAGGGAGGTAATGAAAGCTGGCCTGGCTGCTGGTGCCATTTCAACAAGCTGCTAAGCCCAGAGGAGGACCCATTACCCGCTGCCCACTTGCAGAGAGGACAGCAGGGGAAACCTCCCAGGAGATCCAGGGACACCGGGACCTGGGCAGCCCCTGTCCCCACACACAGGGCATCCTGGAGAGGTGGCCTCTGCCAGCTGCCCCTGCTTCGTCTCCTCTGCAGTCTGTGATTCCTGATAATGAACTGGAATCTGGGACAGACCCACTTCGATATGGAGGCTAGGGATTTCCCCACCACTGTCGAGACACCAGACACTTTATCAGGATCCAGGTCACAGCTAATTCCCTGCCTCATGGGGAAAGGTCTCAAAACTCAGGACCCTGAGGCAGATGCCTTCCGGGAAGGTCCCAGCGGATCGGGCTGCTCATGAGTCCTCAGGCAGCAGACACCGAGCCTACGAACCTCCTCGCACTGCACTTGCTCTTTGGTTAATGATGGTAGTTTGCACTTCGTCGAGGATTCGCTCAATATATTAGGCAAATACTGAAATGGATGTAACATGACACATCGTTATGTTAATTTGATAGCAGGTCCCCAATTCAGCGTAACGCAAAGGTCGCCACACTGAAATGACTGCTGACCCAGTTTATTTTTTCTTTGCAGCCGCAAAGAACAGAGTCCTTGAAATGATGTAGATATAAGGGCTGCCCTCTCTAACTCCATCCCCCAACAGAACCCCCTCCCTACACGTGCATGCACACATGTACACATACCCACACACACTTGCACGCGCAGGGCCAATCTCTGACCACCCACTCTGCCCAACTAGACACAGAAAGAAGCCACTATGGGAATCTTATTTTAATCGTTGTCAAATACAAGTAACATAAAATTTACCATTTTTACCACTTTCAAGTGTGCATTTTAGTGGCATTAAGTCCATCCACAATGTGGTGCACCCATGACCACCATCCATTCCCAGAACTTTCTCATCTTCCCAAACTGAAATTCTCTGCATGAAACACTCACTCCCCATCCCATCCCCCAGTCTCCCAGCCCCCACCTTTCTTTCCTCTGTCTCTCTGTGAGTCCAACTCTTCTAGGGACTTCACAGACTGGAGTCACACAGGATTTGTCTTCTTGTAATGGGCGCACTCCAGTGAGCGAGTGTCCTCTAGTCTAGCTTCAGCCATGCTGCCGCATGTGTCAGAACCTCATTCCTGTTTCCTTCTGAGAATTCTTTAATCACCCAAATAGGAGCTCCACATGATCTTCGAAATTCTATTCTGGTCTCTCAAGCAGCCTCCCCAGCAATCAGGGCTGTCCCAAGGATCAGAGGCCCTTCAAGGAGCCAGCAGGTCATGACCCCCATGCACCCCTTGCAGAGGGCTGTGGCCCTAGCAGCACCAACTGCATGGGGACCAGCCTGGGGCCTGATTGGGTTGGCTCTCTAGGTGGAGCCCTGTGCCCACACACTGGTCCCACTCTACCAGCCCATGCTGGTGCACACCTGCTGCTCTGCCCTGAGTCTGCACACCACCCTGTGCCCCATCAAAGCTCCCTGTACACTAGCCATTCAGAGACAAAAAAGACAGCATGACCCAAGGGCAGGGGGCTCACCATCTCACTGGGAAGGCAAGACTTACATACTGATGACAGCGAGACTGTCAAACAGTTGACGATACAGAGAATGTGGGCTGCAGAAGCTGACAGGGAAGAGGGCTCACTACAGGTTGATGAGTTTGCAGGGGCTCCCAGAAAGAAGTGAGATTCAAAGGACAGGCAGATTGGGTTGGGCATGGAGCATTCGAGATCTGAAGGCAAAAGGAGGGGACACGGAAGATGTGTTTGGAGAGCAGGAAGCAGCCCCCTAACTGTAGTAGGTGTTCTGAGGTAGGAGTCAAAGGGAAACACTGAAGAATATGGGTTAAGGCAGGAGAATGACCTTGGGCTGAGGCAGAAGAATGACCTTGAACTTGAAGCTAGAGTGGGACTTATCACATAGGAAATCTCTGAGGCATTGGAGGGGAACAATGATGCCACAAAGGAGCATTGTAGGACAGCTCATGCAGGGAGGGGAGTCCATCCCAGAGAGGGAAGCACAGCGGGAATGGTTCCCTAATCCAAGCGTGACATTGGTGGTACAGGCCTACCTGGGGGAATCAGGTTGCGAACTCCAGTCTGAAACACTGGCAGAAGCACTGGCTAACTCCATCCAAGGGACAATAGTCCTGGGTAGGGGACTGGTAAGCAAGAGCAGAGGACAGAGGACTCAGTGTCCACCCTCCCACCTGGCCATCACCGGGAGCACAACAAGCAATGCACAGGTGGGGTCTAGAGAGATAAGAGAGGGACAGTGGGATGTGTCTGGGAGTCACTTGGGTCTTTTCAAAACTTAGGTCTCACTTTTCTTTTCCTTTCCTTCCAGACTCCCTCCCTATCTTTGGCTGGTTTACTGTTTATTGACCACGAAGCATTTAGTGCTCATTATAGGAAAATTCTATTACTAGACCTTTAGTGCTTCAGTGTTAGGTGCTATCTATATAAATCTAATTAATTAATTAGATAATTAATAGCATCTTCCAGCCTCTTCTAACTAGTGTACACAGGATTCCTGGGACAGAAGTGCTTCCAATTTCATCTTAAGCTTTGCTTGTCCCCGGCTTCCAGGGAAGGTTGCATGGTTCCCAAGGGAGGAGCAATAAATTATTGCAATTGCTAAATTTTGCAGCCTTTCCCCCACCCCCACCCCATGCCCTGCTCCACTCTACATTCTGCACTGCAGGGGAGTGTGCAGTTTCCCGCACTGTCCATGCCTGGGAGGCTGCATCCAACTCAGGAACATACCTGACAGACACACCTGAGCCACGCTCACCAACACAAGGACGCTCTGCCTGGTGCCTGACTCTCCAGGGTGGCTCGGAAATTTTGGAGGTGGGAGGTGGGAAGGAATATCAAAACTATTTATTGGGCCACCTTTGAACCCCACACCCACACAGAGGTACAGCCTAAAAGGTAAGATTACAAGCTTTGCAATAAGATAACCCTGGGCTCCAGCTCCAGCTCCAACATTTGCTGTGCAGTCTTGGACAGATTGTGTACCCTCTCTGCATCTTGCCGCCTGGCAGAACTGTTGAAAGGATTTAAAAGCACAGGACTAGGTCAATTAGCTGATCCTTGGGAGACACACAGACAAAAATAGAATGGAGCAAACCCAGCTCTCTTCCTTCACACACTCACACTCGTCTTCTGCCTCACTCTTGTTCGTGCCACAAACATGCACTGAGTGCCCACCACATGTTCAGTGCTATTCCAGGTACTGGGGACACCCCAGGAACACACCAATGCCTCGTGATATTGTCACTGTGGGGGAGAGGAGGTCAGATCATGAATAAGTGAATTAGACAAATAAATAGGTGAAATACATTGTGTGTCATATGGCAATAAGTGCTCCAGAGAAACATAAAACAAGAAAAAAGGAAAGGAGGTCTGGCTGAATGGGAGGGGTGTGGTTTTAAATAGTGTGCTCAGGGAAGACCTCACAGAGAAAGTGACACCAAATCAAGGCCAGAAGGAGGAGCCTGAAGAACATTCTAGACTGAGGGAATAGGCTCTTAATTCCAAGACTCCGAATTCACCTGGTGGGGTGGGATGTGTGGTGTGTGTGTGTGTGTGTAGTTCCCCTGGGGCCTCCAAATGGTATTATTATATTGCTGAGCACACAGCAAGTGCCAAATAAAGACGTCCTGAAGGGTGATTTTTCAAACTGCCATTTCCAGAAGGTCCCAGTTGCTGATAATATAATATGGGCTGTTTAAACATTCAACACTCAACCCTGCCATGGTGCCGCCGCCGCCCCCGAGGCCCCCAACCCTGGGAGCCTCCTTGTAGCACACCTCATTATGAAACAGGTGAGTGGGGCTCCCGGGACCTTCTCTGTAATTAGGGCAGTATCTGAGCAAGGGCTATATTTATAACCCCCAGCCATCAGCAAGCCACCGAGACAAGGAGTGGGTCCCTGAGCAGCTCCTATACCAACATCTATATGTGAACCGATTACAACAATTAATTTAATAGGGATTCCTCCACACAAACAATGTATCATTTTATTAGGAAACTCTATAAATGTCAGTGGTGCAATTCATTTTTATTAATTTTCTAAAATGAAATTAGCAGTGGCAGTGGCGGTGGCACACAGAAGTTGCATTGCCTTCTCATTCAGCAGAGTATTGGTGTCATTAATTCCTTAGTACCAGGAGGCCGGTTTGTATGAACTCAGCAGTTAACTGCACCAATTAATTTCAATACTAGAGATGGGAAGGGGGGGGGGAATCCAAACTCAACTCAACAACTAATTTAGGAAGGTCCTTGAACAACCACAGCAACTTTTCCTCCTCCTGGGATGAGAAGCTTTCAAGTGTAAACACGAAGTGGATATTATAATACTAATAGGAAACGTTCTGTCTTCACCCTCTGCCTTCAGGAAAGGAATTCATCTTTCCAAAGCCTGAAGAAATTCTGGCAGATGTCTCCTGAAGTTGCAGCCTGCAGCAGGCCCGGGGACCACTCCTCGCAGACAAGAGGATCAGGAATATCCGCTGGCATCGACACTGAGCCTCATGGCATGCAAAGCAAGTTCACAAACACTGTCTCACTCGACCCTCATAATGGCCCAGTGAGGACAGGAGCATCAACTCCATTCCATACGTGAGGAAAAACAGGGGAGCTTTTAATGAGGAACTAAAATGACTTTCTAAAAGTCACAAAGTGATTGAGTGACAGGGCCAGGCCTCAAACCCAGATTTGTCAATATCTGATTCCCACATTCCCTCTCTGCTGCACGCATGCCCCTTGTGCCTCGGGATGGGAAGTCTCCTGGCTCTATTTATACTCCAAAAAGTCAAGTGAGTCAGGCATGACCGTGAGTGACATTCACTTCTCAACTGAAACCCAAACTCTGAAGGCTGAAACACGAGGCAAAATCCCCGCTTGAAATGTTCTACTGATCTGCAGTCAGAGGCTGTTCTGAAGCACAGCACGTGTCTGCGTATCTGAAATCAGATGTCTGGCCCGGGACGTGTTCCAGAGAATCTCACTCTCTGGCTAAAGAGAAGCTCTTTCCTTCCACTTAGATTCAAGGAGTGTTTCGCTGAGGAGTGAAGGGCGCACACAGAAGCCACAGGCTGCTCAAGATGAGGGCACTTTGTAGAGTCAGGGAATAGTGCAGAGAAAGAAATTGGACAGACTTCCTTCCCCGGCACAGAAACCAGGGCAGTGGTTCTCAGAGTGGGGCCCCAGGCTGGCTGCATCCCATCCCCAGGGAACCTGTCAGAAATAACAGGTGCCCAGGCCCCACACCAGGAGTACTAAATCAGAAACTCTGGGGGTGGGGCCCCGGCATGTGTATTTTAGCAAGGCCTCCAGCTGATTCTGGTGCCTGCTCAGGTCTGGGGATGTCTGCCCTGAAAGAAGATGCCCCCAGAAGAAAGAGATGAGTATGCCAGGCTTTCCCATAGTCAGGAATACGGCTGTGCTCACCAAACAGTAGATTGCATCACCATTTCCTCATCCACTCCACCCCTACCCATGCACCATGGAAGAATGTCGTTCCTGCACCTGCTTTTATTGGGCTTGGCCACAGGAATGGCTTTGGCTAATGGACTTGGGAGCAAGGGTGACAGGATGCCACATGCAGCAGGGATTCTCATCGTGCCTACATGGATTGCCTTAGGCTTATAAGCCTCTGCCATGCTCCATGACCATCTGTCCCAGACTGTGGGTGCTTCTTCAGCCCAGGTCCTAGAACAAAAAGATACATGGAGCAGTCCTAAACTCTACCAAAGCCATAGCCAACCCGCAGACCCATGAGCAGGGGGAAAAGAAGTCTGCTGTTCCACAGTCACTAAGTTTGGAGATTGTTTCTTAGATAGCATGATCGCAGCAAAAGCTAACTAATGCAAACCATTTGATTTTCTAGCAAAGGAAATCATGGCCCCAGAAGGCTGAGGAATGAGAACATCCTGCAGAGGCATTCAGGCTGGAAGGTCAAAAAAAAAAAAAAAAAAATCAGAGCCAACCTCTAGCCCCACCTATGGAGATGTGAATCTCAGAATCAACCTTTCTCCTCAATATCCTCCAACATCCTCCAAAATGGACACTTTTGTCCTTGTCTAAATGATGCCAACCAATAAAAACTTAAGTTTAATAAAGTAATAATTTAAAGTACCTTCTAGAATGAGCAAGCATTCTAGAGGATAAGACCCTCTTTCCTCCGTGGCTCAGAAAGGACAGAGGTCAAGGAACTGGGCAAGGGGGCAGAGGACACACCCCCACCCCTTTCCCTGGTCTCAGGTGTACCTGGAGAATTTGGTGCTTCTTCCCCCAGAGACAGACTGAGCTTTCTGCCTCTGAAGTCACCCCCACAGCCCAGCCACCGTGTGAGCTGCACTCTGGCCAACACCCATCACACTGACGAATGCCTGACCTGTCACCACTAATGGATACGTGGTAGCAATTGGTGGCCACGTATCTCCGAAGCTCTAAAGTATAACACACCAAAAATAAAGCTGAGAGCAGGGGAAGAAAGAAGAAGCTGCCTTTTAAACAAACCCCAAGCCCCAGCTTCACTGCTCTTCACACAGCAGTATGATTTGCGCGGCCGAGTCATCATCACCCATTCCCTGTCCCCAAGTAGTGTGGGAAGTACCCTGTCTGTGGCAGTCTGTTGGTTCAGCACATTTGCTGCATAATAAACTGCAATTTTAGTCCCTGCTTCTGATTTGGGAGATCTTGTCACCACAACTAGGAATGACCCAACTTTGAGTTTGTAAAACATGTTGAGACAAAGGTGGACAGTGAAGGTAGTTTCTCATTTAAAGAGTGAGTTTCTAGAAAACACTAGAAAGTGCAGGGGGGTACTTTTCCAAAATAAAGTTCCCCTGATGTACCCACCCGCCAAGGCTTTCAAAGTAGCTGGCTGGGAGACCCAGCATTAAGCCATCAAGTTTAAAGCTTCAACTTCGTGTGACAGCCTCCATGCTGTTTTGAAGCTGTCTGATTGTGTTCACTGCCACTGTCTTGGGTCAATTAATGAGACCTCAGTGTCACACGCTATCACATGCAACACGGTATGTGCAACTTGCCCACGAACTGATCAGCCAAACCAGGTAATCAATGAAAATCAATCCATTTACCGTACATAGTTGAAGAACTGCAAGATCTGGGACATTACCTTGTCTTAGGGGATGTGGTTAGCCATTCCTCGTGTTTCTCAAATGTTATTAAATAAGCTGCAATTTCCTGAAACAGAAGAATAAAAAAATAATAATAACAATTAGCTCACATCAGGTCCTGAGACGCAAGAAACTTCTTGTTGCTTCCCAGCTGCTGCCTCCCTGGTGAGGCTGGACCCCCATCTCTGCCAGAAAGCACCGGACTTGGATGGTGCCTCTATTTTGATTTTGTTAAGCTCTTTCCATTCAGCCTGCCATACAATCATCATCAAAGCGCTGGATTTCAAAAGATGAGTCAGTGGCAAGGACAAAGATATTTCTCTGTGGGAAGAAAACACCAGACACAATTTCAGATACTAAATGTCATTAATTTGAAGGAGGGACAAACAGATGCCAACAACAGGTCTGCACCTGTGCAAGGTTGTCATTGGAAAAGTTTTGTCTGTCTTCTTCTGAAGCTGGACTCATCTTTCATCATTTTCACAAGAGACGTCACATTCCCTCGGCTTGACTCCCACCCCCCCGAGCCAAATCATGCAAAGATTAAAAAGAAAAGATAAAGCCATACTCCAGAGCGAGCGAGAGAGAGAGAGAGAGAGAGAGAGAGAAGTTAACCTTTCCCTCTACTGATAACTTAATCTATTGAGCGGTGCTTCAGAAACAAGAGCAATGTCAGCAGAGTTTAAGGCAAAGATGGAGGAAATGTGGGCACCTGAAGGTAAATTAAATATTTATAAACACAACAACATCACTGCAGATAGAATTACTGATTTATTAATAATTTCCATAAAAAGCCAGTGGGCGACATCAACATAAGTCATTGCTCCAGCTCTGGGGCATGATATGGCCCATTACCTCCAGCTCCAAACGGATCTGCTAACATGAAATTGGCACGGATTGGGACTTAAATTAAGGTTGGACTCATACACATTTCCCTTGATCTTGGTGATGATACAACATAAAGCTGCTGCCCTTGACCATCAAAACATGCAGAGAGGGGGCCTCTGTCTCAATTCTCTCTGCAGCGGGGGTTTCCAGAGGGCTCATGGTGATGCAGCAGCCCATCTGCCTAGAGGCTCAAAGCCTTCCTCTGCAGTGAGCCTCCTCTGGGCCTGGACATAACGGGAGGTGACACCTTTGACCAGAGGCACTAAACCTGCCCTTGAAGAAAAAGAAGAGACGCTTCCCAAAATCAGGTTAGCAGAGCAGGTGAAAGTAGAAAATGCCATCCACACCATGCAGTCTGAAGGCCACAGACTCAAGTAGAGATCAGGATCTCCTATAATCAGCCACTACCACCAGGCAGCCAGTGACTGGTGACCCAGAGCCCATGCTGCCTCATTCTGGAAGCCCAGATCTTTCACAAAGAACCTGGCAAGCAGAAACTTGTGGCCAAAATAGAGCTCCCTCATTGCAGAGATTCCTGTCACCAAGTGCAGCTAAAGAAGCAGATCGACCAGCACACTATTCTCTCTCATTTCTGAAGCTGTTATGTTCCATATTCTATTTCTTCTCCTTAGAAAACACCTTCCCCGAGGTCTTGCCATAGACAGACACCACCTCCTTCAGCTGGCCCTCCCTAACTATCCACAGTGGTGGGGCGGGGGTCGCCTGCCCATGCTGTGTGCTCCCATGGCACCGCACCATCCTCCACTGTGTATGATTTATCACTTTGCAACCTAATTGCTTGTTTACTTGGTAGCATCCCCCCACTGGATCATGAGCTCCTCGAAGGCAAGGAATATGTCATCACTGATATATCCCCAGGACCTAACAGCATCCTGACAGGCGTTTGTTAGGCAGATGGATGGACGGGTGGGTAGATGGGAGGGAAGGAGAGAGTTGGGGTGAGAGAAACAAATATGCAGGTAGAAGTGAGTCTGTGTGTCTGTGTGCATGTGTCCTGAGTGTGTTGTGTCTTTGTATAGGTTTATTTTTAGGTGAGGTATAGCTTAAAAGCAGCAAAATGCAGCAGTTCCTAAATAAACCATTACCAGTGCTTTAATTAACTCCAAGCCACTGTAGCAAGGTAATGTAGTATCACAGTTAAGATCACATGCTTCAGAAGCAAACAGACTTGGCTTTGGGTGCTGGCTCTGCCACTTGTTAGCTGTCTGATCTTAAGCACATTGCTTACTGTGTAGAAACCTCGGTTTTCTATGAAACTGAGATAACACCACCTCATGGGGCACTTACAGGGAGCAACAATTCTTAGGACAATGACTGGCACATAGCAATGCCCACAACCACAGCTACCACTATTCTCATTTTGAGGTCCACGTGATGTGAGCTGCCTGTCTGGAGGCCCCTGATGACATAGCAGGGACCAAACTGGTGCAGCTCAGAAGCTGCCACCACTGCTGGACTTAACTCCATCTATCCCCACCTTCCATCCCTTTCTACCCTCTATGCTCACAATGAATGGTAACATCACAGTGGCTGTTCAGAGTTAGTTGGAGTTGATCCTTCCATGTATCTATTGATGCCCATTTGGCTTCACAAAACACTGACAGCAGGCTGTGGCTGGAGTCAGTGAGTGGATAAATTGAGCCACTTATGTATATCAACCCATCTACCTGAATTTCAGAAGTCTTGGCATCCAGAAAATAGGCTGTGCCAACTAGAACCCCTTGGATCCATATCCTTACCTTGGATTATGCCACAAGCTAAGTGACCCCTCCTGGCCCAGAATGATGGGGGCACAGTACATCCCAGCCACCTCCAGATTAATCACAGCATTCTGAAGATCCAAACACCCAAAGAAGACCTTCATGAACATCCCTCGGCCAGTGCTTACCCCAACCCAGCAGGTACCCCTGCCACTACTGCCTTTCAAATAAATAAACCCCCTGGACCACTTATTGCCTTCACTATTTACTCTAAAAATATTTTTTGAGTACCTATTTTGTGCCAGTCAGTGAACAAGACCACTGCTCTTAAAGGACTCATGGTCAAGTAGGCAATAGAGACAAGTTAACACGATGGAGCAGCATAAGCACCATTACAGAGTCACTAGTCCAAGTCAAGTCTGTAGCCACACCCAGCAGGTCATCTCAGGCCTAGTGAGCTATTGTATGAGCAAACAAAGCCACAAGAAGTCACAATGATTTATGATCTAACCTTTGAGCACTGACCACTGAGCACTATTACCTCCAAGGTAACAATACCTCCCACACGATGCCCTTTGGTGGGGCATTCATCCCACTTAAGAGCAGCCTTTCTGAGCAAAGGAAACTGAGTGCCCAGACCCATGTAATTGCCTCTGTGGTGCTCAAGTTGGCTGCCTGGCTTCCAGCTAGACTTGGCATGTCTGAGTCACCTATCTACTCCCAAACTCATGCTACCCAGTCCATGCAGCCCATTTCCCTGATGCAGGTCTTGGTCCACCTCATCATCAGATGGGCAGACCATGGGCCAGACCCACCCTCCCAAAGCTAAGGAGCATATTGGGAAAATGGATATGCACATGCCAAAGAACCAGAGAATACTAGATGGTAAATAGTGTAGACCAAAGTAAGGACCGTAAAAATTCAGAGTAAGAAGAGTCAGCTGGGCCAGGAAAGGGGATAGTTCTGTGAGGGAAGAGAGATTTCATCATTTGTGTCATCATCGCTATCATCACAATGGTTAACGTTAATAGAATGATGCCTAGGGCCTACCACTCTAGGACTTTATAAGGGATAATCTCACTTAATCTTCATAACAAATCATGAAGCAGGAACCATGCCTGTTTTATGAGTGGGAAAATTGAAACACACAACAGTTAGGTGGCTTGCCCAAGGTCATATGGCTAATCTCTGTGCAACCTGAACCAGAACAAGTGTGGAAAGATTCTAGAGTCTACACTTTCCACTACTGTTCTGAATTTATGATGTGCTCAGAAGGAGGAAAAGAAACTAGCACATGGAGAGTCATGCTTTCTCCAACACAGTTTAAGAGCTTCCTGCTCCCCACTGACCCGGAGGCACTTCATTCCCCCGCCACCCTCAGGGAACCGAGGGAAGAAGCCAGGCCGAGCATCCATCAGTAGGATTCTCTCCTCCCAGCAGGATCATGTTCATTTTCACCCAGAAGTCCTTGTATGATTCATGAGACCATCTACACTTCACTGACAGGGAAAATCCCTTGTATTCAGAAATCATTTACTTAAAATATCTTACAATGCAAAGAAAAGCAACAAACAAAAAGAGAGACAGTCAAGCTAAAGAAGGGAAAAAAAAAAAAAAAAAAGATCTTCAGCCCAACTGTCTGGCCTTTCCCTCTTTCCTCAAAGCTCCACTAACCCAGGGGTCCAAGGAAGGCAAATGGAAAGAGATCTGGTCGACTTCATTTTTTATAGAGCAGGAAACTAAGGCACAGAGGAGGAAAGAGACTTTCCCAAGGTCAGCATTTGTGGCTGCCCCAAGCTGGGAACCAGGGCTCCTGACTCACAGTGCCTGCATGATCTTGTTGGCTCTCAAAGTCAAGTCTGGCCCAGGAAATTCATGGAATGCTCAAACAAAAAGGGAGCTTGCCCCCAAAGAAGTGAAAACAGGAACTCAAGCAAAATCATGTACACAAATGTTCACAGCAGCATTATTCACAGTCACCAAAAGATGGAAGCACCCCAATGCTCATCACAATATAAATGGATACACAAAATGTGCTATATATCCACACTGCAGAAGGCTGTTCAACCATAAAAAGGAATAAAGTTCTGATACATGGATGAACCTTGAAAACATGCCAAGTAAAAGAAGCCAGAAAATAAGAACACATATTGTAGGATTCCATTGATATGAAATGTCCAGAACAGGCAAATCCATAGAGATGGAAGGTAGACTGGTGGTTTCCAGGGGCTAGGAGAAGGGGGCAATGGGGAGTGACTGCTGATGGATATGCATTTTCCTTTTAAGGGGATAAAATTGTCCAGAACGAAATTGTGGTGAAGATTACCCAAAATTGTGAATGTACTAAATGCCACTGGTGGTAATAAAAAAAAGAACAAGTAAAGAGTATAGACATCCAGCTAGGTGTGGCACTGGGATGCCAGCCCTCCTTCCCACAAAGTTGGACCTGAACCCAATGGGCTATACCCATGCCCACAGGCCTCCTCCAGCTCCCCAGCTCTCTTAGTATCTTTCCTCTTGGACCCTAAATACTGCAGCAATGCTGAGAAGAATGACCCGACTGTCAAGATGAAGGAATTCACTGCAGGCTCCAAAGCAAAGACTGTCCAGCTTGCAGATTTTAAATGTTCACTTTGTCCTTTGGACGTTCAAATAGAAAAACTGCCGCCAAAGTATGGTATCTGTGTGTGGCAGGGGCTCTGCGAATAAACTGTGGTGAGTCCCACAGGCCTCTGTATCTGCTTGGCACCAGGTTCAGCCCCTGCAGACCAGGGAGGTGGATGGGCCCCTCCACAAAGTACTGACCCAGCCCCATCCAGGAGGATAGAGGCAGAGGAACCAAGGGGAAGCATGGCTCCACGCTTGGCATCATTGTCTTGTTAAACACTGCATTGTCGTGAATCTCCATCATCCAAAAGCATCATTGCCTAATTGCCAAGTAAGGCTGGGCTGGTTTGCCCTCCGGCTGATGAGGGCTAATGGAGGACTGCAAAGCCCCTTTTGGTGACAAGCGGACTGAGGTCATCCACAAGGGCTGCCCTGAGACTGGCTCTTTTTGCCCCTTCCCACCTCAGCCCGTAAGCGCTGATTCTGCCCATGTCACCTGCCTGGCCCTGTTCATAACCCTCCTCCCCCAGGGAATCTTCTCTGCTGCCTCACTCCAGTGAACTCCACTTCCCATAACCTCAATAATGGTTGCACCATTCCTGGCCTCTCAGAACACAGTACCCTCTGTTACTAGCATTTCTGTGCCTGCTGTTCTCCCTTCCTAGTTTTGCAGCATCTGGGGAGGGCCTGAGCCTCTGAGTTTCAACACTGTAGAGCCCCAAACAATTCTGTACCTAGACATAACAGCAGACCTAGCAATGTAGAATGAAAGAACTCCCAGTTCCTTTGTAAAGGACGCAAACAGAAAGAGCCCACGTCTGAGCCTACTCCTGCTGCAGGTTGGGGGTTGTGTAGGTAAACAGACAAGGGCGTGGTTGCTATCAAGGATCCGTGCCCTGTGTGCAGAGGTGCTACAGAAATGTCTGCTCAGCACTCCACAACCAAAAGCAGCACCCAGCCAGCCCATCAGTACCAGAGCAGCCCTGTCCAGTAGAAACAGAATGTGAGCCACAAATGCAAGAGGGCCACAGGTTTGATTTTTAAATTTCTGGAAGCTATGTCTTCAAAAAAGTAAAAACAAACACAAGAAATTAATTTTAATGATATATTCTGTCAATATATTTTATATTTTAACCCAGTAATTACCAGGTAAGGATGGGCTTATTATTAACTCATTAAAATCATTATTATGATTTTGCTAATTTAAAGAAAGCAGTCGTGAGCTATTTTGCATTCTTTTTTGTACTAAGTTCTCAAACTCCAGTGTGTACTTTCCACCACAGCCCATCTCAGTTTGGAACTATCATACTGCAAGTGCTTAACGGCCATGTGCAGTTGCCACACTGGACATGCAGCCCTAGATACAGACATCAGAGAAACCCGCAAAAAAACAGTATGCCTGCATTCACAGGGCTGACGGGGAACCTCATGTGAATGCAGAAGTAGCCACAGCAAAAACTTCCCCAGAAGCAGGGCTCATGCCCCACTGGTCCCCCTCAGGGGTGAGGAGCCATAGTCCTACCTCTGATGCATGGGGAAGCTGCATCTGCTTGGGAGAGGATCCAGGATTCTCAGACAGGCTGAATTCACCCCCATCTCTCAGCGCAAGCTCGCTGTCACTTCTATTCTGTCTCCAGAAGGAGTCTCCCACTTTGGACACTCCACAGAATCATCCAGTCCAGAGAAACTGGCTTCCCCTTCAACAGTTTTGCCTGGAACAGCCCTCAGAAAAAGGAAGGGAATCCCACCCAGATCTCCCTGGGACGGTCCACCTTCGATCTGTCTTCAAGGCATGCGTTCAATGTCAGGGAAAAAGTGGGGTCAGTCTCAAGGGGGTCTTTAGAGCTTATTGGGACACATTAAATAGACAAAAACAAAAAAACTATTATGTAGAGATATGTTTTGTTTTTATACTCCTGAGTCCAAGTAATAAAAATATCTGTAGTCTACACAATCTCAGATATTTTTGCACACTAGAAAAATGAATCTTCAACCAAGGGATAATTTTTAAAGTTTATTTTTTATGAGAGTTCTGCATAAGGGTTTTATCTGTAAGGGACCAAAGCTGGGGGCTGGGGGGAGGGGAAGCCAGGACTCTCCTAGCAGCTGGCCCCAGCATCTGTTGGAGCCACGAAATGCAATTATATTACTCCCAAACGAGAAGTAAAAATATCTTGTTTCCAATACTCTTGGTTTTAAGACTCATACTTAATGTCCTCTGGGTATTTCAATGGTGCCAGATCTCTGTGTTATGTACTTTATTAGGGATGTGTGAATGTCATATTAATGACTTCTAACCAACATGTTTATAGTGGAAGCACATTTTCCCAGAACCCACCGCTCACTGCACTTTACAAAAAATAATTGGCCTTAATTTAAATAAATAACCAGTCCATAACCCTCTCCCAGGGGCATCTCTCACCTGCAGGGCACCCCATACATAAAGCTAATGGGTCTCCTCCTCCATGATAAATATTCCAACCCTAGGTCCAATAGCACAATGTCCCTTCTCTATACATTCCTGTCCCCATCCACTGACATACTTCCCAAACACCCAGCTGGCCAAGCCAACATCCTTTACAGGATGTTCTGGGTCCCCACTCAGAGGTCAAAAACATCACCCCAAATCATGCCTTCAAAATGACCAGCTCTTGTAAACAGCTAGAATATAGAATAATGGTTTATATTTTTTATTTATAATAATGGTAGCATAGTTCTATGCTGATAATTTATGAGATTGTTGGTGATTAAGATCTCAGGGTTCCAAGGGCATCTGTAGGACTTTCTACAAAATGGTAAAGTAGCAATCCAGGATAAATTCCTGACAGCCTGAGCTTCCACAATAAAGCCTGGTCCAGTTGGCTATCTTACTTAGATACGGTAAAGCATCATCATGACCATTAAAGTGTCAATCCCAGCAGAAACAATGAACCCTCATAAAAACATTCAGAGAAAGATTTGGTGAAGAAGCAATATATCCAGTCTTTCATTCATTTCATTATCCGTTCATTGGTTCGATCATGTGATGAATTACTGAGCACCTACTCTATACCAGGCCCTATGCAAGGCCCTAATGATACAGGCATATGAGTAATGGTCCTGGGAAATACAGCTGGGAAGAAAGACAGGGCTGCAGGATCCAGGGCTATTGTATCAACCCCACAACAGTTGTTGATGCCAAACTAGCAGCACGGATCATGTGTCCATGCTGAGAAGAGAAGTGAAGGTCTCACCAAGGAGCTAACATTTAAACTGGGTCTTGAAGAATGAGTAGGAGTTGCCAGGCTGACAAATGGTAAAAACATTAGAGAAAGGAAACTGTGAGTGCAAAAGCAGGAAGGTGGGAGAAGCAAATGTGTTTGGGGAACTTTGAGCAATAGGAAGTATAGGTAGAATCTGCAGGGCCTGGGGAATGACACAACCCAAAACTGGAAGGTTAGGAAGATAACAGACTGGGGAAGAATTAAAATGACCAGTGAATGGAGTTTTACCCACAAGAACCAGGGGAATCATTGAGAGCTTTCATGTGGAGGGGAGATACAAGAAGAGCTGTGCTTTAGAAATAGCACTCTGATCGTGTGATGGTGGGGAGGGGACTACGGCCCAGAAAGGTGAGAATGGGATCTTGAACTACAATGTGAGAAAGTGGAGCAAAGTTGAATTTTTTCAAACGTGAAGTAAAGATGCTTAAAAGCCAATTGGCCTGAGCAAATGAGGCAATGAGGGCCTCTCCAAAGCAAAGAAGCCCAGGGTGCTGAATGTACCCAGAGATGTGCTGATTTGGTCTACACAGTATTTGTTCCCATTCGGCATATTTGCCAACATTTCAGAGATTCCAGCTTCTCTTGAAAAATAATATCTGGCAATTCTGGGCCCATGTTCCTGCAGAGTATATCCACTGGTTGGAGCTGAAGAGCAGAGCAGCTGCACTTTTGGATGAGCATGAGCTTTCAGAAAGCTCATGCCCATCCACCTGGCTGGCTTTCTTTACTCACAACACCTGCTTGAACCTTGTAGGCACATGACTTTGTGGCTGATGTTTCTAGCATTGAAAACAAAGTGTATTTTAAGACATAAACCATATAGGTTATTCAGAAAGAAAATGGATTTAGAGCAATAGGTTTTTGAAGAGAGATATGCTAGGGGCATCTGGGTGGCTCAGTTGAGTGCTCAACCCTTGATTTCAGCTCAGGTCATGATCTCAGGGTTGTGGGACTGGGCCCTGTGTCAGACTCCATGCTCAGTGATGAATCTACTTGAGATTCTCCCTTTCCCTCTTTCTCTCCCATCTCTCTCTCCCTTCTTATTCTTATTCTTCTCAAATAAATAAATCTTAAAAAAAAAAAAGGAGATACATTAGCCAGAGCAGTCATTGCCTTAATACAATATTTGCTAATTAATCTGGACCTAAGATTTCCCCACCTTCTATTTCAATATTATGCCAGTTGTCAATGAGTATCTTTTAGCTCCAATTTCACCCTTATTTGTACTGTTTTGTGACACTGACAATGGGCCCTGTAAACATTTCTCCTGGACCAACCACTTCACAATAGGGAGCAATGAAGTCACCCTACAAGATGATAGTGGCAAGGAGACATCTCTTTCCAGTTTCCGCCCTCTATCATAGTGATATTGTTTTTAGATTTTATTTATTTATTCATGTGAGACACAGAAAGAGAGAGGCAGAGACATACGCAGAGGGAGAAGCAGGCTCCATGCAGGGAGCCCGATATGAGACCCAACCCCGAAACTCTGGGATCACACCCTGAGCCAAGGACAGACGCTCAACTGCTGAGCCACCCAGGCATCCCTCTATCACTATTATTAAGACCATCATTATTATTCAGAGTGGGAGCCCAGTGGCCACGCACATGACATCCCACAGCACGCTCCCTGGTAGGCTGTGGTTCTGGTCCTCCCAATACGCTCAAGCAACAACAGGTTACCTCTACAGACCGACTGCAGCCCATACCCTTTGGCAGCCAGCATGTTCCTGAATTGGACAGGTGCTCTGAAGAGGTCTAAATTTCATCCCATGGGGTTCACAGAATTGTTCTTGTCTTTAGATCAATTATGGTCTACTCTTCCTCAACCTATAGGTAGTAGCTGCTCTTCCAGAAGTATCTGGTACTTCTAGAAACCTCAGGATTCTTTTTACCCCTATTGGTAGTCAACTACCCTTTTTTAGTTAACAATTCTTTTACTAAATTTTCTCTGTTCAAATAACCAATATGGTTTCTGTGTCCTGACTGGACCCTGACTGTTAAGAATCATCCACAGTTCTGAGGATACTCGTGAACTCACTGCTGTGTCATCCTAGAAAACATACTAAAAAGAATAGGATAATGAAAAGACACCTCAAGGAGAAGCATGCATTGGGGGGAGTATCCAAGTTACCCCAGTGAGGACTCTACAGCAAGTTTCCCAGATAATCAGTTACACCGTAGGTTGTTTGAAAGGTATTGGAATGATGTGTACCCTTAATTTGTGAGAAGATCTAATCTGCCTTTTTTGGGGAAATAAAAAGCATTTCTTGTAGAATAGAAAAATGTCACTCCATCTCCCTCTGCCTTCGTAATTTGGGTCAAGTGACTTGACATTTCCTCACCTGAGCTCTGGGATAACACACTGTATTACTACATAGGGTAATATATGCAGATTCTAGGCACATGATTGTTGGGCTAAAACGTTTTTAATCAGTTCTGTTGAGGTATAATTTACATACAAAAAATGAAACTCCTTTATTCATTCATTCATTCATTCATTTTGCTGGAAACTCCTTCTGATGTTTTTCTATGGCAATCTACTTTATTCTTTTTTTAAAGATTTTATTTATTTATTTATTTATTTATTTATTTATTTATTTATTTAAGAGAGAGAGTGTGTGTATATGTGCTGCCGAAGCGAGCACAAGAGAGAGAGTGTGTGTATACATGAGTGGGGGAGGAAAGGCAGAGGGAATCTCAAGCAGACGCCCCAAGGAGTGCAAAGCTTGGACACAGGGCTCAATCTCACAACCCTGAGATCAGGACCTGAGCCAAAATCATGAGTCAGATGCTCAGCTAACTGAACCACCCAGGCACCCCAATGCACTTTTTTAAAAAATGAATACAATGTTATATTAGTATATGGTGATATATTAGGATATATTAGTATATGGTGAGTTTACAATGCTCACCATAATAAGTATAGTTACTACCTATCATCTGTAAAGCTATTACAAGTATTATTGACTATATTCCCTATACTGTACATTTCATCCTTGTGACTTATTTATTTCATAACTGGAAGTCTGTACTTCTTCATCCCCTTCACTATTTTGTCCATCCTCCCCACACCTCTCCCCTCTGGCAGCCATCAGTGTGTTCTCTGTATTTGAATATGTTTCTGATTTTTTGTTTGTTCATTGGGTTTGTTTTTTAGATTTCACATATAAGTGTAATCACATGGTACTTGTCTCTCTATGCCTGACTTATTTCACTTAGCATAGTAATCTCTGGGTCTATCCATATTGTTGTAAATGGTAATATTTCATTCTTTTTAGGCTGAGTAATATTCAATTGTGTATATATATCACTTCTTCTTCATTCATCTATTGATGGACACTTAGATTGTTTCCATATTTTGACTAATATAAATAGTGCTGCAATAAACATTGGGGTGCACATATCTTTTTTTAATCACTCTTTTCATCTTCCTCAAGTAAATACCCAGAAGTGGTATGGCTGGATCATAGGTTACTTCTATTTTTAACCTTTTAAGGAACCTCCACACCACTTTCCACAGTGGCTGCATGAATTTTCATTCTCACCAACAATGCAGGAGGGTTCTCTTCTCTCCACATCCTTACCCAACATTTGTTATTTCTTTTCTTTTTGATACTTGCCATTCTGACCGGTGTGAGATAACATCTTATTGCAGTTTTGATTTGCATTTCCCTCATGACTGGTGATGTTGAACCTCTTTTCATGTGACTGTTGGCCATGGGTGTGTTTTCTTTGAAAAAGTCTATTTGGGTCCTCTCCCCAAGTTATGACCAGACTGTTTCAATTCATTTTAAACACACAGTTCCATGAATGTTAACAAGTATATTATGTATCTATCACCACATTTAGGACATAAACTGTTTCCAACACCATGAAAAGTCCCTTCATACTCCTTTTCCATCCATCTCTGTCATACCTCCAGCCTTAAGCAGCCATTGATCTGCTTTCTGTCATTGCAGATCAGTTTTGCCTACTCTAGAATTTTATATAAATGAAGCCATACAATGTATTCTTTTTGTATCTGACTTCTTTCATTCTTTCACTGTTTCAGAGATTAATCCATGTTTTTGTGTAGTAATCCATTCCCTTTTATTGCAAAGTATTATTCCATTTTAAAGATTTGTCATCATTTGTCTATTCATTCAAATGTTGATTGACATTTGTGTTGTCCCACTTGTAAGCTGTTATGAATAAAAGTTCATAAGGAATTAACATTCATTCACAAGTCTTTGTGTGGGAATGTGTTTTCATTTCTCTTTGGTAGAAACCTAGTACATGGAATCACTTGGTCATAGGGTAAGTATGTGTTTAACTTTATATGAAACTGCCAAACCACTTTTCCAAAGTGTTTTCACTGTTTTATATTTCCATCAGGAATGTATATGAATTAAAGTTGCTCCATGTCTTTGTCAACACTTGGCACTATCAAGCTTCTCAATTACAGCCCTTGTAGTAGGTGTGTAACCATCTCATTGCAGTTTCAATTTGCTTTTCCCTAATAAATAATGACATAACATTTTTTCATGTGCTTATTGACCATTTACATATTTTCTTTTGTAAAGACTGTTTTAATTTGTGTCCAGTTTTTAATGGGGTTGTTTGTCCTTTTTGTTGAATTGTAATAGTTTATTTTGTATTTTGGACATGAGTCCCTCATAACATTTACACATTATGTGTGTTTTCTTCCCATCTCTGGCCTACTTTTTCATTTACTTAATGATACAATCAAAAAGCAGAAGCTTTGTTGTTGCTTGTTTTTTCTTTTGAGAGAGAGATGGCAAGGGGGCAGGCACAGGGAAAGGGAGAGAGAGAATCTTAAGCAGGCTCCACGCCTAGCACGGAGCCCAACATGGGAACAAAAAATCAAGAGTCTTATGCTCAGCCAACTGAGCCACCCAGGCGCCCCAAGGAGAAGTTTTTAATTTTGCTCAAGTTCAATTTATTTATTTTTTTCTTTTCTCAAAAGCTTAATTTAAGAAATCTTCATCTACTCCAAGTTCTCTGCTTTCTTTTGGGAATGTTTAGACTGTATTTAGTGTAATTATCAATGTGGTTGAGTTGAAATTTACCATCATACTATTTGTTTTCTATTTGTTCATTTGTTCTTTGTTCCATTTTCTTTTGTTCCTTTTTTTTCTTGGCCTTCTGTTGGATTAACTGATTTTTTTTTTAATTTTTAGTATTCCATTTATCTCCACTCGGCTTATTAGGTTTGCTTCTGTTTTAGTTGTAGTTGCTCTAGGATTTACATTATGCATCTTTAACTTAGCAGAATCTACCTTCAAATACTAGACCACTCCTGCATACTGCAGACTAAACACTATACTTCCACTTTGCCCCTTCTCTCATTCCTGATATTATCTGTTGTCATATACTTTACTTCTCAATTATGTTCTAGACCCTTCAAAGCAGGGATCTGAACCACTGATTATCTTTTAAAGAAATCAAAACTGAAGGAAAATATCTTAGGTTTACCTAAGTAATCGAAGTAAAATATCTTACATTTACCATTTTTAGCACTCCTCACTGTTTTGTGTAGCTCCAAGTTTTCATCTGGTGTTATCCTTCACATTAAATTCCTTTAACATTTCTTACAGCACAGGTCTCCAAGCAATGAATTCTCTGATGTGTGTGTGTCAATGTGTGTGTTTGTCTGTCTGTCTATGGGAAAACATCTTTACTTTACTTTCTTTTTTTTTTAAGGATAATTTCACTGAATATGGAATTCTAGGCTGACAGGTTTTTTCTCTTTAGGACATAAGAGATTTTACTCCACTGTCTTCTGGTTTGCATGGTTTCTAATGTGAAATCTGCATAAATTCTTATCTTTGTCTCTTGTGTTGTGTCTTCCCGCCCTCTCCCCAGCCCAGCCTCTGGTTGACTTTAAGATTTCCTCTTTATAACTGATTTGAAGCAATTTGATTATGGTATGCCTTGCTGTGTTTTTCTTTATATTTATCTTGCTTGGGGTGTATTGAGCTTCTTGGATCACTAGGTTTATAATTTTCATCAAATTTGGAAAACTGTCAACCATTATATCTTTAAATAAAGAGTGGTAGGCTTTGCTCTGGCAGGCATTTGAATTACTTGTAGATCAACTTGATCCTCTTAAGACTTATTCTTAATCTTTGTAAAGGTGGGTTTACATACCTCTTATTCAAGAAATGTTTTAGCTCAACTATTATTTTTTTTCCTTCTGTATTATATATCCCATTCATCCAATCTGGCTGCTCAGAATTTGAACACGTCCCAGTCCTACATGAGTTCTGGGAATTTTTCACCTTACAGCCGAGGTGTTTTAGCCCAGCCTTGGCAAATTTCAACAGTTCAATATCCAATAGCTATTTCCAGAGGACCCATGTAGAATTCTGGAGCACCTTCTCCACGAGGCTTTCTATTCTCTGACATTCTGTCTTCTGATACCTGGCGTCTCAATCTCCTCCAATTCTGATATCTGTCTCTTCAACTCAGCAAGATGACTGTACTCTGCTTGGGGTAACCTCCTTGAAACCACATTTGAAACGCCTCCAAGCTGAAATACCAAGTGGTTTTGGACTCACAATATCCTCTGGGGAACCAAAGTCCTACCCTGACTATTGCATAACATCTGAAAATATTCCACGTATTTTGTCCAATTTTATACTGTTTATAGCGAGAGGAAAAATCTGGTCCCAGTTACTCCACCAGACAGCAGCAAAAGTCTTTACCATGAATTTTTAGATTTTTAGATTTTTGTTTTATTTTTTTTTGAGAAGTCAGCAATCTGGTGAATAAAGGACATGGCCTGGGTTAAAATTTCAAGGGTACCATTGCTGCCTTAGAGAGAGGTTACCCTGAAGTCTATGGGGATCCAAGCTTTCTCCAGTATCAAAAAGTGGGAGGAAGAGATAATGTCCAGGGACAACTGAATACTGATTCTGTCTTAACAACACCCACCCTTCACTTCTACCCTTGGATGAAGATGTAGACTTGCTGATCTGACAGATTCAGTTCAAGAATCAGAAGAGCCTAAAAGAGCACAGATTGTTGTTATAAGTCCTTCCAGAATAGTGATATAAACCTGAATATAAAACAGAAGCAGTGTTGCAAGAATTTGGCTTCTTTTTCAACCTTGGCAGGATTCTATCTGTAGAGAAAGTGTCACTGACAGCCACACACTGCCAACTCCCATTAAGAACTAGGGACAGGGGACAAGCCATGTAAAAATATCCTGCATCTGCTGGTCTTTGTGTACCTACCTCCCTGTAAAATAAATTCTGAATCCCTAGCTATGAAAATCAGGAATTTATTTCTGTGTGTGTGTGTGTGTGTGTGTCTGTGTGTGTGTGTGTTCTCTTGCTATCAATAGATAACCCTACCTACAATGCTAAAATCTCTACCTCTGCTCTAGCATTAACCAATAGAATCCTTTGGAAATGGGTCTTAAATCATTCAAAGAGGTCAGAAAAGGACTTGAAGGTAACAGATGATGGTTCTGAGAGCAAAACTCTATAAGGACAGAGTAAAGGTGGGCATTTTGACTTGCTCTTGGCCCTTCCTGCCTCCCAGCAAAGCAGAGCAACTTAACTCTGAACAACTAAATTTCCTTGCAGAACAAACACTAAGACTCATCCTAACCCCTCCCCTACCCCAAATCCAATAAAACTAATAAAAACAGAAGCAAGCCATCTTAAAATTAACACATCCAAGATACAAGCAGAAACCATTGATCAAACCTCCTATCTTCCCTCACAGCCGACAGTTCCAGAGCAGCCCTAACACCCCATAATGGAATCCCATTATCTACAAAGGAAACTCGTTCCAGAAGAGAGCCACAAACAAAGAAAGAATCAAAGGAGGCAGGCAAAGGGGGAGACACCAGCACTCGCCTCTGCTCTCATAGGAGGGGTACAACACTCAAGCTGAGAGAGCCATTAGAACTGCAGCAAGGAGGAGGTACTTGCCATAAGTTACAGAGCTGAGAATGAAATTAAGGAAGAGTCCAGTGGGGAAGAAAGGCTTGAGAGCCTACTTTTCTCCATCTGTGCAAAAGCAAAACAAGCTCATTTCATGTAGGAAGGAAATTGAGTCAACAAATATCTGTCCTTAAATTCCAGAACCGCCTGAATTTGGAAAATACAGGATTTTAGCTAAAGTAGGGAGCAAGTAAGATTAATTAGCAAATGCCTCAAATCTTTAATTCACACTTCAAACAAACAAGTTAATTGTGTAGCTAACAGAGTGTGACTTGATTATAGGCCACTGGTGGCCATTAATAGATGAAAGGTGTTTGGATTTCAATAGTGTTTGGATTTCATAACCTGCCTTCATAAAAGAAGTTAAGCTTAGTCACCACCTCCATTTGCTAACACCTGTGATCATGAATCCCACATGGCAAGCAAGTACCCCCAGCTTTGAGCTTTTGGAACTGAAGAGTAAACAGGAGAAGAATTCATGAATTTTCTAGAGGTAATTGTTCTACTCTGCTTTGAAGAGCAGTTGAGTTTGGTCTCAGAAGGCCTTAACATATGCATGAACACAGCCTTCCTAGGTGACACACAACTCAAAAGGCCCACTACTATGCTGTTTCAACAGGAATCCCTTGGGAAGAGCAGTACAGGACCCGCCTCCAACCTGAAGATAATACTGATCAATCATGCAGATACCCTACCCCCAAACACACAAATGTAGGTCCATCTCAGGCCTTAATTAAAACTACAAATGGGAGATGCATCCAAAACCTGCTCACTGATAGTCTGTACAGTCTTCTCTTTGACAAGCTGGGCCCTACCCTCAGAATCTCAGATTACTTTAAAAGGAAAAAAGAGATCTTCCTCTTCTCTTGTTTCTTGATAATATCAAGGAGTAAGATGAGTGATAAGGAGCCCACAAGCATCATACTGTGTCATTTGAAGAGCAGTATAGGCTGCAGGGCAGAAAACACAGTCAATCAAATCTATCTTCCTGAGAAGGTTGTGATGTTATGATGCACTTAATGTCAAAACTTTTATTAAAAGGGAGCTTGCTTCACAAAGGGTCACAATATGGCAATATCAATAGGATGAGGACTGAACTGGCCTTTTCTCTGGTCATGTAAAAAAGAAAAGGATTCCAGTAAAGGGAGACCTTCCCTGTCCAATGTCATAATAGTCTACGAAGTCATTCCCAGTGGATCTGCAGCCAGCTGCACCTCCAAGGGAGTAGCCTTGATATAATATTCTTAGCTTCACTTGAGCTCCATTAATTCCTTGGAAATCTGGGTTGGTCATTATGGGGGATAGAAACCATGAAGAAGGCCTAGGCCCTCTCTCTAAACAGCTTTTGGTCTTGGAAGACTAGGTACCTAAACTAGAAAGTGGTGGAGACTCTAAGACCACTAAGATCCAAAGTGGGCCATGGGAAATCCAGGAACAGCCAAGTGAACACAAGCTGGTAGAGTCAAAATAAGAAACCAACATGCAATGCCAGGGGAGAGGGTGTATGGGGATGCTATCCTTGGTTCTGAATCAAACTTGTGGTTCCAGGGCAGCAATTTCTTTTCTTTTTCTTTTTTTCAAAGATTTTATTTATTTATTTATGTCTCTGAGAGACACAGAGAGAGAAGCAGAGACACAGACAGAGGGAGAAGCAGGCTCCATGCAGGGAGTCCAATATGGGACTTGATCCCAGGTCTCCAGGATCAGGCCCTGGGCTGAAGGCGGCACTAAACCGCTGAGCCACCCGGGCTCAAAACAGCAATTTCTTACTGCATGCCATAACCCATTAACCCATTAGTGAATCCTTAAGTCAATCTAGGGTGGGAACTGATATTTCTTTGGAATGGAACAGAATGGAATGGGGTGGGGTGGGGTGGGGTGGGGTGGCATGAGGTGGCATAAGGTGGCATAAAGTAGAGTGGAATGGAATGAAACATATCAGAGTACACCACAGGTAGCATTGTCCCTTGAAACTTCTGTTCAGATAGTTCATCACAGGTAAATATATATGTGTATGTTCTGAGTCAGAACATGAAATGTATTTCTAGATGTCAAGGACAGATGTTGGGAAATAACTGCTCTAGGGTACAGTTGTTTCTTTCCATACTTGAATAGGAAGACTCCTCTCCCCAGGAATTCTAATGGAAGTTGTAACTAAGAAGCAGTGGTAGAAGAGAACACAGAATGAAAATCAAGAGAAACAAATAAATAGAAGACCACAACTACTAAGAGATTGTAAGAGAAGGGATGAGGAGAGACTTTTGATGTTTTTATATGAGTTACCTAAATTGCTGGGATTTTACCCTGCAAAGTTGAAGTAGGAGGCATGCCTCCCACATCTACTCCTAAAACTACAGGCATTTCAAAAAGAAAGTAGTTGCCTGGCAAACCCAGGGAACACTGGCTGTTTTATTATCAGTTCTCTCATTCTTTGGTCCTCACATTCAATGAAGGACTTTAACTCAGCCTTAAAGGCTTTACTGTAAACTAGGAATAATGACTATACCTGTGTCAGAAGGTGATGATGAGGATTAAAAGACTTAACTTATACCAAGTACTTCAAACAAAGCCTGAAATTCAATAAATGCTATATAAGGGTTAACTTTTTTATTTATAAATTCCTTATGTATTTTTTAAGATCTTATTTAAATTCATTTGCCAACATATAACACACAGCGCTCATTCCATCAAGTGCCCTCCTTAGTGTCCACCACCCAGTTACCCATCCCCCCACCCTCCTCCAGGGTTAATTATTATTATTATCACTTTACTTTGATATAGGTTTAGGTGGCAAACTCAAAGATTTCATATTACCCAGCCATTAAAAACATGCATGAGAATTTAATGCCTAATATACAATATTGGGGACAAAAACTCAGAAACAAAGCTATATAGTTTCAAATACGTTTTACACATGTAAGCAGTATATCAATCTCAATTATATTTTAAAAGAGTCCATAAAAATATTGGAAAAAATCTACTGAAATGTTAACCGCAGTTGGATTTGGGTGTGAGACCTTAGATAAATTTCTCTTTTGTACATTTCCTTCAACTTTTCAGGTTTTTTTCTACAATTAGTACGTGTTTTTATAATCAAAAAGAAAATACTTCAGAGACTCTAGCTCAAAGTCCAAATAGCTTTCATCTTGAAATGTGACATTCTGCAAAGCAGGCAATAAAACAGAATATAGGAGTGGGTACGGCAACACACCTCATTTGCATAGTCATGCAGATAAGCCAACCACCTAGCAGGACTATGGTATTTCTGACTTTCTGATCTTTCTGTGCCACTTCACAACTGCTGAAAATGGGGAATTTACCTAAACTTTTGATTTACTTCCAGCCTCAGGAGGGCAGACTATCAGAGATTACCTGAAACAACCCTGGACACAGACACACCAGCTCAGATCCTCCTGCCCACACCTCAGCCATGGAAGTCAGGTAACAGTACTGGCAAACATGCAGGATCCCTACTATGTGCCAAGCACTGGGAGTGGAACAGCATCTCATTTAATCTTTCCCAACAGCTCTACGATACAGGCATTATCATTGCCCCTTTTCACAGAGAAGGAAGCTGAGAATTTAAAAAGCACAATAGCTGAACTATGGAAAGAGCCCAGATGTCCACCAACAGATGAATGGATAAAGAAGATATGAGGGTGGGGGAGATGGATGATAGACAAAATGGAATATTACTTGGCCATCAAAAAGAATAAAATCTTGCCATTTGCAATGACATGCATGGAGCTAGAGTGTATTAAGTTAAGTGAAATAAGCCAGTCAGAGAAAGACAAATATCATATGATTTCACTCATATGTAGAATTTAAGAAACAAAACAGATGAACATAGTGGGAGGGAAAAATAAAATAAGATGGGAAAAGAGAGGGAGGCAAACCATAAGAGACTCTTAACTCAAGGAAACAAACAGGGTTGCTGGAGAGGATGTGAGTTGGGGGGATGAGGTAACTGGGTCACGGGCATTAAAAACACTTGATGGAATGAGCACTGGGTGTTATATGCAACTAATAAATCACTAAATTCTACCTCTGAAACTAAAAATACACTGTATGTTAATTAAATTGAATTTAAATTAAAAACTTAAAAAAAATTTTTTTAAGTAACATTACCGTTCTATCCTATGCTCTCCTTCAGGGCAAACTCCCTTCAAGAGTGTCCATATTGGCTGCCTTCAAATCCTCTCCTCTCATACTTTCTTAGGCTCATTCCTGTCACATTTTTACTCCCACCATTCCATCAAGACGGTGCTCGTCACAGTCACCAATGGCTTCCACATTGCCAAAGCCAGTACTAATTCTGAGCCTTTACCTTGCTTGTCCTTGCTTGTAGAAACACTGTCTTCACTCAGGCTCTCAGACTTCCATCTCTCTCTCTTGGTCTAACTTCTACTTCTCTGACTGCTCTTCTCAATATTTTTCACTCATTTCTCCTCATCCTGCCCTCTAAACACTGGAATGCCCCAAAGTTCAGTCCTTGGACCTCTTCTCCATCTCCCCCCAACCCCTGTCACCTCATGGAAACTCACAGCTCCAAACATCATCTCTACACTGATTACCCCAAAATTTCTACTTTCAGGCTGGACTTGTACCCTGAACTCCAAACTCAAATATCCAACTACCTATTAAATACCCACCTGCGTACCTGCTAGGCATCTTAAAATCCATATGCCTCACATGTGAGCCCTTGAATGCACCTCTCCACCCACACACACACAAAACATCCTCTCCCTATAGTTTCCCTATCTCAGCAAATGACACCTCCACCCTTCCAGTGGCTCAAGCAAAACACCTGAGAGCCATCCTTGTCTCTTCTGTTTAGAGATTCATGAGCAAATCCTGTTCATTCTACCTTCAAAATATGTTCAAAACCCAACATTTTTCCCACCTTCTTTGCTGCCCTCTTGGTTCCAGCTGCCAGCACCTCTCACCCAGAGGATTGCGCTGGTCTCCTGGCTTATGCCATATCTTCCTTTAAGATGACTCCTACCTCACTCAAAGTCAAAGCCAAGGTCCTCAACAGCAGTCTACTAGCCCTGTATGATCTGGCCCCACTCCCTCTATGATCTATTTCCTACCACTCTGCTACAGCCACGCTGCTCCCTTGCTACTCAGTGGACAGAACAGGATGCTCTTGCCCCAGGGCCTTTGCATTTGCATGTCTCTAAACTTAGAAGAGACTCTTCTCTCAGAATTCCACTTGGCTCATTTTCTCACTTCTGGATCTCAAACCAAAGGTTCCCTTATTAGTAAGGCCCTCCCTAATCACTGTATAAAATAGTAACATTCCCCTATGTACTCCTTTTCCTTCTCACCCACATGACTTTTTCCTATGGTATATATTACCACCTCATATTCTGCAATATACTATGCATATTGCTATACTGTTTTTTTTAATTGTCCCTCTCTGTTCTTACCACAGTCCCCACTAAAATACTGACATTTTCTCCATTTTGATCACAGTCCCTAGAATACTGTTTGACCCAGATTCAATAAATATTTATTGAATGAACAAGCAAACAAACAAATAAGCCTGTTCAAGGCCATCTGGCTAATAAATTCTGGTGGCAGGTTTCAGACCTAGACCTTGTGTCTCCAGATCCCACACACATCCTATCTACATTCTCCTGCCTCTGGTTGCCAAGACATGTTGCCTGACAACCTTACAAAATCAGAAATATCCAACCAGTATGCAGCCAGGTAAGAAGTCGGTATGAGGCCCAATGTGGCTAATAGAACCAAATATTTAAAATACAAGGTTTGTACCAGGAAATTTAGGACATATGATCATGATGCTAATAACATGCATCATGTAACACAGCTTGGATGAGTTCAGTATTGAGAGAGTGGTCCAGGAGCTGATCTCCATGCAGACCATACTGCACACAAAACCCCAGCAAGCATGTAACAAGGATTTACCCTTGACCTCAAGAAAGCTCAGAAGACACAAGGCAGATAGGCCAACACAAATCTACCTTTACTATCAGAGAAATAGTCCAAAACCCTGATCCTACCAACAAAGCCACTATCCCCTACTTCATCCCTCAAAGACTGGATTGACAGTCACCTTCATCTTCTCTGCTCATTTCCTGACGACCCCAGGCAGCATGGCATAGGGTATTTGCACCACATTATGCCCAAATCCTTTGCTTTAATTGGTCCTAGGCATTTCTATTTTTATTTTTTATTTTATTTTTTTTTTTTTTGGCATTTCTATTTTTAGCTTCTTTCACTTATTTGGTTTAAAAAGTTAATCTCTGCATGATCCAATAGGAGTCCAGAGAATAGATAAGATAGTGAGACTAATCTACAGCATTTGTGTTTAACGGTTAGATATTAATTGACTTTTTTTAAGTGTGTAAATCGGTCCATATTCAGTCTTTGTAATCTGTTCATTCTCATTAATGGAGGAGCAATACTCATCAACAGCTCTATACTACATATCACCTTGTAAAACTATAGTCCATTTATTTTTTTAAATAAAATAGATTTATCACGATTTGAAATAAAGTCATTAAAATAATAATTAAAAACACAACTACAAGCACAATAAAAGTTCCATGATAATAAACCACATTTTAATGTATACTAATTCTCCTAATGATTTACTCTCTACATTTTACAGGGTCAAATCAATGTCTGTACAAAAAAAAGAAATTCAATTAAATTCTATTCACTGTATCTTTCAAGTGAGTCTATTGTTTGCTTTTGTTTCCTATCAGGCCATTTGTCAGTTGTTCTAGCCCAAGATTACAAATAGGAGGGACATGGCCCCATCAAGGTCAGGAGAAACACGTCCAGATCCTACCCAATCCACCTTCACCATCTCCTGTTCATTTGTCATTTGTGACCTTGCTCAAAGAGGGGAAGAGAAGGAGGAGGCACCATACTCCCGCACAAGCCGTGGGCCTGTGGGCTCTGACTCACGTGCCCTCCCCTCTTATACTCAGCCAACACAGGTACCTCTGTGCAGAAGCAGAAGCCACTTCTGCCAGCAATGGCAGCTTGGAGCTCAGACTGTCCCTCTCTGAACTTTCTCTTGCCCAGAAACATACACACAGGCAGTCCTCCCCTTCTGAAGAATATCCTGCCTGGGTGCTCAGAGCCAAAGAAAGCACATCTGCTCCCCAGTCCCTTCTACCAAAGCAAGTTACTTACCAAGTCTTTAGCATGCCTGAGTGATTTTTCTAGAATTCACACGTACATACACAGACACACAGATGATTTCTATGCTTGGGGAAAATGGCAGGTACTGACAGTTTGATGAGATAGAAGGATGGAGGGTGGAGGCAACTGGGGAGGATATGTCTGCCTGTCCCCTCCCTGCCACCAACAGAAAAGGGCATTGCCCAGTGATGTGCTGGAGCCAATGTATGGAGACAGTGGTCCTGGTCCTGGGCTGGGTCTGAGCTAAATGCCCCTTTTGTTATCACCACTAGGGCTCACTGGGCATGACATGACCTGCATATCAGAGATAAAGCCAGCTTCTCAAAAGGCATTTGTTGTGCAAAGCCCAAGGAGCATTAGCATGCAGAAAGGGAAATGTGACCCCAGAAGCTCACTCTAGAGTCATAGGGAGTCAGCAGTGACCACTAGCACCAGAATCCACCCACTTTTCAAGTAAGGGAAAACACATTACTGAATGAAAATTATTTACTTCAGGCTCCAACATGAACTAATGAGGAACCTGAAATAAGGCCAGGAGTGTGGGGCGGGGCAAGGTGGGAACCCTCTGGGCACCTGTGGGGTAATAAAAGGAAAAAGAAAAAAGAAAAATTAAAAAGAAAAGGCCATAAGTGGCTATTTAATATCTATGCTTTTCTTGTAAGTCTAGAAAGTCTAGTGCAACATATACATTTCCTTTCTGGAACCTTCCTGGCTCCATGGCCATGATGTCAGGAGAGCCCATGGAGCCTCCTTGAGATGCCCCCAAGTGAGCTGCACTGATTAAGCTATCTTCCTTTCCACTGACACAGGAAGAAGGGGTGCCTGTGACCCCCGAAGCTGTCACATCCGGGAGTTGGCCAATCCAGGCATTTCCAGGCCCTGCCTGCAGCAGAGCCCTCTTCCTCCAGAGAACAAAGGGTACATATTACCCAGGAGCCTCACTTCGACCCCAAGGAGCAAGAGCATCAGAAAAGGATGAATGAGCAGGCTGGGGGAGGCCAAGGAAGTGAGCAGGAAGTGGCAGAGGTTCTCATTAAACAAGACGGCCTCATGCTGGTGCTAGGCTTTATAAGTCTCAGCTGCACAATGCTTTTTAAAATATAGGTGCAATTTGGGCCTGTGGTTAATACTGTTTAATTTTATTTTGTACTGTGTAATATTTTCCCAAGCTGGGCCTAGAGTACGTCTAGAGTCTCACTCAACTCCAGACCTGGCTGGCCTGGCAAATGCACCTGGTCAGGCAGCTGTGTGCAAGTCCTTGGCTGCCCCACACCTCTCAAAGTCTGCAGCCACACAGCGATGATGCTGTGGGCCAGGCTCTCCTTGGCTGCTCCCCTCAGCCACTGACTCAAGATCTATCCTGCTGGCTGGCCCATGATCCGGTTCATTTGTTTGCACCTTCAACAACTATTTATTGCCTCCTCACTCTGTGCCAGGCAGTCCGCATCCAATTTTTGGTTTGGAAAATATGATCACTGTGATCCTCGTGGAAAGGAGTGAACTTCTAAAAGAGAAATTGCAGATTCTAATCTTGGTTCTACCACTTCCAAACTAGGTGACCCTGGGCAAGCCACTTAACATCAGAGTCTCCTTTCTGTCCTCCAAGGGTCTCCTGAGATGAAGCAGGAAAGCGCTCTGCACAGTGCATGGAACAAGGCAGGTGCTCAATAATTGATGACTGCTCCTTCATGGCTAATGTAGACAGCCTTCGCCAGTTCTCTTTGGGTTAAGGGAACAATCAGGGAAGAAAGATGTTATGTGAAATGGGAAGACAACCCCCATAGGACACTGGGGGCCTAGCAGGCCCATGAGGGCAAGGGCAGTGGGTGTCTGAAACCTGCCTTTCCTGCCTTATGGCTGTGCAGGAGTGAGGCCCGCTGCCACTCCCGCTGCCCCAGGGGCTCTCCAGCAGGAGAATGATGAGGGACAATGCAGAGGGTCCATTCGCCCTCTCCATGAAAACAGGGCAATAACTCCACTCAGCTGAAACACCCCATATCAATTAAATGCCAATATGTAAAAAGAAGAGGAAGAAAATGTTCATGTTCAGCATGCTGAGAAATAAGAAAGGAACTCTGTCTGTCTCAGGGCAGTCTCTGAAAGGGCCAGAGGGTCCTCTGTGATGGGGAGCTGCCAGCAGCTAATCAGGATCTAGAGAGCTACATGGGGCCCATGTTCTGTAGCCATGAATTTTTCTGAATCCCAATAAAGTACATTTTACTTTATCTGTGCAGATTATTTATAAATGGATTTTTCAATAAAAAAAAAAAAACAGAGCTTAGGCCATATGATGGATTTTCCTTGGCACCTCCTTCAAGACACTTTCATCCCTGGCACCACCAGCCTGGTCCAGTAGTATCTGCCCGGATCAGCCCGAACTCCCCTCAGGCCACTGATTGGCTTTCAATAATTTCTCAGAACCCCGTGAGTAGTCACTAAATTTAAAGTCCTATCCTTAAAACTCACATTTAACTCAGTAAGTGCTTACTGATATCTTACTATAGGCAGAACACCAGGCGACCCAGGCGCTGTGCAGGAGAGAGGGGATGCAAGACAGAAGCAAAGATTTCCTGAAGCACTGGCAAGTTAGAAAAGGAAGCACTTTTGCATGAAACTGAGTGCAGGACAAGGAACATGGGAAAGGGTTGAAAGGAGGCTGGTGTTGACAGTGTGTGGATTGAAGAGAGAAGCGTCTATATCAACAAGAATATGTCTGGCTGTGAGATTACAGAAAATTGAACCTAAACCTGACCCAAGAAGGAAAATGCATTATCTCATGTCCCAGGGGGTTTGGAGGGACGGGTGATGTCACTGACATCATCGGGAACCTGTGTTTGTTCTTTCAGCTCGGACGCACTGACCTCGGGCTGCACCCACATGGCAGCACTTGAGTGGCAGCTGGGAGGTCACAACAGCTCCCTGAAGTCATCAGGTTCTCAAAGCCCAGAAGAGTGAACTCTCACACCCCCTTGAAAGAGCTAGGAAATTTCTCCCAGCTCTCCTGCACATCCCACTGGCACTGAGTCAGTGACAGCCTGCCCCTAAACCAACCACTAGTCGTGATGGGTTAGATTGATCCAATTTGACTCTCCATGGCTAGAAAGAGACCTGGCCTCTCCCCAAAAATCTGGCCATTGACACCTGTTAGCAAGAAAGAAGACGGGGACTGCTGTTGAGCAAACAATCAAAAAGCTGCCCCGCCTGGAGAAATTGACCTTTGGCATTAAGCTACCAAAATATACACACTTAGAAGCAGGGCGCATGTCTGTTTTGTTCTCTCTATACCCCCTGTGAGTAGCACAGTGCCCCGTATTCAGTGGGCACTCAAATGTTTGATGAATGAATGAATGCTAAAAGTAATCGAGGGACTGTCTAGAAATAGAATATAGAACATTCAAACCCCAGTCAGGTCTCAGGGAATCAGGACAGCAAATAGGATCACAGAGGTAAAGGACACAAATGCGTTCTCCTAAACTATGAACCCAGGGCACCTCCCAGATGACAATTTTGTCCAGCAAGGAAGCAAAACTTTCTTTCTCTCAATTTCACCTATTAATCAGATGAAATGAGCCCCAGATGCTCCCCCTGAGATATTACCAGGCTAAGGGAGGAAGGCGGCTATCACATGGCACAGATATCGTTAGCATCAAGACTTTCAAAAGGATGCAACCTTTTTATTCAAGTAGTCAAATGGATCTTTAGCTCGTTTGCTCTTTTTTTGTAAGATTTTATTTATTTATTCATGAGAGACACAGAGAGAGGCAAAGACATAGGCAGAGGGAGAAGCAGGGTCCCTGCGAGGAGCCCGATGTGGGACTTTCTAAGATTTTTTTTTTAATTTTTTTTTTTATTTATTTATGATAGTCACAGAGAGAGAGAGAGAGAGAGAGGCAGAGACACAGGCAGAGGGAGAAGCAGGCTCCATGCACCGGGAGCCTGATGTGGGATTCGATCCCGGGTCTCCAGGATCGCGCCCTGGGCCAAAGGCAGGCGCCAAACCGCTGCGCCACCCAGGGATCCCCCGATGTGGGACTTGATCCCAGGACCCCAGGATCACAACTAAGCCCAAGGTAGACACTCAACCACTGATGCACCGAGGTGTCCCTAGTTTGCTTCTTCTTTAACTAGTGTTGTTCCAAGACGAGAAAAATCTGTTCCAACTATTTTCAATGACATGCCCTGCTTCTCAATAATCAGTGTATGTACACAGACAGATGTACCTTTCATGCTTAGTATGCCCAGGTGGAGAAGCCCACCTAAAACCAAACAGTGCAGGTGGAGCCAAGGACAACACTGGTGAGGCTGTCACCCCCAGGAGAAGAGGAGCCAACAGGGAAGGAGGACATGTTTGGGGTGTGGCAAAAGGCCAGAGAGAGAGATGACCCCAGGCAAGAGTGGGGCCTAGAAACAGAGGCTGGACAGGAAGCCAGCAGTTAGGACACCAACCAGCATGAAGTCAAGGTCGGTGGCCTCGGCTTCTCCCACAGAAGTCAGTCTGTCCTGTCATAGGCATGACAGGCCTCATTTCTTTGGCCAAGATGGGTGATGCTGAACCACTCCAGCCAACTCAGACGCCCTTGACAGAGTCAAACAAGTGCCATGTTCTTCTCTACTTCCTCTTACTCAATCTAAGTACTGCTACACTTCCCAGTGTAGAAGGGCGGTGGACATTGATACACACACCTGAGGCCACCTGCTCCTTGAAAGGAGAAAAATCCTTCTCCAGGTTGGAAGAAAAAGTATCTCCCTGGTTGGTCTTTACTACATTCAGATTTGAGCTTCCACCACCAGTCCAGCTCTCTCTTCTGAATCCCTCCAACCCTACTGTCTTCCCTCCTGTGGCCACAGAGAAGCACCCCACCCCAGGCAGGTCAGGTCCCTCAAGTGTTGCTCTGCATCTCATCTTCTCTCACCTTCTCAAGCTTTCTCTCTTCTGTGTCATCCATTAGCCAAAATTCTTCTCCCCGTCCTCTCTCTGGCCCTCTCTGTTGATTCATTCCACTCCTATCGCTCCTGTCTCCTCCGTTTTTGCTAAACTTCTCCACAGCCGGTCTACCTTCAGACCACCAAATCCAGTCTGGCCTCTTTCCCACGTCAGCTTCCCAGCGGCCTTGCACAGAACTGACCACACACCCCCTGCCTGCCCCACCCTCCCTCTCACCACCGCTATCACCACCTCCTCCCTTCCCCAACCCAGGACTTTGAACCCTGCAGGATCCTGCCTGCCCTCCTCACTCCCACACCTGCACTCTCCTGAGGCATCTTAGCCTGGCTCATGGCTTGCAACAGCACCTAGTCTAGTCATTGGCAAAGAAACTTACTTGTCTGAGCTCCTGATTCCTGTGCCCAGCTGCCTCCTTGGACATATAATAAACATCTCACATTTAACATGTTGAAAATAGTCTTGTTTTGCCTCCTTAAACCTGTTTCTCCTCCTCGATATACTGCACTGCTCATCACCTGGTTACTGAAGTTGAAAACCCACAAATTCTTTGGTTCTAAGTCTAAGGGCACCTCAGAGCTGTGCACTGCTCCTCACCACCACTGCCAGGCCCCTCCGGTCTCACCTGGACACCTGCTCAACACCTGCTTACCAGGGACAATGGTGCCTGACCACACCCTGCCACATCTCAGGGCTTTCTTCTACTGCCCCCCCGCCCCCTCCCACCATGCCCTCCCTCACTTACCACCACCTCAGGGTTTCAGCAGCCAGTGGGCCTTCCTTGGCCCTGGACCACAACAAGCCCCTTCCCATCCAAGGCCCTTTGTAACTTCAGTTCTTGCCACCTGATGCATACCTTTCCTAGCACTTCCTAGGCCACCTTCCTCCCTCCCTTCCCATCCCAGCTCCTCAGGGACTAGCCCCCGGAGCATCCCCCGCAGACCACCACTCCCTTCCACAGCACTTCTTACCAAGGATGTGGTCATGACTATCTATTACCTGATGGCTTTGGGCTGAACCACGTCCCCATCAAATTCCTCTTGAAGTCCTCATTCCCCATGTGAGGCACCTCCCTCATGATGGGATTAGTGGTTTGATAAAAGGAAGAGAGAGACAGAGACAGAAACAGAGACACAGAGAGACAGAGAGAGCTCTCCCCACCATGCCAGGACACAGTGGGAGGGTGGCCATCTGAAGGCCAGGAGGCAGGCTCTCACCAAAACCCAAAGTGGCCAGCAGCTTGCTCTTAGGCTTCCTGGCACCCAGGACTGTGGGAAAATCACTGACTTGTTGAAGCTGCCTGTCCCACAGTATTTTGTTACAGCAGCCAAGCTGACTAGTGCACTGATTTACTTTCCTTGCTCCCTCACTAGCATGTAAACTGCAAGAGCAGAAAATGTCTCTGGCTCTTTCACCATTATGTTTGCTCCCCCGCAAGCAGGATGCCCCACGGGGACAGGAACCCAAAGGGTATGACTGTCACACTGGCTCCCGTTTTGCATCTACAACCTGCTGTTTTTTATGAGAAGAAAATGTCTACTACTTTAAATCTAAATCCAAATGCAAATTAGAGCCAGGACGTATTTCAGATCCAAAACATGTTTAAAACCACAAAAAGGGAGGAAGGGGTCATGCAATGGTATTTCTTCAGAAGGAGTCTTTCACTGCAAGAAGGGGAAGCTTCTGTCTGTCCCTGCCTCCTGTCTGCAATGCAGCTAACCCAGCCTTTCCTACGGCATGCGCCACAGAACGTTCTCTCCACAGATGTTCTCCCAAAATAAAGCAAAAAGGATGGGGAAGCAGGGGGAGGAGGTAGAAAGGTGCTTGTGGTCAAACTAGTTAGTGAAATGCTTCAGACAACCGCCCCTGGAGGCTGTGCCTCAGCACATGCTTGAAGGCCTTGTGGTACAGATACCCCCGTGACTTTCCACCAGCACTTTGAGACTGGATCCGGCTTGCTCTTGAGGTCTGAATCACGTCCCCAAACAGATATGCTTGAGTCCTAACTTGGTACCCGGGAATGTGAGCTTATTTGGAAATAGAATCTTTGTGGAGGTGATCACGCTAAGGTGAGGTGGTACTGGGGTAGGGTGGGCCCTACAGAGGGCACAGCTGTCTCACGTGCCCGGCCATGTGCAGACGGATGCACCAGGGAGGAGGCCATGGAAGCAGAGACCAGAGGGATGCAGCTGCAGGCCCAGGAACGCCAAGCATCACTCACCTCCACCGGAAGTGAAGATGAGGCAGGTTTGTGTCTGCTGGCCCTGCTGGCACCTTGCTTTTAGACACCTGGCCTCTGAAACTGTGAGAGAATGAATGTTTGTCACTTTAGGCTGCTGGGTTTGTGGGACTGGTTACAGCAGCTATGGGAGACTCGCACACCTGCCACCCTCATAGCACAGGTGCTGGGGCTCCCAGAGCCTGCTCTTCAGGCCTGAGCATGAGCCCCACGGTGGCAGCACTGCCACTGGGCAAGAAGACTCCTCACGAGGACTTCGTTGGGCCTTCCCGCACAGCCTCACTTGACTCTCAAGGATGGTGTCTCCCCTGTCACTCACTGGGTGCTAAGAACTTATGAGGGCATCTGATAGACAGTTCTGTGTCGCGCACTCCACCATTTAACCCTGTCTCATCTTCTCTTCCTTTCATCACTTTTTGCATCAAAAACATTTAACTGTATTATGTTTCCTTATAATTTACCTTAAATATATAATCTAATACACAGCCATTCATTGAGCATCAGCCATGTGTATAGAACCGAAATCCTTTCTGGAACAAGGTGGGATATTAAAATATGTACACTTTAAAAATGTAATTGGACCATATAAATCATCACAATAAACCCTTTATTCATTCATCCTCATGACCCCTGGCACTGCTGCATGACATTCAAATCCCTGGTTATCTGGCTCGGGCTCTTTTTCCCAGCTCCCTCTGCCAGCCCTACCCTCCACCCAGCTACCACCGTCTGGTGCTGCGCCCACTCCATCCCCACTACCAGCGCAGTGCTTCTGCCTCTGCCTCCTCCCTGCTCTGTCACCACCTCACCAAGCCCACCATGACACTGACTGCCTCAGAGCCTTGGCACAGCCTATGTCCCCTACTTAGAATAGCCTTCCTCCTGCCCTCTCCAGTCTGTCTGCTCAACTCTATTAAAAATCTGGCCTAGCCATCACTTCCTCCAAAAGGCCTTTCCTGGTACCTAACACTCACCCCAGCCCCCTTGTATCTATGTGCCCTTCACAGGGGTAACATCCCATAGAATAAATGGTTTTATAGACACCACTACCCAGAATGGACACAAGCTAGAGCAGAAGGAGCACTCAGGGAGCTTGGGGTGGCACCATCTTTATCAATAGTTATGAAATTGTTTCAATAGGTTAATAGCCTGTGAGCGCAGGCAGCTGGCAGCCCAGCTGAATATATATCCCGGGCTGTGTGGGACTCACCTTGAGAATACGTGTGTGTTTACATGTCTGCCCTGCTCAGGACACGACTGGATTTTACCCAATTTCAGAGCCTTGGCACCTGACATCATACCTGGCACAAAGGAGTTACTCAATTAATATTTGTTGAACTGAACCAAACTCTTTCAGGCAAAGACAAAATGGAAAGACTGGGGATTTTCCCAGACTGTCACATCGCCTTGGTGAGCCAAATAAAACCTGTTCCTGGACAGTCTGTTTGCTCAGATGGCGAGTCTGTCAGATTTCACAGCTTCAGCGACCTCATGAAGCTCTGACCTGAAAATAAATTGAGAGGGAATAAAAAAAGAAGAAGGAAGAACAAGGGAAAATGATCTGCTCCTTCTGAGGCCGCTCTTCTGGCAAGCACACTCCAGTCAGTTCCAAGAAACAAAAGGAAATCTTCCTTGTGTCAGAAAAACCGACATAAATCTCCAACAATTCTGCTTTTCTGGCAACACTTTACGTGCTCCTGGGAAATTGGAACCCAATTCTCGAACAATTTCGATGCAGAAGGCTTGTCTTGTATTATACAAGAGGCCACAAAACTTTCCACAGTCTGGAGAAAATGTATGCTGCTTTGGATGGCACATAAAATCCAGGGGTGCGAGGGCTCGTGGCCATAACATCTTCCAGTGTACCCATGACCTGCAGCTCACTGGTTTCCCCTGGCGGCCGGAAGCCATGTACACCATAGGTAGAGGAGTGGCCACCTCAAAAAGAAGCCACCAACGTGGAGCAGAAGGCCCCTGTAATGGAATGAATGGTGTCCCCCTGCCAAATTCACACATTGAATTCCTAACCCCCAGCACCTCAGCCTGTGACTGCATCTGGAGATGGGGCCTTTAAGGAGGCGATTAAGGTAAAATGAGGTCCTAAAGGTTGGCTGTAATCCAACAGGACTGGTGTCCTTACAAGAAGGGAGACACACCAGGGATGCACACATGGAGGAAAGATGGTGTGAGGACACAGCAAGGGGCAGCTGTCTGCGAGCCAAGGAGAAAGGCCTAGGGAGAAAACCAAACCTGCCAATGCCAGATCTCAGGTTTCCAGGCTCCAGATCTATCAGAAAATAAATGTCTGTGATTTAAGCCACACACACAGTCTGTAGTACTTTGTTCTGGCCACCCAAGAAGACTAACACAGCCTCTTAGGAAGGGAATACACCCACCATAAGGTTCCCTGCTCACAAGTGTCCCCCTAAGATGCATGGGCACCACAGGCTGTCAGGGAGAAGGCACACCAACCATGCCAGCAGCCTGGGGCCCAGTCTGGGGGCAGGTGCACAGCTAAGGGCTAGGGATTTAGATTGGAGTCCTGCTTCTTCCACTTACTTTTTCTGCTACCTGGGCCTTAGACCACTCCTACCTAAAAGAGGGGTAATAACAGCATCTGCTTCTTAGTGTTTGGGGGAGATTTAGATCCAATTATATTTTTAAAGCACTAAGCATAAGTGCCCAGAACAACGGAAAGCTCAATAAAGCCCACTCATTATATGCTATTTTCAATCTTCCTCAACACACATGAATCCACTCTGATTGCTTTAGGCATCAGGACTGGGAAGAAGTTCCCTTGAGAGTAAAAAAAAATGGGGTGCCATTTGAGGAAGAGTGAACATAATCAGACCAGCATGGTAACCATACTAAGAGATTTCTTAAATTCTTCTAACTTTGCCAGGTTTGTCAGCATCACCCCATCCACCCTGCCATCCACTTGACATCTTGAACTGACCCAGACTAGAGTCCTTGGGGTAAGTAGAGAAGCAAGGAGTTCACTGGAGCTCCTCCTCAGTCAGTCTAGAGAGAACTATGCAGGGGTGGGGTGGGGAGGGAGGGCACTCTGAGATGGAGAGGATGGTGGTGGGACATCCTGGGGAGACCGAGGGGCAGATGCAAAGGAGAGTTCAGGAATAGAGTGGCGATGCTGAATGCCCAGGGAGGCCAGGGAGGACCCAAGTATGTAACTCCCCGGCCCATGAATTCACACCCTGAGTCTAGAAGAACACAGCTTCCAGAGCCTACAGACATGGCCTGGAGCACACAATAGGAAAGAAAGAGGTGGGGTGGGCGTGTGTGCACGCACCCACCATTCTCTATGCTCCCTTCAGCCATTGGAAACTGTCTGATTTATCAGAAGTATTTTTTAGCCTTCCATGGGGCCAGATGACATCTAAATTATGCTAGTTTAAGGAAAAGAAGGGATTTTCATAAGCCATGGTCTCTGTGTTCAGACCCTAGAACTTGGGTGACTCTATCCATCCAGACGTTATCTCTGAAAAGGAGAGCCCAGCTTCAGGGGAGTCCCACCCCCAATAGGACTCTGACACTCACAGGGCCACCCATCACCTCTCACTCATCTTCCACCTATTCTTTCATCCCACAAACATCTACTGGGCATCAGTCTGAGTGGAGGGACTATGTGAATGCCCATCCTAGCCTTCTGGGCAGTAGCATCTCCATAGCAATGACCTTCAGCTTCTGCCAGCCCAGAAGCAAGGGTTCCAGGCAGACCAGTGGTCCATGAATGGGGTTCCTGGATGTCTTCCTCCACTTTTCCCCACAAAAGATCAGGCCTGGAACAGAAATGAGAAAACCCAAGCTACCCCTGGCCAAGGAACACAGGCTGAGTATAAAATAAATCAGCAAGGTCAGAAACTCTCTCTCCCAGTGCCCCAGGGAAGAGGGCAGGAAGCTTCAGCTTGGGGTAGGGGGTACCTTGTCCTGGCCACTACAGAGGTATCATGACACTGGGGAGTCCAAGGAAGAGCCTCAGGCAGGCAAAGCTGGATGTCCGCAGGGCTATTTCCATCTGGTGTGAGGGGAAGGAGGGTGGGGACACTCTCCTTCCAAGGCGGTCCCCTGGGGAATAAAGCCAAGCTCATGGACTCCCACACCTTGGGATACCAATCTCCACAATGGGGGGCCATCTCTGAGAAAACCTGATCTTGCTGAAAGTGTCCCCTCTCTGCCTCTGGAGTAGAAAACAGCCGTCTGCTCTTCCCAATTCTGCCCAGACCAAAGGGCCTTCCCTGGCTGGTCTTCCGGGATCTGGGTTCAGGAAAGAAATATCCCCCTACAGGAAATCTTCCTCCTAGTCCAGGCTGAGAAGTCATTGGGTTTGTTCCAGCTCAGAGAGGAAGGCTTTATGGCCAGAGTAGAGGCCATGATGCAGGATCCATGACAAACCACAACTACACCAGGCTGGAGTGCCCACTCCACTAAACCCTCATCTCTATCGAAATCGGCATGTTATCAGAACCAACTGCCAAAATGGTTTCCAGAAAGGCCTCATGCAAATGTAAACAAAACCACGGCTCTGCACTTGACCTGGATGGGACATCACCCTCATGGGTCAGATTAGTCCAGCGGCAGCTGGACACCCTCCCAAGCACCTAAGGAGGCCCCTGGAATCTTGGCCCCTTGTCTGGAAGGAGGGGAGCCATAGCCTGAGCAGAGTATGGCCTGAATGCAGCAAGAGCCATCCTGCCAACCTGAGATTTGCCGAGCCCGCTGCAAAGAGGTATCGTAAAATCCACTTTAAATCTATGTTTAAATACCTGTAAAGTTGGCCTTTTTATATACTTTGTTCTGGCAGAGATATAAGCTCTTTCAAAGATCAATCCCCAGGACCACTCCTGCTAAAGCAGCCAGTGCATGAGTAGGTTTACACGCCTTGCAGGATGCTAGGCAACTGGGGCAGGGAGCCCCGTGCCCATGTCTCCATTTCCCAACTGAGAAACTCAAGGGCAGAAATGGAGATTACCTTCATCGCCCAGCAGGCAAACTTCCAAAAGAGCCTTGAACTGCGAAGAGACAGAAGAGCATGGGGAGCCCAGAGCTGGACCCTGTCTCAGGCTTGGTGGGAAAGAGCACAGAGCTGGAGGCTACATCTCTTTACTTCCATCCCATGCGGGGGTCTCCATCCACCCAGAGGGGTGCCAGCCCCAAGCCATGAGGGTGAGCAGGAGAGAGTGAGGCCCAGAGAAGCTGTGAACAGTATGGAGCAACACATGAGCCTGGGATGCCGGCCCTGACACACCTCCTGGTCTCCATGGCTTTAGGAGTGAAAGCTACACACCTGCCTGGGTCCACTCCCTAAAGTATCACAGGGCTCGGGTTTCCCAGTCCTCTCGTGGCATGGCAGGCCCCTCTCCTGAGCCATTCCCTTACTCACACTGCCTTCTCAGTGCCTGGCAAGTGTTCCTCAGAGATCTGCCTCGCCCTCCCCAGATTCTGTGCCCCTCCATCAGCAGGAACACTCCATCATATCCATTGCTATGTCCTCAGCACCAACCATAGGACCTGGGTATAAAAGGTGTTCTGTAGGGACATCTGGGTGGCTCAGCAGTTAAGTGCCTCATTTTGGCCCAGGGTGTGATTCTGGAGTCCTGGGATGGAGTCCCACATCGGGCTCCCTGCATGGAGCCTGCTTCTCCCTTTGCCTGTGTCTCTGCCTCTGTGTGTGTGTGTGTGTGTGTCTCATGAGTAAATAAATAAATAAAATCTTAAAAAAAAAAAAAGGTGTTCAGTAAACATGGGCTAGGTCCACCCACCCAGGAGCACTTACATCTGGTGTTCTGCACTATTTGGGGGGGGGGGGTGTCTGTGTCTGTCTGTTTTAACAGAGTACTTTTTCTTTTATTTTAAAAAGTAAAAATTGCCAGGAAAGTCATGATTGCAAAACGCCTTTTGGGTAATCACATACAGCCCCAGCAAACAGGTGAGACCACGCTCACCCTCCCCACCTGGTGGTGGTAAGTCCTAATTGCAGGCTCAGTTACTTTAGAAGTTAAAAATAAAGGATTGAAAAATAAAATAAAATAAAATAAAATAAAGGATTGAAGCCACAAAGGTAGATATTCAAAAGCACTACAGTGACACGGCACAAACCATGCATGTCTGTGGCATGCCATTCCCTGGCTGGTTCCAGGTAAGGAGTAACCCTAAAGATACGCAACCTGAAGGCCCCTGGGCCCTGGGAACCAGCTCTGTGTCCTTGCATGTTGCACTCACCTCCAACACTTACCAAAGCCTTTCAGGAGTGGGATTGTGCAGAGCCTAGTGGGAAGTACAGAAACTTCGGGGGGGTGGGGGGAGAGCAATGGTATTCCGTGTGCCAAGTGAGGAGCAAGGGACAGGACCTAATTTGGAAGGCCCCCCAGAAAGGCCCTTCGGACCAGAAGTTATTCTCTACTGGGGTTGTTTGAGTCAGCCCCAACATCCCTCCAGCTGGGACTCTCAGCAAAGAACACAGCCCTTGCGTGCCTGCACTGGCCCCAACAGGTGAAGCCCTGGGTGGAACAGACTAAGCAAGTGGCCTAGGTTCTGCTGAGGGGGGTTTTGGGGCCTTCTGCCATGAAGCCACCACAGCCTCTGGATAAAGATGGAGCCACCCAGGGCAGTTGGCCACCTCCCATGGCACCCAGAAACTAGGGCATAATGAATATTTGCTGCATGGGGAGGTAGTAACAGATGCCAACAGTTCCTGACATGTACATTGTGTATTTGAGTTCAGAGCCCCTTCTCAAATGTTCTCTCATGTGTGCCTCATTTCACAGCCAAGGAAGCGGGTGCTCAGGGACGCTGTGTCCCACTGGAGCCACCGAGAGGCAGAGAAGGACCATCCTTGCTCTGTGGTGCTGCACGCAGATTTCTTAACACTACTGTAAGGGGAAGTCTCTGATTCTCAATTCTAGGGCTTTGCCTAAAATAAGAAGTTACCGGTGAATACTTCCTATGTTTGCACTAGTCGTGCATTCTCATTCAATCTCACAGCACCCAGTGAGCTAGGTGCTACCACTACTCCATTCTGCAGGTGCGGACACTGAAGTGGCAGCAGAGTAACTCGAGTTTAGGTCAGCCTGACCCAAAGGCCACACTGTGAGCTGCTGTGCTCAGCTCCTGGTTAGGATGGTGCCCTGCAAGCTATCTGCACAACACTGTCACATTGGCCTACATGGCCTATGCAGGGGCTGGGCCTGCTCCTAGGGTGAGCTCCCCAAGAGGCCTGAAAGAAATGGTAGCACCACGACTCCTCTGCCCTCCCCCTCCATGGCAGGTCCAGCTCAGCTCATCTTCAGGCGGAGAGAACATGCCCCCGGGCCCTGTAAGTGGCCTCTGACAAAGTGGCCTTTCCTGGGGAAAGGAAAGGGAAAGCAAGAAGTAGAAGATGAGTAAGTAGGTGAAGTTCTCTGGCCCCTGGCTCACCCATCGGTCTTGCCATCAGACCTCAAACTCAGACAAATGCAGGGAGGGCATGCTCTTTGTTGTGGGAACCAAGGGATGCTGGACAGCGGTCTCTCTTCCCATCCTTCCCCCCAGGGATGGATGGGGCTCATCCGGGAACTGTCCATGAATCCGCAGGAGAGCCCTCGGGTCCCTGTGTAAGCTTGCAGTGAGAACAGTGGGAAAGGACATAGCTGTGCACCAGCCATGACCCACTCAGAGGTGAGGAGGGCAGACGGCTTGTGATGAGACCATGAGCACATGGACCCCCTCCCCCAAGCACTCACTGCAGCAAAGGGGATGGGAACACATGGCCAGTGGGGAAGACATCCCCAAGGCCAATTAGTTCAGAGGCCTGCAGGGCCCACAGGAAGGGATCACGCCAGAGGCTGCATTGCTAAGAGAGCCGTCTCATCAGAACTCAGTGCCTCTGCCAACAGTGTTCATTCCTTTGTTCCACAAATGTGCACAGAGCACCAACCACTTGTCAGACTCTGTTTAGGTGCTAGGGACACAGCAAAACAGACAGAAGTCCCACTGTTCTCACTGCAAGCTTACAGCAGGAGTGAGAGGGAGCCACACTGATACTTCGGGGAGAGAACATTTGAGCCAAGAAGAGCCTGTGCAAAGGCCCTGGATTCAGAAACAGTGAAGGGGCCTATATCTTTGGGCTGAGCAAGGGAAGAGGTGAGGGGTGAGCTCTAAGGGACGTGGGTGGGAAGGTCCCATTGGGCTTTGCTGGTCACAGTAAAGACCCTAGTCTAGCTCAAATGAGAGGGGGCCCCATGCGAGGGCTATGAGGAGGGAGGCATGTTCTAAAAAGATCTATCGTGCAGCTGTGTCAAGAATGTACTAGAGGAAAGCAGGGGTGAAGCAGGGGGACACACTACAGAGGAGCAGAGGGGAGGCTGCTGCAATTTACTTTTGTGTCAGAACCTGAGGTGGCGGTAAAATCAGAGGCAGTGAGTAGAGAACTCATCCTTCAAGTGGGTTTGACGTAAAGGGAACAACACACAAACGGAGTCAGACTTGCAGGCGGAAACGAGTCTAGAGGGTGTTTGTTAATGACAGGAGCGTATGTGGATGCTGATGGGAAAGACCCAGGAAAGGAGGTGGCAAGAGAAAGAAAGGTGGGAGAAGGCACAGCCAGTGCAGGAGAGAGGAAAGAAGAGGGCAGCACAACAGGATCAAGTTTACAAGGGGACGTGTCTTCAGAGAAGAGCATGACCAGCCTGTGCTTCCACCTGCCCCAGGAGTCACTCCGTGTGTCCCTGTCTGATCCCTGGGCCTGTCACGTCATCAGACGTGTTTGCTGGCACCCTGGGCCTCCCCATCCCTAGTCCCCTCCTGCCCTGTGCCCACCTCCTGCCCCAAGCCAACCCAGCCAGCAGAGCACAGAGGTGGGGGGTGAAGCAGCCAAGAGGCCGGCTGGCCTTCTGAATGTCTCCTGTCCTCTCCTGGGTGAGAGGGCGGGCAGGAGGGAGGGAGGCTGCTGGAGAGGAGAAGAGAGGAGAGGAGAGGAGAGGAGAGGAGAGGAGAGGAGAGGAGAGGAGAGGAGAGGAGAGGGCAGGAGAGAATGGGGGAGGGGGCACCGCAGGAAGAGTACACTTGGTGGTGATGAACCGAAGGCCCTGAGGTTCCCCAAAGGCAGGGGATGGGGCAGGCACAGGGCAGGAGGGGACTAAGTGTAGGGAGGCCGGGGGCTCCAGCAAGTATGTCTGATGATGCGACAGGCCCAGGGACCAGATGGGGACACATGATAATCGAGTGGCATCTGAGCTGAGTTAGGAGGAGCATGAGGGAGACCATGACACCATGACAGGGATGACCAGGATCCCTGGCTCTGGGACAGCTGTCATGGCAGAGGGGGGGGAGGAGGGTGTTGGAAGCACCCAGAGGAAAGAGCAAGGAGGACGGGAGGGTTTGGAAGGGCATCTGGAACCTGAGATCATGATGGCAGAGGTTGGAGGGTACTAGATTCCAGCAAAGGAAGTGAGTCAGGGAGAAAGGTGGAGGAGGAGCTGTGGTGGGGAGGAGGTCAGGGACCTGGGATAGTGGACACCATCACATCATCGTGGGCAGAGAATGTGAAAACCTGGTGGAATAGGAGAGGCTTGGCACTGCCCAGTGGGGGCAGAGTGACCCTACATGTGACTGCAGAGCGCTGGGGAGCAGGACCAATAAGGACTAACTGGGGGAGGGACACTGATCTGGAAAAAGCTCCAAGGACCAAAGGCGTATCTGCTGCAGGACCAGGGTGAGAGCCAGAGGGAGGAGGGGGAGCCAGCACTGGGGGTTGGGGAGGGATGTAGAGGCCTTGCACAGCAGAAAGCTCCAGGACTTGGGGACAATGGGGTCAGAAAAGGGGGTGCATGGAGCTGTATGGGGATCAGAGTCTGGGAATAGAAGACAATTTGGGAGCTCAGAGGAGCCACTTACTTAAAATGAATATGGACCCAAAGGGAGCAGCCTCTGTTTCAGGAATGTTCTGAGTCTGTCCCAGCAAACAGGGATATTTTTCCTCAGAAAGGACATTTCACTAAAGAGCAAACAGCAGCTGAGTTCCCAAGCTCATCACCAACACTTTGAACCTCCCCCACCAGGCTGGGTGCCTCAAGTGAGCCCATGGCTTGGAGCCCCCAGACATGGACGGGCCAAACCCCAGCTGCACCATGAGCCCCACAGACACAGGACTTAGTAGAAGGACCAGTTTGGTAAGTGTCACCTGGGACAGGAGCTGCAGTGACAGTGGGTAATCTCCCTTCTCTCTGGTGCGGGAGGGTCACCAGGCCACCTACAAGCCTGCAGCATCACTGTCACCCAGAGCACGTGGCCTTCCCCCATCCGCCCAAAGCATTCGGAATGAATTCAGAGTCACCTTTCCAAGTTCTGAGATCTTCACCCCATAAGCAACCAGAGAGAACTTTCAGACCCGGTGGAGGAGGAGTGGTATCACTTCCCATCAAAACCTTTTATCAACACACCTGGATGCTGACCTGATTCTGGGTGTCTCCAGGCACCTCCCCACAGCACCTTGCCAGCCAAGACCAAAACAGAGAGGGCTGACTGGGGGGCCAGGCTGCGAGCACATACAACCCAAATCACCCCTCCCAAAATGGTCAGCATGGCTATTATGCCCTCAAGCTGAAGACAAACTCTGCTGGGATTCACTTCCAAAACTGTGCTATGTGCAACTGGTTCTCCAGCTGCTCTTGCATCTGGCTCTCAGAAACATGCCACGATTTCTCTTTCTCTTTGTCCTTGGGGGAGCCCCTGCCTCTCATCTCATCTCACCCCACAGAACCAGAAACTCAAGGAGCAAGGGTTTCTTTGGGCGTACCCCCTCATCTCCGTCACACCCTCTCCTCCACCCACCCTGCCCACAGCTCCTCCCCAAATTTGCTCTGTCACCAAGGTCCTCATATACAGAACCATGGCCCCAAGTTGAACTCGTCTTCCTGGGTGCCAAGAGTCAGGGGGACATGCTTGCAAGGACACATTCCATAGTCTGGGTGGCCGTGTCATAGCCCATGGCTGGCATTTGCAGAAGTCTGAAGTTCTCCCCCTCCTCTATCCACCCCCCACACCCCCTGATGGTGCTCAGTACAGCCAAGGCCTATTTGAGAGAGGGCTGATGTCCAAGCCCCCCACCCCATCAGGATCCAAAGGAGCAAAGAGTAGCAGGAATGTGGACCCAGCCATCCACAAGGGCTTAGATTCAGCGGTCTGGCCCTAGTGCTGCCCCTGGAGCATCTCAGGGTCCGGGTGACTCATGATTTACAGACTCCTCCTGCCCCATCTCCCCAGCCATACCAGACACGGAGGCTCCCATCCAAGGCTGTTCCTCCACGGCCATGGAGGCAGGGTTCTGGTGGGGAACTGCGGCCCCCAGCCCCTCTCAGTGGCCTGAGGCCCATCTCGTCTGGATCTCCCAGCTCCAGCCTCACAATCCCCATTGCCCTTTAGAAGCTGCCAGGCACAATCCCCTCAGGGACACTGCACTTGCTACTCTCTCAGTCCCCAGATGTCCATGTGGCTCACTCCCTCCATTCCTAGGGCTTCACCCAAACAGGAAGGTAGACTTCCTGCCCACCCTAGTTCGTACTGCCCTCCTCCCATGCCCTGCACCCCCCTCTCCCTTCCCTTCCCCTCCTTTCAGGGCACAGGTCACCTTGTGAGACATCACCAAGTTCACCTACTCATCCTGTTGACTGCCTGAACTGCTTCTCCGGCTCAAAAATAAACTCCATGAACGCAAAGGTCTGAGACTGTTTTAACTGCTGTATCCCAGCATCCAGGACAGTGCCTAGCACACACTAAGTGCTTAAACATTCATGAGGTAAGTAAAGACTTTGAAAATCGTCGCATCTTATTGAGTGTTGTTTCTTTGACGGATGCCAGGGTGGCTCAGTGATTAAGTGTCTGCCTTTGGCTCAGGTCATGATCCCAGGGTCCTGGGATCGAGTCCTGCATTAGGCTCCCCACAGGGAGCCTGCTTCTCCCTCTGTCTATGTCTCTGCCTCTCTCTGTGTCTCTCACACACAAAAAAAAAATTAATAAAATCTTTTTTTAAAATTGTTTCTTTGAAAATGAGGGACAAAACATAAGGATGGCACATAACCATGAGTGTGCTGCGAGTCACTGCATCCCCCAGAATTGTAGAGGCACTGAGGGGGGCCCAGCAGAGCACCAGTGGCCATCTGCTCTGCTTCCCCTCCGGGTCTTCCTAATGAATCTTCTCTGCTCCAAGCTCATGTCATGCCGGCCGTTCTGACCAGACTACCTTCCCGTGGACTCCTCACATAGACCCCATCTGGATCTTCAGCTGAGGCCAGGACTCAAAACAACACTCAGTGAGCATGTGACCCCATACTTGAAATGTGCTGTGCTTGCAGCCCAGAGAACGACCGATTTCGGTGTCAAGTTAACCAACTGACATTTGATGACAGATTCCTCATGCACGATATCAGGGAGCTGCGGGTTGAAATGAAACTACGCGTTGCATGTTCCTGAGTCAGCTTAGGTCTAGGGAGATTTGGCCTCTCTGTAACTTTAATTTCAAGCTAATTCCTAAAGCTGGAGGAGATTTGCAACACAGGTTGATGGATCATCTTAAAGTCTCGAAAGTCCTATGAACAATTTCGAATGCACTTGGGGAAGACCTTATCACAGTGCTCAGCTTCAACTGGCCAACCACCCTAGGAAGACAGAGAGGCCGGTTCCAGCACCGCCCTGCACACACCTGCAGGCTGTATATCCGTGTGTAATGCAAGCCATCGTCCCAGCGACAAGTGAGCCTGCTGACTCCTGACTCCAGAGCAGCTGAGAGGGCACAAGGAAGGCCAGGGCTTGCTGAGGGATGATCAGAAGTGGGCACAGGTGGGGGGACCGCTGCATTCCTTGTAGAGCTCAAAGGGGACACGAATTCACCCGTGGCATGGAGAGAGTCCCTTCAGGCCAGGGCTGCAGGAGCAGGGCTACCCACGCCCCAGCTGCCCAGCCACACCAAAGCACACAGCAGACTCTCCCTCCCCCCAAGAAGACTCATTCTGGCAACTCTTAGTTTACTGATTCCATCAAATATTAAACTTTTAATTGTATTTTGTTTTTCAGACGACTCCCACTGTGACTATCTGGTTAGCGCTTGCCTCAATCGTAATTACCTGGACCTTCCAAGTGCAGTGTTATTTTACCTCAGAGTGACTCTCTCTCTCTCTTTCTTTCCCCACACTCCAAAATTTCTCCTTGTCATAATAATTAATAAGCTCTGTTCCCACAGTGATTGTATTATTTTCCTAATAAAGCACAGCTCTGAGTGCCATCCAGCCAAAGTCTTTATCCCCACTAGGCCGGGAAGACTCCACCCTCCCTCCCACCAAGCTCTGTGTCCCAGGCCCTGGACAAACTGTAAAGCTGTGACCAGCAGCCTTCCCTTCCCAGCAGCAGGGAATTCTGGGCCACTTCACCTAGAATTCACCCACTGGCTAACCAGAAAATATGTAGAGTGGTTGAAGCCATAAATCTCTTCTTTTTCACTGAAAACTAGCAAAAATCACCTGGGTAACATACATTCAGGGGTTTATACAGCATCTACCGGTCACAAGAGCTCAGGACCTAGGGCGGCATCAAACGTGCATAGATGCCCTTCAAACATCCCTTCTGCCCAGCTTGCTGGCACTTCACAGCTGTCCCCACATGGACAGTGGGGAGCCTCCCTCGCTCTCTAACCCGGTAACCTCTGAGGGAGAGGGGGGCAGGGGGAAGCCTTGGGTGCAGGAGGGATGATGCTGTGGAGTCCTGAGATGGACAACCTCACTGGGGACACAGGCCGGTCATGCCACAAGCACCAGAATCACCAAGCCTCAGCACACCTGGCAAGAGAAGAGTAGGACCCTGGAGGCGAGGAGATGGGGATGGAGTGGAGAGAATGAGACAGAGGAGTGGAGGCAAGAGGAGGAGGGGCACACAGAGGAGATAGAAATCTAATCTCGAGAGCCAGGGGTGCCGTCCTGCAGGCACCGGTGCACCAGTGTCTCCACCCATAGTTCCCTATTCCCCTGTGTACCTGGAAAATTCTGGGTCCTGATGGAAGAGGGGGCTTGAATTTACCCTTTACCTTCTCATGGAAAGGAGCAAATGGATCCTCTCAAACATTTAGTCAGGATGTGCCAAGTTCTGCCATTGTAACAATCAATCTTAGAATTTCAGTGATTTGTTTCTTATTCATATCACAGGTCCAGTGCATGCTGTTGGGGAGGAGGCTCTGTGCCTCATGGTCTCTCAGGAACCCAGGCTGGTGAGCATCTGTGTTGCCAATTTGGGGGAAGGGCACATAGCAAACCACATACCAGCACTTAAAGCTTCTGCCCAGAAGAGACACAAGTCACCAGCCAAAGCCGGTCCACAGATGACTTCAAATAGAAGAGGGAAGCACAGTCCTACCATGGGTCCCCCAAGCAGAAATGCAGACACTGATGGGCAGCCCTCACCAGGCCAGTAGCTGTGATGGGCAGTATCCCATGACACTTATGCATTTGCTTTTATAGCTCATTCATATGTCAAGCCTGGGGGGAAAGCATTGCTATGTGCATTTGTTTACAGATGAAGAAACCAAGGCCCAAAGAAACTAAATATATTTACTGAGGTCACACGTCTATCAAGTGAAAAGAGCAGTATTCAAAAACTAGTCCTATGTGAGTCCAAAACACACAGTCCTGCCCCATCCCACATTCTTTCTCTCCTGTCTCCCACCATATCTCCCATTTGACTATGAGTTCTTCAAGAGAAATGTGGTGCCTTCTCCATCTGACCAGTAGTGTTGGGCACTCAAAAGTTTCTGCAGAATGAGCACATCAGCTCCATGCCAGGGACATGTGAGCAAAGCCCGTGCAGCCCCAGGATACTGTGGCCCTTCCCCCATGAGCACTGGGAGCTCCACTAGAGACCCATGATGGGATCCACTCATGGAAAGCTCCTAGATGGCAGTCAGTAACCTTGCAAGCAGATACTTCACACACCTAGGAGGCCATGTAGGAGTTATCAGGGGACTTAGGGGATGGGGGTGGGGAGGACCTGCTGTCCTGGCCTCCTGTTGCTCCAGGGCATGCTCAGACCTAACAACCCAACCAGAGAAATCTGGGAGGTTGTAAACAATGCTTCCAGGTTCTTACCAGTGTGGGCTTTCCCACACTGGCTGCTGGCTTATTAAATAAAGTAAATTAGGTCTCAATTATTTGCTTACATACCAGGCAGGAAAAATGAAATTTTCAATTTAAAAGTAATGCTGCTATTTATATGCAGAAGCAGATCTGAAATTGGGCTTTCTGTGTACTTCTGCCAAGAGAGGTCAGAGGCCAGAGATGCTCGCAAAGGGGTCTCCTCCCTATCAAGGCACCCCATGGGAAGAACCCAGGCCTTTCAGAGAAGCTGGGCTCTGGACACCTGGAAAGGCAGTTTAAGAAGGAATAGAAGCATCTAAGCCATTAATTTAATCTTGTCTTTTATTTTATTCTTGTTTAAGTGCCATATTGCTGCCAAATGACCTGAGGACATTTGTCTCTCATACGGAAAAGTCTCAGGGCACATTTGAAGCCTCTGAATGCACATTTTCTAAGGGAGAAGGATTACTAGTATCAGGTAGGGCTGCGGTCACCCCAAGCCCTTATCAGTCACACAATCCAAGAGCAGATCTTGGAGGACATCTTCAAAGAGGAGACTCCTGAAATCCACTCACATTGCTTTATTCAGGCTCCATGGACACAGTGCACTCTAAAAGCATTCAATTTCATATCTTGAATGGAAAGAACCAGGACTCAGTAATATTGGTCACATTCCAGTCTGCCCTCCAGAAACCCTCTTCCCTCAAGGGTATCTACGGTAAGCATGTAATGGTTCTAATGGAATAAAAAATAATCTTCCAAATGTAGATATATTTAAAAGTTTAAACAGTTCCAGCCTGACCTGGGGGGCAATTTAATGATTAGACAGACATACATGAAGGGGATTTCATGCAAGATGGAAACCAGGGTTTTTCTGATTTAGCAGAGGGCAGAATGAACAGGAAGGATGCTTCCAACTACGGCAGACAGGAGTTAGACAGGCAGGTATGGCTGGTGATAGCTGGGGGCCTTCCCAGGAGAGGCTGGCCACTGTCCCTGGAGGTAACATGTGAGAGGGGGTGGTGAGCACAGGCTTCCGTGTTCTGCCACCTTCCAGCTGGGTGACCTCAGACAAGTTATCTTTTAAATGCTCTGAACTTCTGTTTTGCATCTAAAAAATGGGGATAGCATTAGTACTGGCTTCTTGGGGTTTTAGGAGGATTAAAGAGATAAGCATATAAAACATTTGCTTGGCATCTGGCACAGAGTTAAAAACAGGATAGATTCATCTGTGCAGAGTTTGGGGGGATAAGCTCTACTTTGCAAGGTCTCTTCATGCAGAAGTTAGCAATGACTGAAGAGATTTATTCACTGGGTTGAAAAAAGAGGGCTGCTTCCAGAGAACTGCAGAACCTGTGTAGAAACCCTCATCTGTAGGATTGGGGCTTTTGTTCTCAAGCCCAAATGGTGGGATGACATGGGGATAGGAGGTACAGCTGGTGCACAGGAAGAGGAAAGAAGGGGACAGGAAGGAGGAAGGAGAGGGAGAGAGGAGACAAGGAACAATGGCAGGGAAGACGCACCAGGAGGGATGCAGGAAGACAATACCCGGGGACAAGTGTCCTCTCCAGAGCAAGCGAGAAGCAGGTGCTTTGGAAAGTCACCTGAGGAGCCACGGGAGGGCCAAGAGCTTCCTGCCTCTAGCTCATTCGGGCTCTGGAGGACATGCCTTCAAGGTCAGAGAGTGCTCTCCTCTTTTGGAGCCCGCCACAACATCTGTGCCACGGAGGCCCCTGGGCAGGTGCCAGTCCTGCCTGTGCCTTTCCAGCTTTAGATCCCTTTGGACCAGCTGAAGCCCCCAACACTCATCCTGCAAACTGCAGACCCCCGACAGCACTCTTGGTCTCTCTGGGTCTCCCAGGTCTCCTGGCTCTCCCAGCCAGGCAGGGCCAGACCCTGTGGCCAGTCTGTGGACTTGGGTTCACAGGCCCAGATTTGCAGCCCCACCATTGATATTGCCAGCTTGCCTGTTCTGCAGCCCTAGTCATTTTCCGTGTGTGTGTGCATGTGTGTGTGGCACCTCCGCAGAGACATCCAGGGGAAATTACTGCTGAAGGCGGCTGGCAACAGCATGTCCTGTAGATCACTGCTCCTGACCTCCTCCACTGGCAGCCCAAACAGCCCTCCAGAGGACCCAGGTAATGCATTCACCTTCCCCAAGACCCATATATCCTCCAAATGTTCCCAGTGAGGAATGTGAGCACCTGCATCCAAAACCACCCTCTCCTCATGCTGCCTGGCTACTTGCAGAGATCCGCATGCATCTCTAATTTCACTGTGTTCAGGCAATTCAGGCATTTGGAACTGGAAAAGAAATGATTGCATGAGAAACCTCACAAAGCCTCCAGCCTGAGGACCGAAGTATTTGCTTAATGCAGGCCACCTACCCTCCCACCTAAAGCTCTAAGGTTCTCCTGCCAGCCACCCACCAAAGATGCAAACACTGTCCCTGGAACACACATTCAGATGTTGCTGCCAACAAAGGCAGGTGTTTCTTGCTTTCAACTGACAGCATCAACATACAGAGAGGATGGCCAAAGACGGCAGGAGGGGGACACCATGAGCCCCTGAAAAAGAGTTCAGGCCACTCTTTGGAGTGTAGATGCTTCCACTGATGGTCCTCCCCAGAAGAATGTTATCAACGGCTGACATTTATCAAGCACTTGCCATGAGCCAAGCACTGAGCTCTCTGTATCTTCTCTTTTTAACACCAAACAGCTCTCAATGGACAGTAGTGTTACTGACTCCATGTTACGAAGGGGGAAATGCACACATGCACACACACGCATGCACGCACACAGGCATATGCACACACAAGCGTTCCTGAGAGAGCCTAACTCCAAGATGGCTGCAAGAAATGGACTCTGAAAATGCAGCTCAGGGTGTGTGTGGGGTGGGACAGAAGGAGAGCCCTCCCGCCGAGTGTGGGGCCCCTGATGCCCATGACAGAACGCCAGCCAGAGGCCAATGGCCCTGGGAATCCACCCTTCCTCAAGCAGCCACTTGCCGTTTCTGCCAGGCTTTGCATCAGGGTAGATCGAGTGAGGAGAAGTCAGGGCTGCAGGTCCACACCCCAGAGCACATTGCAGCACACCCAGGCCAGCTAGAAAACTGGGGGGGATTTTGTTTGATTTCATTGTAATTTTTCAAGCCAACTACCAACTTAAGACTCTCTGAAACACCTGCTTTCCACCTTATTACAGTGACCTCTGGTGGCCAAGAACCAGGCATTGCAGGCCCAAATTAGAATTAAATTGCTTAATTTCAAGCAATTCTAAGTAACAAACGCCTTGAGGTTCTTTTTGAGCTTCCAAGAAAAGCAGAAGAAAGGGGAGTGAGAGAGGAGAACTGCCGCCAGCCCCATTTAAGTCATGGGCTGGCTGTCAGTGGACTCTGGATGTAACCCAGAGCAAATGCGAGAGGCCTCTGAGCTCCAGCCTGGGGCACATCTCAGCCTCAGCTCCCCACCCCCACAGTAAGTGGCATCTCAAGTCCAGGCTTAGAGGGCACAACTTTTTTTGGAAAAGTTTCAACCCTGCCAGGGGACCTGCTAGGAGCTCAGTGGGGAGGGAGGGTTTCTAGAAGGCTTGTGATCTCAGTGCTGCCAGCCAGTTTCTGCTCTTGCCACCCTGGACCTCCTGCCAGCAGATAGAGACCTGGGGGCTGAGTCCAGAAGGAGGGGAAACAGCTACTCCTGTTCCCAACCAGAAACACAATCCCCAGCCAAAAGAGGGTCTGCCAGGAACAAGAAGGGGAAGGGGCTTCTGACGAGAGGCCAGGGTAGCCCAGGTGAGGGATGAAATGAAGCAGGAGGAGTGTTATGTGAGAAAGGTACCCTGGGAGTAGAGCATGATGGGTACATGGAAGATAGCCCTGTCCCTGGCTGAAAGCAATAAAGCTTAGCCTAAGCTAGGAATCTCTATCAACCACCCCCAAATCATCCCTGGCAGATGCTTTGCCATCCTAAAAACTCTTAAGAGGAAAGGACCCAACAACTTCAGAGTCATCCAACCTAGTAGCCTCTAGAAGCTTCCAGCTCAGCACATCCAGAAGTGCATTTTTCCACTTGTTATTTCAACCTCTTGGTCCATCCATGGTGTGTAGGCTTCCACCAAATCCCCAAACACAAATGACAGATTCTCCCAAGGTCCCTGCAAGCATCAGCTCCGACAGGCTGGGCCTCCATTCGGAACAAGAAAACAGACTGGTTTGCTATCCTGGTATTCTCTGGAACTCAAAATGGATTTAGAATATCAATATTGTCTCAATTTTCCTTTATCTGCAAGAAGACGTCAGCAAACCTTTCTGCCAAGGATCGTACAAGGATCATTAAAAGGAAAATATCCATGGTAATCGTGCCTTTATGCATATTTCTTCACTCCAATATTCTATAACATAATAATGTTTCACATTTCTACAGAACTGTCTTTTCAGCATGTTTTCGCATTATGCTTAATTTCGTAAGAGTTTCTCAGCCCCACATAACGACACAGTTCAATGCAAAATCAGATATAAATCTAGCTTAAGAGACTCTCAACAGGAATTTCATTTAAAACTGTAAATGTTAAAAGATTCTGGCTCTGATTTATGTTATGTTGTGTGTGTGTTTCAAAGAGAGAGCTTAACCAGCCCTCCCAAACAATAGATGCTCGAGAACCCACAGCCCCCACGCCCCAGGCCTTCACAAGGCTAACCAGCCGGTCTCGGTCTCTACTCGTCCAAAAAGGAAGCAGAGAAGAAAGCAGACAGGCCAACCTGTGATCAGAGCACTAGCTCCCAATCCAGCTGGGGCCATGTGTGTGAAACGAGCAGAGGATCCAAGATGCCATTGCCTGTGCTGGCTCAGGGGCAACTTTTAAGGAACGATACTTCAGCCTCTGCTGGCCTCTCTTCTTCTCCATTCACTGGGGTGCCACGTGAGGGCCCTCCATGTCCCTGCTCCCACTTGTCCCTCTCTTTATTTTTTTTTCCTCTCTTTATTTTAAAAAACCAAAAAGAAACAAAAACAGAGATGGAAGGGAGAGGCAGAAAGTCATTGGTCGAGATTGTAATCTGCACTCTACCTGGCTGTGTTCCTGACCCTAACATGATGGACGCCAATCCTGATTCACAGACACATCTAGGAGTTGGGCAAACCGACCTGCTGCTGATGGCCAGCATGAGACCAACCAGGCTGATGCCTCAGGAGCTGTGAACTGTGAATTCATGATGGAATTAATGAATCTGGAGGAGGTATTCACATCCATTGTCTAAGCACATTTAAGACAATTTTAAATATGGATTATTTACATACTGGGCTCTAATGACTCTGAAGCAACTATTACAGTCCGTCATGTAAAACCATATCCAGGCAATTTTATTGCAGCCTATCACACACATGCCGTGTTTAGACAACTTATAATACACAAATTATTTACATCGTGAAAACATCTCTGTGGCCCTGCCATTATGCTATCAACAAGAGACAACACAGCAGCAGTAGATTAAATTGAAATATGCTGGCTGCTCCTGAAACTTTAAACTCTATTCCAAAATGCTAAAAGCCCAAAAATTCACAGTTAGCATTTTGGAACCCACCGTGTCTAAAATTTCACTTAAAAGGTGGAGCTATTGTGAGTTGCAACCCAAAAAAGAATAAGTCACCACTTTGCAATTGTAAAATCCATTTATTTAAAGAAGATTGAAGTATCCAAACCTTCTGATAGCACTTAACATATTGAAAAATATGCACTGCAAAGCTCTAAAAATTCCTGAATTCCTCCATAAAAAAATGTTTTTGCCACTTCTAATGGACGCCACCCAACTCCAAGCAGGATCTGTAGGATACACGCCCCCAGGAAAAAAGCAATTGAAATGACTTGACTATATATCTTTCCAGGAAAGTAAATTATATATAGGTCTGCATTCACACCCCCTACTCCCCTATGGTTATCCATTTTTCCTCCCACACTCCACAGCCCACAGAAATGAAGAGAAAATTATCAAGTGGGTTTAAGCACTTGGATACCTAATTGCAACAAAGCTAAGAGCCTCATCTTTCTGCCTTTTAGAACTTTGGTTTCAGACTTTAAAGCGAGTCCCATTAGCCAAGGTGACACATGCCAATTAGCTTCATGCATTTCACAGAATAAAACGCCCCTCGAGATAAATCACCCACATACCCACATGTCTTCCTCAAATTCCCATTTGTTTTTCAATATTTCGTTAAAATAGGGCTCTTATGTGACGGTGCAGATGTTTACAGGAGTGCTAGTACTTTTAATTCAGAGATCTCATACAAAGGTATCAGAAAGGACCCCAGACTTCATTAAGGACAAAACAAGCGTCTCCGATTAGAAAAGTGTCCCATTTTTGTCCTTTTTGCCACATGAAATGCAGGGGTTGCCTGAGTGTGTTGTACCTTTACAATAGAGGTTCTATAACTATGTTTGCTGCTGCTCTGCTGTTGATGGTGATGGTGATGATGGAGGTGGAGGACGAGCAGGGGAAGAAGAAGGAGAAGGGGGAAGAACCACAATGCCATGCTCCAGCACTATATTAAATGGTATAATTCAAATTTTGTAAGTCAAAGTGCACTGCTCAGTAACACCACTCCTAACAGATTACCATACTGGTACCATAACAGATACCAACTGGTTTGCTATGGTCCATGTAGACCCTCATATATAAACATCTTCGCTTATGACATAAATGGGTTCATATAATATCCGTATTATTGTAAAACTAATTTTACAAAAGAACTGTAAACAAGTAATGGACTCTAATCAATTTATGCATGCTGAAGTATTTGGGGGGAAGTGTACTGATGTCTGCAACTTTCTCTGAAATGAATTAAAATATTAAGCTACTGGCTAGCTGGCTAGAGGAATGGATATGCGACAAAGCAAGTAAAATAAAAGGTTAATGGTGGAAACTAGTTTGTAAGTATATGGGTCTCACTGCAAAATTCTTTCAGCTGTATTTTATGTTTAAAATTTGCAACCTGAAATAGCAAAAAAAAATTAATAATATGGCACCAATCTCTTAACGTGTTAATACATTCAAATCTCTCTATTCTTTTTTAAAAATATTTTTTTATTTATTTGAGAGAGAAAGGGAGGGAGAGTGTATGCACACACTCTCCAGCCAGGGGAGGGGAAGAGGGGGAGGGGGAGGTAGAGAGAATCCCCAGCAGAGCCTGAAATGGGGCTGGATCTCATGACCCTGAGATCATGATCCCAAGATCATGACCTGAGCCAAAACCAAGAGTCAGACACCCACCCAATCAAGCCACCCAGGCGCCCTGCTCTTTACCCTTTTTAACAGCTACACTAGATTTCATTTCATGGTTAACCAATCCCTCATTGGATGGACATTTAGGTTACTTCACAGTGCCAATGCCACAGTGACTATCCACCTAAAAATGTCTTTGAATACTTATGACAACTTTTTTATAGGATAAATCCCTAAATGTGAAGTTATTGACTCAAAGAGAATATACAGCTTAACTTCTGCTATGTAACAGCAGCTAACACCTACTGCAGGTTTACTCTGTGCAGACACTGTGGTAAGTACTTTTCATGTATTATATCTTGTACTTACAACGACTTAATTAAGTACTTTGTAACCTCATTTCATAGTTGAGGAAACTGAGGCACAGAGAGACTAGATGACTTGCCCAAGGATATACATCCAGAAAGTGGCAGTCGACTCCAGAACTGGTTATTTTTAACCATCATGCTTATAAATTAAAATCAAAAAGATCGAATTAATATATATTCCCACCCACAGTGTTTAAAAGTCACAGCTTCTCCAGACTGTGTTGTTCTCAAATTTATCTAAAACTTAAAGAAAATACTGTCCATACTTCCAGATGCCATGAAGACAGATGCGAAGACCCCAACATGCAGAGAAAGCGGCACAGTGGGGTCAGAAGGAAATGAATGCCTTGTTGGGGATCCCTGGGTGACTCAGCGGTTTAGCACTGCCTTTGGCCCACAGGTGATCCTGGAGTCCCAGGATCAAGTCCCACGTCAGGCTCCCTGCATGGAGCCTACTTCTCCCTCTGCCTGTGTCTCTGCCTCTCTCTCTCTCTCTGTGTCTCTCACGCATAAATAAATAATTTTTTTAAAGGAAATGAATGCCTTGTTAATTAGAGCAGTGGCACAGGGGAAGGTGTAATAGCCCACCTCCATGCAGGATTCTGTACAGCTGATGTAACCCCGTCTCTATAGCATATACCCTCTCCGGCTTCTGCAGGAATGCTGGCAGGTAAACATACCTACAAAACTCTCAAACTTCTATTTTTAAATTCTATAAATCCTCAGCCCATCTTCCTAGATGCATTAATGTAATCTCAAGGATACTGCCTCCATTCTTCTTTATCAGACAGCTGCAAGTGGGTAAAACTACACGAGTATGTAGATCATCTCTTTCCATCATCTACTCAATTAACTCAAATTAATCTCTAGACAATGCTTGATGAGTCAGTGGGATATTATTACCAACAACCTCAAAAAGTTCTTTTGTTTTATCACCTAAAACACTATAAATGATCCCACTGCAAAATTGATCAAGAAGTCTTCCTATAGCAGGCTATAGTACCAGCCCCAAACTTCAAGGCTTCACTGAACAAAGCGCAGCCTCGATGCAATTAGCTTCAAAGACAAGAAAGCTGCAGCCACTGGAAAGAGCCCTCTGCAAATAGCAGGGCATCAGCCTGGCTAGATCTCACAACACAACCAAACAATAATAATACCTAATAATACTGCTGCATTATTGTTGCTATAGCAACAAACACAATGTAATTGATCCAGCTGGCTCACTTAGTAGAAACATAACAAACTACAAAAAGGGGGGGATGTGGAAGAAGAGCTAAAAGAGAGATAGAAAACTTCATATGAAAGCCAGTCATCTCAAACATTAGTAGAGGGGGCAAAGCACAGACCTGGAACCCAAAAGACCTGGATTCCAACTGTGATTTCACAACAGTCTAGCTGCATTACCTTGGGCGAGTTACATATTGCAGAATGTGAGTGGTCTCAGCTGTAGAATTAGGACGATAATCCCATTTCATAGGTGATTGTGAAGTTGAATATGAAGCTTGGTCAAGTTCTGTGGTCTCGTGGTAAATGACAGCTGCTGGCACCAAGATAATCCCATGGTGAGCTCATCAGCTAGTGCTCACCGAGCCTTGTTGCCATAGAATTGGGAACCTACCATGTGTTGACGCATCTTATCTCTTTGTATATTTCTCAACGCCGAGGTTGATGATGATGAATATGAAGAGTTTCAAGCTTTATCAAAACTAAGAATATTATAAGAACCTACCTGCCCACCAACCACATTGTCAAGTTTTCCTATTCTGCTGGATTTCCTCAGATTTATCTTTTGGAAATGAAAACTAGAATTATAGATATAACTAGAGTTCCTGTCACCTACCCGATCTCATTCTCCTCCCTCCAAGAGGTAGCTTCTCTATGCCATTTAGTTTTTATTCACTAAATATGTAGATATCCATGAATACATAGTTTTTGATATTTTAAGCTTATATAAATGGTATCATACAGTACATCTCTTTCTGCAATGTGCCTTTTTTCTACCCAGCTGTTTTGATCTTTATATATATAGATACATACAGCTTTAGTTGGTTCATGTATTATTCATTATATAAATATACTACAATTCACTTTTCCATTACACTGATGACCACGTAACTATTTTCAAATTTGTATTAGTGTAAACAATGCTACAAAAAAACACTCTTGTACATATATCTCTGTATGATAGTGTCTGTGGTGACAGCAGTTCTCAAAGTATGGTCTGTGTGTGGACCCTTGGGACATCCCCAAAACCCTTTTAGGAAACTGTGAGGTCAAAACTATTTGTCTAAAATACTAAGAAGTTATTTGCCTTTTTCTTTGTGTTTATTTTGCACTGCTAGAGCAAAAGCAATGGTAGGTAAAACTGTTGGAGCCCTAGTACAAACTAAGGGAGTAGCCACAAACTACTAGCAGTCACATTCCCCAACACCATGAACTTCCTGAAACACACTCTAGCTTGACTTAAGAATTCCTTAATGAAACAGTAAAAATGATGGGTTTCTTTTTTATTGAAGTATAATTAACATAGAGTGTTATACTAGTTTCAGGTGTACAATATAATAATTCAACAATTCTATACATTACTCAGTGCTCACCACGGTAAGTATAGTCACCACCTGTCACCAAATAATGTTATTATCATCTTATTCACTATATTCCCTATGCTGTACTTTTCATCTCTCTGACTTACTAATTTTGTAACTAGAAGTCTGTACCTCTCTTAATCCCCTTTATCTATGTCACCTGCCCCCCAAACCTCCTCCCCTCTGGAAACCACTAGTTTGTTCTCTGTATTTAAGAGTCTGGTCTTTTGTATTTTTTTCCTTTGTTCATTCAGTTGCTTTGTTTCTTAAATTCTACATATCAGTGGAATATGGTATACATATGATATTTGTCTTTCATGTAGCATAATACCCTCTAGCTCCATCCATGTTGCACATGACAGGATCTTGTTCTTTTTTATGGCTAAGTAATATTCCATATTGTGTGTATGTATCCCACATCTTCTTTATTAGTTTTTTAAAGATTGATTTATTTATTCATGAGAGCCACAGAGAGAGGCAGAGACATAGGCAGAGGGAGAAGCAGGCTTCTCTCAGAGAGCCCAAGGCAGACGCGATCCCAGATCCCAGGATCACACTCTGAGCCGAAAGCAGATGCTCAACCACTGAGCCACCCAGGCATCCCTTCTTTTTTTTTTTATAATGTTGTTGGTTTTTTTTAAGATTTTATTTATTTATTCATGAGAGACAGAGAGGGAGAGGTAGAGACACAGGCAGAGGGAGAAGCAGGCTTCAGGCAGGGCGCCCGCCATGGGACTCGATCCCGGGACTCCAGGATCACGCCCTTGGTGGAAGGCGTCACTAAACCACTGAGCCACCCAGGCTGCCCTCCAGGCATCCCTTCTTTATCTATTATTAGTGAATGTTTGGTCTTCTTCCAAAAATTATTGGTTTTATTAAATGTCAATCTTTGGTTACATGTCTTTTCAGTATTCTGTGTGACACAATGAAAGTATGCCTAAAGTACTTCTGCTGCCAGCTGAAGTGTATAAGATGGTTGTCTTGGAGAAAAGCATGTGTGTGATTGTTGCAAGCTAAACTAGCTACTTGTTCCATGGAGCATCATTTTTACTTGAAAGGATGACTGACAAATTATGGTAATTCAGAGTTGGGTATTTGGCAAGACCTCCTTCTGGCCAAGATGGAGTAACATGGGCTTGATGTATTCTCTGGCTCAGAACAACTAAAAAGCTGGACAACATATAGGAGACACTGATTTTCTAGACATTAGACATTGGGCAATGAAAGACAGTGATCCCAGAGAAATGGGAAATAAACAAAGTGAGACCTATCTGCTTACAAGAGAAAGTCTGTAGGCCATAACACAGGAAGGGGACACAGGCAGAGCACAGCAATCTCCCTGAGTTGGGGAGAAAGACTAGGAATCCAAGGAGGCCAAAGCAGGAAGAGCTCATAGGGCAGAGTACCAGAGAAAGCCACACAGAGAACTCCAGAGCTACACAGAGCGTTCCCCCCTCAAGTATTCAGAGAAGTACAGTGCATGTATGTGAGGAAACTATCTGAGGTCATATAATGAATCATCCAAAAGAATTATCAAGAACAATCACCATCATCCACTCTTGGGCCTAGAATATGGCCTATTCCCACCTACCAGAGTGAAAAACTTCATAATATCTAGGACACAGGGTAGAGTATTTAGTAGAATTTTACCTTAGTCATAGGGGAAAATTAGCCCTAGATTCAAGGCTGTTGTGGATCACCTAACAAAGCTCCAGGGCAAAGCTCAAGAATATTTATAGAAATGAAAATGTATACACTACCAACAAGGTGAAATTTGTATGTCTGGGGGCAAACAGAAATTTTCCAAGCATATAAAGAGGCAAGAAAATATTACTCATAATGAAAATAAAAATCAACCACAGCCAAACCAAAAATTATACAATAAGAATATTAGCAGGTAAGATTGAACACATTAAGAGACATGGAGGGGCACCCAGGTCAGTCAGTTAAGTGTCTGCCTTCAGCTCAGGTCATGATCCTGAGGTCCTGAGATTAAGTCTAATGTCAGGCTCCCTGCTCAGTGGGGAGCAGTGCTTCTCCCTCTGCCCCCACTCATGCTCTCTCTTACTATCTCCCTCTCTCTCTCAAGTAAATAAATAAAAAAGAAGAGACATGGAAATTTTAAACAGACCCTAGCAAAATTTCTAATAAAGAAAACTGCAATGAAAACCAAATATGCAACGAACTAGGGGTGGTAGAAGGGGAGGAGGGCGGGGGGTGGGAGTGAATGGGTGACGGGCACTGGGTGTTATTCTGTATGTTAGTAAATTGAACACCAATAAAAAATAAATTAAAAAAAAAAAAACAAATATGCAATATAAGATAAAAAACCCACTGGATAGGATTCACAGAAAATCGGACATATCCAAAGAAAATATTAGTGAATTAACGACATGGCAATAAAAACTATCCAAAATGAAAGATAGAGAAAGAAGGGGGAAAAAATAAACAGAGCATCAGTGACAACTTCAAGCAGTCTAATACACATAAAATTCCCAAAGGAGAAAGAACAGAAGAAATTTTGAAAAAATATGGCCAAAAAATACCAAAATGTGATAGAAATTATAAATCCACAAATCCAGGAAGTTTGATGAACCCAAGCACTAAATAAATAAACAAACAAACACACAAGGCACATAATAATCATGTGCACATAATGCTTAAAACTAGTGACAAAAAGAAAATTGTAAAAGCAGTCACAGAAACAGGACACTTTGGGGATCCCTGGGTGGCGCAGAGGTTTGGCGCCTGCCTTTGGCCCAGGGCGTGATCCTGAAGACCCGGGATCGAATCCCACGTCGGGCTCCCGGTGCATGGAGCCTGCTTCTCCCTCTGCCTGTGTCTCTGCCTATCTCTCTCTCTCTCTCTCTCTCTCTCTCTGTGTGTGTGACTATTATAAATAAATAAAAATTAAAAAAAAAAAAAAGAAACAAGACACTGTGTACAGAGATACAATGATATGGAGACCTGCAGATCTCTCACCAAAAACAAGATAAGGAATAGGGCTTCTGGGTGGCTCAGTCAGTTAAGCATCTGCCTTCAGCTCAGGGTCCTGGGATCAAGACCCACTTCGGGCTCCCTGCTCAATGGGGAGTCTGCTTATCTCCCTCTGCTTCTCCTCCCACTCATTCTCTCTTTCTCTCTCTCTCTCAAATAAATAAATAAAATCTTAAAAAAAAGAAAGAAGAAATGTGTGGGAAATATCAGAAAGGGAGACAGAACATAAAGACTCCTAACTCTGGGAAACAAACAAGGGGTGGTGGAAGGGGAGGAGGGCGGGGGGGTGGGGGTGAGTGGGTGACGGGCACTGAGGGGGACACTTGATGGGATGAGCACTGGGTGTTATTCTGTATGTTGGTAAATTGAACACCAATAAAAATTATTTTATTAAAAAAAATAAAATAAAATAAAATTAGCAATGCATAAAAAAAAAGAAAGAAGAGAAGCAAGGCAGAAGATGCAGAGCATCTTCTATAAAGTTCTAAAAGGAGAAACTGTTAACCTAGAATTCTTCCCCCAATAACACTATCTTTCAAAAACAAAGACTTTTTTCAGAGCTACAAAAGCTGAAAGAATCCATGACCAGCAGACATACACAACATGAAATGTTAAGGGAAGTCATCCAGGCAGAAGGAAAAATGATACTGTATGGAAAACTGGGTCCACAGAAGGAAATGAAGAGCACCAGAAATGGTCAATATGTCAGCAAATATAAAGACTATTGGGGACCCTAGGTGGCTCAGTCAGTTAATCATCTAACTCTTGGCTTCAGCTCAGGTCATGATCTCAGGGTCCTGGGATCAAGCCCTGTGTCAGGCTCCATGCTCAGCAGGGAGGATCCTCTCCCTTTGCCCTTCCCCCTGCTCACTCGCTCTCTCTCTCAAAGTTAAATATATTGAAATATATAGATTTAATAATACTTAATTGTATTATTTAAATCTCTTTAAAAGATAATAACTATTTAAAGCAATAATGATGATGATGATGATGATGATGATGATGATGATGATGAATTATGGGGTTTATAACATATGTAAAGTAAAATGTATGAGAAATATAGGAAAAGGATAGAAGGGAGAAATGGAACTATACTGTCATAAGCTTCTTACACTATACATGCTGTGGTTCAATATCACTTGAAAGTGCACTATGATGAGTTAAAGATGTATACTAGAAACTCTAAAGCAATCACTGAAATAACAAAGAGTTATAGCTAAAAAGTGAACAAAGCAGACAAAATGGAATAATTAAAAAAAAAAACTCTGTCAATCCAAAAGAAGGTAGAAAGGAGAAAAGGGAAACAGAGCAGATGGGGGAAAAACAGAAATCAAACGGAAACCCAACCATACTGATATTCACATTAAATATAAATAAGCTAAAACTTCCAATAAAAGAGATTATAAGATTGAATTTAAAAGCAAGATTCAACTATGTGCTGTCTACAAGATGCATATAGAGACAAAAAATAGACTGAAAGTAAACAAATGTAAGGCGCTATACGGTGCCAGCACTAATCAAAAGAAATCTGGAGTAGCAATATTAATATCATGCAAAGCAGATTTCAGAACAAAAAAATACTACCAGGGTAGAAAGGTCCATTTTTAATCAAAAGGACATCACAGTCATAAATGTTTAGGCCCCTTTTCATGTGTTTGTTGACCATTTGTACGTCTTCTTTGGGAAAATGTCTATTCAGGTCCTCAACCTATTTTTAAATCAAATTGTTTGCGGGAGGGGGGTGTGTGCTGGTGTTACATTGTATAAATTCTTCATATATTTTGGATATTAATCCCTGATTGAGTAGATCATTTGCAAATATCTTCTAACACTGTGTGTCAACTGTACTCAAATAGAAGCTTTTTAAGTAAATAAAATCAAAACATCCAATAGCCATAAATAAACATATGTATGTATGTTTAGACACCAAATAAAAAATATTCAACATATGTGAAGCAAAAACTACTAGAAATACAAGGAGAAATAGACAATTCTAGTTAGAGATTTCCATGTCTCCCTTAATTGGTGAAACAAATAGACAGAAACATAGTATTTAGAAGACCTGAACAACACTATCAGCCAACCTGATCCAAATGACAGTTATAGAACATTTAAACTAACAACAATAGAATACACATTCCTCTCAAGTGTATATTCTGGGCCATGTAATAAACTTCAATAAATTTAAAAGAATTTAAAGAATTCAAGTCATACAAGTATGTTCTCTGGCCACAATGGAATAAAGTTAGAAATTAACAACAAATAGGAATTTGACAGATTTTCAATTGACCATACTTGCAGGCAATGACAAAATTGGAATTTTCAAGTAAAAACTAGAATCAGGGAAAACTTACATTCACCACTATGAACCTGATAGCTTGCAAAACTTGAAGACTTTTCTAATGACATCCATAGTAATGCTATTAACAAAGATGAGTTTTTTTGGACTATACAATGAAATATGTCAATTTTGGGGAGATCTGCACAGCTCAATGAACCAATATTTTCAAAATGACCAACGTGATTTTAGAAAACCATGCCTGGGTAGATCTTTTCAAAAATCTATATTAAAAGACAGCCTTCCTCAAAAAAAAAAAACAAAAAAAAAACAAAAAAAAAAAACAAAAAAAAAAACAACAACAAAAAAAACTATAGGCCAATGTAACAAAATACAAAAACCATTCATCGATAGACTTTCAGATTCCACATTGCAGTTAACTTCTAAAAACTTGTCAAGTTTTGAATAGTATCAAAGAAGACAATTATAATCCTTCCTCCTTTTTTATATTACATGTCTATATGAGACCAAATTTCTTCATATATTTCAAATATTGTAATGTATTGAAAGCAGAAGCAGACATATGATTTCAATGTTCTTCTATGAAGCTAGACATTGAAGAAATGTGCAAAAATGTAAAACAATGTTACTCTTCTCACTAAATTTTGTTTGGTGTTGGAAAATATAGTTACTTTTCTTTAAATAATATGCATTTATATGAACCTGAAATAAGTTTTACTACTGTTATGGGTTTTTTAAAGATTTTTCTTTATTTGAGAGTGAGCGAGAGAGAGCACAAACAGGGGCAGGGGGATAGGGAAGGGGCAGAGGGAGAAGCCACCCAGGTGCTCCTATTACTGAGAGAGCACAAACAGGGGGAGGGGGATAGGGAAGGGGCAGAGGGAGAAGCAGACTCCCCACTAAGCTGGGATCCTGGGACCATGACCTGAGCTGAAGACAGATCCTGAACTGACTGAGCACCCAGGTGCTCCTATTACTGTTATGTTATGAATAATATAGATTTTAATAATTTCTGTTTTTTCTTTTTTTAAAAGATTATTTATTTATTTATTTATTTGGAGCAGGGAGAGAGAGAAAGCAAGAGCAGGAGGGAGGAACAGAGGGAGAAGGAAAACAGACTCCCCACTGAGCAGGGAGCCCAATGCAGGACTCAATCCCAGGACTTCTAGATCATGACCCAAGCTGAAGGGAGATGCTTAACTGACCAAGCCACCCAGGAACCCTTTGTTTTATTTTCTAATGCAGTAAATATTATAGCTATCATCCAGAAGCAAAAGATCTTTGGAGTCCTCAATAACTTTTTAAGAATGTGAAGAGTTCCTAAAACTAAAAAGTTCAAGAGCCATTGCTCTAGAGAAGTTGACTGCTCGGTTGTAAGGCTATACAAAAAAAGATGTTTCTAGATGTTTGCAAAATCACTGGGAGATTCTAAGCTAAACAACAGACTGTTCTACATAGAAACAACTGGAGCCCTTGATTTTATAGTAACTGTAATGATGATCAGAGTAGCAACAAAGGCTTCCATGTACTAAGCCCTACTATGTGCCAGTCATTTTCTCAAACTGAAATCCTTGTTTTGCAACAACTGCTGTGGAAAATGAATACCATTCACATATGATGGACAAAGGAACTGAGGTCCAGAGAGGTTAAATTAGTTGCCCTAGACGTTGAAGGGGTCAGGTTTTGATCCAGAACTGATTCCAAACCAATAATACCACCCACCTTCAAATTGCTCCAAAACTGTGCCATGCCATCACTGTGCAGTAGCATTCATATATTGTCTCTTTCTACTCCATTAGACTGTAACTCCATGAGCTCAGCAGATTTCAGTCCATCCTCCTATATCTCAAGATCTATAGCAGTACCTCGGACATCATGGCAGACAACAAATAAATATTTGCTGAATGAGTGAATGAATGAACCATCATGGTAACAAACAATTCTGTAATCTATAGTGCTTAGAGCTCCAATTGCACTGACATTTGTTATAGTCCTCATTGATTTTTTTACATAAAAAATTCTATCGGGCTTAATTTATGCATATCGTATATTCCTATAGTGTGGATAAGGATAGGGATAAATCTTCCCATTTTATGGAAGGATAAGCCAAGCTCCAGAGTGTTGTTTGGTCCAGGTCTTGAGGCTTCAGAAGCTCTCTGGCTTCAGGTTAGTGTTTGGTCCCCAGATCTTAGGACAGAGACCTTTCTTTAAGTCTTGGGGAAAGATGGGTGGTGTGTACGTTCTCACCTGGACCTAAGAAATAAGGGGGAAAATTGAAAACTAGGCATTCAGTCTTTAATTTGTCTGAGGGTTCTTTAAAGTTATTAAAAATCCTAACTTGGGGCAGCCTGTGTGGCCCAGTAGTTTAGCCCCGCCTTCAGCTCAGGGTGTGATCCTCAAGACCTCGATATCGATCCTCGATAGAGTCCCACATCAGGCTCCCTGCATGGAGCCTGCTTCTCCCTCTGCCTGTGTCTCTGCCTCTCTCTCTCTCTCTCTCTCTCTCTCTGTCTGTCTCTCATGAATAAATAAATAAAATCTTTTAAAAAATAAATAAATAATAAAAATAAAAATCCTAACTTCAGAATAGTTTGAGGCCCAGGTCAGAAAGAACAAGAGTGCAGGTTTATTCATCTCCAACATCCCAAACACTTACTGAGCACACAAAAGTTGCCACATGATGCCCTAGGTAGACAAAAGGGCAAGGAGACATGGACCCCAAAGCGGGAAGACAGGTGGGAACACAAAACAGGAATGCCAATACCAGAGTGCCTCTCAAACCCCTGCAGGGATACCCATGGAAAAGTGCTGTAGGCAGTCCAGAGTTGGGCATGGTAGCCAAGGGTTAGGAGGACCAGAAAAATTCTGGGAGTAAGGACAAACTGCAGAGTAGAATTCAGATTCCTGGATAGGAACAAGAAGGAAAAAGTATGAGAAATCAAACTAAAGTTTCAGAGAAGCAACCAGAAGCCCTCCTGTGTCTAAAACAGACTCTTAGGTTGCAAAAACCAAGGGGCTCAGGGTGGTTGGCAGTTCCTACTGGTTTAGGCTGTGTAGGTCCCTCCCTGACCCCCAGCCCTACCACCCAAGGCTCCTCGGCACTAATATCAGTGCTCCAGAAGTAAGACAACGCAATGCCTGACAGCCATGTCACTGCTCACTGCTCCACATTACATACTTTTCCTCTCCAGCTTCATTTCTGCCACAAACTTGGACCCAGATAAATGTCAGGAAGAAAAATGCTAAGGAGTATTTCTGGTTGACAGTAAATGCACATGTAGGCCTTACTACCGAAGGGAATAAATAAAAAGTCACAGCATCACCACATCTGCCACCAAAAACACCAGGCCAATTGAGTACATTGAAAATACGGGCCCCACCAAACAGAAAGATTTATAGAACATACACAAAAATCTAACGTGGCCTATCTTGATCCCCAGGTCACTGAAATGTATGAGGAAGCCTCCATTGGTCCCTCCCCCAGGGCCAGTCGGCCTCCCAGGGGTGGTGGCCTCTGGCTTCAACCTTAATTGTTGGTTTTTAAATGCAGCATGTGTATTGCTATTGATCCTCAAAGAAGCCTCTTAATGCAGATATTCATGATGTGATCATGAATCCCAGCAGTTAGTAAGTGATATATGTGTGTGCATGTGTGTGGGCATGCGCACACATGTGTGTGTCCCCAAATACAAACAGGAAAGGTTGGGGGGTTGGTTTGGTTTTTACTTTATCCCCCAGAGCTGGGAAGGAAAATGCTTCAGCATCGACCCTTCAGCTGTTTCTTCCCCACTCCCTTCTCTAAACACTAGAAACTGGAAACTTCCTGAAGCACCAACCTTCACCAACCATGTTCAAAGACCAAGACCAAGGATCCCCTCCCAAACCCAGCTCTGACCCCTCTCGGAGAAGGCCATCAGCACAAGGATAAGACCTATTGAAGTGGCCAGGGAAAGTCTGTGCCAGAGAAGGTGGACAGACAGCTCTCCATCCCCCTACAAGCTTTAATTCCTGAGCCAAAGGCTGGAGAAATGTCCCCCTCCCCTGTTATTCAAAACCACCCGTGAAGGTCCCTAAGACCTTTTAAAACTCATTTGTGGCCTTTGCTTATATGTGAATTCTGGCAAGAGGAGCAGCTAAGCAGCAGGAAACCTCGAACTGCTATCCTTTCTCCATCCAGCCTCTTGCCCTCCAAAATCCACCCACCTGCATCACACATGGGCTGAGCCACACATGCCTGCCTAAATACGAACTTAAGAGTAGCACAAATATGCCACCACCAACCCCATCCTTGTGGTCCCTTGCTGTAACAGCATGTCCCCCCTCTGGGCCTTTGCCCATGTGGTCCCTGCTCACCTGCCCTTGCTCAAATCTTACTGACTCCTAGATTTGGCTCAGATACTACTTGTCCGGGAAGCCTTCCCAGAGCCAGCCCCCTCTTCCACCTCCGCTTCCACAGTAGGTTAGCAGTGGTCATCTGTGCCTCAATCAGATCGCTACCACTTCACCAATCTGGGTCACTGAAATCATCTGTTTGGGTGTCTGCTTTTCCTACTCCCTGTGGAGCACCTGGAAGGCAGAGGTCTTGTCTTTATTATTTAGATGTTTCCCCAGACCTAGCCCAGAGCCTGGCACAGAGACTCGCTCAAATTCCCAACAAATGCAGCTATGCCCACCCTCCTCGACCACCCTCACCCTACTGAGGCCAAAGGGACTGAGGAGATTACCCCAGAAACAGGTAACTATACTGTAAACTCTACATCCTACAGTTCCCTCCAACACGCTGCAGTTCTTTCCTTTAGGAGACCCCAGCTATCCGTCTATACATGCCAAAGGTTTGAATGT